>NC_054481.1:40433105-41085641 GCF_017639515.1 Carcharodon carcharias | reverse complement strand
GAGTCTGGACGCTCCGACTCCAGGTGACACAAAGGTGAACACGCTGGAGTCAGGATGGAGATTTCGCCAGACGTCCACTAAGTCGAAGGACCTGACCAGGTCCCGCAACTTACTCACACCTCGCGTGCAGTGCGGGGTACCGTGACGGTCCCGGACCCCGAGGGTGCAATTGAAATCCCCCCCGAGGACGATGCACTCGCCAGCGTCGATGGAGCCGAGATGAGTGGACACTTCTTCAAAGAAGCTCGCTTGCTGCTGCGTGCCCAGGGGAGCGTACACATTCACAAAGTGAAGCACCGCCCCCCCCAGACGCACAGTCAGGTGCAGCAACCGGCCTGGCACCGGACTCCTTGACCCCCAAGATCTCCGGCTGAAAATGCGGGGCCAACAAGATAGCCACCCCGCCAGAATTGGAGGCTAGGTGACTCATGTAGACCCCCCCTCGCCATTCCAGGAGCCACGTGGCTTCGTCTCCCGGAACGGTATGGGTTTCTTGCAGGAAGCACAACGCTTACTTCCCGTCCCTGAGGACCGAGAAGTTCTGGAACCTGCGCTGTGCGCCCCTGCTGCCGCGGATGTTGAGGCTGGCTATAGTGGTCTTCATTGTCAAAGGTACATCAAACCTTCACCTTAAGTCATTTAAAAAGAAGAAGAGGACTTTTTAGTCCTTCCTCTCCTTCAGGAGCCCAGCGAGAAACGTTTGGACCCTCCGCCGCGCGTTCCTATCCAACTCAGGAGACTTGAGAGCCTCGCGAGTGGACCAGAACACCAGCGGAAACGAATGCCACCGGTCCAAGGCCAACTGAACCCTGTCTCGGCGACCGCGGTGCCCCGACAAAAAGTCCCGGAGTTCCCTTGGGGGGATGAGGGGGGAGTCAGTAGAGGGCACCAGGGGATCCACCGCCTCGCTTGAGAGCGACTCAGCGTAATCCCCAACGCTCACCACCGACACCCCGTCCTCCTCCAGGTCGTCGCCTCCAGCTTCCGACCCCTCCCCCACATTGAGTACGGGGGCTGATTCGGAGCTGCCAGCTGGCTCTATCTGTGCCTCGATCCCACCCCCAGGATCAAGGCCAGAGGGGTCCTCTCTGGTCTCCTCTAAACGTTTTGGGTCAGAGGGCAGCGGCAGTTCTGATGCCCGCTCTCCTCCCGGCACCGGGTCGTCCGGGGAGCTCAGGACAAGCTCCTGACCTAAAACTAGGACGCCCGGTGCTAAGGTTTGGGAGGGAGTGGGAAGGCCTTCCTTTTCGCCGCCACCCAATGACCCGTTAACATTTTTTAAATTTTGAGAGTTACAGTCCCCCGACGAGCCAGAAGGTACCTCGGGGGTATCGAGGGTCTCTGAGTCGGGCACCACCTCAAGGGAGGTGCCTTCAGTGACCCCCGAGAGGCCCTGTTCAGGGGACTGCAGCAGGTTGACAGGGGTAATAGTGGTGGGAGTCGGTGCAGGGGTTTTGAGTTCCCCCAGAGGACAGGGCGAGATTTTACTTGGTGGAGACGCCACCACCTCTTCATCGGGGGAAGGGACACACCCAACTTCTTCAGTTTGGGCATCACCCACCTCCTCCTCCGAAGCGTGACGTCTCTTCCGGGTCAGGCTGGGGGCTAGGGAGACCTCCATTTCCGAGGCCCCCTCCTCCTTGTCCAGCCCTCCCGGACACTCCACCCTCTGGGTTTTTGATGTTTGTTTCCCCGGGCTCGGGGTCCCGCGTCCTTTCCCCGCCGGCCCCGGGAGCACGCGCAGGGACGACGCCGGGCCCAGCACTTGGCGCCTTAGCGCCCACGGACCCGGGAGCACACGCGGACATGACGCCGGGGCCGGATGATGTTTTTTCCCCCGAGCCGGTTTTTCCATGTGTTTGGGGGGTTTGGGGCGTTTCAGGGGCCGCCTCCAAGTTTCGGGTCTTCCTCCGCGCCTTCTTACGGCGCGGGGGCTCTCCCCCCGCCTCACCGGCAGCCGAGATGGCAGCTGCTGCCGGGGTCGCTTCCCCTTGCGGGGAGGGAGATGGAGTGGTGGCGGGGGGAGGAGGGGCGGTGCCAGCCGCGGCCGCTTGGGTGGGGCTCGTGGCCTTGGAGGCGGGGCAGTTCTTCCTCACGTGCCCAGCCTCCTTACAAGCATGGCACCGCACGCCCTCCACGGTCCAGAAGACCCGATAGGCGGTCCCCTCAAAATTGATAACGAAGGCCCCCTCCAGGCACTCCTCCTGGGCCAAGCGGACAAATACCTGGCGCCGGAAGGAGTACACATGGCGGAGGGCCGAGTCTTTGAGGCCGAGCGGGATTGGTGCAACCCCCGACCTGACCTCCCCCAATTTATTAAGGTGAGGGAGGAGGAGCTCACTGGATAGAATTCGCGGGACGTTCGAAATAATAATTCTCTGGGCGGTGGCCTCAAGGGGGTCCACCGCCAGAAAAGTCCCGCCCACAGTGAGTCCTTTTTGCAGGGCGAGGTGCACCGCCCGCTTGGACCTCAAGAAGAATATGGCCTTCCCATACATTTTAGAGGCCGCGACAATGGCTGAGGGGCCGACGACCCCAGCCATAGCCTTTACGCAGGCCTCTATTGTCATTTCAGGGTGAGCATAGCTCTTTACCCCAAGGGCCCTGGTGAGGAGGCGGAAAGGTGACAGGGCAGCGGGAGCAGCTGGAGCCGCAGAAGCAACCACCCCCGCATAGGTTTTCTTTTTTTGAGGCCCTGCCACCGGTGACGAAACCGCCTCCACATTAGCCCTCGAGGGCCCGGCCACAGGTGATGGTGAATTGGCCTTAGGGCCAGAGCCACGCCCACCCCGGGAAGGATTGGCCATTTTGTTTTTTTTTTCTTTTTATATAATTTTTTTATATATATAGGGAGGAAAGGGGGTGGGGGAGAGAGGTAGAAACAACCTCCCCCCTTTTAGGCAGCAGAGGAGAGGAGGGAGAGGAGTAAAAGACAGGGAGGCACAGGAGGGAAAGAGGTAAATGTCCAGGTGGGTGTCCTCGATGGTGGATGGACGGTGGGTGGGGGCCTGATGTTCTTCCGGCAGGGGGAGGCGATGTCTTCACCAGCTATTGCTGGCCTTACCAGGAAAAGGGCTGGGTTGGGGGGAGGGGTGGCAGAAAGATGGTTTCAGCACACACACACACCCTCCCTCTCTTCCTTCCCCAACTCCTCTGGCAGTCTTCCTGCCTCCCCCTACAAAACACAGTCCTTAATTGCCCCCACCTTAAACAAAAATACACAGTTCAGACACCCACCTAGGATGTTATTTTTTTAACTCAGTCCTGGCCTCCTGGCCTTCCTGTCCTGTATCAACAGCAGCAACTGTTCTCTTCTCTCCCTCTCTCTCCTTTGGCAGCACTGGAGGAGCAGCAGCAGAAGCACACAGCAGAAGCAACAACCCCAAAGGCAGCAGCAGAAACAGTTGAAACACTGAGGAGCAGCAACACCAACACCACATACCTTCTCTCCTCAGTATCAGGAAACCAACTGAATACACAATTACCTCCACGAGATCGTTAAGAAAATGAACTCTTGATCTTGGGGTTACAAGCCCAGTAGCTTGGCCTAAATAGCCAAGTGGTTATGGTACTGGGTTTGTAACCCCAAAATCAAAAGTTCAAATCTCACAATGGCAAACTATGAAACAATGTAACTTCATCTGAAAAGGAACAGATGGAAACGGGTTTGTACTCGAAAGAGTTACAAGCCCAGTACCATAACCACTTGGCTATTTAGGCCAAGCCCCCAGGTTCCATGATAATCTTTTAAATTACAAACATGTTTCCATCTGTTCCTATTCAGATGAAGTTACATTGTTTCATAGTTTGCCATTGTGAGATCTGAACTCTTGATCTTGGGGTTACAAACCCAGTACCATAACCACTTGGCTATTTAGGCCAAGCTATAAAGTTACGTTGTTTCATAGTTCGCCATTGTGAGATTTGAACTCTTGATCTTGGGGTTACAAGCCCAGTACCATAACCACTTGGCTATTTAGGCCAAGCCCCCAGGTTCCATGATGGAGCCATTTCCTCTCTCCCTCCTCAATTGGCTAGTTGCCTGATGCCGTTTATTCAGCAATGGCAGCTCGTTGATTGAATTCAAGTGAGGCCTGACCATAAATTATTCAGACCTCACTAATACCATCTGACGGGGTAGTGACGAGCTCTGGCCGCCACCTACCTGGTGTATACCCAAAATAATAATTGGCTCCATTGTATTTTGGCTCACTGGAAATTATCTTGTTCTGGCAGATATTCCCTCACCTTGATTTTTAGGTCAATATATGCTGTAGGAGGCAGAGGTTATAAACCCCGAGACAAATTTATTTAACAGGTATGTAAGCAATCTCCATTATAGTAATTACAACCTTTGACATTTTAACAGTAAATAATAAAGTTGTTTACCCTGCACTACCTCTCAGCATAACATTAATCTTAGAAACAGTCACTCACTCCTTAGGTAGCAAAATCCAACTGAACCAGCTACATTTCAGTCATTCACCTGGCTTCAGACTAACTATTGACTGATCCCACAACAACCTATTTAAGATCTGAAACTGAAACTCCTGAACGTGGAGCAGTCTGGGAAAGCCAAGCTCTTAAACTACACTGTTGCTTGCCAGCTGTCAATCAAACTGAGCAGGAGACAGTTATCTCAGATGTTGGGAAGTGAATGGGATAACTTCATTCCTTGATCTGCATCAAATATTCCTGACTTGTTAAATGGGGCCCATTCAGCTATTACATGAGCAATCAATCGCACATTTATAATAAGTAGGTTTGGCAACTCCTCAGGAATGAAAGATTAATCCCTGGGGCACTGCCTATCAGCAACCCAGGAGAATAATCGTTAGGGCATTAAAAAAATAATTTTCTTAAAAGTATTTTGTCTATTAGAAAAATATTGGAGATGGGCAGGGGAGGCTCTTTGACTGATAGTAACGAAGTGTCTAATTGGATCATGAAGAATCCATTCATTTTCTAATTGGCTGTGGAAAGCTGGTGCGTGTCAGGTGACCAAGGGTGACGGGGGCAGGTCATGTGGGGGAACCTCCAGCAAAATATCCACCCAAGGTCGGAACTTTCTGTCTTGTCCTGAAGTAGAAACATTAACTTCACTGCAGTGTACATTCCCCACAGCTTGCAGAAGCAGCTGGCAATAACTGACCTTAACAGCCTGTCTTTATTAAGTGGCCAGCAATCATGGATTCAAAGGAGGAGCTAACAAAGACAACAACATTTAAAGTTGCAAAAGTCTTCTTAGATGTAGTTTCATGACTACTTAGACAGAGATAATTTGCTGGCACTTCCTTGATCTGCTTTGCAATCCTGCCATCTGCTCATTCTCCCACAGGATAATTTACCCTGTTGAATTTGATTGAAGCAATGTTGCACTCAAAAAGGTTATTAACAAGTGCAAGGGATGATGGCACAGCGACCAACTCTTACACTTTGACTGGAGCAGGGGTATGCCAGTGAAAACAACTCTCCCTGGTGGCCAACAGCCACAGTGCAAGTGTTCACAAATGAAAAACAAAGCAGCAAAAGAAGGAGGAAACTGCCAGGTTCAGTCTCCCACAGGTTGTCCAGAAATAAGCAACAAAAGACATTCATTAAGAGACATGGGACAAATAGGAAAAATAAGAGGAAAATCCTTTAAAATACCAGACAGTTGGTCACCCTGAATGGTGAAATCAGGGTGTTGTACTATGTACAACAATGGAACCTTTGTTCCTGTTCACTGCCAACAGTTCTGGTCCACTACATTTTTGGAAGGTTTAGCATTTCACAAGAGCATTGATTAGGAATTAAGTCCCAGCACATTAAATGTTGAATTTAATTTAACATTTGATTGTTATCCCCATGAGATCAGGTGCAGTATTATCAACTTCTTAATTCTTCCTTCATTAACCTCATTTTAAAAAGAGACTTTTTCTCCCTAAATAGTCTCGTGTTGCACAGGAACCCCACCTGTGACATTGCTTAGTTTACCTGTGTTAACATTAACCTTCTCATGCATTATTGTTCTGTCTTCTACAGTAAGTTAAACTGTTAAATACTTAATTAATTAAGCATTAATTACTATCATATCGAAGATATATTACAGTGTAACAAATGGAGTTTTCTCCTTCCTGAAGTTAATGATGGGATTTGCAGAGCAACAATGCTAAAATGCAATTTACGTAGAATTTATAGCATAAGACAGGCTCTTCAGTCCAGTTAATGCTCCACACGAGCCTCCTTCCACTCTACTCACATCACCTCAATCTATTGGCATATCCTTCTATTCATTTCTCCCTCAGCATCCCCTTTAAAACTTCTTTTGTTCACAAAAACTAACACCAGCAAAGGTATCTTATAGTTCAAAATGCAAAATACTGCAGATGCTGGAAATCTGACATTGAAATAAAGAACACTGGAGATGTTCAGCAGGTCAGGCTGCATCTGTGGCAAGAGAAACAGAGTTAATGTTTCAGGTCAATGACCCTTTGTCAGAAGAAATGACATGACAAAAGGCATGTTGAGTAAAGATGCAAAAGATGGGCCAAGAGGAGGTATAAATGCAATGTAACAGAATCATTACCAACATTTGCCATCCAAAAAAATGGAAGTAGAGGTTATGAACTGAAAAATAAAGAATTTACTGCATAAAAGGAGGACATTCAGCCCATCACACCTGTGTCAGCTGAAAAAGAGTTATCCAGTTTATTCCCACTGTCCAGCTCTTGATCTTTATCCCTGTAACTTATGACACTTCATGTGCATAAACATTATTTAAAACTTGATGAGGGTTTCTGCCTTTACCACTCTCTCAGGCAGTGAGTTCCAGGTCCTGACCACCCTCTGGATGAAAGGACCTTTCCTCAATTTCTCCCTAACCCTTCTACCAATGACTTTAATTCTATTCGCCCTAGTTATTGACCCCTCTTCTATTGGAAATGGGCAGTTCCTATCCACTCTATAAGCCCCATATAATTTTATACACCGCAATGAAATCTCCCCTCAGTCTCCTCTGTTCCAAAAACAAACCCAGCCTATTCAATCTTTCATCAGAGCTAAAATTCTCCAGCCCTGACAACATCCTCATAAATCTCCTCACTTTCCTCTCTAGTGTGATCACAATCTTCCTGTAATGCGATGAGCAGAATAGTACTCAGACAGTAGCTGCGTTCTAACTAGTGGTTTTTCCAGTTTTAACATAACCTCCCTAACCTCCCTGTTCTTATACTGTATACCTCAGACAATAACAGAATATATCCCATATGCCTAATTAACCACCTTACCTTTCAGTCCTGCTACCTTCAGGGATCAATGGACATGCACTCCAAAGTCCCTTTATTTCTCTAAGTTTTCTATCATTTATAGTGCATCCCCTTGCCTTGTTTGCCCTCTCCAAATACATAACCTCATATTTCTACAGATTGAATTCCATTTGCCACTTTTCTGCCCACCTGACCCGTCGACTGATATTTTCCTTTTTTTTCCCTTTCATTTATGGGATGTGGGCTTCGCTGGCTGGGCCAGCATTTATTGCCCATCCCTAGTTGCCCTTGAGAAGTGGTGGTGAGTTGCCTTCTTGAAACGCTGCAGTCTACAGCTTTCTTCCTCACTATTAACAACACAATTAATCTTGTATCATCTGCATAATTCTTAATCATTTAAGAATTTAATTCTAAACCATTGACATACACCACAAACAGAAAGAGTCCCAGTTCTGAGCCCTGCAGAACTCCACTGGAAACAGCCTTCCAGTCACAAAAACAGTTGTTGATCAATACCCTTTGTTTCCTGCCACTCAACCAATTTTGGATCCAACTTGCCACTTTCCCTTGAAACCAGTAAGCTTTTAATTCCCTGAAAAGTCTACCATGTAGGAGTTCATCAAAAGCCTTGCTAAAATCCACGTAGACTACATCAAATGGACTACCCTGATTGTTTTGAGAAGACAACAAGGCAGATCAATCAGATTTGTCAGACAAGACCTTCCCTTAACAAATCCATGTTGATTGTCCTTAATTAATCTTTGTTTTTCTAAATGATGATTTATACTGCCCCTTGGAATTTTTCCAACAATTTTCTCACCACCAACGTTAGGCTGACTGGCTGTAAAAATACTCGGCCCAACCCTTGCTCCTTTTTTAAACAATGGTGTAATGTTAGCAGTCCTCCGGCACTATGCCTTTAGCCAGAGAGGGTTGGAAAATGATGGTCAGAATGTGCACTATTTTGCCCTTGCTTTTCTTACTGGCCTGGTAAACATTTCATCTGAGCCTGGTAATTCATCCACTCTCAAAAACACTAAACCCCTTCATATTTAGTTGCTTGGTAGAACAGAACTGAGTATTGCTGGAGAAAGAGACATACTGTCAAAACTTTTCATCTTGCACTCATCAGAACAGGATTGCAGGAATACCAAATCTCAAAAGGAACAACAAATTTATATTGCATAAGAAAAGGGTGCTGACTGATTGACAAGTGGACTTTTATTGGTAGAGGTGTTGTCATGGACAAGGCAACAAGCAACAATTATCCCCCAAGCTTATGTTTAAATTCAAACCAGGCAAATTGACTCTTGGGTTTCCAAAACAATAAATCTAACTGAATTATGATCACTACTACTAAAATGCTCTCCCACTGATACCCCTTCCACCTGCCCAGCATCATTCCCTGAAATTCAATCCAGAACTGCCCCTTCTCGTGTTGGGTTTGCTTCATACTGGCTAAAAAGGTTCTCTTTTTTTTATTCATTCATGGGATGTGGGCTCTGCTGGCTAGGCCAACATTTATTGCCCATCCCTACTTGCCCTTGAGAAGGTGGTGCTGAACTGCCTTCTTGAACCTCTGCAATCCATGTGGTGTAGGTACACCCACAGTGCTGTTAGGGAGGGAGTTCCAGGATTTTGACCCAGCGACAATGAGGGAAAAGTGACATATTTTCAAGTCAGGGTGGTGAGGGGCTTGGAGGAGAACTTCCAGGTGATGACTTTCCCATCTCTCTGCTGCCCTTGCCCTTCAAGTTGATAGTGGTCGGGGGTTTGGAAGGTGCTGTCTAAGGAGCCTTGGTGAGTTCCTGCAGTGCATCTTGTAGATGGTACACACTACTGCCATTGTGTGTCAGTGATGGAGAGAGTGGATGTTTGTGGATGGGGTGCCAATCAAGTGGGTTGCTTTGTCCTGAATGGTGTCAAGCTTCTTGAGTGTTGCTAGAGCTGCACTCATCCAGGCAAGTGGGGAATATTCCATCACACTACTGACTTGTGCCTTGTAGATGGTGGACAGACTTTGGGGAGTCAGGAGGTGAGTTACTCACTGCAGGTGTCCTAGCCTCTGACCTGCTGTTGTAACCATTACTTGGCTAGTTAATTCAGCTTCTGAATGTGTTTTAAGAATTCTGTGCCCTCTATAAATTTTACACTGATATTCTCCTAGTTAATATCCCCTACTATTACTGCCCTAATGTTTCAGCACTTCTCATCAATTTGCCTATGAATTTGCTCTTCCATCTCTCTCTGACTTTGGGTGTCTATAGATTGCTCACAGCAATGTGATTGCTCCTTTTTGATACTGAGTTCAATCCATATGGCCTTATTTAATCCTTCTTCTAGCATATCATCCCTTCACGTATATTTGATCGCTTCTTTAACCAATATTGCGAACCCCATCCATCCCCCCCTCCTCCCCCATCTCCTGTTTATTTCCCTTCCCAACCTGTTTGAAAGCCCTGTAACCAGGAATGTTTTGTTTCAATTCTTGGCTTTTTAAAGTTACGATATCATACTTCCAAGTGCCTATCTGTGGCCTCGACTCATTTGCCTTATTCACTAGGATCCTTGCATTGGAGTGTATACCATGAATCACTGAACCATTCCTTTGTTGCCTATTTTCTGGCTTTGTTTCCTTGGCCTTCCATACTTGTTCACTAATTTTCTGCCTTCTATCTCCTGCTTTGATTCTCTTCCTTCTGAATCTAACCCCACTGCCCTAACCAACAATAAGGGCAAACCTCCAATTTGAGTTCAGAGGCTGTAAAGTGCCTCTTGAAAGATGAGGAGCTGTTGTTCCTCAAGCTTACTTTGAACTTCATTGGGACAGTGTCAGAGGCCAAGGACAGAAAGGTTAGAGTGGGAGCACTGTGGAAAATTATAATTTTAATTACTAATTCTCTATCCCTCCCCCACTCTGTCCTCAGCTCGAAGTTTGATTTTTGGTCTGTGCTGACTTAATAGACATGGTCTTGGTACTAGGGTAAGGAGATAATCATCAATCAGGGTTCCAGAACATGATTGGTAACTCCTGTTGGAAATGTATGCTTGTGGAGGACTATAAGAAGGATTCAAGAGGGGAGAAACTAGTGAGGAAAGGGGAAAAAATGCAATTAACAATTCAAAAAAGCAATATGATTTTTAAACATCAAGGTGAAATGGATGTCAGGCAATTAATTTGCATTTCAAATTATTTGATTCTTACAAGACTGAATCTTCAATCAAAACTCCAGGCCAACATGGATTGTGTAATTAACTCTGCCTGTACTTTGCATAAAGCAATGTGGAGCTTGGAAATGATCCCAATTTGCATTACTTAAAGCAATATCCTTTTACATGCAAATAGATGCTTGATTGCAAGAATAGAATATATTTGCTGGGTATTTCTGTCATGTTTTCCGGTCCATCCCCGTGTTTGAACAAATTAATTTGTTTTTCACATTTGCATATTTCAAACCCAGGGAAAGAGTCTGAGTAAATGTGCTTGCTATGTTGGATTTGGCAATGCATCGTCCCACTTTTCTATTATTTCCTGTTCATCAATACTTTTTTTCTGTAAATCTTAATTCTTATGAATAATACAATTCACTTTGCAGCTCATTGACTCCATTTTTGCAATCACTCGTCACACGCATGCAGCCAGTATTATTATTTTCCATAACAAAAACAGAATTACCTGGAAAAACTCAGCAGGTCTGGCACCATCAGCGGAGAAGAAAAGAGTTGACGTTTCGAGTCCTCATGACCCTTCAACAGAACTGAGTGAATATTAGGAGAGGGGTGAAATATAAGCTGGTTTAAGGTTGGGGGGGGGGTGGTGGGGGGTGAAGAGAAATGGTGGGGGGGGGTGGTGTGGTTGTAGGGACAAGCAAGCAGTGATAGGAGCAGATCATCAAAAGATGTCACAGACAAAAGAACAAAGAGATGTTGAAGGTGGTGATATTATCTAAACGAATGTGCTAATTAAGAATGGATGGTAGGGCACTCAAGGTATAGCTCTAGTTGGGGTGGGGGGGCATAAAAGATTTAAAAATAATGGAAATAGGTAGGAAAAGAAAAATCTATATAAATTATTGGAAAAAACAAAAGGAATGGGGAAGGAACGGAAAGGGGGTGGGGATGGAGGAGGGAGTTCAAGATCTAAAGTTGTTGAATTCAATATTCAGTCCGAAAGGCTGTAAAGTGCCTAGTCGGAAGATGAGATGCTGTTCCTCCAGTTTGCGTTGGGCTTCACTGGAACAATGCAGCAACCCAAGGATAGACATGTGGGCAAGAGAGCAGGGTGGAGTGTTAAAATGGCAAGCGACAGGGAGGTTTGGGTCTTTCTTGTGGACAGACCGCAGTTGTTCTGCAAAGCGGTCGCCCAGTTTACGTTTGGTCTCCCCAATGTAGAGGAGACCGCATTGGGAGCAACAAATGTAGTAGACTAAGTTGGGGGAAATGCAAGTGAAATGCTGCTTCACTTGAAAGGAGTGTTTGGGCCCTTGGATGGTGAGGAGAGAGGAAGTGAATGGGCAGGTGTTGCATCTTTTGTGTGGGCATGGGGAGGTGCCATAGGTAGGGGTTGATGAGTAGGGGGTGATGGAGGAGTGGACCAGGGTGTCCCGGAGGGAACGATCCCTATGGAATGCTGCCGGGGGTTGGGGGGGGGGGTGAAGGGAAGATGTATTTGGTGGTAGCATCATGCTGGAGTTGGTGGGAAATGGTGGAGGATGATCCTTTGAATACAGAGGCTGGTGGGGTGATAAGTGAGGACAAGGGGGACCCTATCATGTTTCTGGGAGGGAGGAGAAGGCATGAGGGGAGATGCACAGGAGATGGGCCGGACACGGTTGAGGGCTCTATCAATGACCGTGGGTGGAAAACCTCGGTTAAGGAAGAAGGAGGACATGTCAGAGGAACTGTTTTTGAAGGTAGCATCATCAGAACAGGTGCGAAGGAGGCGAAGGAACTGAGAGAATGGGATGGAGTCCTTACAGGAAGCGGGGTGTGAGGAGCTGTAGTCAAGGTAGCTTTGGGAGTCGGTAGGCTTGTAATGGATATCGGTGGACAGTCTATCACCAGAAATTGAGACAGAGAGGTCAAGGAAGGGAAGGGAAGTGTCAGAGATGGACCACGTGAAAATGATGGAGGGGTGGAGATTGGAAGCAAAATTAATCAATTTTTCCAAGTCCCGACGAGAGCATGAAGCAGCAACGAAGTAATCATCGATATACCGGAGAAAGAGTTGTGGGAGGGGGCCGGAGTAGGACTGGAACAAGGAATGCTCCACATACCCCGTAAAGAGACAGGAATAGTTGGGGCCCATGCGGGTACCCATAGCCACACCTTTTATTTGGAGGACGTGAGAGGAGTTGAAGGAGAAATTGTTCAGTGTGAGAACAAGTTCAGCCAGACGGCTGAGAGTAGTGGTGGATGGGGATTGTTCAGGCCTCTGTTCAAGAAAGAAGCTAAGGGCCCTCAGACCATCCTGGTGGGGGATGGAGGTGTAGATGGATTGGACCTCCATGTTGAAGAGGAAGCGGTTGGGGCCAGGGAACTGGAAATTGTTGATGTGACATAAGGTGTCAGAGGAATCACGGATGTAGGTGGGAAGGGACTGGACAAGGGGAGAGAGAAGGGAGTCAAGATAACGAGAAATGAGTACCGTGCGGCAGGAACGGGCTGACATGATCGGTCTACCGGGACAGTTCTGTTTGTGGATTTTGGGTAGGAGGTAGAAGCGGGCCGTCCGAGGTTGGGCGACTATCAGGTTGGAAGCTGTGGGAGGAAGATCTCCAGAGGAGCTGAGGTCAGTGACAGTCCTGGAAACAATGGCTTGATGTTCAGTGGTGGTGTCATGGTCCAGGGAGAGGTAGGAGGAAGTGTCTGCAAGTTGACGCTCAGCCTCCGCGAGGTAGAGGTCAGTGCGCCAGACAACAACAGCACCACCCTTGTCAGCGGGTTTGATGACAAAGTTGGGGTTGGTCCTGAGAGAACGGAGTGCAGTAAGTTCAGAGAGAGACAGATTAGAATAGGTGAGAGGAACAGAGAAATTGGTTCGGCATGACATTAGTCATCTCAATTTCTTTCATGTCTACTCTGTAGCTTAAGCAAGTACTAGAGTATGACTGAATGACCGGTTGCAACGCAGGATTTCCAAGCTACCCTGCGTACGCTTGATATCTTGAAGTTTCAGTCAGTTTCAGAGGGGTAAAGATGGTGTATACTGGAAGTTTGCTATCAATGACACCCCTACCTCCTGCAAAATCTGGCCCAATGGACATTGGACGCACTGCAGTGACTTGTTGGATAACATATTGCATTCTATATCCCCACAACATACATTGCAAAAGACCCCAGCTGATCTCACCTATTGGAGAGCTTGTGACTCTACAGAAGCTGTAATGTGACTAATAAATCTACCAAATGGAGAACAAACCATGGAAAAAGGACTCTTACTCTTGGTTGCTCTGCCTCCCCTCCCCTCCCCTGGGAAATTGTTAAGAGCAAGTCCAGGGTGATTCAGAATCTCACAGCACAGAAGAGGCCTTTGCGTCTGAGCCATTTCTTTGAAAGTGCTGTCCAGCTAGGCCCCCTCACCTTCAGCAAGGTATTGGAGGGTTTCATTCCCTGAACTGTACCTCAGGGAGAAGCAGCACCTTCAGAAAAGAAGGGGAGAAAAGCAAGAACTTTTAAAAAGCCTTAAAAATAATTATCTACTGAGTACAGGTAAACCCATATTGTCAGATATGGGTTGAATTTAGTTTACAGTACGTGCACTAATTGCAAAATTGCGTAGGAGTATTGGGCAGAATCTTCTGTCCTCAGTGAGTGTCTTGCTCGCTGCCTGAAAAAGCGACGAGACACCCTCACTGACTCTGAGGAATATCTTCTGTCCATCAGGCAGTTAAGTGGACAGCAGTAGGCCTTCCTCCAGGCTAAGGACCCTGGAAGACAACTGCCCACTCGTCAATAGCTGCCAACCTATCAGAGGCTGGCAGGTCTTGTACTCAGCAGCACCACAGAGGAGGCATGGCTGCTGCTGGAACAACACCCCTGGAGTCCCAGGATTGCAGACCAACTCTGGAAAAAGGTAAGTGCTGTTGGGGGGAATGGGGGTTGTGAGGAGAAGGAGGGCCATGAGGGTCAGCAGAAGGGGCAGGAGGTTAGCTGTCAGTAGCCACCCCCCTGCCCCATGTCCATGCCCTTGATCCACACAGGTTAGTGTTTTACAGGCTGCCTGTCAGCAGGCCAGCTGGGAAGATTGCAGAGTCAGGAAGAGGCCCTCAAGTGGTCGTTAATTTGTTATTTAAGTGACTTAAGTGAAGGCACGGCGAGAAGGTCATCCATGGGCCTTCCCACCCAGAACTTGCTTCCAACGGAGGCAGGAAAGATTGGGTATCAGTCCCAATGCCAACCCACCAAATGCTCAGGCCCACCCACCACCTCCCTTGCCTCCTGCAAGGGGCTGAAGATTCCGGCCATAATGTTTCCTTCCTTCCAATCTTCTCCATGGAATGTACAGAGAGGAATATAGGAACAGGATTGGGCCATTCGGCCCCTCAAATCTGTTCCACCATTCAATTAGATCATGGCTGTCGTGTATCTTAAATCCATCTAATCACCCTGGTTCCATAACCATTAATACACTTGCCTAACAAAAATCTTGAATTTTTGCACAGTCCCCATCCCCAACCGCTTTTTGGGGTTCTTTAATTCCTGAGAGTGGTGACTCATGTTGGGTTACAGATATGTGTTGCACGAACAGGCCTCTCAGACCTTGTTCATGCTACATATTCGAGCATAGCTAGAGAGCATTGGCAGAGTCTTTGGAGCATCAGAGCCAAGACTAATTCTATCCTCACCTGACATTCACTGTACCTTTCAGCTGAGGCATTGGATTATAAGTGGGAGTGGGAAGCTTGGCCAAGTTAGTCACCCTACTCGGTACAAGAACACCAGGAAGCACCAGGACCACTCAAGCTCAGGCCACCCAAAGTGAGCTCACATCAGAAGTCAAACTTTTGTGGTCTGTTCGGGTCAGTGCCTACATGTTCATTCCTTGATCATTGGGCATATTTTAATGAACTTAATCTTAAATGTGTGTTCTGTTTCAAAATGAACAAAAGTAGAGGGATAGGAATAACAAATAATTGGGTTTTTTGTGGGGTGGGGGGAGGGAACCATCTCTTATTTTTATCTGTTTAAAAGGTAATTAAGACCCAAATTGGCCCTCTGAGCAGGATGCATTGTGATGTTGATACATTACAGTGGGTGTTTACATTGATTTCTATGCAATTCATCCCCATGGAAAACATCTAATTTGTTTTCCTGACCGTGAGAGCACAAAGATGTGGGCGGATTCAAATCTGTTACTTACCCTCTTCGTTAGTGCCTGGTGTTTATACTTGAGCTCAGTCTAACATGCTCAAATTTGGTGAGCCAATTGGTACAAAACTGCCTTATTGGTGAGGAGGAGTGAACTGATTCCTTCTCAGTTGGTCACAACAAAGGTTTTTAAATTTCTGTTCCCTGTGGATACCTTTTCCAAATCCAAACATATTTTTTACTATCTATGATGTGAACAATATGGAGCCAATCATGAGGTTTTCTTGAGTCAAAGAAAGAGCAAGTTTATTAGCCACTAAACCTGAGGGAAAGAATAATAAAACTTGTGAGAAAGTTATAGCTCATGGAATGAAAGGCACAGTAGCAACATGAACACAAAGTTGACTGAGTGACAGGGAACAGAGAGTAAAAGTTAGTGAATATTTTTTGGGCTGGAGGAAGGTTTGTATTTGAGTTTGCCAGTGGTCAGTGTTAGGACCCTTGCTTTTCCTGATAGATATTAATGATGTAGACCTTGGTGTACAGGGAACAATTTCAACATTTGTGGACGATATAAAACTTGGAAGCATTGTAACATTGAGGTGGATAGTGTAGAACTCCAAAAGGACATAGACAAGTTGGTGGAATGGGCAGACAGGTGGCAGATGATGTTCAGTGAGGAGAAGTGTGAGGTGATACATTTTGGTAGGAAGAACATGGAGAGACAATATAAAATGAAGGGCACAATTCTAAAGTAGGTGCAGCAGCATAAGTCATTGGAGGTGGCAGGACAGGTTGACAGAGCAGTTAATAAAGCACACAGTATCTGTCAACCTACCCTGCCACCTTCAATGACTTATGCATATATACACTCAGGTCCCTCTGCTCCCGCACCTATTTCAGAATTGTGCCCTTTAGAGGCACAAGTGATATGAGAAAAAGCTTTTTCACACGGCAAGTGATTAGGGTCTGGAATGCGCTGCCTGAGAATGTGGTGGAGGCATGTTCAATGGGAGCATTCAAGAGGGAAACAGATGATTATTTGAAAAGAAACAATCTGCAGGGTTACGGAGAGAAGGCAGGAAAATGGCACTAGGTGAGTTTGGTTGTGTCTGTGAGAATGTGTGTGCGTGTGAGTCTGTGTGTTCATGTATCTGACAGTGTGTCTGTATGAATCCATGTGTGCCTGTGAGTGTACATGAGTGTGTGTGTATATAATGTAGCTGCGGAAAGCATTGTGCTAACTGTGTCAACCTCTTCAGTCAAGTAACCATAGGCCATCACTGCCTAGGCCCACGGCTACTTAAATACTGGAGAGCAATCAACCTCTGGGACCCACAACCCAACAGAAAAGTCTTCAAGTCAAGGAGAGGGAAGAGACATGTGTCATGTGGCAAGGGAACAGCAAGTGTGTAAAGTGATTGAAATGAATATAGTCTCATTTGGTTCCAGAGGACAATGAACTGCTAAATCTAAATTGAATGATCTCAACAGCCCAGAATATATCACTTTTTTATTATCACTCTGTTGGTTGTTATGTTGGGGAGATCTTCTACAGGCAGTGTATAATAAGTAAAATATTTTCACAGAGGTAGACAACTCCAATTAGGGAGACCCTTCCTTCATTCATAACAATGATTCGGGACAGAATTAATAGTCACATGGACAAATGCGGGTTAATTAAGGAAAGCCAACACATATTTGTTAAGGGAAAACCATGTTAGACAAACTTGCTGGAGTTTTTGAGGAGGTAACAGAAAGGGTTGATGAGGGTAAGGCTGTTGAAGTGATGTATATGCACTTCCAAAAGGCATTAGATAAAGAGCAAAGTTAGAGCTCTTGGGAATAAAAGGGACAGTAGCAACATGGATGCAATTGTGGTTGAGTGACATGAGACAGAGAATTGAGGTGCACGATTGCTTTGAGACTGGAAGAAGGTTATAGTGGA
The DNA here is from genome assembly GCF_017639515.1 of Carcharodon carcharias. NCBI lineage: Eukaryota > Metazoa > Chordata > Chondrichthyes > Lamniformes > Lamnidae > Carcharodon > Carcharodon carcharias. The sequence goes on along the minus strand of NC_054481.1, from coordinate 41,068,136 downwards.
GTTCCCTGGGGGCCAGTGTTAGAGCCCCTTGCTCTTCCTGATATATATTAATGACCTAGACCTAAGTGTAGAGGGCACAATTTAAAAATTTGCTGACAACACTTTAGTCTGAATGGTTGACAAATGGAAAATGTTAATGTATGAAGGAGACAATGACGTGGCACTGATATCAGTCAGTCATGCGTCAGACTTGAGAGCGAGAGAGGAGTAACATGCCTACTCTGTAGCTTAAGCAAGTGCCAGAGTATGACTAGAGTCTGTCCAGTAACTAAGTACCACGCCTAGAGTCCATAGACAAGAAGAACCATCTCAGAACATGGTGGCAGCAGTGGAGACAACAATGTAAAATATACATTGGTGTTATCAAAGGAACCACGGAGTGAAGGAAAACTCAATAGCAGTTCATACTTACAAATCGACAGGAGGAGAAGATGGCGATTCCAGCAATCCCTTTTGAGAAATTTGAAATTTGAAATTTGATCCACAGAGAGACCCGAGTTGGAAGGTTTTGAAGAAACACTTACTCGGGTATCAGGCGGCATCGGGATTGTAAGATAAACAGCAGCAATGTCAGATCAGTTTATTTTTTTATGCTGTGGGTCTGATAGCAGATGACGTTCTCCAGAAGCAGGGGGTTGAAGAGTCCATTGCAGACGTTGACACCATTCTCAAAGCCTTTGACAAGTACTTTAGTCTACCACGGAATCTGGTAATAGATCAAGCGGTTCAGTACAGGATGTAGGCTGAACTCAGAGAAAGAGACTGGGCTATAATCCAGTATGACTCCGAGGATTCACATGACTTCATTGACTGACTAGGCCCAAGGGCAGTGCCTTCTCCCACAAGAAAGCCCACCAAACTGGGCAAAAGGGCGGGAAACTCTACATCAGCAACCATTTTGACATGCTTGCGTTGTGGTGCAAGAATCCAACATAGACACCAGGAATGCCCAACAGTGGTTGCAAAATGTTTCCAGTGCAGCAAAACTGAACATTCAAACAACCTTAATTGAGATAGAAGACAAGAATTTATTTATGAAACACACTCCATCCAAGAAATTGGAAATCAAGACAAAACTACACAGTTCCTAGGGGAAGTTAATAGTCTTAGTCTAGACTAATGGTCAGTCACAGTGCAAAGTAAAGGTTTCAATACTGCTTTTAAAATTGATACTGGAACTGCTGCCAGCATACTAGCAGATGGCCTCGACTGGCTTCAGCCAATACCCCTTCATCTATCAGACATCAAATTACAAGGTCCAGGCGGCATTGAGCTTCTGATTAGAGGCAGGATTATTGCTCCTCTTTGCTGCAAGGGCTGACAGATCGTTGACTCTCTCTGTGTTCTCCACAATCAATGCACATTCTTATTGAGTGGTGATGTTGGCATGCTTCTAGGAATCCTAGAAAAAACAGATGATGTCCAGTACTTGAACAACTCAATGTCATTCATGGAACAATTTTCAACCTTTTATTTAGAACCAGTGGAACTTCAGCCTTCAGAAGCTAATGAGGTTTATTCAAACACTGCAAGAGTCACAGAGACACCATCCACTAGATCCGAGCAGAGATTGAAGTTATGAATCTCTCAGTTCTTCATGAAGTTAAGCCAGAGGTGGCAGATACAGAAGGCACTGCAACAGACAGTGACCACCCCCATGAAGACCTGCTAGACCTGAATTGGCTCTTCCTAGGAGAAAGTGATTGCGATGAAGCCATTGCAGCACTGCGTGATCTGTTGGAGGATGAGGCTGCTCTGTCTTTCCAGTCCATGGATGCACATTATGAAGTCTACGCTGTCTTTTTTCAGGAGTCAGCTGTGTTTCTAGTGCCTGAGCAGCATTCAGATACTTGTTCCACTGAACCTACCAATGTACTGCCAAAGCTATCACTTGTTGTCCATGAAGGGTCTTCCATAGAGGATGCCTTGCCTGAGTCCATGTCAGAGTTCATACAGGATCACACTTCTGAACAGCTGGTACATTCCAGGGTGAAAGTCAGTTGACGCCCATACTTCAGTCCGAACTGAAAATCTTCTTCCCTCCAGAGCTGGAGGTCAGCACAGAAGCTCCAACAGAACCTTTAGCACTACTGTGTGTGTGTGTGGGACACGCAGAGCTGGGTGATGATGACAAGGAAGATACAAGACAAGGAAGAAACTCTGTACGTCTCCAAGACGTCTTCCCTAAGGGTCAAGAATACTAAGGAGACTGAATCCCTCAGAACTGTGACTTAGCGAGGGGGAAGAGTAGGATTTGGAGTTGGGTAGAAGCTGCAGTTGTAAAAAGGGAGTTACAGGATTGTAATGTAAATAGTTAAAGATAGTTTCATATTGTTGTCGAAGATTCAATAGTATAATTGGGGGGAGGTGCAGTTTAAAGGGTTTGCAGGTGGAATATGCTAAGGTATGACGTAGATGATGAGGTAGCACTGACATTAGTCAGTCATGTTTTAGAAGAGAGAGGTTGGAACATCATGCCTAAGAGCAACATGCCTACTCTGTAATTGGTTTAGGTGTAGTACTAATAAACAAGTGTTAAGCAAGTACCAGACTATGACTACGGTCTGTCTGGTAACTAAGACCATGCCTGGAGTCCACAGGCAAGAAGGACCATCTCAGAACAGACATGAAACTTGAAAGTATTGTGGACTGTAAGGAGGATAGTGTTGCACTTCAAAAGGACATAGACAGATTGGTAGAGAATGGGTATACAAGTGGCAAATGAAATTTAATGCAGAGAATTATGAAATGATTTATTTTGGTAGGAAGAATGTGGGGATACAATAGTAAATAAAGGGTGCAATTCTAAAGGGGGTGCAGGATCTGAGGGACCTGGGTTTACATGTGCATTAATCATTTAAGGTGGTAGGAAGTTTGAGAGTGTGGTTAATAAAGCATCAGGCATCTTCAGCTTTATAAATTGGGGCAAAGAGTACAAGGGCAAAAAATAGAAAGTGCTGGAAACACTCAACTGGTCTGGCAGCACCTGTGGAGAAAGAAACAGTTAATATTTTCAGTCTAAATAAGACTTCTTCAGAACACTAAAACATGAAGAAATCTGAGCTCTGAGAACCAGAGGACACCAATTTAAATTATTTAGCAAAGGAAGCAATGGTGACATGAGGAAAAACTTCTTTATGCAGTAAGTCGTTAGGATCTGGAATGAAAGTTGGTTCAATTGAGGCCTTCACAAAGGAATTGGATGATCATCTGAAAAAGAAAAATTGTGTAGGGTTACAAGGAAAAGGCTGGTGAGTGACACTTTTAAAAAATTCATTCATGGGATGTGGGCATCGCTGGCTCCAGACGCACAACAATGTGATTGACTCTTAAATGCCCTCTGAAAAAAAAGGGCAATTAGGGGTGGGCATTAAATGCTGGCCTGAGCAGTGACACCCACATCTCATGAGTGAATAAAAGAAAAAAATGGCCCCTTTCTGTGCTGCTATGATTCTATGATTCCATATTTGGAACTTGTAAAGTATCTCTGATCCCTGTTGTTTTCATTCCCTTTCATTTGACTTCAAACCATTTCATTAAAATACTGGAACATATCTGCCAGAGGACTGCAACTAGTGTCCAGATGTACTCCAACATAATCGCTTTTGGTTCTCTAATCTGCCACCTTGTAAGAATACTTTCCCAACAAATCTAGTTACTTAGCTTTATTAACACAGTGTGTCGCAGAATTAAACAAATATTTATAGTCTAGTTAAAAATAGACTGTTGTACCAGAATGGATTAACCTTGATGGCTTTGTGCCTGCAGTTGCCCATAATACTTAAAGGATGCTGTGTGGGTAATTGCAACATTTATGACATGACCAGCTGTTCTGAATGTAATCTTGGTGTTATTTATTTTCCCTCAAATGGAAATTTGCAGAAATGTCTTTGGAAGGTTCTGGAACTTCCAAATATGAATATTTGAAAGTAGCTCTATGGTATGGGTGCCTTTTTGTTTCCTGTTGATTAAGTAATATTGGCATTGTACGAGTGCCAGGCAGTGAACATCTCCCCAAGACAGAATCTAACCATCTCCCCTTGACATTCAACAGCATTACCATCACTGAATCCCCCACTATAAACAATGTGAGGCTTGCCATTGACCAGAAACTTAACAGGTTCAACCATATAAATACAGTGGCTACAAAACGAGGTCGGAGCTTAAGAAGTGGGCAACAAATAACTCACCCCATGACACCGCATAGCGTCTACAAGGCACAAGTAAGGAGTATGATGGAATACTTACCACTTGTCTGGATGAGCGCATCTCCAACAACACTCAAGAAGCTCGACACCATACAGGACAAAGCAACCCACTAGATTGGCACCTCATCCATAATCTTAAACATTCACTCCCTCCACCACTGACACACAGTGGCTGTAGTATGTACCATCTACAAGATGTACTGCAGCTACCCACCAAGCCTCCTTCGACAGCACCTACCAAACCTGTAAGCTCTACCATCTAGAAGGAAAATGGCAGCAGATAGATGGGAACACCACCACCTAGAAGTTCCCCTCCAAGTCGCTCACCATTCTGACTTGGAAATATATCATTGTCGCTGGGTCAAACTCTCTCCCTAACAGGACTATGAGCGTACATCACATGGACTGCAGTGGTTCAAGAAGGCAGCTCATCACCACCTTCTCAAGGCAATTATGAATGGGTAATTACAGGCCTTGTGAATAATGCCCACATCTCATGAACAAATAGCAAAGAAGTGATTCAGCTCCGAAACACCTGCGTGCAATACCAATGTGAATTTGCCTGAAATTCTGAGAGTTCATTTCTTTAAATGAGACATTTTAAAGTATCGGCAAAAATAGCAGACAGAGCAATTTCAGAAAGACATTGGGTGGAATTTTACACCGGCGGGATTTTACGGTCCCGCTGAAGTCAATGGAGTTCTGAACAGCTGGCCACTTTTTACAGCCCTTCCCCTGCCACAGTGGGGCAGTAAAATGCCAACCATTGTTTCCCATTGCATAATTTCAGATTCTAATTTGTTATTTAACCAACAAAAGGTTATGACCGTCCATAGACTGATTGGCTAACCTGCTGCAACTCTCCATACCAGTAAACTGAGATTTTTATAAGAAATAATCATTGCTTTTGTTACACACAGGAGACTGATAACTGCAATTAAGACACCACCATTGTTGTCCCATCGGCTGTCCCTTGATTCGAAGATGATGTCTACTCAGGGTCACGGGTTGCTGCCATGTGCCTTCATGTGACTGAACAGCTCGATTCTCGACCCACAGATCTTTGGGCCCATGGAGCAAGATGTCCAACAAAGTAGTGGGATCTGGAGTGTAGGATCTGCTTTCTTTTCTTTCCTTCTCTGCCATCATGCTGCCTCATCATCATTAAGATGTTGTGATTCAAAGCGTGATGCAGCTTAAAGGACTAATTGTTGTCATTCTGAACAATTGGTAGCAAGTTCCTCCCAGTCATTAATATCAATGCAGCTGTGCTTCAGAGTACCTTTCGCTATTTGAGAGTTTAGAGAACAGGACCTGCTGGGGAGATGGTTTTCAACCATCTGGACACAGTGTCCAGTCCATCAATATTGATTTTGCTAGAGTTTTGCCTGAATTCTTGTGGATCTGGCTTCAAGAAAGACACTACCAACACTACATGAAGGATTAGCAGAGGGGCCATTTGATTTTTACCCATGATTGACTATTGGTGGGAGCAATTCTGGTGCTTCTCAGGTTTGGTTTCTGTAAATTGAGTTGGAGAATTATAATGTCAATTGGTGCATTCATTCATCTGTCATTTATTGGTATAATCAGGTTTCACTAATTTTCTGCCAGAATAGTATCTGACTGGAGCAGTAAATCTTTAGAAGACTGCTCTGTCTGGTAAATTAGGGGGTGAAATCCTTTAGGAAAATCATGAGAACAGAGAACTTCTTGATATAATTTCTGCAAAACAGTGTTAACTTTTCTCCTTTTCCTGACTGTCTCTCAGTCAAACAACCATTTTCCTTCCAATAATTTTAAGATAAAATACTCATTCACCTGGCAGGGGAATAGTTCAGAAGAATTGCACGAGGAGAGCTTCACTATAAGGAACTCGCTACTCTTGATCATAGAACCCCCAACAAAACATGTTCTCTCCATCCCCCTCTCAACTCAAACAGGGCCAGTTAACCTCATGAGCATCTCTGCTGCAAAGCTGTGCTCCACTACCGAGGCAAAAGACCATTTCTATGAGAACTCAACACTGCTATCAGCAGAATCCCTAAGTCAGAAAATGTTTTATCTACTGGGGGAGTTTCAACACATGGCCTGGGAGAGATGAATGAGAATGGACAGAGACCACTTGAGCTTTGCTGCTGCCACCAACTTTGTGTAGCTAACTTTCCTTTATTAGCTGAGGCATAGAATACAAGAGCTGGGAGGTTATGCTGGAATTGTGTAAAACACTGGTTAGGCCACAACTGGAGTACTGCATGCAGTTAAGGTCACCACAGGATGTGATTGCACTGGAGAGGGTGCAGAGATTTACCAAAATGCTGCCTGGGCTTGATGTTCTGAGTTATGAGGAAAGATTGGATAGGCTGGGGTTGTTTGCCTTGGAGCAGCGAAGGTTGAGAGGGGATCTGATAGAGGTGTATAAGATTATGAGGGGCATATATAGGGTGGATAGGAAGTTACTTTTTCCATTAGTAGAGTGGTCAATAACCAGGGGTCATTTAAAGTAAGAGGTAGAAAGCTCAGAGCGGAGTTGAGGAGAAATTTTTTCACCCAGAGGGTGGTGGGAGTCTGGAACTCACTGCCGGAAAGGGTGGTTGAATCAGAAACTCCATAACATTTAAGAAGTATTTAAATATTCACTTGCTTTGCCATAGTCTCCAGGGCTATGGGCCAAGCACTGGAAAATGGGATTAGTGTAGTCAGATCTTTGTTGACTGGCATGGACACGATGGGCCGAATGGCATCCTTTTGTGCTGTGGTTGTCTATGAGTCTTACATCTTCTTTCAGAACCAACCATGCCACAAGGTGTACTGGGGACATCCAAGATCAGGAAATTGGCACCATCTGGATTTGAGCAGCACTGTCAATACACACAGCTACCACAGCACTGACTGTGATACAGATCACTACCAGGTGTGCACCAGGGTGAGGGTGAAACCCTTGAAGTATTTTCATTCAAAAAAGGAATGCTATCCTCCATCAGTATCAACCATACTGCCTACCTAGATAAAAGCCAACAGTTCCTTGATTCGATTTAAATGATGCTCTCCAGCAGTCCCACATGGTACAGAAGTGAAATGGGACATACCTCAAGGTACCATCTACGATACTGCACTCTCCCAACGTATGGGAAGCAAGAGTGGAAAAATGCTGATGGTTCGAGGTTAATGTCACTGTGATGGAACCTGTCATTGAAGCCATGCAGTCCCCTCTGATTAATTACAAGAGAGATCAGAGTGTGAAGAATGAATGCACTAAAGACACTCGAAGTAAAGTAAGGTTGCTAGGCAGTGTGCTAATGACTACTGGCTACAACTCTTGCCAGAATATCCAGATAGTGTTCAAAACAGGGAGTGTTAGGGGCATGTAAGAAGGGATGAAAAAGACAACACGATCATCAACAAAGAAAACTGCTCCCATTGAAAACAAAGGCCGGAGAGGTCATCACTGACTGCAGTAGATAGTTTGGGAGATGAGTGGAATCTGACCTTGAGTTGCACTCTAGGGAGAACACTGTCACTGAGGAAGATCTAGACACCATAGAAAGCATGCCTGCCAGGCAGAGCTGGATATTGAACCCACAGCAAAGCTAATGATTCGCCTGCTAAGGGGAAAGCTCCAGACGCTGATGCAATACTTCCTGAACTCGGCAAAACACTGGAAACTGGCACTCCTGCAGCATCTGCTGAAACCTCCCTCTCTCTATTGGAGGGAAGGTCAGTGCCCCAGGATATGCGTAATACAAAGATTGTGACCCTGTCAAGAGCTAGGCAACTGCAGCGATTGCAACAACTATTGAGGCATCTCCCTGCTGCACATCATAGGGCAAGTATTTACCTGTGTTTTTTTTTGTCAGACTGCAGATCCTGGCTGAACACATCTACCCCAAATCCCAGTGTAGTTCCAGAACTGGAAGATCTATAATTGACATGATTTTCTCTGTCCGGCAGCTAAAAGAGAAATATCATGAGCAAGGGAGACCATTATATATTGCCATCATCAATCTCATCAAGGCATTCGACCATGTGAACAGAGACAGTCATTTACGCTGCTGGAGAAAATTAGCTGCCTGCCAAAGCTGCTCAATGTGATCTCTTTCCATGACAACATGAAGGGTAAGGTCAGCTATGATGGGACAACATCAGAACCCTTTGAAATCTGCAGTGGAGTCAAACAGACTTGTGTTCTGGCACCGACACTTTTTGGCATACTCTTCTCGTTGCTGCCGTCTTCAGGTCATCTACAGAGCGTCTCTATTTACATACTGAATTGATGGAAAGCTGTTCAGTTTTGCTCACCTGAGATCTAAGACAAAGGAGCGCCAAGTCCTTACTAGAGAGTTGCTCTCTCCTGAAAATGCCACATTAGCATTCCATACTGAGGAACACCTTCAGTGGCAAACAGACAGACTCTCTCATGTTGGTAAAGGGTTTGATTTGACGATCGGTATCAGCAACAAAAATGTCGTGGTCCAGGGTGTTGCCATAACTTCATCTAACAGCATCGACAATGTGGCACTGCAGGTTGTAGATAGTTTCACATATCTTGGCTCCACAATCTGTCACTTGATGCTGAAATTAATACACACATTGCAAAAGCTGCAGCTGTTATATCCAAGCTGAGTAAGAGAGTGTGGAACAACAGAAACCTGACTGAGAACACCAAACTGCGACTCTATCAAGCCTGTGTCCTCACACACTCCTCTACAGTGCTGAGACCTGGACACTATATGCTAGTCAGGAGAAAAGGCTGAACAGTTCCATCTTCACTGTCTCAGACATATCCTCAGTATCTCTTGGCAGGACCAGGTAATCAGCCTAGAGGTCCTGGATTATGCTAATTCCCTCAGCAGACGCTCATTGCTCAATTTATGATGCCTGCTCTGGCTTGACCATGTTCATCAGATGAATGACAGCCGTATACCCAAAGACTTTCTGCAAAGTGAACTGGCCACTGGGTAACGACATCCTGGGTATCCATACCTCCGCTATAAGGACACCTGCAAGTGAAATATGAAGATGGCGGACATTGACATTAACAACTGGGAGACAATCACTGACAGCCATGACCTCTGGAGGCTGACCGTTTGGAAGGGCATTGGAAGAGGCGAGGAGAAACAAGAATATAAAGAATGGCAGAGAATAACTAAAAGGTTAATCAAGACAAAGAAATTAGAATATAAGAGGACACTAGCTAGTAATGTAAAAATGAATAGCAAGAGTTTCTACAAGTATTTAAATAGGAAAAGAGTAAGTTAAATGAGGGTTAGTCCTCTTGAGAGTGACAATGGAGAATTAATAGTAGATAATAAGGAAATGGCAAATGAAATGAACAAATGTTTGCTTCTGTCTTCACTGTAGAGGATATAAAAACATTCCAATAATAGCTGTAAAAAGGAGATGGAAGGGAGAGAGGAACTTGGTAAAATTAGAATCACTAGGGAAGCGATACTGAGCAAGCTGATGGAACTGTGGGCTGACAGGTCCTTGGGTACTGATGGACTTCATCCTACCCAGAAGGAAAAAACAATTCAGTACTCTTACTTCCCAGTTTTACTGGTGTTCCATTTTAAGGTATACAAGACCAGTACAGACCAGTATTCTTATTTCCCAGTTTTTACTGTTTTTTCCTTCTCAGTAGGGTCTTAAAAGAGGTGGCTAATAAGATAATCGATGCATTGGTGTTAATTTACCAAAATTCCCTAGATTTTGGAAAGGTTCCATCAGACTGGAAAGTAGCAAATATAACCCCTTTACTCAAGAAGGGAGGGAAGCAGGAAGCAGGAAACTATAGGCCAGTTAGCTTGATATCTGTCATGGGGAAGGTGTTAGGATCGATCATTAAAGAGGGCACTTAGAAAAACTCAAGGTAATCAGGAAGAGTCAGCATGGTTTTGTGAAAGGGAAATCATGTTTAATCAATTTATTAGAATTCTTTGAAGGAATAACATGTGCTGTGAATAAAGGGGAGCCTGTAGATATACTGTACTGTACAGAAGGCATTTGATAAGGTATATCAGCAAAAGTTATTGTGGAAAATAAAAGCTAATGGTGTAGGGGGTAACATATTAGCCTGGATAGAAGATTGGCTGGCTGGCAGGAAACAGAATTGGCATAAATGGTTCTTTGTTTGATTGGCAGGATGTGACGAGTGGAGTCCCGCAGGGGTCTGTACTGGGGCCTCAGCTTTTTACAATTTACATAATTGACTGCGATGAAGGGAACGAAGGCGTGGTAGCTAGATCTGCAGACAGCACAAAGATAGGAAGGAAAGTATGTTGTGAAGAAGAGATAAGGAGTTTGCAGACAGATATAGAGAGGTTGAGTGAATGGGCAAATGTGGCAGTTGGAGTATAATGTGAGAAAATGTGAAGTTGTTCATTCTGGCAGGAAGAATAAAAAAAGCAGAGTATTACTTAAATGGAGAATGACTGCAGAATTCTAAGCTGCAGAGGGACCTAGATAATCTAGTGCATGAGTCACAAAAAGTTAGTATGCAGGTACAGCAAGTAATCAAGAAGGCTAATGGAATGTTATCCTTTATTACGAGAGGAATTGAACATAAAAGTAAGGATGTTTTATTTCAGTTATACAGGGCGTTGGTGAGACCACATCTTGAATACTATGTGCAGTTTTGGTCTTCTTATTTAAGGGAGGATGTAAATGTGTTGAAGGTGGCTCAGAAGAGGTTTACTAGGTTGATACCTGGAATGAGTGGGTTGTCTTATGAGGATAGGTTGGACAGGTTGGGCTTGTTAAACTGGAGTTTAGAAGAATGAGGAGTAATTTGATTGAAGTATATAAGATCCTGAACGGTATTGACAAGGTGGATGTGGAAAGCATGTTTCCTCTTGTGGATGAGTCCAGAACCAGGGGGCACTGTTTTAAAATTAGGGGTTGTGCGACTTTGGAACTCTCTGCCTCAGAAGGTGGTGGAGGCGGGTTCATTGAATATTTTTAAGGTAGAGGTAGATAACTTCTTGTTCAGCAAGGGAACCAAAGGTAATCGGGGTAGATGGGAATGTGGAACTCGAAACACAAATTGATCACCCATGACCTTATTGAATGGTGTAGCAGGCTTGAGTGGCTGAATGGCTCACTTCTGCTCCTATTTTGTACATTCATATTTTCATAACATCAGCTAGCTAAGAAGAGGGCCCAGAGAAAGCAGAGGCCAGCCAATTGTGCACCTTTTCAGACACTGTCTTCCTCTGCATCAAATGCAGCACAGACTGCAGGCCAAGAGTCTCCTGAGCCACACAACAGGCAATGCTTAACATGGAGATGATCACTAAAGCGCAAAACATCTCACAAGACAGAAGGCAGACAACGCTACTAATTTTGCACCAGTATAGTATCTGACTGATTGGAGCATTAAAAATCTGTAGAAATAAATTAGGGGGTGAAATCTTTTAGCAAAATCCTGAGAGCAGAAAACTTCCTGATATAATTTCTGCAAAATAATGTTGACTTTTCTCTCTTACCTGACCATCTCCCAGTCAACCAGACTTTGTTTCTCCAATAATTTTATGACAAGTAAATGCATGTTCAAAGAATAAGATAACACAGCTTTTTTTTAGCGCTCTTTATGATTTTTATGGCAGCAGTGCCCTGGACATTAAGCTGCAAATTCTGAAGAGTCCCAGATAATTCTGGAGCATTGGCAACACCAGAAATGACAGGATGAGATTCACTTCCTACTAGTACTTGGCACCCTGTATTTATAAGCCACCTGCTTGTATCATTGGATGGGCTTGCTATGCAAACATATTGTTGCAACACCTATTGAATCAAGCCAGTATTCCCACCACCAGCATTCTCTTCAGTGCTTTCCAGTTGACTGTCCCTGATCGGCAATTGATGCAGGAGGAACCTGAATGATTGAAATAATTGAATCAACGAGTTCTGCCTCTAAAATCAACTGAAAACAAACCATTATCTTTGGAGTACTGTAGATGTTTGGAGATGACTAACAACGTTCTAAGTTTCCCTAGCTCCAGCTCGTGACCCTTTGGGACCCGTGTATTAGCATCATGGTCCCAGTTAATATCGAACCAATTTTTAGGTCTGTTGCATCAGATAGGTTCACTTTCACCACGAGGTTAATTTATGTGTCTGTGTTTTAAAGGCATTGAACTCCTCAAACAATATCTGTGCCGAGAGTCTCTTTTACTCAGTATATTGCTTTCTAATCCCCTTTTCCTTGTCCCTCTGCCTATTTCCAGCTAACCTGCCCTGATGTTTTCATACAACGATGATGAGTAGGAGTGTTTGAAGACAGCCTCAAAAACAACAAGAGCTTGTATTTATGAAATGCTTTTAAAGCAGTCAAATGCCCCAAAGTGCTTCACAGGAGCATCATCAGCTACAAAATTTGCCAAACAAGGTGAGTCTAGGACAGGAGACTGAAGGCCCCTCTACATCTCTGTCCCCTTATCATTTTGACCAAGATTTTCATCATCTGTCCTAATGTCTTCGTATGTGGCTCAATGTTAAATTTTGTTTGATAATGTGCCTATGAAAGACCTTAAGACATTTTACTACATTAAGCCCACTATCTAAAAGTAAGTTGATGTTGAAATGACGATGACAGGAGCATCTCACTAGGTCAATGCTATTTTTCCATCAGTAGAGGGCACCCTCCCTCAGTCAGATGCAACAATGATACTGAGCTGAAACTTTAAAGCAGCAAAACTTCACCAATTTTACCTTCATCAGCTTCTAAAACCAATGTCCTATGCAGTACACTATGTCAACAGATAAGATAAATGACAAAGAAATGACAATGAAATTGGCTATTGCATTGTGGATTAAATCTTTGAAAAGGGATTTTTAGCTTTAATAGGCTAAGAATAGTGAGCTCTGAATGATCAAGTTTTTCATTATTAATTTATTAGTCAGTGACCACACATCTCTATCTGGAAATACTGCAGGTTGTTGCAGCCTATGCTTTCTGTCTGAAATAATCCTGTTAAGGAATTTGATAGAAACACCTTTGCCAATCCGCACTATCAGGGGGAGCACTGAAAATGTGTTTTTATTATTCATTCACCAGATGTGGGCATCGCTGGCTGGGCCAGCACTTGTTGCCCAACCCTAGTTGCCCTTGGGAAGATGGCGATGAGCCGCCTTCTTGAACCGCTGCATCCAAGTGATGTAAGTACACCCACAGTGCTGTTAGAGAGTTCAAGGATTTTGTCCCAGTGACAGTGAAGAAACAGTAATATAGTTCAAGTCAGGATGTTGTGTGGCTTGGAGGGGAATTTCATGTTTGACTAATTTGCTAAAGTTCTTTGAAGATGTGACAAGCAAAGTGGATATTGGGGATCCTGTAGATGTAGTAAATCTGGACTTCCAGAAGCCCTTCGATAAGGTGCCACACGAAAGATTAATACACAAGATAAGATCACACGGAGTTAGGGGTGATATATTAGCTTGGATAGAGGATTGGCTAACCAACAGAAAGTAGAAAGTTGGGATAAATGGGTCTTTTTCTGGATGGCAAGCTGTAACTAGTGGGATACCACAGGGTTCGGTCCTTGGGCCCCAACTACTTACAATCTATATTAATGACTTGGATTCAGGGATAGAAGGTACTATAGCTAAATTTGCAGATGACACCAAACTAGGTGGGAAAGGAAGTTGCAACGAAGAAATAAGAAATTTACAAATGGATATGGACAGGTTAGGTGAATGGGCCAAAATTTGGCAGATGGAGTTTAACGTGGCTAAGTGTGAGGTTATCTATTTTGGTCAGAAGAATAAAAAGGAGGCTTATTATTTAAATTGAGAGAAACTTCAGAATGCTTCAGTGCAGAGGGATCTGGGTGTCCTCGTGCATGAATCGCTGAAAGCTATTATGCAGGTACAGCATGTATAAGGAAAGCAAATGGAATTTTGGCATTTATTGCTAAAGAAATAGAGTATAAAATTGGGGAAGTGTTGTTGCAACTGTAAAAGGCATTGGTGAAATCGCACCTGGAGTACTGTGCACAGTTTTGGTCCCCTTGCTTGAGGAAGGATGTAGTTGCATTAGAGGCGGTTCAGAGGAGGTTCACTAGATGGATTCCAGAGATGCGGGGCTTGTCTTATGAGGAGAGATTGAGCAGTTTAGGCCTATACTCGCTAGAGTTTAGAAGGATGAGAGGAGATCTAATTGAGGTTTATAAGATGCTAAAGGGGATAGACAAAGTAGACGTGGAGCAGATGTTTCCCCTTGTGGGGCATTCTAGAGCGAGAGGCCATAGTTTTAGGGTAAGGGGTGGTAAATTTAAATCAGAGATGAGGAGGAATTACTTTTCTCAAAGGGTCGTGAATCTGTGGAATTCACTACCTCAGAGTGCAGTGGATGCTGGGACGCTGAATAAATTTAAGGAGGAGATAGACAGATTTTTAATTAGTAATGGGTTGCAAGGTTATGGGGAGAGGGCGGGAAATTGGAGTTGAGGCTGAAATAAGATCAGCCATGATCATATTGAATGGCGGGGCAGGCTCGAGGGGCTGAATTGCCTATTCCTGCTCCTAGTTCTTATGTTCTTATGTTCCAGGTGGTGGTGTTCCCACATGTCTGCTGTCCTTGACCTGTAGAGGTCACGGGTTTGGAAGATGCTGCCTAAGGAGCCTAGGTAAGTCGTTGCAGTGCATCTTGTAGATGGTTCACACTGCTGCCACTGTGGTGGAGGGAGTGAATGTTTGTGGATGGGGTGCCAATCAAGTGGGTTGCTTTGGTCCTGGGTGGTGCCAAGCTTATTGAGTGTTGTTGGAGCTGCACTCATCCAGGCAAGTGGAGAGGATTCCATCACACTCCTGACTTGTGACTTGTAGATGGTGGACAGGCTTTGGGGTGTCAGGAAGTGAGTTACTCGCCACAAAATTCCTAACCTCTGACCAGCTCTATTAGCCACAGTATTTATATGCCTGAAACTGCTTACATCTTGTCTTTTTTAACATAAGAAGAATTTAAGGCTTTTAAGTAGTATCCTCCAAAACCACAGAACATCCTATGGTGCTTTGCAACCAAAGAAGTACTTTGAATGACATCATCATAAAGCACAGTGTTCACATTTATGCTCATGACACCCAATTCTACCTCATCACTATCTCTCTTGACTCCTCCATTGTGGCTAAATTATCAGACTGCTTATCCAACATTCAGTACTCTATGAGCAGAAATTTCCTTCATTTAAATACCGGGAAGACTGAAGCCATTGTCTTCTGTCCCCACTCCAAACTCCATCCCCTAGCTACTGACTCCATTGCTCTCCCCTCGTCCTGAGGCTAAACTATACCGTTTACAACCTTGGTGACATATTTGATCCCAAGATGAGCTTCCGGGTACATGTCAGTGCTATCGCTGAGGCCACATGTTTCGACCTTCATAACATCACCCGATTTCATCACTGCCTCAGCTCATCTGCTGTGAAGCTCTCATTCGTGCCTTTGTCACCTCTGGACTTGACTATTCCAATACATTCCTGGCTGGTCTCCCACACTCTACCGTCCGTAAATTTGAGGCCATCCAAAACTCTGCCTCCCGTTTCTAATTTGCCCTGTCTTGTTTCTCCATCACCCCTGAGTTCATTGACCAAAGGTCTACTTTAAAATTCTTGTTATTTTCAAATACCCCCATGGCCTCATCTTTCCCTAATTCTGTAACAACCTCCAGCCCCACAGACCACATTTTTGCATCTGTCTTTATCAGGAAGAAGATGCTGCCGGTGTCACAGGGAATGAGGAGACGGTTGAGAAACTAGATGGGCTAAAAATTGATAAGAACTTCAAAGCATTAGGGATAGGAGCAAGAGAAGATCATCTGCTCTGCCATTCAATATGATCATGGCTGACTTTTAGCCTCATTACCACTTTTCTGCCTGCTCCCCAAATCCCTTAATTCCCTAAGATACCAAAAATCTGTCTATCCCAGCCTTAAAAGTATTCAATAATGGAGCATCCAGAACCCTCTGGAATAGAGAATTGCAAAGATCCACAATCGAGTGAAGAAAGTTCTCCTCATCTCAGTCCTAAGTGATTGATTCTTTAAGCTGACACTGTGCCCCCATGTTCTACATTCCCCCGCCAGGGGAAACAACCTCTCAGTGTCCACCCTGTCAGGCCCATTCAGAATCTTATATGTTTCAATGAGATCACCTCTTATTCTTCTACACTGCAGAGAGTGTAGGCCCAATTTGCTTAGCCTCTCACCATGGAGCAACCCTCTCATTCCAGAAACCAAACTTGTGTAAGAGTACATTTTAAGATTGTTTAAGATGTGCTGCGGACACTTCTGGTAACATGTTACCACGCCCTTCAGAAACCAATCAGAGGCTCACAATCGAATGGCTCGGAGGGATTGAGCATGAGAACAGTTGCCATGCAGACAAAATATAAAATCAAGCTAAAAACCCTCATCAGGTGCCATCAGGAGTGAGGCCAACAACAGGAAAGGTCCTGCTGCAAGTGAATCGGTCCTAGTCAGGTTAGGTCCAGTTGGCGTGCAGTCAACTAGCCTGACTAACTTGGGAGCAACTGTATGTTTCAAATCACTTGGTATTGTTTTCAATTTAAGTATTTGGCAATAAAGCTGTTGGATTTTTGGTGAAATTGTGTCAGTTGTAATTCTCAAACTCTCGAATATTATACTTGTGAACCATTGCTGTGCCGCCTACAATACACCTCTATCCTTTCTCAAATAGGAAGACCAAAACTGTACATTGTCCTTCAGGTGTACTCTCGGCAATGCCCTGTACAATTGTAGCATGACCTCCTTAGTCTTGTACTCCAATCCCCTTGCAATTAAAGGCAACATGTTATTTGCCTTCCTGATTGCTTACTGTTACCTGCATGCTAACTTTCTGTGTTCCTTGTACAAGTACACCAAAGTCTCTCTCTGGATGTCAACATTTACAAATTTCACACCTTTTGAAATATACTCTGCTTTTTTATTTTTACTGCCAAAGTGAATAACCTCATACTTACCCACATTTATACTCCATCTGCCATCTTATTGCCCACTCAAGTAACCTGTTTATTTCTCTTTGCAGCCTCTCTGTGTCCTCCTCACAGCTTACCTTTCCACCCAGCTCTGTATTGTTAGCAAACTTAGACACATTGCTCTCAGTCTCTTCGTCTAGGTCATTGATATAGATTATAATTAGCTGAGGTGGCAGCACTGATCCTTAAGATTCTACTAGTTGCAGCTAGCCAACTTAAAAATGCACTGTTAATTCCTACCTACTGCTTCCTGTCCGTTAAACAATCCTCTACACATGTTAATATATTACCCCCAATTTCACGAGCCCTTATCTTGTGTATTAACCTTTTGTATGGCACCTTTTTGAATACCTTTCAGAATTGTGCTATATCTACTGGTTCCTTTTTACCCGACCCTACTTCCTGAACTAAAGAGATGGGCCAGATTTTCATCCTCGAGGAAAGAATCGCAAGTGGGGCTACATCCCGGTGTTGCAATTCCGTCTCCTTCCCACAGTGCCTGCAACTGTTTTCATGGCAGGGTGGTAGGGAAGGGCTGCATTCAGGGCTGCCACCTCCAGAAACAGGTCCGAGGTGGGAATGAAGGACGGCAGATGCTAAGGCAATGTTAGAAGGCCTGCCTTCAGTCACTGAAACACCAACCTAGTTCTGTACATGTGCTAGGTACCCACATCCTCACCCCTCATCCCCAATTTTTCCCTGAATCACCCTCATGCCCCTCTATACTTCTATGCCCCCTCCATTCGCTCCATCATATCCCCCATTTCCCCTCATATCCACCATGTTCCCTCCATACCCCATGTTCCCTCATAACCTCCATGCCCCCTCCATACTCCCATGCCCTTCCATACCCCCTCCATATCCCCATGCCCACTCAATCAGTATCCACATGGGCAGAACTCGCGAGCCCTATAGCAATATTGAAGTCTCATTGAGATGTTCATGAAACAGTAAAAATAAACAAACTACCATTCAATAATGCTTCAAAAACCTTAATCATCTTAAGTGCTCATAAAACTGTCAATAAAACAAAAACAGAATTACCTGGAAAAACTCAGCAGGTCTGGCAGCATCGGCGGAGAAGAAAAGAGTTGACGTTTCAAGTCCTCATGACCCTTCGACAGAACTAGGCGAATCCCAGGAACACTGCCAGACCTGCTGAGTTTTTCCAGGTAATTCTGTTTTTGTTTTGGATTTCCAGCATCCACAGTTTTTTGTTTTTTGTTTTTATGTCAATAAAACACATTGCCATCCAAAAGTTTCTTCACAAAATCTTAATCCTCTTAAGTGCTCACAAAACTTTCAAAAATAAGCAGCCATTTAAAAACCTTTCAAAAACATAATCCTATTAACTCCTTAAAACTGTCAATCAAAACAAATCTCTGTTTCCTTGACTGTGGTATCAGCACCCTCTGCTGAGCTGCATCCATTAGTGGGGTTTGGTGCTCAGCCAAACACTCATAATAAGATTCTATTGCATAGTTGTGGGAAAAAAAGCTTCCAGAGCTGAATACACTAAAACCTTTGAAGTAGCGGAACAGAAGGCTATCTATTTTATTGCTTCAAAGGCTCAACAGATGGTTGTGCTGTCAATAAAAGAAGTGAAAATAAAATAAAAGGAAAATACTGCAGATCTGGAAATCTGAAATCAAAATAGAAGGCATTGGAATACTCAGCAGATCTGGCAGCATCTGTGGAGAGAGAAAAAGAGCTGACATTTCAAGTCAAATACGAGTCTCCTTCAGAACTGATGGGGGGAGTAGGAATATGATGGTTACATGCATTGAAGGGGGGAGGGAGAGGAAGAATAAAAGAGAAGGTCTGGGATAGGGTAGAGGGTGAGAGGTTAAATGACAACGATGCATGGAACAAAAGGCAAAGGGAGTGGTAATGGTTGGAGTAAAGAGACAAAGCATTTGTCCAGATTGAGTGTAAATGCCAGAATAATGAACAGCTCTGTCTGAAAGCAAAAACATGAGAAATAAGATTCAAACCAGCACATTGAAAAAAAAGGAATCAAAATAAAGGACAGAGTTCATAGTCTGAAATTGTTGAACTCAGTGTTGAGTCCAGAATGCTGTAAAGTGCCCAATTGGAAGATTAGGTGCTATTCCTAGAGCTTGCATTCAATAGAAGAGTGCAGCAGGTGAAAACAGAAATGTGTGCATGAGTGCAAGGTACTGAATTAAAATGACAAGCAATTGGAAGCTTGAAGTTATACTTGCTGACTGAATAGAGGTGTTCTGCAAAACTGTCATCTAATCTGTGTTTGGTCTCTGCAACGTAGAGGAGAAGACATGTTGAGCAGCAGATACAGTATGCTAAATTGAAAGAAGTACAAGTAAATCACTGTTTCACCTGGAAGGAGTGTTTGGGCCTTGTACAATGAAGAGAGAGGAGGTAAAGGCAAAGGTGTTACATCTCCTGCGATTGCATAGGAGGGTGCCCTTGGAAGGGAACAAGGTGTTGGGGTGATTGAAGAGTGGACCATGGTGTCGTTTAGGGAATTCTCCCTCCAGAATGCTTTGGAAAAGCAAGAGAAGATATGGTTGATGGTGGTGTCATATTAGAGGTGGTGGAGGTTGATCCTTTGAATTTGGAGGCTGTACAACCATACAGCTGTTTCAAAACTGTATCAATCAAAGAAAAAATTAAGTCAAAGGATCCAGTTGACATGTTAAAATCCAAATCTCAATATTGTTGAATGCAGAAGAACATTTTATTTACCAAATAACATACTCTAATGCATCTGAACACTTCCACAATGCTGATCAATTTAATGGGTACTTACATTTTCTAAACAAAACCGTATTAAACTTATTTAACTGATTTAACTTATCATACAACATTACATTATGACATATGATATTGTCAACAACTTCTAAACTTACCTATCTAAAGGTTACCAACTCCAGACTAGCGATCCCCAATGGTTCACAACTCCTCTAAGTTGCCATGAACCATGTCACCTACCAAAACAGGTCCACCTTCTTGGAAGTAGCTGAGGTCTAAAATGCCCACATCTGCAATGGAGTAGACAAGGGCAGGGTTGTTGCATGCAGGCCCGCTACTGAAACCTTATTCCACGCCTTTAAAAGATCCCACACAATTGAATGGGAACGGGAACCCTGGGTTCAGGTCCATCCCGCTATTTTAAAATCCCGCCTGTCTCCATTCCAAAATGGATGGAGACATAAAAACATGCCCCAGAACTAGAAAGCTTGGCTGTACTTAAAGCTGTTAAGGCACCAGGATGCATGTAAGGGTACTCAGGAAAGTAAGGTAGAAATTTGTGGAGGCATTGGCCATAATCTTACAATCCTGCTTACATACAACGGTGGTGCCAAAGGACTAGAGAATTGCAAATGTTACATACATGTCCAAAAAAAGGTTTAAGGATAAACCCAGCAACTACAAGCCAGTCAGTTTAACCTTGGTGGTGGAAAAGCTTTTAGAAATGATAACCTGGGACAAAATTAATTGTCACTTGGACATTTGTGGATTAATTATTGAGCCTTCAGTTGCCTAGGTCCTAAACTCTGTAACTTCCTTTAAGCCTCTCTGCCTCTCTACCTCTCTTTCTTCCTTTAAACCACTCCTGAAAATCTAGCTCTTTGCTTTTGGTCATCTGCCTTCATGTGGCCTTATGTGGCTCAGTGTTTAATTTTATTTCATAATGCTCCTATGAAGTGCCTTAGAATATTTTATTAAATGCACTCTGTAAATATATGTTGTAATCACTGCTGCAATATAAAAAAATTAGGGCATTATCTCTGATTTTTGCTAAAATCCTTCTGTCCAATTTTGACCTGTATTTTAAAAAAATCACTAAAAATGCCTGAGGTTTTTTATTCTAAATATTAATCAGAGAAAGTGTGGAGCTTGAAGAATGGGATTGCACTTTATGAGGACCAAACATGGACATGGATAAATTTAATAATCCCTAGGACACTGAGGCCATGGACATCGCGATTAAGATAGTGTTTGTACTAATAGGCAAATGTCCCAAAATTTATACTTCCAGAAGGTTCTTTTCCTCCTTATTGACCTTGTGTTTTTTTCACTATTTCTATCTATCCCACCCTCCTGGCCAGGGAGAATATCCACATTTTTATTCCTCCATCCATTTCGGAATGGAGACAGGCGGGATTTTAAAATGGGGGGGTGGGGGGTGGTTGGTGTGGATGGGGGGCAAGAGGAGATTTGAGGCGCAGTGAAAATGTGACTAGTTATGATGCTCTGATCATCATAGTGTGGGCCAGGCTTGATGGATCAGGTCACTCGTGCCTGTCAATATCATAAGTTTGCGTGTTTCATTCACTGTCAGTGTACCTGTGCTGGGGAAGTTGAGAAATTCTGTTTTCTAATTGCGGTATTTTTTTTATCCATAATAAGGAACTCTCATCAAAATCTTCTAACCACAATGATTTCACAGGACAGACAGTGTAAAATGTTGTAAATAAAAGACAGTGTATTTGTCATAACATTGTGAAGAAACTTACAGCCATTTACAGGGTGTGTGTTGTTTTGAATATATAAAATTAAACCTAATCTGTAAAATTCAAAATAAAAGAGTGTAGCTGAGCTGACCTAAGAAGAACCGAAAGCCACATGTGAATGCCCCAGAGAGGGGCAATGGTGAATGGTTAATTATGCCAAAAGGCCAAGAAAGGATCAATCAAAGGTACTTAACTATATTAATAATCTTCAGCCAGCAAACTATGTCATTTCCTCAGGGCTGTTTAATCTGTTTCTAACTTACTAACCAAGTGTTTTAAATGCATTTTAACAAAATGGTGTTCTTCAATTTATCATTAATATAATATATTGTTCATTCACCAAAGTGTCTTGGTTAAGGATGAGAGAATCTTGGTGAGAATTGCCGACAATGTAATTATTTTACAGCAGCTTTTGATTTGTTTACTAATATTATCATTTATAATTTACAGTAATGTACCAGAGATTGGAGAACAAAATGGTTCTATTTTGCAGAGCCAGCCAATACCAGATCAACAGATGGTCTTTAATTATTATTATTACAATACTGGCTGGGTCAGTGGTTTCCTCTAAAGAGCAACCAGCACAGATAATACACAGCTTACCAGCCACTGAGCTTAGGAGAGAGGCTTAACTCCTGTGATGAGCATCGCAGTGGAGAGCGCACAGGGCTTACTGTTAAAATTAGTTTTTGTGGGGACGGTTCATTTAACAGATTGTACAGTTCTCACTCTCTGGCAAGAAGGGAATGTCAGTGATCTGAAGCAGTTGCTGGGCTGCAGGCACTGAGGAAATTCATGTGGCTTTGCAATAAGAAAGACTCAACCATTTTGATGTGGTTCAAAAATCAAACCTCATTCACTGATAAAAGAGAGAAAGAAGGTGCATTTAAATATTTTCACAGGGTGAGGATGTCTCAAAACATTTTACAGTCAATGAAGAGCTTCCAAAGTTTAGCCACTTCTGTAATGTATGAAACATAACATCCAATTTCCTCATAGCAAGCTCCCACAAACTGCAATATGATATTGACCAAAGTCTGTATTTTTGTGATGTTGATTGAGGGATAACTAATGTCCAGGACAATGGGGAGAACTCCACTGCCCTTCTTCAAAATACTGCCATAGGATCTTTTACGAGGACTCGGTTTAACCTCTCATCTGAAAGACAGCAGCCCAATAGTGCAACACTCCCTCCGTACTGCACTGAAATGTCAGCCCAGGTTGTGTTCAAGTCTCTGGGATTGGACTTGGATGCACATCCTCTGACATAGAGGCAAGTTGGTTACCAATGCGTCAAGACTGACTCTTGTCAATTGTGACTGTTACTATACTCCATCTGAAGGTGTAGTGATGTTAACGTTAAGGGTGGGGGCAGATATGATACAATTAAGTGGGTTTAACAAAAACCTTTTCATTTCCCCTCGGTGATTTGATGTCCAATTTTATATTCTGTGTCCTGTCAAGGGCTTGCTTCCAAAGCAATGTACTTTCTGTTTCTCATACACAGTGTTCTTTTCAAAATGTTATTTCTTGGTAGCTGCCAAAATAAGGCAGCATTTCCCAGCACATGAACCAGAGTCTGGCATTACTGGCCCTACTGCAAGAGGATCAGATATTTTGTTGATTAAATCAATGGGGGTGCAAATTGGATCCTCATGGAGGATCAGCTTGAGATTTTACTAGCTGTTCTTGCAATGTTATTGTACAGATGACATTGGGTTGGCAGAAGGGGATTCCTGGCAGAGGTACAATATAAATGATATCAAAAAGGATTAGGAATAAAAAGAGAAAAAAACATTTCTCATGGATTTCTGTCACCATTTACAATATTGGCATATCAATGAGTATTCCCCGTCAGAATAACTTCTGGAATGAGCCTCAGCAGAACTCTCTGACAAAGAAGAGCATTTAAGAAAAGCAAAGGAAGAACTTATATTAAGTACTTTTGAGATATAATATCTGTTGTATGGAAACAGGGCAGCCAATTTGCAAACTCACACAAGCAGGAAAGTGATAATGACCAGATAATCTGTTTCTGTGATGTTGGTTGAGGGACAATTATTGGTCAGGATACCATGGAGAACTCCCCTGTTCTTCTTCGAATAGTACAAAGGAACAGGCAGAGGTCATTTAGCCCCTCAAACTTGTTTTGCCATTCAGTGAAATCATGGCTGATCTAAAACAATAACAGAATTACCTGGAAAAACTCAGCAGGTCCGGCAGCATCGGCGGAGAAGAAAAGAGTTGACGTTTCGAGTCCTCATGACCATTCAACAGAACTGAGTTCTGTTGAAGGGTCATGAGGACTCGAAACGTCAACTTTTTTGTTCTCCACCGATGCTGCCAGACCTGCTGAGTTTTTCCAGGTAATTCTGTTCTTGTTTTGGATTTCCAGCATCCGCAGTTTTTTTGTTTTTACCTCATGGCTGATCTATGACTTTACTACATGTACCTGGCTTTACCCCATATCCCTTAATCACTTTGGTTAACTGAAATCTACCAAGCTCAGATTTAAAATTAATGTTGATCTACCATCAATTGTGTTTTGTAGGACAGAGTGCCAAACTTCTACTACCCTTTGTATGTAGAAGTGTTTCCTCATTTTTATACAATGGTCCCAGTCTAGACCCCCCAACTGCAGAAATAGTTTCTCAATACTCTATTTGTTCCCTTAATATCTTGGAAACATTGATCAAATCACCCCCTTAACCCTTCTAAATTCCAAGGAACACACCCTAGTTTGTGTAATCTCTCCTCATAATCTAACTCTTTGAGAACTGGTATCATTCAGGTAAATCTCTGCTGCACTTCCTCCAAAGTCAATATATCCTTCCTAAGGTGTTGTGCCCAGAACTGCTCACGGTAATCCAGGTGTGGTCAAACCAGTCCTACAAATACCTGAAGCATGATTTCTATCCCTTTGTATTCTAACATCTGGACTCGGACTTAAAGCCACAATCTTCCGATTCTGGGTGCTACCACTGAGCCATAGCTGATACCATTTTAATGGTGTTTTCTAGCTTCCCATGGAATATCATCTCCCGAATGTTTGTCACCTGTCATTATACTGCAGTACTGCTGTCAACAACGCAACTCATGTACAAAGTGACTCATCATTGTCCCAAGGCTAGTCCAGCAATCAAGTGAGAAATCCAAAAACTGGTACCCTCAATCCTAAGTCACTCGATCAAATCATATATCAAAGATTTGATATTCCCGCCTCCAATCAACCCAGGATCTGTCTTCCTCTCTCCTAGTCAGTCAACCTAGTGATATACCCAATATCGTGTAAACCCTTTCCCAGTCATTCAATGGAGAACTAAAAACATCTGGGTCAGAATTTTACACTCCTGTCAGCTGCAGCTTCTGAGATGGGGGTGGGTGTGGGGACTGTGAAATTACATGGATGGGATTCCCTCTGGGATCCCGCCCACCCCAACCTGGTCGCAATTTTACACTGGGGTGGGCTGGGTCTTGGAGGGGAGGCCCACCCTTGACCCAATTAAAACCCTTAAGTGGCCACTTAAGGGCCTTTTCCCGCCCAGCCTCAATTTTTAGGCTGGCAAGCGGATGACAGATCAGGGTGGCAAACCCAAAAACAAACAGAGTTCGATCTCGGGCGGGAAGTGGTGGGGGGTTTGTGGGGTCACCTCTATCAGAAGCCCCCTTCTGTCTGGGGCACCCTCTCCTTAAGGCCCACTGATCTCTGGACATCCCTCCACTAGCATCCCCAGCCTAACCCACGGGACCCCAATCGACCTCCTCGTGATTCCCCCAGGCCTTCCCTACCCTCCTCATCCTAGGACCCCCTGCCACTTACCTCTCCTCCCGTTCCCAGCACTTTGTTCCAGGTGGCTCCCTGTAGTGCCTTTTCCAGCCACTGCAGCGCTGTTCCTGGAGGGACTGGAGAGCTGCTTGCCAATCAGGTTGGCTGGCAGCTCTCCAAGGCAGGACTTCGACCCAGTGATGGGTTGAAGTCCTGCCTTATGCCAATCAACGCTCGTTAGAGGGTGAAATGGCATCGGGCCTGTTGGGTCAGCGGGGATGTGTTTCCCACCAACTCTTTGGATGGCGGGGCTGAGCCATCCAAATTTCCTGAAAGTTCAGGCCCTGTATTTTCTATGTCAAATTTATGAGTTTATGAATAAGCTGTGGTTTAGTGGGTAGCACTGTCATCTGTGTCAGAAGGTTGTAGATTCAAATCATAATCCAGAGACTTGAGCACAAAATTTAGGCTGACACTATAGTGCAGCACTGAAGGAATGTTGTTTCTTGGATTGGTTGCCAAGTTTCCTACATTACAACCTCTAGAGTAGCTCATTGATTTAGTTTTAAAATTCTCATCTTTGTTTTCAAACTCATCAATAGCCTTGCCTGTCCCTATCTCGGTAACCTCCTCCAGTGCTACAACCCTTTGAGATCTCTGTGTTCCACCAATTCTGGCCCCTTGCACATTGATCCATTCATCCACCATAGATGGCCTTGCCTTCAGTGGCCTGAGCCCTATGTTCTGGAATTCTCTCAGGAAACCTCTTCACCTGTCCACATCTCTTTCCTTCTTTAAGGCACTCCTTAAAACCTATGTCTTTAACCAACCTTTTGTTCACTTTAAGCTAATAACGCCCTATCTGGCTTGATGTCAAATTCTGTCTGATAATCACTCCTGTGAATCATCTTAGGACATTTTACTAAGTTAAAAGTGCTACATAAATGCAAATTGTTGTTGTTGTCATGCATTTAATGCATTTAAGTATGTCCTAATGTTGTGTAAGGCACTATGCAGATACAAGATTTTTATTAAACCAAATTGGAAAAGTCAGATTTGTCAGGGTCAGTGTTTCTTTTTGTTTGGCTCCTCTCTTCAGTGTGTAACTATATCTGGGTCTCACCACCTTCGAGTAAAAGTGAAATGATCCACATTTGTTGTTGACTTTGTCTAAATGCCTGCAGTATTTCTGAATGTACTCTCCAGGTTGACGTTTCATCTTACTGCCTACCTCCTCCCTGCACCCCCCCCCCCCACCCCGCCAAATTAGTCCAAATTGACCCCACAGCATTAGCCAATCTGTGGCAAGGGTATTGGTCCTACCCCTTGACTATCAGTTCACCAGTGACCATTGGAGTTCTACACTTCGCTTTCCTTCCCTTTAGTCATTTACCCAACAGTATCATGGATGTGCTGTAGACTGCATTTCCCCAAGGTATCCTCATCCACACTGGGTATTCAGCTCTTAAAAACTGTCACGCCGTGACATACTCCCGAAGGATACCTGCACGCCTGCCTCTTCCTACCCTGCCAGATGGCCAACTACTTACTGTCCTCCTGAACTCTCTGTAGCTATGTGTTGACTGCCTCCTGGGACTTGCGCACCAGGAAATTCTCAACCTCCCATATACCCAGCAGGAACTGTAGCTCAGAGGCCTGGAGCTTAAGTCTGAGTAACTGGAGACACTTTTTACACACATGGTTATCCAGGGAGATTCTATGTGGAACAGGAGTTGCAGGGAATTGGCCTCAGCTGTCCCATCATTTTGATTTAAAAAAAATAATTTTAGACATAATTAATTACACTGATTGTTTATATATTTATCATAACCCCTTGGTTTGAACTACTTGGCACTTCCTTCTTCACCAAATTCCCACTCTCGCCAAATTCCCATTGCCACTCTCGTTGCAAACTACTCACTTTAGTACGCACAGCTTATGTATAGCAAATATCCCTTTAAGATGTACCTTAAGATCTATGACCTAAGATGTCTACAATCAAAATAAAGTAAAGCTTAATGTAACATATGTGTGGTCTTTGAGATGCCTCAAAAATATTCCAGTTTCAACCCTGAAATGTAATATTAAGTGGCACTTGGTACAGTGGCCTCTTGGGATTAAATAGATAAATGATATTTTTTAAATTGTGGAAAGAAAGAAGGTTGATTTCGCCTACAGTTGAGCCCTTTTAAAATGAAACATTGCTTGTCATGACAGTTTTATATTTCCAATCTTACTCCATCAGACATTTCACTCTATCAAGAGCTGCCAGAATGTTTTGATGGACAGTTTGATTAAATAGATAAAGCAGCGGGTTCTAGCCTTCAGCCAAGACATTCAGGAAGCCCTGAAGAATAGTGCTTGAGCAAAGTCATGAGCAGCGGGGAGGCAGAGGCTGGTCGTGCATCTGAGCAGCGTGTCTGTAAGTTACTTGCAATGCTTCATGCTTCTCAGCAAATTTTCAGCTAGTTTCACAACTTGAACTGCACTCAAGACTGTATATGACTCTATTGGCATACAAGGCTATGGGCCTAGTGCTGGAAAATGGGATTAGAATAGTTAGGTACTTGTTTGACTGGCGCAGACTCGATGGGCTGAAGGGCCTTTTTCTGTGCTGTAGATCTCTATGACTCTCTATGACACATGTTAACATCCAGGCCTAGATTATTCTCAGCACCTGGACCCGATGAAGGAGATGTTCCATACCTCTCAGGCACCAATACAGACATTGGCATGGTGTGGGTTAAATGGTGATTCTGAGTGGTCTGCACATGGCGAATTACAACCACCAGTGGCAGCAGTGGGTATTATTGATGGGACTGCCCAGGAGACAGCTCACCAGGGGACAAACACCTTTTCCAGCTCTGAAGACCAGGAAGGCTTGAGGACTTGAGAAGGTGGTGGTGAGCCACCTTCTTAAACCGTTGCAGTCTGTGTGGTGTAGGGACATCTATAGTGTTTTTGGTGTGGGAGTTCCAGGATTCTCAGCAACAGTGAATGAATGGCGATATAATTCCAAATCAGAATGGTGTGTGGCTTGGAGGAGAGCTTGCAGGAGGTGTGTTTCCATGTTCCCTTGTTCTTCTAGAAGGAAGAGGTTGCAGGTGTGGAAGGTGCTTTCAAAGGTGCTTGGCAAATTGCTGCAGTGCATCTCATAGATAGTATACACTGCTGCCACTGTGCGTCAGTGGTGGAGGGACTGAATGTTTAAGGTTTTGGATAGGGTGCCAGTCAAGTGGGCTGCTTTGGCCTGGATGGTGTCGAGCTCCTTGAGTGTTGTTCAAGTTGCACTCATGCAGGCAAGTAGAGAGTAATTCCATCACACTCCTGATTTGTGTCTTGTAGATGGTGGGCAGAATTTGAGGAGTCAGGAGGTGAGTTACTCACATCAGAATTCCAAGCCTCTGATCTGCTCTTGTAGCCACAGTATTTATATGGCTAGTCCAGTTCAGTTTCTGGTCAATGGAAACCCCCAGGATGTTGATGGTGGGGGAATTCAGAGATGGTAATCCATTGAATATCAAGAGCAGCTGGTTATATTCTCTCTTGTTGGAGATGATCTTATCTGGCACTTGTCTAGCATGAATGTTGCTTTGCACTTATCTGTCCTGGTCTTGATACACACAAGCAGGAGTCACTTCAATAACTGGGAGATACACATAGAGATGAATAAGGTGCTATCATCAGCAACAATCCCCACTTCTGACCTTCATATAAGATAGCCACTGATAAATCCAATAGGGAATTCAGGAGAAACTTCTTCGCGGAGTAATAAGAATATGGAATTTTAAAAAGATTTGTTCATGGGATGTGGGCGTTGCTGGCTAGGCCAGCATTTATCGCCCATCCCTAATTGCTCTTGAAAAGGTGGTGGTGAGCTATCTTCTTGAGCAACTGTAGTCCAACCCACAATGTTGTTAGGAAGGGTGTTCCAGGATTTTGACCCAATGACAGCGATGGAATGATGCTATATTTTCAAGTTAGTATGGTGTGTGACTTGGAGGAGAATTTCCAGGTGATGGTGTTCCCATGTATCTGGCCCTTGTCCTTCTAGGTGGTAGAGGTCGCAGGTATGGAAATGTCAAGAAGATATAATAATTCCCATAATGTTATTGGAATTTATTGTAAGATAGTGGTATCTGTGTTTATATGTGTGTGTGTGTGTGTGTGAGAGAGACTTAATTGAATTAAAGGCAGCTGGTCTGAAGGCTTTGATGTAAACATGGTAAACATGGGGAAGTTTAGAATGTAAAGTGTAAAAGTACATTTGCATTTTTAAATAAACCAGACTAGACTGTTTTCAAAAGCGGGAGTGAAATGTATCACCTAGCCAGGTGAAGTTCAGACACAGTGTGTTTATTTTTCCCAAAGATTACTGATAAAACTTAGTACTATGAGGGATTTTTATGATCAGAAAGGTAAAGTCCAAAGACATAGTGAAACAATGAGAATTTTCATGCAAAGGGGAAAATATGTATAAAGGATCAAAGGCTGCGTGTAAGGGTAGGCATTTTAGGATTTAGCAAGTGTGAAAAGCCTTCAGCACCTATGCCTCAAACTGCTGTTTACAAAGTACTGAAGTTAAGAAAACTCACATAGATTTTAAATGACCCAGGCAAAGAAACATGATGCTCTGACAATTGAATTCAATATGTTTTACTGCTGCCTTAACAAAAGTGTATCTGGGAGTTAGAGTGAGTAGGGGACTTAGATGTTACTATAGTAGTAATTTGTAGATATATGTATGTGCTTAAAATCATTTTTCTTATTAATAAATGCTTAATCTAGTTTTGTAAAAACCTATAAGACTTGGTGGTCTTATTACTACTGAATTCAAGGCATGCATCTCAAAATTTATACAAATTGCAAAACCAGTTGTGGCAGTTGTTTCAAGTTTCCCTCTGGGATTTGAACAAGTCAGTATTTACCATTGGCTATGCCATAAAAGGAAGGTGCTGTCAAAGGAGCCTTGATGAGTTGCAGCAGTGCATCTTGTAGATGGTACACACTGCTGCCACTGTGCACAGGTGATGGAGGGAGTGAATGTTGAAGGTGGTAGATGGGGTGCCAATCCATCAGGCTGCTTTGTCCTGGATGGTGTCGAACTTTTTGAGTATTATTGGAGCTGCACTCATCCAGACAAGTGGACAGTATTCCATCATACTGCTGACTTGTGCATTGTAGATTGTGGACAGACTTTGGGGAGTCTGGAGGTGAGTTACTTGCATCAGAATTCTCATCCTCTGACCTGCTCTTTTGCCACAGTATTTATGTGTCTGGTCCAGTTCAGTTTCTAGTCAATGGTAACCCCCAGGATGTTGATAGTGGGGGATTCAGCAATGGTAATACTATTAAATATCAAGGATAGATGGTTAAATTCTCTCTTGTTGGAGATGGTCATTGCCTGGGACTTGTCTGGCATGCATGTTACTTGCCACTTATCAGCCTAAGCTACCATATGGAGTAGTCAAGGCAAATAGTATTGATACATTTAAGAGGCTGCTGATTAGGATGAGGGAGAAAGTAATAATAAAAAGATATGCTGATAGGATGTGATGAAGATGGTTGGCAGGAGGGTCACGTGGAGCATAAACACTGGCATAGGCCAGATTGGCCTGTTTCTGTTATGGCGACTCTATGTAACTCCATGAATGAGGATGGGAAAGTGGTGAATATAAAGCCAAGTGTGTGGAAAATAGGAACAGGAGTAGGCCATTCAGCCCATTGAACCTGCTGCACCATTCAACATGATCATGGCTGATCATCCACTTCAATGACTTTTTCCCACGCTATCCCCATATCCCTTTAGGTCATTGGTAGCTAGAAATCTGTCAATCTCTACTTTAAACATATTCAATGACTGAGCTTCCACATCCTCTCGGGTAGAGAATTCCAAAGTTTCACACCTTCTGAGTAAAAAAAATTCTCCTCATCTTAGTCCTAAGTGGCTTCCCCCTTATTTTGAAATTGTGTCCCCTGGTTCCAAACTCCCCAACCAGGGGAAACATCATACCTGTATCTACCCTTTGTATCCTTTTAAGTATTTTGTAGGTTTCAATGAGATCACTTCTCATTCTTTGAAATTCTAGAGAACATAGGACGAGTTTCCCCAATCTCCCTTTATAGGTCAGTCCTACCATTCCCAGAACAAGTCTGGTGAACCTTCGTTGCACTCCCTCTATGACAATAATATCCTTTCTGAGGTAAGGGGACCAAAGCTGCACACAGTACTCTAGGTGCGGTCCAACCAAGGTTCTACACAATTGAAGTAAGACTTTGCTACTCCTGTACTCAAATCCTCTTGGGATAAAGGCCAACATACCATGAGCCTTCCTAATTGCAGTCTGCACCTGCATGTTAACCTTCATTGACACCCAGGTCCCTTTGTATATCTACACTTTCTAGTCCCTTACCATTTAAGAAATACTCTGCACATCTGTTCCTCCTACCAAAGTGGATAACCTCACATTTTTCCACCCTATATTTCATCTGTCATGTCCTTGCCCATTCACTTAGTCTGTCCAAATCCTCCTGAAACTGCTTTGCATCTTCTTCACAACACACATTCCTACCTAGCTTTGTGTCATCCGCAAACTTGGAAATATTACATTTGGACCCCACATCTAAATCATTGATATTTATTGTGAACATCTGGGGCCCAAATACTGATCCCTGTGGTACCACACTAGTCATAGCCTGCCAACGCGAGAGTGACCGGTTTATTTTTGCTCTCTGCTTCCTGCCTGTTAACCAGTCCTTAATCCATGCCAGTTTATTACCTCCTATCTCATGTGCTTTAATTTTGCTAACCTGTGGAATGTGAAGTGAGAGAGGAGTTGCTGGTTGTGCAAGAGTTTGGATGTAAGCAGAGAATGCTGTGCATAAGCATCTCACCTTTTACTATGTAACATATGACAGAAGTATGTAACATCACAGAAGCTGATATCACTGGTGATGCATACAGAAGTCCAGTATTACTCATTGACATCATGAATGTAAGGAGTATTAACACCTCTTATCAATGTTGTCAATAAACATGAGCAGCTCGTGAGGGTATTGAGTAGTGCAATAGGAACTGGAGAGAACTGTCTATCTGGTGCAGAATAAAAGAGAAAGAGAAATACAAGAGTAGGGAGGTCATGCTGGAGTTGTATAGAACCTTGGTGAGGCCACAGCTGGAGTACTGTGTGCTGTTCTGGTCACCACACTATAGAAAAGATGTGAATGCACTGGAGGGGATGCAGAGGAGATTCACCAGGATGTTGCCTGGGATGAAACATTTAAGTTATGAAGAGAGACTGGATAGACTTAGGTTGTTTTCGTTGGAACAGAGAAGATTGAGGGGGCGACCTGATCAAGGTGTACAAGTTTATGAGGGGCATGGACAGGATGGACAGGGAGCAGCTGTTCCCCTTAGTTGAAGGGTCAGTCACTAGGGAACACAAGTTCAAGGTGAGGAGTAGGAGGTTTAGGGGGGATGTGAAGAAAAACTTTTTTACCCAGGGGGTGGTGATGGTTTGGAATGCACGAAGGAGGGTGATGGAGGCAGGATGCTTCACATCCTTTAACAAGTACCTGGATGAGCACTTGACACATCATAACATTCAAGGCTATGGGCCAAATGCTGGTAAATGGGATTAGGTAGGTAGGTCAGGTGTTTCTCACGTGTTGGTGCAGACTCGGTGGACTGAAGGGCCTCTTCTGCACTGTGTGCTTCTGTGAATGGCAGGGATATGGAGGAAGAAATTAGTCCCACTTTAGGAATCCTTGATGATTTTATACGGCAAGAATGACTATAAATAATAGCACTCAATTGTGAAAAGAGGTTTTTGGAACTGAATTTGTTTTCATTCCAGATTATTTAACTTGTCTATTATGTGCTGAACTAAACCAGTAGAAAATTTACAAACCTCACATTGTCAACGATTAGAAGTACAGTTTTTCCACAGTGTGATTTTTATTTGGCTATGAAAGTTCCCATTTATGATTACCTTTCTGTTGTGCTTTCATACCATTTTCTGTTTAGCCTGTTCCCTGTTTACTTACCATAGCTATTAATTGCTAATACAGAACCTTGATAAAAGTTTATAAAAATCCAAGCATTATTTTAACTGACACATCAGAATAAATATCTTTGGAAATATTCCAGCAGGTTCATTAAACACGACAGGCAGAACTTTCCAATATACCATACCACTATCTGGCAATGGGACTTTAGGAAGTTCCTTCTCATTTTGCTTTCTTTAATCCATGTTGATCTATTTCCTTTAACAAGCATTCCCTTTTTCATTTTATTGGCTCAGATTTCACTGTCAAAATAATGGTGAGCCTAATGACACTCACCGATACTTAAGCATAGATAGTACTGTAACATCAGGCAAGAGGAAGTTGCACAACCAAATTCCAATGTATCACTCTGCCATTAGTTTCATTAAAATGACATCTCACTGTCTGGATCACCATTGAAATGTGTTAAATGATGTGAGGTTGCTCTAGTTTTGAGAAAGTTCAGTATTGTCACATCATGTTCAAGTACCCATAGAATGATATGATAACTGTTAACTACTGCCAATCAACTTCTCACAGGATCACAGAACTTTTACAATGCAGAAGGAAGCCATTTGGCCCATTATGTCTGCACCAGCTCTCCAAATAAACACTTTACCTCATGCCATATTCTCCCATCTTCTTTGGTGCGAAAATTAACTATTACAAGTGTGGAATCTCATTCCTTCAGGTATTAATTGTTGTACAAATTTTTAATTTTTATTTAACATTTTTTTCTCTTCTTTTTCTCTCTCATCTCTTAATCCAGTTTTTTTCTTTCCCTCCCTTTATTTATCTTTCTGTACCCTATTTGACATTGAATTCACCTATTACATTTACACTACTTTTTCAGACCATTAAAACCTACCTCTTTGGCCAAGCTTTTGTTCATTGACATAATATACCTTAATGTGGCTCAGTGTCCTACTTTGTTTTACAATGCTCCTGTGAAGGGCCTTGGGGTGTTTCATTAAGTTAAAAGTTCTTTGTAAATATAAGTTGTTGTATTTTTCTCTATGGTTATATACTTATGTTCTCCCTCTTTACCTCTTGATTCTATGTCTGTACTCAGGCTGATGTCTACCACTCCCTCCTGTGCTTCATCACCCTTTATTCTTTCTCTTTGCATTTCCTTACTAGTTTAACTGCTTTCCCACTGCCCATTTTACCCTCTCTGATGCCAGTATGGTTTAGGTGAAGCCTGTCCTATGTGAATAACTCCCCAATGCCCTGGAAAACATCCTGATGTCAAAGGAACTCGAAAGCTTCCCTAAGGTTAGTGGTTATTATATTTCACACAGTGCCTTTAGAGAGGGACAAACCTACCAAGGTTCATGCTTGCAATTGCTCTCTAATGATTCCTGATAGAAATGGTATGTGTGTGCGTGCGCGTGTGCACATTGCATGAAAATATGATCAGACTTGGTTTCATATCCTCTTAGGTAAAATAAGCTGATAATCATGCCTAGATTCACAAATGAAAAATAGCAACTTAAAGCTCCCCAATGGTTCAGCTGGTTGGAGGCAGTGGGTAGTCAGTTAAGCCTACATGTTACTGCTTATTAAAAGCTGCAAATTACATGTTACCCAATAAGTATCACACACCACAGGCAAGTCTAGTAACAATGGCAGTGTCAAAAGCAAACATACTGTCAATTATAATAAATAAAAAATGGTTTCAATACCTAAACACTGACCTTAACCACTAACTCTAACCAATAACATTAACCACTAACGCTAACCACTAAAGCCACTAACACTGACTACTAACCTTAGCCACTAACATTAACCACGAACATTAACCACGAACACTAACCACGAACACTAACCACGAACACTAACCACGAACACTAACCACGAACACTAACCACGAACACCAGCCACTAATCTTAACCACTAACACTAACCAATTACATTAACCACTAACACTGACCACTAACAATAACTATTAACCTTAACCACTAACACTAACCATGAACACTAACCACTAACTTTAACCACTAACACTAAGCACCAACACCAACCACAAACCTTAACCACGAACATTAACCACAAACACTAACCAATAACACTAACTACTAACCTTAACTATGAATAATAACCACCAACACTAACCACTAACACCAACTGTTAACCTTAACCACTAATACTAACCCCCACTAACACCAACTGCTAACCTTAATCACTAACACTAACCATTAACACTAACCACTAACCCTTTCTGGGCTGAGATTCTTATTTTTCTCCATGCTCCGGGATCAAAGACATCTCACATAATTATCCTTTCAATTTGCATTTTTGTACCTTAAGCAAGATTTTTTTTGAATGCATATACAGTATAAATAAGGTACTGCAAACAGTTCTAATCCCCAATGGTAGCACAGAGAGTTACTCAATTACAAATTTCCCACTCTTGTAAATTCACTCGTGGAATTACAGAGACTGGAGGATAATAGTTGTAAGTAAAAATAAGTGAAGAAACTTCTTCTCATCTCAGTCCCAAACAATTGTCCCCTTATGCGCCCCCTGTGTTCTAGATTCCACAGCCAGCAGAAACTTCTGTGTGTACCTGTAAAGCCCCTTCAGAATAGTGTAGGTTTGAATGAAATCGCTTCTCATTCTTCTAAACTCCAGACAGCGTAGGCCCAATTTACTCAACCTCTCATCATAGGACAACAATCTCACCCTAGGAACCAACTAAGCATATAAAAGCACTTCCAGAATTAGCATAAATCTCACTCTAAACAGTTTTTACAATCCAGTAATTTCACAGTCAGATTGGGAAATGAGTCACTTTGAACAGAAGTGCCTTAATTTAATGGTATCTCACTCAGGCTTTTGCTGTAACTCTTTGTGCTATAATTATAATGTTAAGCGATTGAGGAAACAATATTACAGTTTGTGTGTCTGTGTAAGTTGCTGACTGTTCTTCACATGGTCTATAAAATAAGATATAAAAGCAGAAAAA
This sequence comes from Carcharodon carcharias, assembly GCF_017639515.1. NCBI lineage: Eukaryota > Metazoa > Chordata > Chondrichthyes > Lamniformes > Lamnidae > Carcharodon > Carcharodon carcharias. The sequence goes on along the minus strand of NC_054481.1, from coordinate 41,031,659 downwards.
ATGAAAAAATACTCAGCCAGTACGGCAGCATCCGTGGAGAGAAAAAAAACAAGCCAACATTACAGATTGATAAACTTTCATCAGAACGGAAGATGTTAAGAGATGAATAGCTTTAAAGCAATTGCAGAGTTAGGGAATGGGGGTGTTTCAGGGAAAGAATTAAAGAAAAGGTTTGTGATAGGTTGGAGGTCTGGAGTCATTGAACATCCAGAATCTCAGGGTCATGTTTGCAGTTTGAAGGGAGGTGTTCAGGAAAGTAAATACCTAACGTGCATGTGGTCTCCCCAATGTAAAAGATATGGAACTATGTTATATTCTGCTGTTTTGTTAAATCCATTTATACTACCTCTAGTGCCAGAAATAAAAACAGAAAATGCTGTTAAAACTCAGCAGCTCTGGGAGTACCTGTGGAGAGAGAAACATAGTTAACGTTTCGAGTCTGTATGACCCTTCTTCAGAGCTAAAGAGGAGCTCTCTAGTTCTGAAGAAGTCATACAGACTCATAAGAACATAAGAGCATAAGAACTAGGAGCAGGAGTAGGCAATTCAGCCCCTTGAGCCTGCCCCGCCATTCACTACGATCATAGCTGATCTCATTTCGGCCTCAACTCCAATTTCCTGCCCTCTCCCCATAACCTTTCAACCTGTTACTAATTAAAAATCTGTCTATCTCCTCCTCAAATTTATTCAGCGTCCCGGCATCCACTGCACTCTGAGGTAGTGAATTTCACAGATTCATGACCCTTTGAGAAAAGTAATTCCTCCTCATCTCTGATTCAAATCCACCACCCCTTAGCCTGAAACTATTGCCTCTCATTCTAGAATGCCCCACAAGGGGAAACATCCGCTCCACGTCTACTTTGTCTATCCCCTTTAGCATCTTATATACCTCAATTAGATCTCCTCTCATCCTTCTAAACTCCAGCGAGTATAGGCCTAAACTACTCAATCTCTCCTCATAAGACTCGAAACGTTAACTCTGTTTCTCTCTCCACAGATGCTGCCAGACCTGCTGAGTTTTTCCAGCATTTTCCGTTTTTATTTCAGATTTCCAGCAACCACAGTACTTTGCCTCTAGACCCAGCTTGTGTTTCTATATTTGTCTTGTTACCATGTTATTTTTCCTTGCGTGTTTTGTCCTTTAATCACAGATCTCTCTTTTATTTTTCCTTGAACCCTTAACCTGAAGCGTTAGCCCTTTCTCGCTCTCTCTCTGCACAGATGCCGTCTGACCTATCGTGGAATTGTAGAACCATAAAACAATTACAGCACCAACTGAGGCCATTCTGCCCATCATGACCATGCCAGCTCTCTGCAAGAGCAGCTCACCTAGTCCCACTCACCTGCCTCTTCCCCATAGCTCTGCAATTTTTTTTCTCTCCCAATAATTATCCAACTCCCTTTTGAATGTCTCGATTGAACCTACCTGCACTACATTCTCAGGCCATGCATTCAGGATGCTAACCACATGCTACGTGAAAAAGTGTCTCTTCATCTCACCACTGCTTCTTTTGTCAATCATCTTAAATCAGTGTTCTCTGTTTCTCCTTCTGCCAGTGAGAACAGTTTCTTCTGATCTACTCTGGCCAGGATTCAAACTATCAAATCTCATCTTAATCTTCTCCAAGAAAACCAGCCCCAGCTTCTCCAATTGAACCATGTCAATGAAGTTCCCCATCCATGGAGCCATTCTCCTGAATCTTTTCTGCTGTTGAGTATTTCCAGCATTTTCTGTGTTTATTTCATATTCCATATGTCTGCAGTACTTTGCTTTTGTTACATGATTACTTTTTCACAATACCGGACAGGTGTTTATCTACATACGTTACCATTTACTCCTTTCACTTCACAGCAGTGTTAAAAAGAGAAACCTTAATTTAGACAGCAGCGCTGTAAGGCAAAAGGGGTATTGATGCCTCTAGGGGCACTGAGATCACCTAAAAGATGTTGATGTGACTTCCAGAGCCTGCAATAAACACACTGCCACTAGAGGGAGAAAGCATCCATCAGTGATGCCAATCATCATACTAACTAACTCATGCTTCCTCAGACAGTGACCAGGAAATTAAGTGTAAAGTGCACACAGAATTGCCTTTTAATTGTTCTGGGGCTGTAATACATCTTTGCAACATCAGATACTTGATACCAAATGGCCTTCCTTAGTTCAGATTCTGAGAGACAAATGCCCATGAGGCACTAACAACAACTTATGTTTATGAAAGGAGCGGAGTCGGGAGTTAAAACCGCGTGAGAAAGGGTGAGACTGAGAGCGGAGTCAGGGGTTAAAGAAACGCGAGAAGAAGTGAGACTGAGATAAAAACAGTAAATTGTAGTATACATAGGAATTATTCTAAATTAAGATAATAATTAAAACAAATTAGTAAATTCTGTAGTAAACACCTTATATAAAGTATAAGGTATGTCAGTGCATCTCGGCCATGTGGAATGTGCATCTTGCGGGATGTGGGAAGTCATGTAGGCACAAACTGCCCTCTATGACTACATCTTCAGGAAGTGTCACCAGCTGCAGAATTATGAGCTCAGAGTTGCGGAGCTCAAGAGGAGGCTGGAGTCACTGTGGTGCATTCGCAATGCTGAGGATTACATGGATAGCATGGCTAGAGAGGTGGTCACACTGCATCCAAGTAGTACACAGGCAGGGAGAGAATGGGTGACTGCCATAGTATCTAAGAGAAACAACAGATAGTGCAGGAATCCCCTGAGGCTAAAAGGATATATCCACATGGATAGGAACATAGGGGTATGAGCACCGGGGTATGAGCACAGGCAGATGAGGACAGGGATATGTACACAGGGGCATGAGCACAAGCATATGAACACAGGGGCATGAGAACAGGGAGATGGGCACAGGGACCTGAACACATGGACATCAGCACAGGGACATCAGCACAGGGACATCAGCACAGGGACATCAGCACAGTGATATGAGCAGAGAGACATGAGCACAAGGACTTGAGCACAGGGACATTAGGACAGGGACATGAGGACAGGGTCATGAAGAAAGAGACATGGGCAGAGGGATATGAGAACAGGGTCATGAGCACAGGAATCTGAGGACAGGGATGTGAGCATGGGGTATGATCAGAGGGTCATAAGCAGAAGGAGATGAACACATTGATATGTGCACAGGGATGTGAGCGCAGTGATATTTCTACAGGGACATGAGCAAAGGCACAGGAGGACAGGGGGATGAGCACAGGGATATTAGCACAGGGAAATGAAAGCTGGGATATGAACACAGGGACATAAGCACACTGAAATTGGAACAGGGACATGAGCACAAGGTTATGGCCCAGGATATTGAAACAGGGATATGAGAGCAGGGATATGGGGACAGGGATATGAACAAAAGTAAATGAGCACTGGGGCTTGTGCTCAGGGAAATTTGCACAGGGATATTAGAACAGGAATATGAACACAGGAATCTGAGGACAGGGATATGAGGACAGGGACATAAGCAAAGGGATATTAGCACAGTTATATTTCCATAGGGACATGAGCACAGGTACATGAACACAGTGATATGAATTTAGGGACATGAGCACAGTGACATGAGCACAGTGACATGAGCACAGTGACATGAGCACAGTGACATGAACACAGTGACATGAACACAGTGACATGAACACAGTGACATGAGCACAGGGCCATGAGCACAGGGCCATGAGCACAGGGCCATGAGCACAGGGCCATGAGCACAGGGCCATGAGCACAGGGATATGAGCACAGGGATATGAGCACAGGGCTATGAGCACAGGGCCATGAGCACAGGGCCATGAGCACAGGGCCATGAGCACAGGGCCATGAGCACAGGGCCATGAGCACAGGGCCATGAGCACAGGGCCATGAGCACAGGGCCATGAGCACAGGGATATGAGGCCAGGGATATGAGGCCAGGGATATGAGGCCAGGGATATGAGGCCAGGGATATGAGGCCAGGGATATGAGGCCAGGGATATGAGGCCAGGGATATGAGGCCAGGGATATGAGGCCAGGGATATGAGGCCAGGGATATGAGGCCAGGGATATGAGGCCAGGGATATGAGGCCAGGGATATGAGGCCAGGGATATGAGGCCAGGGATATGAGGCCAGGGATATGAGGCCAGGATATGAGGCCAGGGATATGAGGCCAGGGATATGAGGCCAGGGATATGAGGCCAGGGATATGAGGCCAGGGATATGAGGCCAGGGATATGAGGCCAGGGATATGAGGCCAGGGATATGAGGCCAGGGATATGAGGCCAGGGATATGAGGCCAGGGATATGAGGCCAGGGATATGAGGCCAGGGATATGAGGCCAGGGATATGAGGCCAGGGATATGAGGCCAGGGATATGAGGCCAGGGATATGAGGACAGGGATATGAGGCCAGGATATGAGGCCAGGGATATGAGGACAGGGATATGAGGACAGGGATATGAGGACAGGGATATGAGGACAGGGATATGAGGACAGGGATATGAGGACAGGGATATGAGGACAGGGATATGAGGACAGGGATATGAGGACAGGGATATGAGGACAGGGATATGAGGACAGGGATATGAGGACAGGGATATGAGGACAGGGATATGAGGACAGGGATATGAGGACAGGGATATGAGGACAGGGATATGAGGACAGGGATATGAGGACAGGGATATGAGGACAGGGATATGAGGACAGGGATATGAGGACAGGGATATGAGGACAGGGATATGAGGACAGGGATATGAGGACAGGGATATGAGGACAGGGATATGAGAACAGGGATATGAGAACAGGGATATGAGGACAGGGATATGAGGACAGGGATATGAGGACAGGGATATGAGGACAGGGATATGAGGACAGGGATATGAGGACAGGGATATGAGGACAGGGATATGAGGACAGGGATATGAGGACAGGGATATGAGGACAGGGATATGAGGACATAGAGATGAGCACATCGATGTAAGCGCAGGGACATTTCCACAGTGTCATGAGAAAAGGGGCAGGAGTCCAGGGAAATGAGCTCAGGGACATGAGCACAGAGATATGAGCACAGGGACGTGAGCACAGGGACGTGAGCACAGGGACGTGAGCACAGGGACGTGAGCACAGGGACGTGAGCACAGGGACGTGAGCACAGGGACGTGAGCACAGGGACGTGAGCACAGGGACGTGAGCACAGGGACGTGAGCACAGGCAGATGAGGCCAGGCAGATGAGGCCAGGCAGATGAGGCCAGGGATATGAGGCCAGGGATATGAGGCCAGGGATATGAGGCCAGGGATATGAGGCCAGGGATATGAGGCCAGGGATATGAGGCCAGGGATATGAGGCCAGGGATATGAGGCCAGGGATATGAGGCCAGGGATATGAGGCCAGGGATATGAGGCCAGGGATATGAGGCCAGGGATATGAGGCCAGGGATATGAGGCCAGGGATATGAGGCCAGGGATATGAGGCCAGGGATATGAGGCCAGGGATATGAGGCCAGGGATATGAGGCCAGGGATATGAGGCCAGGGATATGAGGCCAGGGATATGAGGCCAGGGATATGAGGCCAGGGATATGAGGCCAGGGATATGAGGCCAGGGATATGAGGCCAGGGATATGAGGCCAGGGATATGAGGCCAGGGATATGAGGCCAGGGATATGAGGCCAGGGATATGAGGACAGGGATATGAGGCCAGGGATATGAGGCCAGGGATATGAGGCCAGGGATATGAGGACAGGGATATGAGGACAGGGATATGAGGACAGGGATATGAGGACAGGGATATGAGGACAGGGATATGAGGACAGGGATATGAGGACAGGGATATGAGGACAGGGATATGAGGACAGGGATATGAGGACAGGGATATGAGGACAGGGATATGAGGACAGGGATATGAGGACAGGGATATGAGGACAGGGATATGAGGACAGGGATATGAGGACAGGGATATGAGGACAGGGATATGAGGACAGGGATATGAGGACAGGGATATGAGGACAGGGATATGAGGACAGGGATATGAGGACAGGGATATGAGGACAGGGATATGAGGACAGGGATATGAGGACAGGGATATGAGGACAGGGATATGAGGACAGGGATATGAGGACAGGGATATGAGGACAGGGATATGAGGACAGGGATATGAGGACAGGGATATGAGGACAGGGATATGAGGACAGGGATATGAGGACAGGGATATGAGGACAGGGATATGAGGACAGGGATATGAGGACAGGGATATGAGGACAGGGATATGAGGACAGGGATATGAGGACATAGAGATGAGCACATCGATGTAAGCGCAGGGACATTTCCACAGTGTCATGAGAAAAGGGGCAGGAGTCCAGGGAAATGAGCTCAAGGACGTGAGCACAGGGACGTGAGCACAGGGACGTGAGCACAGGGACGTGAGCACAGAGACGTGAGCACAGGGACGTGAGCACAGGGACGTGAGCACAGGGACGTGAGCACAGGGACGTGAGCACAGGGACGTGAGCACAGGGACGTGAGCACAGGGACGTGAGCACAGGGACGTGAGCACAGGGACGTGAGCACAGAGATGTGAGCACAGAGATGTGAGCACAGGGACGTGAGCACAGGGACGTGAGCACAGGGACGTGAGCACAGGGACGTGAGCACAGGGACGTGAGCACAGGGACGTGAGCACAGGGACATGAGCACAGGGACATGAGCACAGGGACATGAGCACAGGGACATGAGCACAGAGATATGAGCACAGAGACATGAGCACAGAGACATGAGCACAGAGACATGAGCACAGAGATATGAGCACAGGGACGTGAGCACAGGGACGTGAGCACAGGGACGTGAGCACAGGGACGTGAGCACAGAGACGTGAGCACAGGGACGTGAGCACAGGGACGTGAGCACAGGGACGTGAGCACAGGGACGTGAGCACAGGGACGTGAGCACAGGGACGTGAGCACAGGGACGTGAGCACAGGGACGTGAGCACAGGGACGTGAGCACAGGGACATGAGCACAGAGATATGAGAACAGAGATATGAGCACAGAGATATGAGCACAGGGACATGAGCACAGGGACATGAGCACAGGGACATGAGCACAGGGACATGAGCACAGGGACATGAGCACAGGGACATGAGCACAGGGACATGAGCACAGGGACATGAGCACAGGGACATGAGCACAGGGACATGAGCACAGAGATATGAGCACAGAGATATGAGCACAGAGATATGAGCACAGAGACATGAGCACAGAGATATGAGCACAGGGACATGAGCACAGGGACATGAGCACAGAGATATGAGCACAGAGATATGAGCACAGGGACGTGAGCACAGGGACGTGAGCACAGGGACGTGAGCACAGGGACATGAGCACAGGGACATGAGCACAGGGACATGAGCACAGGGACATGAGCACAGGGACATGAGCACAGGGACATGAGCACAGGGACATGAGCACAGGGACATGAGCACAGGGACATGAGCACAGAGATATGAGCACAGAGATATGAGCACAGAGATATGAGCACAGAGATATGAGCACAGAGATATGAGCACAGAGATATGAGCACAGGGACATGAGCACAGAGATATGAGCACAGAGATATGAGCACAGGGACATGAGCACAGGGACATGAGCACAGGGACATGAGCACAGGGACATGAGCACAGAGATATGAGCACAGGGACATGAGCACAGGGACATGAGCACAGGGACATGAGCACAGGGACATGAGCACAGAAATATGAGCACAGAAATATGAGCACAGAGACGTGAGGACAGGGATGTGAGCACAAGGACGTGAGGACAGGGCCGTGAGGACAGGGACGTGAGGACAGAGCCAGGGAGATGAGCAGAGAGAGATGAGCAGAGAGAGATGAGCAGAGAGAGATGAGCACAGGGATATGAGCAGAGGGATATTAGCACAGGGACATGAGGACAGGGACATGAGGACAGAGGCAGGGATATTAGCAGAGGGATATTAGCAGAGGGATATTAGCAGAGGGATATTAGCAGAGGGATATTAGCAGAGGGATATTAGCAGAGGGACATGTGGACAGGGACATGAGCCCAGGGACATGATCACAAAGGCTTGAGCACAGGGAGATGAGCACGGGGACGTGAGCACAGGGACGTGAGGACAGGGACGTGAGGACAGGGACGTGAGGACAGGGACGTGAGGACAGGGAGATGAGCACGGGGACGTGAGGACGGGGACGTGAGGACGGGGACGTGAGGACGGGGACGTGAGGACGGGGACGTGAGGACGGGGACGTGAGGACGGGGACGTGAGGACGGGGACGTGAGGACGGGGACGTGAGGACGGGGACGTGAGGACAAGGAGATGAGGACAGGGCCGTGAGCACAGGGCTGTGAGCACAGGGCCGTGAGCACAGGGCCGTGAGCACAGGGCCGTGAGCACAGGGCCGTGAGCACAGGGACGTGAGCACAGGGACGTGAGCACAGGGACGTGAGCACAGGGACGTGAGCACAGGGACGTGAGCACAGGGACGTGAGCACAGGGACGTGAGCACAGGGACGTGAGCACAGGGAGTGAGGACACGGAGTGAGGACACGGAGTGAGGACACGGAGTGAGGACAGGGCCGTGAGCTAGGGACGTGAGCACAGGGACGTGAGGCACAGGGACGTGGGCACAGGGACGTGGGCACAGGGACGTGGGCACAGGGACGTGAGGACAAGGAGATGAGGACAGGGCCGTGAACACAGGGCCGTGAACACAGGGCCGTGAACACAGGGCCGTGAACACAGGGCCGTGAACACAGGGCCGTGAACACAGGGCCGTGAACACAGGGCCGTGAACACAGGGCCGTGAACACAGGGCCGTGAACACAGGGCCGTGAACACAGGGCCGTGAGCACAGGGACGTGAGCACAGGGACGTGAGGACACGGAGTGAGGACACGGAGTGAGGACACGGAGTGAGGACACGGACGTGAGGACACGGACGTGAGGACACGGAGTGAGGACACGGACGTGAGGACACGGACGTGAGGACACGGACGTGAGGACACGGAGTGAGGACACGGAGTGAGGACACGGAGTGAGGACACGGACGTGAGGACACGGACGTGAGGACACGGAGTGAGGACACGACGTGAGGACACGGACGTGAGGACACGGACGTGAGGACACGGACGTGAGGACACGGAGTGAGGACACTGAGTGAGGACACGGAGTGAGGACAGGGATATGAACACAGGGCCATGAAGATAGGGCCGTGGGCACAGGGACGTGGGCACAGGGACGTGGGCACAGGGACGTGGGCACAGGGACGTGGGCACAGGGATATTGGAACAGGGATATTGGAACAGGGATATTGGAACAGGGATATTGGAACAGGGATATTGGAACAGGGATATTGGAACAGGGATATTGGAACAGGGATTTGAGAACACAGGTAAATGAGCACCGGGATATGGGCACAGGGATATTAGAACAGGGATATGAGCACAGGGACATGTGATCAGGGATGTTAGGGCAGCAATATTTCCAAAGGGACATGAGCACAGGGATATGAGGACAGGGATATGAGGACAGGGATATGAGGACAGGGACATGAGCACAGGGACATGAGCACAGGGACATGAGCACAGGGACATGAGCACAGGGACATGAGCACAGGGACATGAGCAGGGAGAGGTGTGAGCAGAGGGAGATGAGCACAGGGATATGAGCAGAGAGAGATGAGCAGAGAGAGATGAGCACAGGGATATGAGCACAGGGAAATGAGCACAGGGAAATGAGCACAGGGAAATGAGCACAGGGACATGTGGACAGGGATATGAGCCCAGGGACATGATCACAAAGGCTTGAGCACAGGGACTTGAGCACAGGGATATCAGAACAGGGAAACGAGCACAAGGACATTAGCACAGGGCTATGTCACTGGGATATGAGCACAAGGAGATGAGAACAGGGGCTTGAGCACCAGGTGATGAGAACAGGGATAAAAGCAAAGGGACATGTGCAGAAGGATGTGAGCACTAGGGATGTGAGCACATGGGCGTGTGCACAGGGATATGAGCACAGTGTCAGGGAGATGAGCAGAGAGTGATGAGCAGAGGGACATGAGCAGAGGGACATGAGCAGAGGGACATGAGCAGAGGGACATGAGCAGAGGGACATGAGCACAGGGACAGGAGCACAGGGACAGGAGCACAGGGACAGGAGCACAGGGACAGGAGCACAGGGACATGAGCACAGGGACATGAGCACAGGGACATGAGCACAGGGACATGAGGACTGGGAGATGAGCACAGGTACATGACCACAGGTACATGAGGACAAGGAGATGAGGACAGGGAGATGAGGACAGGGAGATGAGGACAGGGAGATGAGGACAGGGAGATGAGGACAGGGAGATGAGGACAGGGAGATGAGGACAGGGAGATGAGGACAGGGAGATGAGGACAGGGAGATGAGGAAGGGCTGTGAGGACAGGGGCATGAAAACAGTGACGTGAGGACAGGGCGGTGAGCACAGGGACATGAGCACAGGGACATGAGCACAGGGACATGAGGACAGGGACATGAGGACAGGGACATGAGGACAGGGACATGAGGACAGGGACATGAGGACACAGGTAAATGAGCACCAGGACATGTGCTCAGGGATATGGGCACAGGGATATGGGCACAGGGATATGAACACAGGAATCTCAGGGCAGGGATATGAGCACAGGAACATGTGATCAGGGATGTTAGCGCAGCAATATTTCCAAAGGGCATGAGCACAGGGATATGAGGACAGAGATATGAGGACAGGGATATGAACAAAGGGACATGAGCACAGTGATATGAGCACAGAGGCAGGGAGATGAGCAGAGAGAGGTGTGAGCAGAGGGATATTAGCACAGGGACATGTGGACAGGGATATGAGCCCAGGGACATGATCACAAAGGCTTGAGCACAGGGACATGAGCACAGGGCTTTGTCACTGGGATATGAGCACAAGGAGATGAGAACAGGGTCTTGAGCACCAGGTGATGAGAACATGGATAAAAGCAAAGGGACATGTGCACAAGGAAGTGAGTGCTGTGGATTTGAGCACAGGCATATGTGCACAGCAGCAGGGAGATGAGCACAGCGATATGTGCACAGGGATATGAGGACAGAGATATGAGCACTGGAGGTTGACAGGATTTGGTGTGGGTTAGCACTTGAGCATGAGAGTTTTGTATGAGTTTAAACCTCAGAATGCTAGAAGATTCGAGACCAGCCAGGGTAGAATTGGAATAATCGAGCCTGGACATAGATGAGGATTTCAGCAGGAGATTATCTGTGGCAATAGCAGAGATGTGCATTGTTACAGAAGTGGAAATATGTAGTCTTAATGCTGGAGGGGATATGGGATCAGAAGTTCAGCTCAACTAAAGAAAGAAAATGCATTTTTATAGCACCTTTCACAACCTCAGGACAGTGCAATGTACTTTACCTTCGAAAATGCAGTAGTCAAGTTGCACACAGCAATGTCCCACAAAAAAGCAATGAAACAAATGACCAGTTTCACTGAGGGACGAACTTGGACAGGATATTAGGGTGAACTTCCCTCCTCTTGAAATCACCACTCTCCCACAAGAATGCCAGCACTGACCCACAGCTGACTAATAAACCTATCTCCTTTAGCCCAGGGGCAGATTGGTGGGTAGAATTTTTCACGAGCCTGCCGCTGAAGTAAATTGGACTGAGCAGGATTAACAGCTGGAGACAGGTCATAGCCATTAGGCTGCAGAATGTGATTGAAAACACACAAGAGGTTGGATTTCAAAGCTTAGGTACACTTCAATAGAAACTCCATTGCTAAAATATAGCCTGCACACCTATTACTGGCAGCTGTTTCCAAATATCTGATTGATATATGTGACCAATAATATTTGTTTTAAAATATAGCTGGCAACACGGCTCAGCACATCCAGTTTAAGAAGGATTTCACTTCTGGACCATGGGAGCTGCCTGCAAACAAGCATGAACCTTTTCATCCTTAATCGGTTGATGTCGAGTATAATCAAAACAATTTTCAGTTGCACTTGGCGTCGATTGAAGATGATAATCCGGGCCCGGAGATTAATATTTTGGTGACAATATACGGTCACAGCGTGTGCTCACAAGAGTTTGGAGATTTACATGCTTGGCAATTTAAATAAACAACTCCCCACCGCCCCACCTCCTCTCACTCTCATGACGAGGGGGTCAGCCAGAAATACAAAGTTCATGTAGGTTTATGGGACAATCCGTGCTAAAAATAAACCCATGTTTGTTCACTTATTAAACATTTTTAATAGTCTTTGTAATTTTTGTATCCGACTGTGGGTAGGAAGAGTGAGTTTGTTACAAAACGTTTCGCCACAGGGTGTCGATCCGTACAAAGCGCAGTCTTCCCACCTTCTCATGAAATGTGAACCATACCATAGGACGAAACGGCCGGGGAGAAATAGTAGATTGTTAAAAATTTTACAAACATAACTCTCTACAAAAGCGAGGTCTCGTACGCTCACACAAGCTAGGCTGTAAATAAATGGAATGTACACGGCTCTGTTTTCTCTCCACTCGGTTGGGATTGAATCTAAATGTTTCAGCAGAAATCGATTTACTGGCGCCTGCAGCATTTAGCCTAACACTACAGACTCGTTTAAAGATGAACCTGACGTTAAAGTTGGAAATTAATCTTTGCAGGGGTTAAAAAAAACACAACAGCCCTTGACAGGAAATGTGTTGGAGTTATCCGGCTGTTTCTTTCCCTCATTTATGGTGAAACTGTTGACCCGTTTTAATTGTTGGTAAACAAATTAAATTCATTTCACTGACTGCATTTGCAGGTCCATTAAATGCTGTCTCATTATCAAACTGATCATAATTCGCAATTTGGTTTGCTAGTAGCAAGGATAATAGGGAGGCCCACTTATATGAAGCCTGGGTGTGTAAGTGTGTGTTTATACGTGTGAGGTTAGCATATATGTATAGAAACAAAGATTTGCATTTATATAGCACCTCTCACGACTTCAGGGCATCTCAAGGTGCTTTACAGTCAATGAAGTATTTAAAAAGTGTAACCACACTGGTTGCATTCTGCAGCTGAGTACAGGCACACAGATTCAATGAATGCCTGATGTTCATACAGTACCTATTTAAGTATATTCATATGAACATGTATCCACACAAACTGGTTGTATAGGAGGGTGTGAAACAAAAATATTTCCACGTGATTACTTTGGTGGGCTCAATTACATGGAATTCCCTATTTTTGTTTTGCAGTCAAATCCTATCATGGGTTGTAAGAATCATAACAACCTGTGGCATTTTCGTTACAGGCTCCAGTCTGTATGGTAACACCAGTGGGACAATACATTTTCACAGGACTACTTTTCAGCATTGTGAGCTGCACTGACCTCTGGTGTGACAAATAGAGTTTCTGACACACATATATATTTATAGTACATGTGCATAGCATAATTTTAGGGTGACATTGGATAGTTCCTTGGGGATTAAATACATTGATCATAAAATCCCTTTTGCTGATGATTTTGTGCTTTTGCAAATATGCAAAATATTGCAAAATATTACAAATGTCTATGTGTGTGCGCATTTGTTTGTGTGTGATTGTGTGTGTGAGAGTGTGAGTGTCTGTGTGACAGCGTATATGTAAGTGTGTGTGTGAGAGGGTGTGAGTGTGTGAGTGCGTGTATGTAAGTGTGTGAGAGAGGGTGTGAGTGTATGTGAGTGTGCGTGGTAGAAGGCTTGTGTATGTGTATGAGATCATGTGTGTGTATTAGTGTTTGTATGTGTTGTGTGAGTGTGTGTGCGTGTGTGAGCATGCGCGCGCGTGTGTGGGTGTTTGTGTGTGTGTGTGTGGGTGTTTGAGTTTGTGTGTGTGTATAGCTATAGGAAAATAAGTAGGAGTAGATCATTCAGCCCCTCAAGCCTATTTCAGTATTCAGTTACAAAAGTCTGCTCTGTACCTCAACCCCATTTTCCCAACTTTGCTTCATATCCTTTAGTACCCATAGCTAACATAAATCTCTTAATCTCAGTCTTGAAAGTTTCCATCAATCCATCATCTACAGCTTTTCTGGGAGAGAGTTCCAGGTATCTACTGTTCTTTGTGCAAAGAAGTCTGTCCTGATTCCGCTCCTAAATGGCCTGGCTCTAATTTTAACATGATGTCCACTTGGTCTGGATTTCCCCTATCAGAGGAAATGTTTTATCTATATTTACCCATTTTGAATTTTTTTCTCTTTAAATGTCTTAATTAGGTCAACCTTCAATCTTCTATATTGAAAGGAACACAAACCAACTTGTCCTCAATATTTAACCAGTTTAGCTAATTTTGGTGAATCTGTGTTGCACCCCTTCCAAGGTTGATATGTCCTTCCTGAGGTGTGGTGTCCCAAACTGAATGCAAGACACCAAATGGAGTATGAACAAGGCTCTATATAACTGAAGCATAACATTTTTCATTTTATTACATTGATGTATCCTTGAGATTAAGGTCAGCATCCTATTAGCCTTTTTGATTACTTTTTGTACTTTGGCACTAACATTTTGAGAGTTTTGTGCATGGACATCCAAAGCTTCTTGAATCTTTTTGTTCCTCCACAGTTCCTAATTTACCACCATTACAAAAACATTCTGATTTGTTTTTCTCGGACCCAAAGTGGATGACCTCACAATTGCCCACATCTTGTCCTGTACCACAGTTTTTCCCATTCATTCATTGGGCAAGGATTTAACTCATTCAAAATCCATCAATTTGCATAGTTAGAATTTGATTCTTTCTATGACCCTTTGAAATTTCCTTTCTCAATCTGCACTCATTACTGTTGCCCCCAACTTAGTGTCACCTGTAAATTCTGGATCCCTTCATCCAAGTCATTGATACATTTAAAGTGAAGAACTAACATCCTAGCACAGGGTCGCATGCTGCCAATTATACAAATCTTACATCCCTACACTGTGTCGCATATCTCGCAACTAATTTCCCACCCATGCCACCAAGTTGCCCTCCAATTCCATATGCTTTCACCTTTGTTTATAACTTTTTGCCAACCTTCTTGTGGAACTTTATTGAATGACTTCTGCAAGTCTACATGGACAACTTCCATCGACACTCCTCAATCCATTTCCACAAAAATTAAATTAGATTGGTCAGGCGTGACAAAAACCATGCTGCCTCTCTCAGATCAGTTTAAATTTGTCCAAGTGCTCATTCACTCTGTCCCTCACATCATATTTTAGTAATTTCCCCACAATTGACACTGAGCTAACGGATCTGTAGTCAACTGGTTTACTTTCTCCACTCTTCTTACATAATGGGGAGACATTTGCAATTTTCTAACCAATGATATAATTCTCCACTCAAGAAAGATGTGTGCGCATGTATGTATTTCACTTAATATATAGTGTATCTGTGTACATGTGTGTATTTATACATGTGCAGATGTAAGTATGCATTTTTTTGTCACATTTGATCCTGAGATGAGCTTCTGACCTCATATTCATGCCATCTACCAATTTTCACTTCCACCCCTGTCTCAGCTCATTTGCTATTGAAACCCTCATCCATGCCTTTATTACCTCAAGACTCATCTATCCCAAGACACTCCTGGCTGGTCTCCCACATTCTACCATGTGTAAACTTAAGGTCATGCAAAACTCTTTTGCTTGTGTCTTCATTCACAGCAAGTCCTGTTCCCTGATCACCACCTGTGTTCGCTGACTTACATTGGCTCCTGGTTAAGCAACCTCCTGGTGAGCTGCCTTCTTGCACCGTTGCAATCCCTGTGGTGTAGGTAAACCCACAGTGCTGTTAGAGAGGGAGTTCTAGGACTTTGACCCAGCGACAGTGAAGGAATGGAGATATATTTCCAAGTCAGGATGGTGAATGGCTTGGAGGGGAAGTTCCAAGTGGTGGTGTTCCCATGTGTCTTTCTAGATGGTAGAGGTTGTGGGTGTGGAAATTGCTGTCAAAGGAGCCTTGATGAGTTCCTGCAGTGCATCTTGTGGATGGTACACACTGCTGCCACTGTGTGTCAGTGGTGGAGGGAGTGAATGGTTGTGAATTGCATTTTATTGTTTTATAGAATAATTGGAAAGACATCAAAAGAATCAATATTATCATAAGCCATAAAAACAAAAAAACTGCAGATGCTGGAAATCCAAAACAAAAACAAAAACAGAATTACCTGGAAAAACTCAGCAGGTCTGGTAGCATCGGCAGAGAAGAAAAGAGTTGACGTTTCGAGTCCTCATGACCCTTCGACAGAACTTGAGTTCGAGTCCAAGAAAGAGTTGAAATATAAGCTGGTTTAAGGTGTGTGTGTGGGGGGTGGAGAGAGAGAGAGAGAGAGAAGTGGAGTGGGGGTGTGGTTGTAGGGACAAACAAGCAGTGATAGAAGCAGATCATCAAAAGATGTCAACAACAATAGAACAAAAGAACACATAGGTGTTAAAGTTAAAGGTTGGTGATATTATCTAAATGAATGTGCTAATTAAGAATGGATGGCAGGGCACTCAAGGTATAGCTCTAGTGGGGGTGGGGAGAGCATAAAAGATTTAAAATTTTTTTTTTTAAAAATAATGGAAATAGGTGGGAAAAGGAAAATCTATATAATTTATTGGAAAAAAAAAGGAAGGGGGAAACAGAAAGGGGGTGGGGATGGGGGAGGGAGCTCACGACCTAAAGTTGTTGAATTCAATATTCATTCCGGAAGGCTGTAAAGTGCCTAGTCGGAAGATGAGGTGTTGTTCCTCCAGTTTGCGTTGGGCTTCACTGGAACAATGCAGCAAGCCAAGGACAGACTTGTGGGCAAGAGAGCAGGGTGGAGTGTTAAAATGGCAAGCGACAGGGAGGTTTGGGTCATTCTTGCGGACAGACCGCAGGTGTTCTGCAAAGCGGTCGCCCAGTTTACGTTTGGTCTCTCCAATGTAGAGGAGACCACATTGGGAGCAACGAATGCAGTAGACTAATTTGGGGGAAATGCAAGTGAAATGCTGCTTCACTTGAAAGGAGTGTTTGGGGCCTTGGACGGTGAGGAGAGAGGAAGTGAATGGGCAGGTGTTGCATCTTTTGCGTGGGCATGGGGTGGTGCCATAGGAGGGGGTTGAGGATTAGGGGGTGATGGAGGAGTGGACCAGGGTGTCCTGGAGGGAGCGATCCCTACGGAATGCCGATAGGGGGGGTGAAGGGAAGATGTGTTTGGTGGTGGCATCATGCTGGAGTTGGCGGAAATGACGGAGGATGATCCTTTGAATGCGGAGGCTGGTGGGGTGATAAGAGAGGACAAGGGGGACCCTATCATGTTTCTGGGAGGGAGGAGAAGGCATGAGGGCGGAAGCGCGGGAGATGGGCCGAACACGGTTGAGGGCCCTGTCAACGACTGTGGGTGGAAAACCTCGGTTAAGGAAGAAGGAAGACATGTCAGAGGAACAGTTTTTGAAGGTAGCATCATCGGAACAGATGCGACGGAGGCAAAGGAACTGAGAGAATGGGATGGAGTCCTTACAGGAAGCGGGGTGTGAGGAGCTGTAGTCGAGATAGCTGTGGGAGTCGGTGGGTTTGTAATGGATATTGGTGGACAGTCTATCACCAGAGTTTGAGACAGAGAGGTCAAGGAAGGGAAGGGAAGTGTCAGAGATGGACCACGTGAAAATGATGGAGGGGTGGAGATTGGAAGCAAAATTAATAAATTTTTCCAAGTCCCGACGAGAGCATGAAGCGGCACCGAAGTAATCATGGATGTACCGGAGAAAGACTTGTGGAAGGGGGCCGGAGTAGGACTGGAACAAGGAATGTTCCACATACCCCATAAAGAGACAGGCATAGCTGGGGCCCATGCGGGTACCCATAGCCACACCTTTTATTTGGAGGAAGTGAGAGGAGTTGAAGGAGAAATTGTTCAGTGTGAGAACAAGTTCAGCCAGACGGAGGAGAGTAGTGGTGGATGGGGATTGTTCAGGCCTCTGTTCGAGGAAGAAGCTAAGGGCCCTCAGACCATCCTGGTGGGGGATGGAGGTGTAGAGGGATTGGACGTCCATGGTGAAGAGGAAGCGGTTGGGGCCAGGGAACTGGAAATTGTTGATGTGAAGTAAGGTGTCAGAGGAATCACGGATGTAGGTGGGAAGGGACTGGACAAGGGGAGAGAGAAGGGAGTCAAGATAATGAGAAATGAGTTCTGTGGGGCAGGAGCAAGCTGAGACGATCGGTCTACCGGGGCAGTTCTGTTTGTGGATTTTGGGTAGGAGATAGAAGCAGGCCATCCGAGGTTGGGCGACTATCAGGTTGGAAGCTGTGGGAGGAAGATCCCCAGAGGAGATGAGGTCAGTGACAGTCCTGGAAACAATGGCTTGATGTTCAGTGGTGGGGTCATGGTCCAGGGAGAGGTAGGAGGAAGTGTCTGCGAGTTGATGCTCAGCCTCTGCGAGGTAGAGGTCAGTGCGCCAGACAACAACACCACCCTTGTCAGCGGGTTTGATGACAATGTCAGGGTTGGACCTGAGAGAATGGAGTGCAGTAAGTTCAGAGAGAGACAGGTTAGAATGGATGAGCCATGATATCATAAGCCATGTGATTTGAAACAACTTGTGAAATAATATTGAATCCACAAGTTTCCTTTTATCATCAGAAAAAGACCTCAGCAAGTCATGCAATTCTCACCAACACTGTCAAGTCAGCAATGGAAAGAAAATTTATATCTTGATACAAAGATTTATTCAGTACTCAACCAAAAACTAGGTCACAAAATCCAGTTTTATTCTGTCAAAGTTGCCTCCCATTATCCTGAATAATACTCACATCACAGACCATTCCACATCATAATACTGATCCACCTCTCATTACTAAAACACCTTGATCAAAATATCACTCAAGACCCTCTCTACAAATACTTAAAAATAATAATTTGAAATGTGAATGCCCTAACGTAAACAAAATGGGTACTAGTAGTGATGAGATGTTCTGTTCATTACACTTGTGACCCATGAATAATTATACCCATGTATAATTTACTTGCCAGCTTTCTTCTTTTAATGAACACTACATTACTCACACTCTATTAAACATCTTTAATGTATGTATATTTTTCCAAGCTTGTGTTCTTGGTATTTCAACAAACTGCATTTCAAAGTGTTGCATAATGCAATCGGAGTGGAACTATTTATAGCTATTCTGTCTGGTGAAACTGTTTGTTCTTCCTTTATTTGACATATATTATAACAATTTTATTAACTTCCCCACCCAAGGCATCGTCAGGCGATTTAATAATTTCTTAGGTTCACATGGGACACTGGAGATGGTGCAATGAGGGCAAATAAATTTTTCAAAGCAGAACAGTCACAAAACAAAGCAATACATAGAGCTGCAGAGCAAGATGCACTTTGTGCAACAATAGTCTTAGTTTCACTATATTGCAGCTCGGTAAAATTTACAACCACACATTCTTACCTTAATGCAAATGACCTTCTGAAAGGTCCTGCCAGCCTTGCAATGATAATGGGAGAAAGAAGGAGAAAAGAAGACTGACTCAAAGTGATTGAGTTGGGAGGCTGTTAAGGGCAGGAAAGAGATGTATTACATGATTGTTCATCCAAATTGGCAGCATCAATGACCAGAGTGTTTGAGAATTCTTCCTTCCCTCCCCCATTTACAATAACACAGTGTGAATCTCACAAAACAAGAAACTTGGCTCTTGTCTAATACATAGTATCAGGCACAACTGCCAGTCTGGTTCAGTTGGTAGCACTCTCACCTCTGAGTAATAGACTGTGGGTTAACCTAGAGTGACACTCCAGTGCAGTAATCAAGGCATGCGGTGCTGTCTTTTGGAGGAGATGTCAGATGGACATACAATATCCCTTGGCATTATTCTGAAGAAGAACAAGGCAGTTGTCCCAGGTGAAATAAATGCAAAAAATGCTGGAAAAACTCAGCAGGCCTGACACCATCTGTGGAGAAAGAAACAGAGTTGCTGTTCTGAGTCTGTGTGACCCTTCTTCAGCCCACAGCTCTGAAGAAGGGTCATACAGACCCTTCCCAAGTTTGAGTTTTTTCAGCATTTTCTGTTTCTGTTTTAGATTTCCAGCATCCACAGTATTTTGCTTTCATCTTAGTTGTCCCTGGTGTCCTGGCCAACATTTATCTCCCACCCAACAGCACTTACAACAAGTTTTCTAGCTACTTATTTCATTGTTGGTTGTGGGATCTTGCTGTGCGCAAATTGGCTGCCACGTTTCCTACATTGTTTCAGTGATTACACTTCAAAAATACTTCATTGGCTGTAAAGGGCATTGGGATGTTTCAGAATACCAACCATACCATTGTCTCTCTACCTGGACAGGTTGATTGTATGTTCAACGTTTCACCTGATGCACAATCTTTCAATCATATTTACCGCATAAAGAGTCCTGGCAAAAGTGGGGTTCTGGTGTTTAAGCATTTTTAAATTTATTTGTTCTAATGCATTCACAAAGCTAAAGGGCCTTAGCTAATTGTGGTCTTGAGTTATTAGCTCGGATAAACAGGAATTTCTGATGTTTCTGTTTGTGACGAGCAAGGACATTTCTAGATGTAATTGCGTGATTCGCATGTTTGTGTAAAACGAACATTACCAGCCAGCCTGGATGAAACCTAGTCATGAATATGATGCTGTTAGCGCAGGAGCAGAACTTGCTGAAAGCCGTGGGTGAACTAACATATGTAGAATAAAGCCATCCTTTAAAGCACTGCAGTTTAGAGCTGGAAGTAAATGGGCAATTGTGTAAATTATACGCCTCTTCCAGTGCATGTTTGTGTGTATAGATAGAACCCGCTAGTCGCCCGCAAAAGGATGATCCGAATCATAAGACGAATCATAAGACGAAATGGGTCCAACTTTATTAATTGCGGGTGTTGATGCTCTGCCCCTGCTGCAGATTCCGCAGTGTTTCATTCTGTAGACTTGCGTGTAGCTTAATATAGCCCTTAGGGATTTAATTAAATAAGAGTGGATGCTGCCAAGAGGAGGTAGCTATGATACCAGGGGCTACAGTCCATCCCACACCCCCGGCACAGCCTCTAATGAGACACCAGGAAGCTGGTTCATCCCTTGCAGCTCCAACTATTACAAACAGCGGCATTTGGAGAGAGGAGCACACGCGGGGACAGGCGAGAGAGCTCAGCTGTGCAAATCCTCTCCAAAGGGCATCAGCTCCTGAACAGCACATTCTGAATGGATTGCCAGTTACATTAATAGATTACACTAAGGATTTGCATTTCCGAAAAGGAGAGGGACAACATCTGTATATATTGAGCTCAAACTTCCCTTCTGGCACAAAGGAGTCATCATTGGATGCATCAGTTTGCGTCGGGTGTCCATTCGCTGTAAAAGTGCCTTGTCAGTGAGGTGAGTTAATGTTTTCTTTTGAGAGACGTTAAAAGGAAAGGACTAGTGATTGACAATTTAAATGTAACAATGGAATATTACAGATTTATTGCATGATACAAATTCAACACTGAGTTACATTGCAGCCTTAAGGCAGACGCAATGATATTCTACAAATTTTAACATGTCGACATCAAAGACAGAGATCAGTCCTCTCTATACCCCTCACTGCTACCTAATTAAATGCATACGTCTCAAATTATGATTGAGTTACCACCATCTGATAACCAACCCAGCCTCCCTGATAACATCATCTATTTGAAACCAGCACTACTGGAAAATTTACACCAAATAAAGATGTGAACGATCGCCTCTCTCGCTCTATGTTCGGATATGATCCGTGGTTTTATTGAGAGATTTCAATATTTCTTGAGTTAAAAATGGGGATCGGATCGAGAGGGAGGGGTTGAGGTAAGTAAGTGACTGGCCGGAAATCAGGATTCTGTATTGTTCTGTACACGGATATTACGGTTAGTCTTCATCAGCCTTTGTGACAACAGTTCCCAAATAAAATCAGCTACAAATTCTGGTTAACAAGCTTTAAACCAGTCAAGCGGGCTGAATAATGCAAAAAAAAAAATCTCAGCATTGCTTAATATTACACAAGTAAAATAAAATATTTAAAATGGTTCCTGTTGTGATGGAGTGCATGTATTGGCCAGAAGCCGGGTCTTCTAAGCGAGGGTAGTGAAACTGACCGACTGTCGACTGCTGACTGGACATTGTGTGTGAGAAACTGATCAGAAATTGATAAGCACAGAAAAGGATTGAGGTTTCCCAAATGTGAGCACCAGCCTTATTGTTAACCGGTAAGCGGAAGTTGACACAAGAAATCAGTTGAAATTGCGCCTTGTAGAGATGTCCTTGTTTAGTTATTTTCAATACCTCATTGTGAAATATGTGCAGGATATATAAATTTATATAGAAAGAGTATATATACATACATAGAGAGAGAAAGTATAGATATATATATAGATATATATACACACATATATAGAGGTAGAATATATATATATATATACATACACACATATATATAGAGAGAAATCAATGCAGTGTAATCCGGGCAGAACAAGTGGCTGTGTTTCTTCGTGGACGTGGTTTTGCTGGAACTGGTTGTATCAGAGAGAGATGGAGATTGGAGAGGGAGGGATCTGGGAACGGTTAGCTTGTGAATAGTGCAGAAGTGAAAGTGAGGAGAGTGCTGACGATCTGCACCCGCTTGTTGATGCTTGTTGTGAGTGAGCTGCAGCTGCAGACTCGTCTCGACGATGCGGAAATAATGTTGGTGCATTCAAATGGAAAAGCAAACGATGAGGGAGAAAGGGAGAGCGGGCGATCGGCTACTTTGACTCTTTTGCTATCTTCTCATCCGGTTTAGTTTGCTTTGCCATGAAGTGTTCTCTGTGTTTAGACACCAGTTTGCCGCATTTTCCAATATGTTTAAATGATTGGAAACTTGTCCCCCTTTTATCTCGCTTTGTGAGGACGTAAGATGACAATGGGCATTGCTGGACAGTCTGAAGAGAGGCTGTTAAATATGTCCATAGCTAATCCAATTCTAACTAGTCTTTCTTTATTTAACAGAGCTGGAATTCAAATGAATAATGAATACGTGTATCTGTTCCGAAACTGGATTTTAAAAACTGGGCTGCCAGTTAAATATTTCATTTTTTGTTCTAACTGAAAATCTATCTCTATTCCTGCATCAATTAAGATGAGACCCGCAGGATCTGACTCATGTCTACCTGCTGCCGGTGTTGCTTACAAACGTACGAATTAGGGGCAGGAGTGGACCATTTGGCCCCTCGAGCCTGCTCCACCATTCAATAAGGCCATGGCTGGTCTGATTATGACCTTAACTCCACATTCTGCCTGCCCCAGATAGATTCTTGACCAACAAGATAGTCAAAGGCTATCTATCTCTGCCTTAAAAATATTCTGGCTGGGGGAGAGACTTTCAAAGATTCAAGCTTCCTTCCAACCTGCAGGGGCGTCCTTAGGATTAGGCAAGAAGGATATTGTCAGGCATCTCCTTAACTCTCCATCTCCTCAGAAGCCTTGGCTGTTGTGAAGTGTTTTAACTCAATGGTCTTTTTTGAGTGCTGTCAATTCAAATGTGGCAGGCTGTTCTTGAACCAGTGATCAGTGGGGACTCAGGCATAAAACAGTTGCGTTCTGGTGAAAAGTCATTGACCAGAAATGTTAATTTTGTTTCCACTAAAGTTGCCAACTGTGGTTGGGCACATTCCTGGAAGTTTCATCACATGGCCTCCTAACTCCAACAACCCCATCCCAAGGTACCCATCACAGACTTATTGAATGACCAGTTTCTTCTGCCTTACACCAGCTGGAAAGCAAACATGCTCTTAATTACCTGCTGGATGGTGCTTGACTGTCAAACAGCCTGCTTATCCCGTCTCCAATACTGCTAAATGTTAAATTACACACATTTTTAAATGCCCATAATTTTTCTTCTAGTTGCTCGTATCGATGCCCAGGACATTAATCTTTAATTACAGAAAACTCCAAGACAATATTGGAGGGTTGGCAATCCCAGGGAAGAGGCAGCCAAACTCTTAAAATAGCAAAGTGGTCAAGATTACCTAGCCCCCATACCTTCTTACTTATAAGACTTACAGCTGTCAGCAACACAATTACTCTGTTCAGTTTGGGTTCTGGCCAATCTGCCTGAAAGCCTCCCTTGACAACAGGCAGCTAGAATTGGTTTGAGTGGCAGTCAGAGATCGATCTCTTCAAAGTAGTATAGAACAACTGGCATCATAGTGCTGGTGACTTCACAACTATGTTAAAAAGATAGTAAGAAACTATTGTTGGTAGAATTTCTAAAGGGCCTTTCATTGGTACTAATTTTTAAATTTCCATCAAATCCCTTCCCTGTCTCTGTAACCATTTCCAACTCTACAGGTTTTTGAGATCTCTGCACTCTTCTCATTCTAGTCTTTTGAGCATTCTGGATTTTAATTACTCCATTTCTGATGGCCGTGCCTTCAGCTTCAAGGCCTTAAATGATGAAATTTCCTTCTAAACCTACCTCGCTTTCCTCCTTTGACATTCCTTAAAATCTATCTCTGACCAACCTTTTGATAATTTGTCCTAATATTTCATTCTGTGGCTCGGTATTAAATTTTGTTTGAGAACCCGCCTGTGTTAAACATGCTGCTGGTACTGAGGGTGGTATGAGTGGATTCGGACACCTCCATTTACCAGGGAGTCTGATAATTGCAAAACAAATTCATTGCAAAAAATTTCATCACATCTAAAGAGAATGGAGTCCTTTTTTATGTTCAGTTCAAGAGACAGACACAATAATTCACCATTCAGGGATTTTACACTTCATGTGCTGGCACGAGTATTTCTCACAGCTCTCTGCCAACATTCTTGCTATGCCTCCTATAAATGAACACATATCTCCTTCAAACCAGAAGCTGTAGACTTGCATTGCTCTGCTCCCACAAAGACTGTACCCTTCAGGACTCTCTACCAAGCAGTGCTCCCTGCACTTTATTTCACTCCAAGCCACTCTGGTGTTATCAACACATTTCACGTGAGCTGGGCTCAGATTCTGAATTAACAAATTAGATTTATTTACAGATATTAAACAAATAGGATACATAGAGCCTACAGCACAATCTTATGTTTAATGACAGCAATAAAAGGCTCAGTCTTTCAGAACTATAAGCAGTTCCTGTCAGCAGTGAATATGATTAGGCTATTTGCTGACAGTCTGTAGCACATTGCATTAATCTCTTGCAGCTCTGTTTTACCCAAGGAACACCCTTATTTCCCACCCTTTGTACTTCAGTCTCTTTCCATCTTCTCTCACATCAGGGGTTGATATGTCTCTTGTGTCCTTAGAGTGCCTGGACTGCTGGGTGAATTTTGCCTAGGCATGAAACAATGCATATTGATGTTACAGATTTGATTGCATGACTGCTCCTCTGATGGATCCATTTCCAGATTCAATGACCCATAGTCACGTGTTAGGCAAATCTTTCCCATGAGGTCTTCCTGGCTCAGTTAGCACATCATTAAAAAACATTTAGAGGGTAGAGACAAGGACCACCTTCTGGAAGCAGGTACACTGGAGTCAGGGGAACATTCTAGAATTTCCCCAGCCTTGGCTCTACATTTATATAGTGCGCAAGATATTAATTTATGTTTCTACAAAAAACTAGGTCTATCTCAAATTACCTATACACAGTGAAAATATCTTGGAATTTGTCACATAAATAAAAACAGATAGTGGCTTTTCTGTATCCACAAGGTGAATATTTGGTGCAAAGAATTTTCATTCAGATGAAAGTGTATGGATAATGTTTGCTTTGAAAAAGCTCCAGAACTTCCAAGTGGCTGTTTTTCCCATGAGGCCTGACAGTGAGAATTGAAAATTTAGTTATGTGAGGGGGCAACATGTTGCAACTGGTGTAATTCTATTCCTTGGTGACACCCAACTCACCAACTGAAGTACAACAAATTATATTTATATAATACCTTTAATGTAATAAAATATTCCAAGGCACTTCACAGAAATGTTATAAAACATATAAGAAGATATTAGGTCAGGTCAACAAAAGCTTGGTGAAAGAGGTAGGTTTTAAAAAGTGTCTTAAAGGATGAAAGCAAGGTAGAGAGGCAGAGAGATTTAGGGAGAGAATTCCAGAGCTTGGGGTCTAGGCAACTGAAGATGTGGTGACCAGTGGTAGAGTGATTAAAATTGGGGATTCTTAAGAAGCCAGAACTTGATGAGCACAAATATATCAAGGGATGTGTGGCTCAAGGAGATTATAGAGATAGGAAAAAGAGAAAGATTTGCATTTCTATGGTACCTTTCATTATTTCAAGTTGTTATAGATAATTAAGAACTTTGAAGTAAGAAACGTGACAGCCAATTTGTGCACAGCAAACTCCCACAAACAGTGTTATGATAATGACCAGATAATCTGTTGGTTGATGGATAAATATTGGCTAGGATAATGTGGAGAGCTCACCTGCTCTTTTTCAAATTATGCCATGTGATCTATTACACCCACCTGAGTGGCAGATGCGGCTTTAGTTTAACGCTTTATTCGAAAGATGGAATCAACTATATTGGCACAGACTAGAGATTAACCTTGGGACCTCCCTGGTTTGCATGACTCTGAATCACAACAGGTCTCCTGAATGGTTGCTTCATGTAATCTTCACTTGAAGAAATATTAAGACTTGAGCCTGTAACTAAAATCTCTTGTATCTGAAGTGACAATGCTGTACTAACACATCGTGTTGGTGTTTAATCTCCTTTTGACGTTGCTGAGATTTGAATTTATTTGTTCTTTTTCAGATTTCTTTCTCTTCTTCGAAAGGAAACAATCTGTGGCCATGGAGGATTGGGACGTTCCACAATTCAAGAAGGAAGTGGATAGTCTGAAGTACCAACTCTCATACAAGAGAGAGATGTCTTCCAAAACAATCCCTGAGTAAGCTTCAAATTCTGTTTTAGTGTTGTGATTAAGATGACAGATGAGAGTGAGAATGATACACTCTCTCAATGTGTCTAATGGTGCGATCAGCTCCTTTCAAAAGGCAGCTCAACTACAGCTGTAAGGTTTTCATAGAATTATAGAAATGCAAATGTAAAGGTATTTAAAATTACAAAGAGGTTTGATAGATTAGAACTATAGAAGATGTTTATGCTTTTTAGGATATCCATTAATGTAAGATAGACATTACTAAATTGAGAAAGTGATTCAGGAAAAACTTCTTTACCCAGAGAGTGTTAAGACGTGGATCCTACCACCATGTGAAGTAGTTGAGGCAAATAGCACAGATCCATTTAAGGCAAATAGCACAGATACATTTAAGGCAAAGCTAGACAAGTATATGAGGTAAAAATGAATAGATGGATATGTTGATAAAATTGGGTGAAATAAGATGGGAGGAGGCTTATGTGGAGCATAAACACCAGCATAGACTTGTTAGGCTGAATGGCCTGTTTCTGTGCTGTAAAATTCTATGTAACTCTTTTTCCACTATTGGACAAAATCAAAAATCCTCATTAATTTTTTATCACTACTCCTTCTATTTCCATATCCAAATCATTTCTGTACGTGGCAACTGAGAGGAACTCTAAACTTTGACTCACACCACTAATTGCATCTTTCCAATTCAAGAATCATCCACTCTGCATTCGGCTTTCTACTCTCAAGCTGTCCCACTGTCTTTATCTTACTGTGCCCTTAACTTTCACAAGTTTTGTATATGGCATTTTTTTGAAATTCCAAATCACCAAATGAAATCAAATTCACTTTCCCCTCCCACCCTCCCTTTGACTGTATACTTACTAATTTTCTCAAAGCATTTAATTACATCAGCTCAGCATGATTTGTTCTTTATTTGTGTTGATGAATGTTATCCTTTATTATTGTATTTAGCAGTTTCACATAATTGAAGTGAGGGTTACTGGTGTATATGAAGTCAAGGTGGGTAAATGGAGTTAGGATAGAGAACAGCCATAATCTCATTGAATGGCAGAACAGTCTGGTGTTCATATGCTTCTAAAATTGTTAGTGTCTCAGCTATTTCATCACTAACCTCCCTCAGTATTCTGGACCTTGTGATTCATCAACTTTAAATTCCATTAGCCCTTTGAATAGTTAAAACATTTTAAAATCTATCAATTAGTCATAGTTCGATAGCCCCTCTGGCCTTCCTGTATTTCTTGCTTTACTATCCTTTGTAAGTATAAAGGTAAAAAGGCTTAAATATCATTGCCATTCCTTAGTTAATTAGTAGGTGTTTACCTTGTTTACCCCATCAGAGTCAGATAGCCAAAAACAAATCAGGGTCTTCATCTCTTAATCCACATGGTACCACAGTCTTATACTGAAGGAAAGTACATATTTTGATCTGCCATTTTTAGGGGGCAAGCAGTAGATGTACAATGGGCTCCTCACATTTATATAGCGCCAGTTATGTCCTTGGGGGCAACCCAAAGACCATTGCTACTAAGCAATTTGATTATTCTCGACGATAAGGTTTTTTTCATCCTTTAGTGGCTCCATCCGTTTTGAAGCCAGAACTTGAAGACAAGCTCACCTATGGTAAAGAAGGAAAAATTACTTTGCGAGGAGTCCATAGTACATCCACTGGCAGATCAAAATATGTACTTTCCTTCAGTATAAGACTGTGGTACAATGTCGATTAAGAGATGAAGACCCTGATTTGTTTTTGACTATCTGACTGTGACAGATGAAACTGTCTAACATGGAATCTACAAATGGCTGAACAAGTCCTGGTATGGGGCTTGAATTCACAGCCGTCTGACTCAGAGATGAAAGTGTTATCACTGAGCCTAGCTGATACTTGTTACATGTTGGCTGCACCCTGTAAGAAGAGTAGTTCCACATGACATGGTTGCAATGATCCACCAATGTTCTGGTCAGCAGTGTGTAAGAGGCATGCTGATAGCTCCAGTGCTGTGTGGTAAGTTCTGTTCCAGGGCCATTCTGCATTGATTGGAAAAAAAAACATTTTCCACAATGTAAGAGGGACAATTGGAAGGCTAAGACTCTCCAGCCTGCTTTCATATCTGCTGGATAAAGAGCAGAATTGATCACAATCCAGCAACAGGCTTATTGCCACCATCTCTGCTCTGAAGCATCGGTGTGACGTTTAGTCATTAATCTGGTGTTTAACTTTAAAGTCACTGCTTAGGAACTCACTGTGGGTCGGCAGTTTAGCTGAATCATTCGGCCAATCAGGTTCATTGTTGGGTTAGGGTACATAGGTTGTGAGCTGTGAGCAAATCTCCAGCACCAACTTTTTCTGCTGCTTTGCTTTTGCTGCTTTGAAGTGAGATGTTCACCTCCCAGTCATACACTATTCCCAACTTGGACACATGTCCTGTCCCCATTCCTCATTGGTCAGAATCCTGGAAATTCCTCCCTAACAGTACTGTGGGTGTACTTTCACCACATTAACTGCAGCGGTTCAAGAAGGTGGCTCACCACTGCCTCCTCAAGGGCAATTTGGAATGGGCAATAAATGCTGGCCTTGCCAGCGACACCTATATCAAGAATGAATAAAACATCCTCTCCTGTATGATGGATAAATGCATACTTTTGATATAAATATGGATGTTGGAGAAAGGAGCTGAATGGGATAAGACTGATTTTGATACCACAGAATAGCATTTTAAGGCTCAACATATTCATAAATCAAATTGCATCTAAAATTAATCCTGAAGCATTCAATATTGATATTTAAAAAAGGAAATTAAAATTAAAAAATATATACATCAGTTATCAATACATGCTCACCTGCCTTTCTGATGTAAAACATTCAATCAAGTAGTTGGATTTTTCGGTTCTATGGCTGGATACCTATGATCCAATTAAATAAATACATTTTTCATAACACACTACCATGTGAAATTCCTGCAGGGTATCATTATTCCACATTATTAGTAACGTTCATGAATTTGATTCCCAGAATAGGGTAATAAGACAGCCATACATGTGGATAGTTAATTCTTAGCTAATCACTGGCTTATACAGCTAGTGGCAACATTGATTCAGCAGACAGGATCTCAATAGGTGGCCACTGTGTATAAGATCAGGACAGAAGAATTTCATAGTGGGAGTGACTGCTCTGTACCTTAATACAATAGGTAATCTTTTATTCAGTCATCTCAGTCTCAGGTTGCTGTTGAATGATTTCCTCAGGGTAGTGTCCTAGGCCTAACCATCTTCAGCTGCTTCATCAATGACTTTCCCTTCAACACAAGGTCAGAAGTAGGAACATTCATGACTGATTGCACAATGTTCAGCACCATCTCCTCAGATACTGAAGCATTTCATGCCCACATGCAGCAAGACCTGGGCAACATTTAGGCTTGGGCTGATAAGTGGAAAGTAACATTTGCACCACACAAGTGCCACAATCTCCAACAAGAAAGAATCTAACCATCTTTCTTTGACAGTCAATCAACATTACCATTGTTGAATTCATCACTACCAACATTCAGGGGGTTATCATTGACCAGAAAATGAACTGGACTAGCCATATAGATACTGTGGCTACAAAAGGTCAGAGACTAGGAATTCTGTGGTGAGTAACTCACCTCCTGACCCCCCTACCCCCTCAAGCCTGTCCACTTTCTACAAAGCACAAGGCAGGAGTGTGATGGAATACTACCCACTTGCCTTGGTGAGTGCAGCTCCAACTACACTCAAGAAGCTGGACACCGTCCAGGACAAAGCAATCCGCTTCATTGGCACCCCATCCACCAACTTAAACTTTCACTCTCTCCACCACTAACGCACAATGGCAGCAATGTGTACCATCTACAAGAAGCACTGCAGTAACTCACCAAGGCTCCTTTGGCAGCACCTTCTAAACCATGACCTCTGCCACCTAGAAGGACAAGAGCAGGAGATGCCTGGGAACACCACCACCTGCAAGTTCCCCTCCAAGCCACACACCATCCTGACTTGGAACTATACCGCCATTCCTTCACTGTCATTGGGCCAAAATCCTGGAACTCTCTTCTTATCAACACTGTGTATGTACACCATATGGACTACAGCGGTTCAAGAACGTGGCTCATCATCACCTTCTCAATGGTGATTAAGGATGGGTAATTAAAGCTGGCCTTACCAGCAACACCCACATCCCATGAAAAAAATTCAGACGCTCTGTTCTCTCAAGTTTCCTTCTTCCTTTCCTGAGGTACTGACTGATGCCGAGGTTTTAATTTGCAGACGTTAATAGCACCCCAGACCTTGACCAAATGGCCATTCTTCCAGACAGATGTTAACAGGAGAATTTAACCAGTAGGGAAATTATGTTTGCGCCTGGTCATATCCTCCTCTTGCTATCCATAAATGTGTATCATGTAGAAGGGATAGGTGGGGGTGAGGCAGGAGTCATTCTGCAGTGAAAACTTTGTTTTATTTTTTTTAAGCCCCAGTCTGGGTACACTGAGGCAAATTGTCCGTGGAATGTTTACTGACCTGACTCACAGGGAACAGCTCGGCCAGGAAGTCCTGGGGAACCTGTCATTCGGGATTCCCTTACGTGCTCCACTATGTGTCAGTGAGGTCACTGATCGCTCCCCTGTCCGAAGATCAGCCTGATTGACAGGCCGACAAACAGTTAGTCAGGGAGCTGGTCAGTGACAACTAGAGTAGTAGCTAAGCTGGTAGCTGGATGGTCAATCAGGGATGGGGCATGGAGCGGGGGAGTTTGATCAGAGGGAGGATTGATGAACGGGGAATGATTGGGAGGAGAGGTGCAGCCACACAGAAGCGGATAGTGGGATTGATTGATTGGGAAGGTAGAATCAACCAGTGTTGGGGGAAGAGGAAGTGTCTATTGGTGGGCTGCCAATTACAAGTGGGAGGCCAGCGGTCTGAGTGGGCGAGTTCAGAGACATCATGGGGGTGGGCGTGGAGCAGGAGGTGGAAATCACAGACCTGGGGTTGTGGGTTTCAGGATTCTGGGGAAGGGGATCAGAGGTCAGTGTCTGGGTTGGGGTAAGGTATTTGGAAGTCCTGTGGTGGGAGGAGTTCGGAGGCTGATAGGCAGTTGGGATCAGAGGCCTTGGGGTTGGGGGTGTCAGTGACGAGATTGCAGAGGCTCCTCAGGCAGGCATTTGGATCTAGGTGGTAGGTATGAGGACACTTACCCCCTGCAATCCACCGAGTCCTCCCCTTGAGAAAGATGCAGAGTTAAATTCCAAAAGTAGAATGACAATGAGGCTTGCAGCAGATTTCTCAAACTTTAAATCACTCCCCACCGATCTGACCCAAACCTGCCTGGTTTTGTTGGTTAAAATTTCCTCTGATAGTGTCCTTATTTCCAACCTTGCTGAGATGAGCTAACTCAACATAGGGCAGGGGTTGAACATAGGTCCTTTTTTTCTATACATAATTCATTTGTACACCAGGATAGCAGAATAGAGCATTTAACCAGGGAGCCAGTCAAAGTGACATCTCTAGGAAAAACAAAAGTGTCCCTGTAAACAAAATTCTTTGAGATTTACCTACCTGCATTAGTTTAAAAAAATGGTCTCACCCATCAGTGTGGGGGACGCTCAAACAATTTTTGGAGGAAATGGTACACGCTAAAGACTTACATTTATATACTTTCCACATCAGGAGATCTCAAGGCACTTTACAACTAATGAAGTACCAGTTGAAGTGTGGGCATTGTTTTAATACAAAAGATAAATTAACAAAACCCAGCAGCACAAACTAATAATTTAAAATTAAAAAATGAATAGCTTACTGTGGTTGAAATCTTGGGAGGGAATACTAGTTACTTCTCTCCATCTTGATAAATAAAATGGCGCTGTGACATGGTACCTAACAATGGGGTTGTGCGCTAATTCCACTTGATTCGCAACAACTTATTCTGTAATAAAGAATGGTCATTGATGGTCCAGTTTTATTGTTCCTTGGCACCAGTTGCAACTAGGAGCAAAACTGTATCATCCAGATGCCTGGCCTGCTGTATGACAACAGGATCTGCTTATTCAAGGATTCATCAATCAAACTTAATCTATTATCACTGGTTAAACACATGCAGATGAAAACCATTGGTTTTGTTTAAAGTTACTATGGCTGAGAACATGATAATAGATTGTGGACAGCTAGTGCTGAAACAATGTCGATTAAAATAGCAACTCCAGTCAAAATAATTCAACAAAACCCATTAATATAAGATGCAGAATGAACACAAAGTTCCAATAAACCACATTGGGCTCAATAGTTTTTACATACTTTAGCATTATTTGCCTTTCAGTTTTGAAAATTACCCAGAAAATAGACTGAAAAAAGAGGCATATCTAAGCTTTTTGTCTTGCACTCATCAGGACATTCGCAAGAATACCGATATAAGGGGAAAACAACAATTTATACTACATGTGAAGAGAGTGCTGATTGGTTGGCAAGTGGTGTTGCCATGGAGAATGCACCGCTGATGGTGACTGACAATTAATTGCCAAGCATTCTTCAAAATTTGAACCAGGCAGCTTGACCCTGATTGGTCAAGGCATTGCACCGAGGAATGAGTCAACGAATGGCTGTCACTTATTTTGTTTAGCTGAAACAGACGCAATGTGTGTACACGTTCTTTCTGTCTGCAAAGGACAGGGTCCTTTCTATTAAT
This sequence comes from Carcharodon carcharias, assembly GCF_017639515.1. Taxonomy (NCBI): domain Eukaryota; kingdom Metazoa; phylum Chordata; class Chondrichthyes; order Lamniformes; family Lamnidae; genus Carcharodon; species Carcharodon carcharias. Next base: position 40,998,071 of record NC_054481.1, on the reverse strand, counting down.
ATGTGTAGCTTCCAGTACACGCAAATGAGGCACACTGCAAGCCCAACTGACAATCTTAAATTAGTTGTTATTGTAATTCTTAGGACATTGAGGACTATTTAGCAAATATTGTCCAATTGTGGAATCACATCTAATGTTGGACACTTGTGTTTTGAGTTTTGTAAGCATGGGCTGATTGGTATGCTGCCTGTTGTGAACAGTGGCTGGGACATACTATTTGATACGATCTGCCAGTCTTTGGGATGTACAGTATACATAGCTAGCATCATACTGGCATTGAATGAGTACTGACATATTGCATAACAGTTAAAGCAGAAATAGACCATTCAGCCCAACTGGTTTTTGTTTGTGTTGATTCTCCAAACGAGCCTCCTTCCAGTCAAAAAAATCAAGCTCTACTACTTAGTAATATAGCATTTTGGAGAATCACACTGCTATTGCTGGACCCTTATAATAATAAGGTAGGGAGAAACCAGAGGAGTAAGCTTTTCAATAAGATAAAACAATTTAGTTGCCATGCCCCACCACTGACCTGAGACCATGGGTTTCCTGATTGCCATTACTAAATGGTATACTGGCAAACTCTCCATCTACTAATCCACATCAAGATTCTCTCCATTCACCTTGTTCCTCCTGCTACTTGATTGTGCGCTGCTTGGATCCCAAAGCTGCATTTATCTAACATAAGTGAGCATTACTAAAAGAAAAAAAGTCTTGCATTCATGTATGATCCATAATTTGAGGGTATTCCAAATTGCTGTACAGTCAGTTAAGCACTTATGAAATGTCACTTTTGTAGTGCAGGAAGTGCAACAGCCAATTTTGCCACAGCGACCTCTCACAAGTAGTAATGTAATAACCACCAAATAATTTGCTCTTTAGTGGTGTTGGTTGAGTGACAAGTATTGGCCAGGACACAGGAAGAACTGCCCAGCTCTTCAAAATATTCTCTTTCAGAAGTGGTCATATGGGACCTCATTTAATATCTCACATGAATGATGGCACTGCTGACAGTACAGCATTCCCTCAGTACTGCACTAGATTTTGCACTTAAATCTCTGGAATGGGACTTAAACCCCTGACCTTCCAAGTCAAAGGCAAGTATGCTACCACTGAGCCATGGATCAAGAGGAATTTATTTCTATCCTAAAACAGAACACTTTCCTACCAGAGAGACTGCATCTAGTGAGGCCAGCAAAGGCACAGACTCCTCCTGCTGGAAAGAGAAGATTACGCCTATAATATCCTCACTTCTCATTTTTATTTTTAAACAAGTCCTTCTTAAGTAATTATTTTATTCTTTCATGGGGTGTGGGCATCGCTGGCAAGGCCAGGCCATCCCTAACTACCTTTGAGATAGTGGTGAGCGGGCTTCTTGAACTGTTGCAGCCCATTAATGAAATGATCAGTTTGTTCTGGTCATCTATAGTGACACATGAGAGTAGGCTCACTCTGTTTGACACTGCAGCATGTGCTGTCTGGTACCAAGAACAGGTTAATGCAATCTACATAGCCCACTCCATATATTACTTTACTGTTACATGGTATTAAGGTAGTTACTATTTAAAATGCCAATTAAATGTGCAATTATCTTCGGTTTGGAATGGGTTAATTGCAATATTCAGTATTTTACAACCATTAATGGAAAGTAATAGCATTTGGCTGCATTAGATGTAAATGTTAATGGTTTAAATGCTGGCCACAGCCAGACTGATGGTAGGGAGGTTGACCTTAAACATCCAGGGTTATGGAAAATCTGCCAGAGATCCTGCATCCCCTAGAAGTACCAGACATGGGTTTCAGGTGAGGGATGGCTGCAATGTTCTCACCAGTGGGGCTTACAGGTGATGGTTGCCTCTTGGGCAATTTAGTGCTGATCACCTGGCACAGTACTCACAAAGAGAAGCCCAGTGAAGAGCCAAGACACTGAAGGAGATCAGGGTTGGGGAAAGGGGACAACTGGTGAGATAAATGTGTTCATGCTGGGTAAGTAAAACATTACTAAAAATAAGGGAATATATAGCAAAATATTAGGGATTAAAACTGATGTAAACAATCCTGTAATCTGCAGTGTTTAGTTAACACAGTCAAAGCAAAAACCATCAGCTACTGGACTGCCTGTGACACACCACGTGATTACACACGTTATGCAGTCCATACTGTACATTCTGTCTTGGATGAATGAAGTGTAACTGTTAGGCCAGATTCCTGCCGTTTCTCAGGATATGCTACATGTATTATACACAAACTTACAGTTGTATTGCAAGGAGAGGGGAAAACCTTCCTGCTTTAGCAGAAACTTTCAAAATTTCTTTTCAATTAAAATCAATACAAAATGAAGCCAAGGGCAGTTTCCAATTACTGATTGATTGAAACCATGTGCTAGAGTGGGGATCTGCAGGAAGAAATGTGGTAAATTTAGTGGAACGCTGGTCTGTCCCTGTGTAGACAAACCCCCAATAGTGTAAAACATATCCCTGACATTCTGGTTATAATTTGAAACTATTTATTGGATGACAAAATGCAGAAGCAATATGGTCACTGTTAACTGCTGCACTGAGTTTTACATTCCCACGAAGGAATACATCATGATCATGGAGCTGCTGCTTTCCTTTGTCCATCTTCATTTTGGAATATTTTGCTTTCTGTGTACTTTGGTTCCAGGGTTGGTGATGGCCCCGATGCCTTCCCCACATTAGCTCAAGAAACAAGAGTTTACAGTCTATTCCTCTATAGGGGAAGCATCATAGTTGAACCCAATCTCGTCCTCACCAGTCACACGCACGCATACTTACTTGTTGACAAGGGAATAGTCTGCAAGTCCTATCTTGAATTCCCCCTCCTATGTGCAGGAGCTCTGAGGCCAAGTGCAGCTCCCCAATCAGAATCCTGGTTGAGAAGGAAGAACTCATTACAGATTGAGGACAGAACCCAAGACTGCCCTGTTCTGCATTTCAGTTCCACATTGAGCAATGCATGTAGCTTTATTCTTGGAGTTAGTGTTTTGGATGCATACACTGCTCAAGCATGTTCAGTCACCTCAGTCTGTAGATAGAAATACCCTTGAACCCTGTACCTTCATACTTGGAATAAGTTAATAAACACTGTGAGGGCTGAGGAGTGAAATATAAGTTTCCAACATTAGATATGGTGGTGTGAGGTGTTAAGTATTTGTGTGAAGTGAAGAGAGAAAGTCAAAGATATTTTGCAGCCCACCCTAGAGACCTGAGACAAGCCATTCGGTTGTCTCTTTTGCATTGAATATGTTTTGGCACAGGGGGACCAGGTGATGGGTCTTTAACAAAAACAAAAGCTTGAAGATGGAGGTCTTAGCCTAAAAGGAAAATAAAGGGAAAAAGTGAGCAGAGGCAACTCAAACAATGTGCAGGGTTATGGGTAAAAGGCAGGGCAATGGCTCTAGGTCATAATGCTCATTTGGAGAGCTGGTACAGACATGGTAGGCCGAATGGCCTCCTTCTGTGCCGTTAAGGTTCTGTGAACTGTTAGGAAAAATACATTATCAATGCCATCTGTCAAGACAGAAACCAAGACAAAGTTTTCTTTTTTAAATAAGAGGTTGCTGAAACAGGGACATGCCAAAGCAACTAGTACTGTTTGTTCAAAGTAGATTCAAGTTGAAATAAATTGCATTCATCAATTGTTGTTTATATAAGTGTCCAACTAATATATCTCTCCTTTCTATCCCATCTCTGTATGAAGCTTTGTGAAGTGGATAGAAGAGGGAGTGCCAAACGACCCATTCTTAAACCCAGAGCTAATGAAGAACAACCCCTGGGTAGAGAAGGGCAAATGTGCTATACTTTGACATTTTCAAACTGCTCTGTATAAAACAATTTATTTGTAAAGAAAGAGACTCTCGAGGAGAATTTTGTTGGCAGTCTTTTAAATTCTTAAACATATGCATTACATTTTTTGTACATTTTATGGTAATTCTAGGCAAAATCATTGTATGAGTGATCAACCAACTTCTTTGTACAACTAGAAAGGAGCAATGTAAGAGGAAGATAACAAATAAAGCAATAATTAATAATGGCAAGACTTAATTTATTGTTTGAAAAATTTAGAATTCCATGTTGTCTGAAACAAAGCCCATTTAAACAATGTTCCAATCAAGAGTCGGACCCAAACCATATGTCTAAGCTTACCAATGGGCTTCTCAGTTTTGCCAATCTATGGTTGGCATTTGGCCCCTGGGAAGTTCGTCCAGTTTATGCAGATTGCACTTTACAGTAAATGCTCATTATCATTTGGTGGGGTAAGTAAGGGGCAAATCTGGAAGGGTAAAGGAAGGATCTGGAAAGAATAGGGCACCTAATTTTTGTGGAAATAATAACTAGATTCCAAACCTACTTATAGTCCAACTCAGCCATCAGTGCTGGAATTAACTAGCTTCTTGAGCACTGTTACATTTAGGGGGGATTTGAGCTGCACAGCTGTGGCACAAACCTTACCGTCACTTAATGTATGAAGAGTTTTGTCACCCAACAGTTTGACTGGAGTTCATCTCCTACTAGAAATGTCAAAGGAAAACCAGCTCCATTTACTTGCTTTCAAATCTACTGAAGCTTGGGCACAAGCGAGTTTTCTTTGGAGGCCCGAGAGCAACAGTTCCATTCTGTATTCTGTACGAGAATGTGAGAGCCACTTCCTGCTTTTTAAACAGCTGCTACTTCTCTCAATGACCAACGATAATCTCAGAGCAGGTCTTTTATGTAAACATTGCGTCTAACAGCATTTGAAACCCCTTCATTAAATCGGAACCAAACATCACTGTTTCCAACTGCTTTTCCAATAAGTTTCTCAGCTGTTTCCTTCATGGGCTCAGCACTTCCAATCACTGAGAGAGAGAGAGAGAAAGATAGATAGATATTAATCAATATACTGATAAGAGGTAGGCATTATATTAGCACTGAATAGACAGAGCTGATTGTGTTCCAGATTTGGCACTGGAGTACAGATAAAATAAGTTAGAAAATATTGTAGCTTTCCCCTCGCAACACTTACCTTCCCTGGCCAAAAGGAACAGGCAGCATGCCTCTTTTCCTAGACTTCTGTTACTCCATAGTTGGCTGCTAGCAGCTCATAAAAGGAAGACGTACATTTATATAGCACCTTTCAGAACTTGAGGATGCTCCTAAGTATGAAGTGTTGTTCGCTGTTGTAATGTAGGTAATATTGAGAGAATTGGTACAGGGTTTCACCATTTTCTTATTGAAGGTTCACGTGTGTAATGTCTACTTGGACTCCCCAACCCTCAATGCACAGGTACTCTCCAAGCTCAGAATCAATTCCTCACCACACAACAGTTTACTGCTGATAGAACATGCTGCACAAAGTCATTGAACATCCAGCAACATTAGCCTCAAAATACATGTTGACAGAGACATAGAGGAAAAGGGGCTGTGAGGCACATTGCATTATCACATTGCCTCTCTACCTGAAGGACATAAGGGTAACCAGTGAAGACAAATGGGCTGAAAGCCTTCTCATTCTACTGGCTCTTTAAAAGTGACTGCAAAATGAGTTTGGAGAGTCTCAGCTCTGGTCCTATTAGGCATATATCTATATTACAAAACCACTCAAACTGGCAGAACTCAAAAGCTATAAATTGTGCCAACATCAAGATTGCTCTAACTTTAAGATATGGAGGGAATGTGCAGCCCACTCGAACACCATGTAATCTCCTGGGAGGGGGTGAATAATCACTAAAAACCCAGCCCTACACAATTTTTGTGCGATTTTAAAAACAATTCAGTCGCAAACCATTCCTACTGGGCCCATGACATAAACTGCCCCAATTTGGTATTGTGTAGAAATATGGCAAAGATGCACTTTGGAACATTGAGAAACTTAAGACGAAAAATTTTATAATGGTGGCATAGAAGAATCAATAAATAGAGGCTGGAAGATGCCAAACTCTGATTTCAAATGTTTGTAGCTTGTTTGGAGAAGGTGAAGGGAGTTGCAGTTTTCAGCTCCTGTGAATGAGCAAGTTGGGAGTCTCCATTCAAAACTCAGTGAAGACAGAGCCTTGGGCAGCATAGTTGGAGCTCAGGAGGAACATTCTGTAAAGCAAGGATCTCGTCTCCAGGCCTCCCTGCATCCCAACAAGGCAAGCACGAGTTCAGTCTTTTGACCGGGGTTGGTGGGTGTGGGGGGAATCAACAGCAATTTTTCTTGAAAGGGGTGCTACTCAGCCTGAAACAGAAGCAGGAACAAAACATACTTAGGACAACCATATAAGTAGCTGCATAAGACTGCTGGCTTTGAGTAATCAAAACAGATGATATCCCTGGGTGGGAATGTATGAATAATGTATCGGAAAGCTTATTTAGAAAAACCATCCAGGCGACACGATGCTCAACAGTAGCTCAGAAAACGCATCAAGTGATGACAATATAACCCTGTTTTAGGAAGCTAACCCACTGACAGAACAATTCACCTCAGAGATTATTACAGAGATAGAGAAAAAAAAATGTAACCATGGAAACAGTGAAGGAAACGTGCTGCTCTGAACACAAGTTACTGAATTATTTCTAAGACCTGACCAAAATGGCCTCCACTAATCAAAACCAATGTGCAACATGGCGCTGGAGACAGAAGGGTGATCACTGATTGAGAGGCCTGCAGGTGATCAGTTAGGCTGTATTCATTTTAATTGCAGAAAGGGGAGGACATTTTCTCTCTCAAAATTTAAAAAAAATTGAATAGATGGTCAAAATGATGAAGGGTTCGGATAGAAGTAATCAGAAGAAAATGTTTCCAGGTGGATCGGTAACCAGACGCCACAGATTTTATGATAATTGGCAAAAGAACCAGAAGGGAAATGAGGAGCCAGTGTTTTTTACGCAGCCAGTTGTTGTGATCTAGAATGCGCTGTCTGAAAGGGATTCAGTAGGTAACCTTCAAAAGCAAATTGTACATATAGTTGAGAAGGAGAAAAATTGCTGGGCTATGGGGAAAGGGCAGGAGAGTGGGATTAATTGGACAGCTTCCAAAGAGCCAGCACAAGCACAATGGGCTGAATGGCTTTTTTGTGCTGCATGATTCTATGAATTACTTGCCCCTTTATTTTAAACTGCATTTGTGTGTGTGTGTGTGTGTTGGGGGGGGGGGGGGGGGGGGGGGGGGGGGGGGGGGGCGTTGGTGGGGGGTCCCCTCCTATAATCTGCAGCCAAACTGGCAACAATGTGAGCTGTGGCTAATGGAGCGGTAGCCAGACAATGAATTAGGTGTAGATCGAAAAGATACTGCACTGTACAGCCCAACGTCTAGTCCTGGGAACCAGGCTCCTGATTTCAATTTCCTTACACAGTGAGTTCGCCATAGGTGAGAGAGAAAGTAGCAAGGTGGGGGTGACAACTCAGGTTAGCTGAATTCCTGGAGGCTTTATCACAGGATTTCCTGCCTCCAGCAGTTCCACTCAGTCAAACAGCCTTCCAGCTCACCCCCATCATACACATTCTATATCCTTCAAAGGAAATGAAGAACACACAAATTCTTTGTTGTGCCCCTTTGATGATTCTCCTGAGTTGCTGGCAACAGTGTCCAGGAGATTAATCATTAATTCCTTAAGACTTCAGAACATTCCTGGAGGGCTGGCAAACCTACAGTAAGATGGCATTCCAATAGCAGGAGAGAGAGAGTGAGCGAGAGCGAGAGAGAGAAGAGCAAGAGAGAGATGTGGAGGCTCTGGGGCTGCTGTATGCAAGAGACAGGAAGTATCTGAGTAAAATACCTGTTGAGGTTGAAACAATGTTGTTTTTGTCCATTTTCCGTCCAAAGAAGTCGAGTTCCGCCTGAAAATTATAAGAGAAATAAGTGTTTAGATACAAATGAGCAAACACCAAACAAAAGTTCAAATAAAAGTCAGGTCTGATATCAGTAAACAGCTTTTAAATGTGCTGCACAAACACATTTGGCTGCAAATATTTATGTCTATTGTGTGAAGGCTTTTGCGTACAATTATGTCCCTGCTTTACGAGCTATTAGGCTTAGGAATTCCTGATTAGACCTCAGATTGCACTCGTTACCTGGATGCTGCCCTCCTTTTTGTTTTATGGAGGGTGACAGTGCCAGCTGGGCCATGCCAACAGAGCAGGGACGCAATCTCTTTAATCTGTCTTCACAATCAGACAGAGAAAATCTTGAGTGAATCAAGTGGTATGGGGAGTGAATGGGAAAGCTGAAACCAAAGATCAGCCATAATTATATTGAACGGCAGAGCAGGCTCAATAGGGTGTGTGGTTTACTCCTGTTCCTCCACATGTTCTTATTTGAAAGGTTGCACTTCTGACAGTGCAATGTTGATTTTGTGTTGATATCTCTGGCATGAGACCTGAACCCACGGCCTTCTGCCTCAGAGGCAAGAGCGTAAACACTGAGCCACAGCTGAACCAATAGGGAGAAGATCCTAGACACCTCTACCTAGTGACTAAGCCGTTGACTCTTAATGCTCTTTAAAATGGCCTAGCAAACTACTTAATTGTACAAATAAGTGCTAGCAGTTCAAGGCGGCAGCATCTTCTCAGGGTAACTAAGGAAAGGCAATAAATGCAGCCTTGCCAGCAATACCTACATCCTGAGAATTAATTTTAAAAAATCAGCACAAACATCCAACTGTGTTTTGTGGGACCTTTCTGTGTGCAAAATTCATTTTTTGTGAAGCGGGCATATACCAAATAGCTAATTCTAAAAGTGCAGTGATTACTTAAACAATTAATGAGAGGTGATTAAATATAAATCTCTTATATGCTGAAGAAAATTTCTTTCCGTACCTATAACGAAGCAGTGGATACAATAACATTAGGGATTGGCTTTCGAAATGCAGCGGTTGCTATAATGGGAGAGCCAGGTTACTAGAGAGGAGCTTCAACAGGCCATTTGCCTTTCCTCATTCTTGATTTTTAATCAGTGGATACATTCAAGTATCCCTCAATGGCACAGCCTCCTGGGGTGAACTCACATCCAGGGTCCTTTGCATCAACATGTTAATATCCTGGTCAGCAAGTTCCAACTTGTTCCAATTAACAATTTTCTTTCATGCATCACGGCAGTTAACTTATGAACATCCCAGAATATGTTTCAGGATTATGCTTTGATCAAAAGAAGCGCAGTCTGCTGCAGCAGAACATGAGCTCACAGCCCTCAACAGAAACACTGTCCTGTGAGGCACATCTTCTGACTCAAATAATCAGACATCATCAGGGGTAAACTTTTCTAGGGATTATCAATTTTTTCCCCCATATAGGATCATTAGTGAAGGGGGTAAACTATCCCAACTAGGAATATCACTGAGGATTGTCATTTCAAATTTACTTCCAAACTCTATTTTCAGTCTTCATGTTAATAAAGTTAAATACAGGTGAAAGCTGAAGAAAGATCCAAATGTTAAACTATAGAGTGAAAATCAGCGAGAAGTGCAACTACTTATTCAGAACACCCCTTTCACTGTAACCTCCTAATTTAGTACGGCAGAAATTAACTAAGTTTAACAAAATTTTAAATCACAATCAAATCAGTGATTTCAGGGACACAGTCCCAATGAATGTGATGCACCTGGAATCTGAACATCTTTAGTATTCGGGTGCCTCCACTTAGTCTGTCTCCAGGAGGCTTCAATAGAAATTACAGTTCCTTGGGTTCTTTGAATTTCAATGGGACAGGACTATTTTTATAAAAATGATCATGAAGCTGTTGGATTGTTGCAAAAATCCCACTGGTTCACTGATGCCCTTTAGGGGAGGAAACTTGCTGTCTTCACCCATCCTGGTCCATGTGTGACTCCAGTCCTACATCATTGTGGTTGACTCCCAATTGCCATCTGACTGGCCAGTCAGTTTGCATCAAAAGCTTCAAACAGGGACTGCAGGGGTTCCTGAAGAACCCTTCTCAGGCCAATTAGGGGTGGACAATAAGTACTGGTCATGACAGTGACACTCAGCCTGAGAATTAATTTTTAAAAATGACTTTGCTTTCTGTGTCAGTTTGAAATCGTTCCCACCTTATTCTAGTATACTCAGTCATGCAGTTTAAACAATGACTACTCTCTCTCTCTGACTGACCCAAATGTCATTGATTTAAATGGGACACTTGCAGATGTTTACTAAGCTGCACCCAGCACATTCACAGTGCAAATCACAGGGATAAAATGAATAGGGCACAAAACACAGCTGCTGTGCTTTAGTAATTATGAGATTATTAAAGTAATGAATGCCCCAATCTGCCAACAAAGCTTATGCTGTAATAACTGAATCATACACTGCTGTTCTATGCCTGTGAGCAGTGAACACAACAGCACTTTTAATATGGTAAACATTTTGTATCAAAATATTCCGCATCTGCATTGCCACATGAACTGAGGGCAAGCACCTCAAAGGGAAAGGGAGAGGGTGAAACATGCACACATTATTCAGGTTGACACGGTGGTTCAGTATTGAGGGAGTGCTGCATTGTCAGAGATGCCATCCTTCTAATGGGTCAGTAAACTGAGGTACAGTCTGTTGTTTAGATGGACATTAAAGGTCACACAGCAAAATTCAAAAAAAAAAGTAGGGCTTCTCTCTCCTCCTTTAAGTCCTGGTCAACATTCCTCCCTCAAACCACACCTTAAAAAAAATGCCTCTACGCAATATTCATCATACTGATGTTTGTGGGATTCTTTTGTGCAGAAAGTGTTTGCCCATATAACAATCATTGAACTTCAAAGCAATTCAATGTTATCATGTGCTTTGGGAGCAGTGCAACCAGTACATATAAATACAAGTCTTTCTTGTCTTTCTCAAAGAGGTAAAGCAATTGTAATTTTTATTGGTGTGACAGGCTAAGAAAATCCTTGAAATGAACAATAGGTCAGTCAGCAGATGAAAGAGAAGAAAAACATTTGCATTTCCTGTCTACAGTTACGATGTGTTACATTTAGTTTTTGATTGCAATGTTTGCTGTGCATGAGGCCTCTGTTTTAATAACTATCTCAATGACTCCTGGATAAAAGAAAGAAAAGGAAACAACCTCTGCTGGAAAGTGAATGGATTATAGCTAAGAAAAACATCAGGCTCAGCTGCGATGTTCCCCCCCCCCACCAACCCCCCAAAGGTCCAAAAACACATCAACCTATGCTTAAAACATGGAGAATGAAGCACTTGGTTGAGACACAGGAGGGCTGCCTGGCTCAAGGAGTCAAACCCTTGAATGAGTCAGTACGTTCTGGAGAGGAGAGGGGAAAATTTGGGGGCTGGAGTCCTACAGGAACTTGGGGAACATCATAACGATCAGATCTTTTGCACAAGGCGAATGTTAAGTATAAAATGGAGTGGAGTGGGGATGCAGCAGGGGAGAGAGAGTATTGTTTTAGAAAAAATGATCAGCAGGTGTGAAGTTCAAGCAACTACATTTATAAAGATTAATTAAAATGTAGCCATGGGCTTCACATTACGAAAAGCCTTTGTCTCATACAGTGGCCTTTGAAGACATTCTCACTAAACGCTCACACGAGATTTGTGTTGAACTAGAACTTTTTAATTTAAGAGTAGGCATCCAACAATGGAAAAGTTGTAACTGTTTTATAAAAACAATGAATGCTAACTGAAGGGAGAGCTAACAGTTCATGAGTTGCAGCAAGATGCCATCACATGGGCAAGAACAGACAAATGTTCAGGATTAGACAGTAATAGTTTGGCACATTTTACTGCTGCCTGATGTAAAGGGATTCAAGTTTCCAACTGACACACAGACAAGAGGCTGAAATAAGAATTGGAGGCTTCAAACTACATCTGCAGCATGCTCAAGGACTCCTCAAGACCATACAACAAGTTCCTAGAAATAATCTTGTGTGGCAAGGCGTAATCGTATGTAAAGAGTGGGAGTGTGGGGGGAAAAACGGGGACCAGATCAGTGCCAAATCCAGAAAGACAGAGAAAGAAGGGGGCATGATCTATGTCAATAAATGTGAAATTGGGGTTAACATATAAATACCCACATGTCCATCTCATTCTCCCACAGCAGGTGTGCCAATGTCCATGTGGTCAGCATAAGAGAAGTCAGTCAGCATAAGTGGAAAGGGGGATAGCATGCAGTGAACTAACAACTGATAAATTCAATCCCCTCTCTTTTAATGGAGTAATTAGAATAAAATTATTAACTCTTATGAATAATTAACCCATCTCCATTAATGCTGGTGTTTCCATGACAATGTTATTCAGCCTGGCGCTGAGGTTAAATCACAGGAAGATCTTTCAAACTCTTGTTGAGAGGTGTGGGACAAACCCAGATGTTTTGCCTGCAGCTGTTGCCATTGATCAGGCCCCTGCCATTCCAATCAGCTGTGTCCCACTGCTCTCCAGAGTATCCGTCACCTCTCACTGTTTGGGTGGAGAGCAGCAGTTGTTATATACCTGGCTGTGCTCTCCTCCAGCTACCCCAAGAGCACTTGGTTCGAACAATGCCAGAAGCAGCTGGCAGTCAGCTTTCAGCCATCTAGAGGTAAGTCAGCCTTCCTTGATAAGCTACATCAAGCCACTCAGGGCCTCCATACACTCTCCACCCCGTCCTTAAATAGTGTGTTTTCATTGAAATTTTGAGCAATGAGGAAGACATCCTTTTCCTTTGGACCAGATTCAGTCTCATAAAATTTCCACATGCGACAAAGAAACCAGTTCTGATGAAAGCTCATCGACCTGAAATGTTAACTATGTTCCTCTCTCCACTGATACTACCAGACTTGCTAAGTATTTCCAGCATTTTCTGTCCTTATTTCAGATTTACGATTGCGACTTAACAAGGAGTCAAGAAATCGCTGAGGATAAAAGTTCCTATGGTGGCAGCATAACCCTCATTTTCTATTACTGAGAAAACCTGGTTAGCTTGCTTTTTATTTCTTACAGAAGCTATACACAGAAACAATAGTCAGACACAGCAAGCTGTATTTGGTGCTGTGCAGAGATTACGCCAGTGCAAAAGTGGATAATAAACTGTAAACTGCTTATGCTGGTGTGATTGTTTCTAATTATCACCTACTCCTGCACCTCTCCTGATGGCCTTGAGATTCGTTCATTAGGGCAGACACCTCATCCAAGTGGGACTCAGTCATGCCTGAGCCTGAGCCACGGCTGTTGGCGGTATATCTGACTGTGAATATCACAGGTGAGCTCGATGATGCACTCATCCGGTGCCTAAACAAATGGGGTTCCATAACAAATTACTGGTTAACTATTGCCCAGACTGGGATCTGCAAACTCAAGGCCTTTTTGATATGGAGATTCCAGACACAGAGAATTTCAACTGAGACTCAATGAGGGTGAAATTCATCTTGGCCAGTTGTAAGGAACAGATGAGTGAATCAACCACTGGTTTTACAGCCAACTCCATTTTCATTTCTGCTGATTTCCATCTTGCACAACTTCCAAAGGCGAGTTTCACTCTGCACCGAGATGTCCTGATCTGTCAGTGACAATGAGCCACTGCCTACGAGAGGCTGTCTGGTATCTGTTTACCTTTATTCTGACCACTGACTTCCACTTAAAACCCAGTGATACAATAGGCTGATGCTCTACTCATTAAAAAAGAGTAAACCTATAGGGACGCTACAGTTATTTCAGTGCTTTGAAGCAAAGCAGGATACATTCTCGAAAGAAAATACATATGCCACTGCTCACCAAATCTCGCCCCACTTCCTTGGGTCTGTTCACAGGTGTTGGTAGCAGTGGCCTCATTAGGCAAAAGTCAAGGGATCTATAGGCCTAAGCAGTGTATTTGGTTCTGCTCAGGTGTTAAATCTCACTCATTGTGTTGACCAGGGATGCTGCTCCCAATAGCTCCTCTGGTGACGATGTGCTGTGGCTAATAAATAGAAAGCTGAAGGGTGATCTATTAGAGTTAATTAAGGTTACAAAAGAGTTGGATAGGGTAGACTTGGAGAAGATAGTTCCTCCTGTGGACAAGTGGCAAAACAGGTTATTCAGAGGAAACATTTGTACCCACAGAACGGTTAGAATGTGGAACTTTCTAGCATATGGAGTAGTTATGGAGAATAGTATAGATATATTTGCCATTGAATCTCATAAGGAGATGGGGTAGGTAACCAAAACGTGGTCAAAGAAGTAGGTTTCAAGGTGGCTTAGAGATGGAGGGGTTTGGGGAGAGAAGTCCAGAGCTATGGAACTAGACAGCTGAATGCACAGCCAATAATGGTGGAGCTATTAAAATTGGGGATGCACAAGAGGCCAGAATTGGAGCAACGCAGATATTTTGAGGGGTTGTGGGTTATGAATTAACATTTAAGGTTGACGATACTATCCACTCTGAATTACTACTGATGGTCCTTACCTTTTCCTTCACAGTCACAGACTTGAGGGCATTTTCCAGCCTTTGTTCATGGTTTTTCACACATGGTTTTGAACTTTTCTTGCTTTCGCTCGTTTTATTGACTTCAGCTGCTTCCTGAAAACAGAAAGTGAAAAAAAATACAGGATTAAGTAACATTTACAGAATCTCACTCCCACCAAAGGCTATCCCATTTTTGTACCATTCAAAACTTAACAGGAGCAAGAGGAGTGAATAAAGACATCAAGTACATGCCTGGAGGCTGAAGGTATAAGCATCAAGCATCTTAATATCGAAAAACATCACAATCTGCTGCACAGGTATTGGGAAAACTGGACAGTGACCCAAAGAGATCAGGAGCGGTGACCACAAGAAAAGTTCAAGGGAGTGGGCGTTACAGGTGAGAGAGAAATAGAGGGGCAGAGGGATTCTGATAGGGAGCTCTACACTGTGAGGTCTCAGTGGCTGAATGCATGTCGCTAAATTTGGGGGGAGGAGGAGAGGGGGAACGGTTGGGGGAGCACAGGAAGACATGCACTGGAGACTGCAGCAAGTGGAATGGATGGTTTGTTTGGGGATCAGTAGGGTTGGAGGAGGTTACTGAAACATAAGGGGATGAGGCCATGGAGCGGTTTCGAAATGAGGGTGAGAATTTTAAATTTGAGGCACTTGGGGAACAGGATAGGGTATAAGCAGCAGTTCTGAACTAGAGTTTGAAGAGAGTAAAGGATGGGAGGTTGCAGAGGCAGCACTGAAGTACTCAAGTGGTAGTTAAACTAGGTAGGGGTAGAAGCAGGATGTTGTTTCAGAAGTGGAAGCCAGCGATCTGTGTACTGCAGAGGTTAACAGGAGCATGATTTTCTCCAGATACTTAGGCACTAAAGAGCCCACAGGCTGGCCAAGAAGAGGTCTTGAGCAGCAATGCTGGCTTAGCTCATGTTTAGCAGGAGATGCTGTTTTGGTAAAAGTGCTGCAGCTTGTGCTAGCATCATTAAGGTGCTGATAGCCAATTAAATTGCCTGGTTGAGCTCTTTAAAGAGCCTGCACTGCTATTTGGTGGCTGGTGCTTCAACTAGCAGCCTCTAACAGCAACCAGCTAAATAGGAATAAACAAATCATGGCTGAATAATTTGAGTGCTACTTAAATCCATGCTAATTTCTGTGCTCATTCAATATTGGTGGTTTGAAAAAGAATTCTGAGATATGTCAGGAGTCCTTGCTGGGATTGTTTGTCAAGACTTCATCAACACTGTCAACACTTATTTCGAAAATTCTTTAAGGGCTTCACTTAAATATTCTTATTGGACACCCTTAAAGATGGCACCAGAGTTACAGAAGAAAGCTTGATCATGAGCATATTGCTAGTGGACCCAGCAAAAACAGAAAATGCTAGAAAAGCTCAGCAGATCTAACAGCATCTGTGGAGAGAAATAGCTCTGAAGAGTCATACGGGCTTGAAACATTAACTCTGTTTTCCTCTCCATAGATGCTGTCAGACCTGCTGAGTTTTTCCAGCATTTTCTGTTTTTGTTTCAGATTTCCAGTATCCGCAGTATTTTACTTTTTGCTAGTGGGCCCACCTGGTCTGGATAAGGAATGGCAAGAGGTCATGAAGCTAGGCAGAGCAGCACCAGCTGCTCCAGGAGAGGAGCAGGGGAAGGGGATTCTTCCCAGCCCTGCAGGACATCCCGCCTCACCTGAACCTCCTCCACCAGACCTCCAGTCTTACGTCCGAGAAGCTGTACATCCCGCTTAGTTGGACTGTGAGCCATCCTGAAATTTGCTGGTGGTTTACCCAGCGCACTCCTTCAGTGGAAATTGCTGTGTGGAGGCCACACATACAGCTCCACGAAAATTGCTTTTGATCAGCACTTGGGTGTCAAACCTGCAGGTATCTGTTTTTGTGCCTCCAGGCAAGTTGAAATTATGGAAATCAGCAAGTAGGCCCGAAGATACATGCTAAAATGAGACTTCCAAACAAGCTTGTCTCATCAGCACAGCATTTACTCTATGCCTGTTTTCACCTGTTCACCGAAATAACCTCTTGGTTTCTTAACTCTGGTCCAGATCGATCAGGGTGCTGAGGTGAGAACAGTCTGGTTCAGCTGGAGCCAATAGCCCAGGAAGGGGGAAGGAATCAGTTGAGAGGGAGCAGAGTTTGTACTAGGGAGTTATAAGTAAAAGCTTAGATCTTCCCAATGTTTAACTGGAATTGTTTAAGAACATTATGTACCCTGAGGTATATGTGTATACTTTATCATGATGACAACTGTCGGCTAATTAACAGGACTTGTTTTTCCCACATCACACAAACAAGCATCCTTCAGGGAGTTACATTTCACCTTCTCTCATCTAACTGAGTCCACATCTCATGGCTTCAGGTACTAATCTCTAAAGACTTCATTAATCAGACACAGCACATCCTGGGAGACAACTGCCATAAGTCACCAAAGAATTCTGTGCTGAACAGAAAGTTGACCGTCTACCTGACAAATAACTGAGAGCTCTGCAACATTAGCACAATAAATGCAAACTTCAGTATTTTTTCAAATGTAATAAAAACAAAGCCTATTGTAAGAATGCACAAAGCATCATTTTATTTTCACCTTCAACTAATATTTCTCTCCTTTGCTGGACTCAGCATGTGCCTACTCTTGGATTCACCAAGCTCTTACTTCATCGCCTGTTTGTTTTGATCACTTCTACCCCCTAAACTCCCACAAAGCCGCTTTGATCAGGTGGAGAAGTTAAGAAGAATGAGAGGTGATCTCACAGAAATATACAAAATTCTGAAAGGGTAAACACAGAGGCTTATCCCCCTGGCTGGAGAATCTAGAACATAGAGGCACAGTCTCAGAATAAGTGATAGATCATTTAAACTGAGTTGAGGAGAAATTTCTTCACCCAGGGGGTGGGGAATCTCTGGAATTCTCTACCTAAGGGTTGTGGATGCTTCAGTATTGAGTATATTCAAGGCTGAGATAGACAGATTTTTGTTCTTTCAGGGAATTAAGGAATATGGGGACTGAGCAGGAAAGTGGAGTTGAGGTAGAAGATTAGCCATGCTGGTATTGAATGGTGATGCAGGCTTCAGGATCCGTATACTCCTGCTCTTATTTCTTATGTCCTTATGTGAAGATAACAGAATCTTTCATAATTTTCTCAAGTATCCACAGAGTTATTAAGCAAGCATTTTGACTACTACGTTACAGTATCTGTACTGCTTTTTATGTTAGAAATAACGTATAACAAGTTATCTTTTTTAGGCCTATTTAGGATGTGATTAAACGCTCAGTTTGAGGTGTTGTTAATTCATCCCTTTCACGTTTCACGTCAACAGAGGCCCTCATTAATACAGGCTGCTTCAGCGATTGCTTCACATGAAACGCGTCTAAAAATTCAGTCTACTCCTGCTGTCACCTGCCTGGATTGTGACTGGTTCTGGGGGTTTGAAATTCCTGGTCAGCTATCTTTTTCCAATAGTGAAATCAATGCACCGTGTTATACCATAGATTTTAACAGCACCGTACAATTGGGATTTTTTGTGAAAGTTCTTAAAAAGAGCACCAAATGGCGACAGTTGATAAACTAAAGGATGAGTCTATTGTCAGAACATAACTAAAAGACAATTTTAAAACTCCAATTACCTTGGCTGCTGAAAACTGGCCAATTGGTAACTGGAGTCTTGGGCTGGTTTGGTACACCGAGATGTCAAGATCAAGATCAATCCCCTGCAACTCTCACCTTTCCCCAAAATATATGGACAGAAATAATAAAAGCAGCATGAGAGGGAAAATTATTTCTTCCTATCTGATTCCTAACAGGGTTAGATAGGGGACACGCCCTCTTATGTCAACTTTATTTTACACAAGTTTAAAAAAGATTCCATGATTATTGTTACAAATTTGTGCTTCATATTCTCTCGTGTTAACGTCAGTGGTGCAAACTGCACACATTCTAAGTAAATAAGATCAATAATATTTTCCCTCTTAATCTCAAATTCTTACTCCTCTGAACCCTCATTCCAAATGCTGGCAGCAGCACTTGCTGCCTTTTACCTTCTTTTCCATGTTGCGAGCATTTAGCAAGGCTTCCACACGCCTCATCTTTTCCAGCTCAATCTCGCGGGCAATCAGTTGCTTGGCCTGGTAGGTCATTGGCTTCCGAGCAGGAAGATCTGGGAATCGACAAACATCTTCCATGTTCCTGCAATCGGGGAGAGAAAGAGCCAAGTTAATGCCATGGTTAATACAGGCAAAATCCTATGAGGCAACAAGGTAATTCATGTTATTCAGCACTTCACGTGTTCTATGCATCAGGTTATTATGGTACAATTATTTGGTTTCTCATTGTTTACTTTGAGCGTCCTGGATTTCCTTCACTCCACTGCTGGCGACCATACCTTCAGCTTATAAGGCCTTAAAGTTATGCAATTCTCTCCCTAAATCTCTCCACTCCTCTCTTCTTTAAGAAACTCCTTAAAACCTACCTCTTTGACCAAGCTTTTGGTCACCTGTCCTAATGGCTCAATGTCAATTTTGCTTGATCACACTCAGGGAAGGGCCTTTGAATATTTTACAAAGATAAAGGTGCTACATTAATGCAAGCTTTTGCTCTGTTGGATGCAAGTGAGCTTAATAACATGTGGATTGAACAGAATGGCAAAAAAGTGAGACTTCTCATTGATGCTAGGAATATTAAATGTCAGCCAATTAGTATCTTTGAATGAACTTTATATTGCAGCTAGCAGGTTCTCACTGGGTTAAAACTTACATAATGAGCTTTCTGAGACCTAGTTGCGGGACCTTGAGCGCGATGGGCATCTCATCAAAACATCACAAACTTGCTGTCTGCAATATTCCGACCATTAATGCCTATGGATGGAAAATCATGGGCAAAACCCTCGAGATTTTCTGATTGGGGTAATCAAATACACAGCTCCACTAGTTGGGGTAGTCAGGGAGTGGAGAGAGGGGATCATGGAAAGTTCCAGTCAACATTTCTTAAAGGTGGCTTTGCAATGCTTACCAAAAATTTGCATTACCCTCCAATCTGTGAATCCAAAGCACAACTATACTACACTTTTAAGTTGATGTGATGCAATAACCGTGTCATGCTGAAGGTGGGGGTCCAACTGGCCAATGAGTTTAACATTTTAGGCCATGCATACTTTAACATTGACACATTATTAGAGGCCTCTACGTCTCTGGTGCTGGTTGCTCACACACTGGTCAGTTGTATCTGACAGTCCTTCTTGAACCCTGTTGGAAAACAATTTAATTTAACCCCTCAAGGGCAGCATTTCAACAGAGATAATCTTGACTTTATTCAGAGAATATCAGGAAAGCTTTCTTTGACAAAGCTAGAATTATAGTTAGGTCTCAAGTTACAGCCCAGAGAAAGAAAGAACCTGCATTTATACAGGCTTTTCACCACCTCAATACATCCCAAAGCACTTTACAGCCAATTAAGTAGCTCTGAATTGTGGTCACTGTTGTAGTGTAGGAAACATGGCAGATTATTTACATAGAAACATAGAAACAAGGAGCAGGAGTAGGCCATTTGGCCCTTCGAGCCTGCTCCGCCATTCATTATGATCATGGCTGATCATCTAACTTAATAGCCTGCTCCCACTTTCTCCCCATATCTTTTGATCCCTTTCACCCCAACAGCAGTAGCTAACTTCTTGAAAACATACAATGTTTTGGTCTCAACTACTTTCTATGGCAGCAAATTCCACAGGCTCACCACTCTCTGGGTGAAGAAATTTCTCCTCAACTCAGTCCTAAATGGTCTACACCATATCGTCAGACTGTGACCCCTGGTTTTGGACTCTCCCACCATCAGGAACATCCTTCCTGCATCTACCCTGTCTAGTCCTGTTAGAATTTTATAGGTTGCTATGAGATCCCCCCTCATTCTTCTGAACTCAAGTGAATATAATCCTAACCGACTCAATCTATTCTCATATGTCAGTCCCGCCATCCCAGGAATCAGTCTGGTAAACCTTCGCTGCACTCCCTCTATTGCAAGAACATCCTTCCTCAGATAAGGAGACCAAAACTGCACAAAATATTCAAGGTGTGGTCTCACCAAAGCCCTGTGTAACTGTAGCAAGACATCCCTACTTTTGTACTCGAATCCTCTCACAATGAAGGCCAACATACCATTTGCCTTCTTTACCGCCTGCTGCACTTGCATGCTTATCTTCAGCGACTGGTGTACGAGGACACCCAGGTCTCGTTGCACATTCCGCTCTCTCAATTTATAGCCATTCAGATAATAATCTGCCTTCCTGTTTTTGCTACCAAAGTGGATAGCAATTTATCCACATTATATTGCATATATATTTGTGCACAGCAAGCTCCCAAAACAGCAATGTGATAATAACCAGATATTCTGTTTTAGTATTGTTTGTTGAAGTATAAATATTAGTCAAGACACCAGGTATCACTCCCCCTTTCTTCAAAGTAGGGCCATGGAATCTTTTACATTCATCTGAGGGGGCCGTTGGGGCCTGTTTAACATTGCATCCAAAATGGGGCCATGCTTATAATATAAGAACAGTCAAAGCAGCAAGCTATGTCTCTCTCAAGGTACAGCCAAATGGAAGTTATGTAGTCTGCGCAGCTTGCCTTTTTTCTCCCTCTGCCTGTTCACAGCCTACGTGACTCTGGGAGCAGTCCCTCTCAATTTATGGAGATAGCAGTACCATGAAATTATCTGGTCATTATCACTTTGCTGTTTCTGGG
Source organism: Carcharodon carcharias (assembly GCF_017639515.1). NCBI lineage: Eukaryota > Metazoa > Chordata > Chondrichthyes > Lamniformes > Lamnidae > Carcharodon > Carcharodon carcharias. Next base: position 40,976,979 of record NC_054481.1, on the reverse strand, counting down.
AGTTTGCGGTGCGCATATTGGCTACCCCATTTCCTATATTAAATCAGTGGCTACAACTCAAAAGTAATCCTTTGATTTGAAGGGTTTTGCGATGTCCTAAGGTTGTGGAAGGCACTATATAAATGCAAGCCTTTCTTATTTTTAGTGAAAATCATCTAAAATCTAAAAGGGACTATATTTTTAATACTGCTCTCAATTAATATGGGTATAGCATCATCTTCAACCAGTTTTGTGCTCTCCCTCATCTGATAGAGAGGCAAAGGAGAAAATACTGAGGTTTCGCAGCAGCATCCGTATACATGTGAGATCACAGTCTAATGCAAGAGAATCACGAGGCCTGCCTCTTTAATTGTGGTCTACAACATTCAAAAAGCTCTGTTTCTCTTTCTCATGCCCAGGGGCTGAGACACAAATTGTGACATCCTTGTGTACAGAAGATTAATGTGTGTGGTTTGAAAGAGGTATTTGAAATGATTAAAGGATAGGGTAGAAGGAGAGAAACTATTCCCTTTGGCTTGCAAAGGTCCAAATGAAGAGACAAAACTTTAAAAATTAGAGCCAGGCCTTTCAGGAGGGATGCCAGGAAGCATATCTTTGCACATAGGTTAGTGGAAATGTGGAACCCACCTACTCTCAAAATGCCATTAAGAATGCCAGTAATAATGGTCAATGGAAAAACTGCAAAACTAAGATTGACAGACTTCTTTTTGTTATTAAGCAAGGGTATTAAAAGTTATGGAACCAAGGTAGATCAACCATAATCTAACTGAAAGGCAGAACAGGTTAGATAGGCTGAATGGCTTATTCTTTTCCCCATGTTCCTACTGCCTAACTGGCTGAGATCGCAGATTCCCAATGCTAGATAAAGCTCCCCATAAAAGCTCAAAACTGTTCACACAAACTTCTCGCTGTCTGACACAGCACCAGCATATAGACTCCCTGTTAATGTAAAATGCATTAAAAAATGCACACACATCTCTAGCAGGCTTTTTGTATGACATCCAAAGATACCATTATAAAACTGCTGATTGCATTTGTCTCATCATTACCCAGTGTGCAGAGTGTAGTTTATCAGTACTTAATTTCACAAACAGCTTTTCACAGTGGTACCCTCTTATAGAATGGTAATTTTTTTTTTAAGGATTATGAAGTACTCTTTACAAAGGAAAAACAATTTCCACTGGCAAGAGAGCCAAAGTATACAGATTTAAGACAAAATGCAAAAGAACCAGAGGGAAGGTTAGGAGGCTTTTTCTAAACTTAGAACTTTCCATGGTCTGGAAAGCTCTGCCTGAAAGGGTGGTGGAAGCAGATTCAATAACAACTTTCAAAGCAAAATTGGATAAAGACTTGTAAAAGTCACATTAGCAGGGCTTATGGGGAAAGAGATGGGGAATGGAACTAACTGAGCAACTCTTTCAAATAGCCAGCATAAACACAAGGGACCTCCTGTGTTGCATGATTTCAGTGAGTGAGGTGTTGTAAACAGTAGATAGTACCATAAAGTCAACATTCAACACCTTCAGGAGACAAAGGAAAAATTGAAGATGAGGAGTGCTAGCGGGAGCGGGGTTAAAAGTCTATAAAAATTGAAGATTTAAATGAGATTACCTGACTTTACTGACCTGCAATGCTTCCGAATGCACTGAATTCAAAGTCCTGTTTACAAATCCCTTTAAGTCCTTGCCCAACCCTACCAAATGACATTCCAGAGTCATCCACTCTGACTTCTCATGCATCCTCCCCACTTCCAGTTATTCCACACTGAGTTTCAAGCCGCCTCAATCTTATCCTCCAGAATCCCTTCCTAAATTTCTTCATGTCGCTACTTCTCTTCCCACCTTTGGAAACCTTGATTTTTTGACAGGGTATTTGATCAATTCTCCTAATTCTTCCAACACTCAGTTCATTTTCTCCTACATGAAGGTCTCTGGGACAGTTTACTACATTGAAGGCACTATACAAACACAAAGTCTGACCATTAGTACAGTGCTATCTTCTCCATGTTAAAGCTGTCTGAATTAAAAATGCAGGAAAAGCATGAGCACGGCATGGCAAAGCAGTTAGCAATAGTACTCAAAGCAAATGAGGAAACAAAGGAAAGTGTGAGGGGACTAAAACCTCATCCTGTATATTTTTATAAAAAATATATAGAGGTATGCTTATTGCTATCTCTAAAAATTCAAAACTGGACAAAGACCTTACAATGGCTGAATCTATGAGTGTCTCTGACCCCTGAACAAAAGGAGCTACCTGGAAGTAACCGAGAAACTTACACCTCTACATCCCTGAAGAGCCACTGCACAGGCCAAATTCAAAGCGAGCAATACAAAGGCCATCTGCATTTCACAACCCAGGCTGGCCAACCGGCTGGCCAAGACAAAGGACCCCACAACCTTCATAGAGGTCTACGGCACAGAAAAAGGCCCTTCGGCCCATCGAGTCTGTGCCGGTCAAACAAATACCTAACTATTCTAATCCCATTTCCCAGCACTAGGCCCATAGCCTTGTATGCCATGGCATGCCAAGTGCACATGCAAATACTTCTAAAATGTTATGAGGGTTTCTTTCTCTACCACCCTTTCAGGCAGTGAGTTCCAGATTCCCACCACCCTCTGGGTGAAAAAATTCTTCCTCACATCTCTTCTAACCTCCTGCCCCTTACCTTAAATCTATGCCCCCTGGTTATTGATCCCTCCACCAAGGGGAAAAGTTCCTTCCTGTCTACTCTATCTATGCCCCTCATCATTTTACACACCTCAATCATGTCCCCCCTCAATCTCCTCTGCTCCAGGGAAAATAATCCCAATCTATCCAATCTCTCCTTATAACTAAAACTCTCCAGCCCAGACAACATCCTGGTAAACCTCCTCTGCGCTCTCACTAGTGCAATCACATCCTTCCTATAATGTGGATTCCAGAACTGCACACAATACTCTAGCTGAGGCCTAACCAGCGTTTCATACAGTTCCAGTATAACCTCCCTGCTCTTATATTCGATGCCTCAGCTAATAAAGGCAAGTCTCCCATATGTCTTCTTAACCACCTTATCTACCTGTCCCGCTATCTTAAGGGACCAGTGGACATGCACACCAAGGTCCCTCTGGTCCTTGGTACTTCCCAGGATCCAACCATTCATCGTATATTCCTGTGCTTTATTTGTCCTGCCCAAGTGCATTACCTCACACTTATCCAGATTAAATTTCATTTGCCATTGATCAGCCCATCTGACCAGCCTGTCTATATCCTCCTGTAATCTAAGGCTATCCTTCTCACTATTTACCACCCCACCAATTTTCGTGTCATCCACAAACTTACTAATCAACCCTCCTACATTCAAGTCTAAATTTTTTATATATACCACAAACAGCAAGGGACCCAACACCAATCCCTGTGGAACCCCACTGGACGCAGGCATAATTTCTTTCAATTCTTAATGATTGAGACGTTCAACAATCTCGGGGACCCAGCGAGGGTTACACATCCCTTGTTAAAACCAGAGTGGAGAAGTGGGAGTCACGTGACACGGACCACTTGCTTGCGAAACTAATAATACTGCCTTGTGGAACTACAAAGTCAGTCTGCTGTTTACCACCCTACAAGCAGCCTCACAGAAAAGGAGCTCTGCCCCATCTATACTGCTTCTACTGGAAAGTCTGTACCATCACCTGAATCATCTCTGCATGCCTATCTCGTATGAAGTCAACACTATCGGAATAGTGAATTAACCAGCATTGGTTTTCAGCTCACAGACCTCCTTGAAGGAATAACTCATTGGACTTTGACTCTGGAATGAGGCAGATTTGATAAGGGAGCTTAAGGTGAAAGAACCCTTAGGGAGAAGTGACCATAATATGATAGAATTTACCCTGCAATTTGAGAGGAAAAAGCTGGAATCAGATGTAATTACAGTTGAATAAAGGCAACTACAGAGGCATGAGGGAGGAGCTGGCCAGAATTGACTGGGAGATGAGCCTAGCAGGAAAGACAGTGGAACAGCAATGGCAGGAGTTTCTGGGAGTAATTTGGGAGACACAGCAAAAATTCATTCCTAGGAAGAAGAAGCATACTAAAGGGAGGATGAGGCAACCATGGCTGACAAGGGAAGTCAGGGACAGCATAAAAGCTAAAGATGAATCATACAATTCGGCAAAGACCAGTGGGAAACCAGGGGATTGGGAAGCCTACAAAGACCAACAGAGGACAACTAAAAAAGAAATAAGGAGGGAGAAGATTAAATATGAGGGTAAACTAGCCAGTAATATAAAAGAAGATTGCAAGAGTTTTTTTTAGATATATGAAGGGTAAGAAAGAGGCAAAAGTGGACATTGGGCCGCTGGAAAATGACACTGGGGAAGTAGTAGTGTGGAACAAAGAAATGACGGAGGAACTGAACAGGTACTTTGTGTCAGTCTTCACGGTAGAAGACACGAGTAACATCCCCAAAGTTCAAGAGAGTCGGGGGTCAGAGGTGAGCATGGTGGCCATTACCAAGGAGAAGGTGCTAGAAAAACTGAAAGGTCTGAAGGTGGATAAATCACCTGGACCAGATGGATTACACCCCAGAGTTTTGAAGGAGATAGCTGAAGAGATAGTGGAGACGTTAGTGGTGATCTTTCAGGAATTACTCGAGTCAGTGAGGGTCCCAGAGGACTGGAAAATCGCTAATGTAACCCCCTGTTTAAGAAGGGAGTGAGGCAAAAGATGGGAAATTACAGGCCGATTAGCCTGACCTCAGTCGTTGGTAAGATTTGAGTCCATTGTTAAGGATAAGATTTCAGAATACTTGTAACTGTATGGTAAAATAGGGCAAAGTCAGCATTAAGGGGAGGTCATGCCTGACAAATCTGTTAGAATTCTTTGAGGAGGTAACATGTAGGTTAGACAAAGGAGAGCCAATGAATGTTATCTACCTGGACTTCCAGAAGGCCTTTGACAAGGTGCCGCACAGAAGGCTGCTCAGTAAGATAAGAGCCCATGGTGTTAGAGGCAAGGTACTAGCATGGATAGAAGACTGGCTGTCTGCCAGGAGGCAGAGAGTGGGGATAAGGGGGTCCTTCTCAGGATGGCGGCTGGTGACTAGTGGAGTTCCGCAGGGGTCAGTGTTGGGACAACTTTTCACTTTATACATTAATGATCTAGATGAAGGAATTCAGGGCATCCTGGCTAAGTTTGCAGATGATACAAAGATAGGTGGAGGGACAGGTAGTATTGAGGAGGCAGGGAGGCTGCAGAAGGATTTGGACAGGTTAGGAGAATGGGCAAAGAAGTGGCAGATGGAATACAATGTGGGGAAGTGTGAGGTCATGCACTTTGGCAGGAAGAAGAGGCATGGACTACTTTTAAATGGGAAGAGAATTCAGAAATCTGGAGTGCAAAGGGACTTGGGAGTCCTAGTCCAGGATTCTCTTAAGGTTAACTTGCAGGTTGAGTTGGTAGTTAGGAACGCAAATGCAATGTTGGCATTTATTTTGAGAGGACTAGAATATAAAAGCAGGGATGTGCTGCTGAGGCTTTATAAGGCTCTGGCCAGACCACATTTAGAATTTTGTGAGCAATTTTGGGCCCCGTATCTCAGGAAGGATGTTCTGGCCCTGGAGAGGGTCCAGAGGAGGTTCACAAGAACGATCCCAGGAATAAAAGGCTTAACATATGAGGAACAGATGAGTTTGAGGACTCTGCTTCTATACTGGATGGAGTTTAGAAGGATGAAGGGGGATCTGATTGAAACTTACAGAATACTGAAGGGCCTAGATACAGTGGACGTAGGGAAGATGTTTCCATTAGTAGGAGAGACTAGGACCCGAGGGCACAGCCTCAGAGTAAAGGGAAGACCTTTTAGAACAGAGATGAGGAGAAACTTCTTTAGCCAGAGAGTGGTGAATCTATGGAATTCATTGCCACAGAAGGCTGTGGAGGCCAGGTCATTGAGTGTATTTAAGACTGAGGTAGATAGGTTCTTGATTGGTCAGGGGATCAAAGGTTATGAGGAGAAGGCGGGAGAATGGGGTTGAGAAACTTATCAGCCATGATTGAATGGCAGAGCAGACTTGATGGGCCGAATGGTCTAATTTCTGCTCCTATGTCTTATGGAGCTCACATAAAACAACATTTCTTTTGTCTGTGGTCGCCGTGCTGTAAATATTTCTTTTCTCTATCCCTCTTTTATTGCATGAATGCAAAGAGGCAACTTTGAGACCCTCCTCCATGTTTTGAGTATCTGCAAATAAACTAACCCTTTCAGTTCATTCTACCTCGAGTTTGCTGTGGGGTTATTAATAGAAAATTGAATCACACCAAAACTGAGGCGATGGGAAATACACCACTGCTTATAAAAGGGGGAAATCAAAATCAAAAACACCTTTCTGTTTATGGATGGGTGGTGAGAAGAGATATTAGTGCTGTTCAAATTATCCCCCACTCCTGTCCGTAACAAAAGAAATGTTTGAAGGAGGGCAGTAAAGCTAAGTCCAGTGTTGATACTATAGAGCTGAGAGGAAGGATACATGTTCTTGTAGGCAAATGAAAACTTTTAGACAAAAAGGCAATTGCTATTGCTAGAACAGAATTAAACAAAGCTCAAACTCAATGGGAGGAAGAAGAGCAAGAGATAAAGAAAAGTTGTGAACTGAATAAAAAGGAACATCAAGCTTTCTTCGAAGAACATCAAAATAACCTTAACAAAGGGGATTTTACTTGATGGCAAATAGCCTGCTTGCACAAAAGGAGGTGTTAAACCTGTGTGTCCTGGGAAAAAAGCCCAAAGGATTAGATCATGGAAAAGATCTTAAAAGTTAAAATATTCTGAATTTAAACAGGGTGAGGTGAATTTAATTGTCCTTCACAATAACTCAGATGTTTGTTTGGTTGAAACTTTTTTCAAAGACTTGTACATTAACAAACATGCAGACATGGGAGAAAATGGAGATCAGGAATTAAAAATCGAACAGATTCACTTAGAGTCTGTTTTAAAATATGAAAATCCTGATGACAGTTTAGTGTCTGGCTTTAAAGGTGAACAAAAGAAATTGTTGAATCCAGAAGGATGAAGCAATATAACAGGGGATTTCTCCTTGGATTCCAATTCACAATCAACAGACGGTTGACCAGCAATCAGCATGTTTTTCCTGACAAAGTTAACCAGACCAAACAAATTGTAAAACCTGTGGGCCCATCACAAACACAATCCCAGGGTCCAGATTCTACACAATCCAATACAGATTTTAAAAAGCAACATGAAGAATACAAAACCAATGTGCAATCTTTTAACCAAGGACATGGAAAAGCTGTAAAGACTATGCAAAATGAAAAAGATATTTTCCAGAGATTAAAAGGTGAATCACCCAGTAATAAAGTAAGCTCTCATTTGCAAGACAGTTGGGGCTGTAAGAACTCATACAAGTTGGACTTAAAACCCAACTGTCACATTCATTTGGTTCTGGTATAGGTTCAGCCTGATAGTGTAGCCAATACGAATTGTTTAATGCTGAAACGTGATGAAAGTGTAAAGAATGTTACCTGTGCTGTATGTAATAAGCTAGTTGTTAAAATATTTACAATACTATAATTTGTTGCAGTTTGATAGCTATGGCAAAAATCATTACTAACTTTTTTCCCATTTTTTTTAAAGAAAGGTGAGTCATGAATGCTGAACTTTGCAAGGCAATTATGTTTTTAAATGTACCTTTAACTCAAAGCAAAACTGAGAATTATGGAAAGGAAGGTGTAATTAACATTGGTAATCTCCTCAATTTAGAGAAAAGCCCACGTGATAACGGTTGCCAAGGGGAGAGAAACTCGAATAGAAACCTAATGAAGTAGGGTAGCAGTTTTTACACCTTTCACAGTATCTCACAGGAAAAGGTCAGTTGTGGCTGAGGTGCAGGAACAAAGCAGCTTCTGCTGTGGAAAAGCTCGAGAACTGTTTTGTTTTAACGACCAAGCAGGAGTTCTGTTTCTCTTCAAAAGAAAGGGAAATGAATGGAGGAGACTCTTGAAGATTTAAGGGATAGGGAGTCTTCAATCCATGCCTTGCAGGTGATAATTGTATTTGGGAAAATTCAGGCAAAGCAGAACGATCCTTGAAAGACACAAGCTTTGACCTAGCATGGTGGGGAGAAGTGAACCTCCACTGGAGAACTGGACTCTCTAGGGTTGTTCCTTTGATGCCACACATCTGCCAGAGATGTGGCATACAGTAAAAGGTGTTGTAAGGAATAGTGAGTTAGTTCATGTGTAAGTACCTTTTGATGTACAAGTTGCCAGTTAATTAATGTTTGATCTATGCCCATTTTAATTGGTTTAATTACAGAAAAATTCTTAAAAAGTGAAATTTTGCTTTTTGTTTCTTTTCTTTTATGGATGGGAAATTAAACTCTTTAAAAAAAGTTACTGGTCTCTATGGGGATCATAACAATCGTCCCAAATACTTGCGGAAGGCCCATTGAAGCAACTGGTCCAAAGGTTTCACATGTATTTAGCCACAGTGGGAAACTTATCTCATGTTACACAATTTCTTCACATCTACATTTTCTTTTCTACAGGTTGCACTCTGTAACATCTTAAGTCAAAATTGCAGCTCCACTATGGATATCAGGCAGGCTGCCCTTCCAGACTCCTGCTAGTGCCCGCTTTATCTGTTCACTTGGGGCTGTGCAAGAGCCTACTGCCCATAGATAACCTGACTGCCCTTATGACCAAAGCATTTTGGCATTAGCTTGGTTCCTCTATTCAATGGCTTCATGTGTTTCTATTCAAAACCTGACTTTCCTTGTGACATCAAATTCACTTTTTCATCATCTCTCATATGCACGGCAAATCTTCAAAAAAGAATGGAAATTACAGAGGTAGAACAACTTTTATCACATTAACATAAAAGTGTCCAAGATACTTCACAGGGGCATTATAAAACGAAGTATGACACTGAACCATGTAAGGAGATATTAGGTCAGATGATGAAAAATTTGTTCAAAGTAGTAAGTTTTAAGGAGTATCATAAGGAGGAAAGCAAGGTTTTTTTAAATTCACTCATGGTATGTGGGTGTGGCTAGGTCAGCATTTACTGCCCATCCCTAATTATCCTTGAGAAGGTGGTGGTGAGCTGCCTTCTTGAACCGCTACAGTCCATGTGGTGTAGGTATACCCACAGTGCTGTTAGGGAGGAGTTCCAGGATTTTGACCCAGTGACAGTGAAGGAATAGCGATATATTTCCAAGTCAGGATGATGTGTGGCTTGAAGGGGAACTTCTATGTGGTGGTGTTCCCATGCATCTGCTCCCCTTGTCCTTCTAGATGGTAGTGGTCCTGCATTTGGAAGGTGCTATCTAGGGAGGCTTGGTGAGTTCCTGCAGTGCATCTTGTAGATGGTACATATTGCTGCCACTGTGCACCTGTGGTAGAGGGAGTGAATGTTTGTGGATGGGGTACCAGTCAAGCGTTCTGCTTTGTCCTGGATGGTGTTGAGCTTCTTGAGTGTTGTTGGATATGCACTCATCCAGGCAAGTGGAGGGTATTCAATCCTTGTGCCTTGTAGGTGGTGGACAGGTTTTGGAAGTTACTTGCTGCAGGATTCCTAGCCTCTGACCTGCTCTCGTAGCCACAGTATTTATATGGCAAGTCCAGTTCAGTTTCAGTCAATGGTAACACCGAGGATGTTGATAGTAGGAAATTCAGCAATGGTAATGCATTGAATGTCAAGGGCCAATGGTTAGATTCTCTCTTGTTGGAGATGGTCACTGCCTGGCACTTGTGTGGCACGAATATTACTTGTCACTTGCCAGCCCAAGCCTGGATATTGTCCAGGTCTTGCTGCATTTGGACATGGACTGCTTCAGTATCTAAGTCATCGTAAATGGTGAACATTGTGCAATCATCAGCGAACATCCCCATTTCTGACCTTATGATGCAAGGAAGGTCACTGACGAAGCAGCTGAAGATGACTGGGCCAAGGATACTACCCTGAGGAACTCAGGCAGCGATGTCTTGGAACTGAGATGATTGATGAGTTAGAAAGGCACAAAGATTTAGGGAAGGAATTCTAGAGCTCAGGGCCCACACAGCTCATGGCTTGACCACTAGTGGTAAAGTGATTAAAATTAATGATGGTCAAGAGGCCGAAATTAGAGGAGCACAGGTATCTCACAAGAGTTTTGGGGCAACAGGAGATTACAGAGGTAAGGAGGGGCAAGTCACAGGCAGATAATAAAATGCCAATCAAAAATAAGGATCAATGTAATACTCTACACAGGAAGACTAAAGACGGCACATGACATTTTTACAATGGTTAGTGCACAAAATCTGGTGGATTAAAAAGTAACTCACAGAGAAATTTCATCATTTGAGAGCAATGGCTAGAATACAATGCTGGCTCAGAGAAGACATGAAGGATTGACTGATGCTTAGTGGGATGGAAAAGGAAATTCTTGTCGTAACACAACTAACTGTGGCAGTTGTTAACAGTGGTGTTAAAAGTTGCTCAGACTCATTCCACATCAGGCCATCAACAGAGAGCGAGAGGGAACTGTTAGCCTATTATTCCGGAATGGGTTCAAATCCTGCCATCAAAGGTGAAATAGCAGAGTCTAACCCAATGCATCACTCAATCCTTCAGACACCTTCCTGGTCAGAAATGAGGTACGCAAGCAAAATGGCAATTTAATGAACCTATACCAAAGTCTCCCAATTTTGAAATGTTAGCAGCAGAGCTGTGCGAGTCGTCCAGCAACTTGTGACAATTTGCAATCCACCCTCTTCTTTGCTAAAAGTTGCTGGATGATTTATACATTAATAACAATGAGTGCAATTAAACTCCAATATTTTCCTATTAAATTTTGGCCCATTAGAATTTCATAAATTTTTAAAAAAAATGTACTTAGTGTAATTTTGTTGCGAATTGCATTTCTGAATTTCGCTAACATTAAAAGTTGTCACATGACTGGTATGGTGCCATGCTGAAGCCTGGGACAAGAGCCACCTGCAAAGTTAGCTGTAGTGTTAAAAGGCTTTTCCTGCTGAAGAAAAGTGACAGAATAAATTCTTTGATGGATTTTCAGTGTTAATACGTATGTAAACAATGTCTTGGAGCTCTGCAGTGACAACCTATTCCTGACATTTCTGTGTTTTTAGTTCCTTTAATATTGGATATTGCATCATTTCAAGTGGACTGAAAATATAAGACAAGTCTATGTAATTTGGGTTATTTGTTTTGTCATGGGTCCAACAGGGCCATCATGCAAAGGGTAAAACTTTCAACTACAATTGTGGAAAGTGAAACAGCACTATCACAACCCAATGTAAATACCTGTTAGCTTCAGATGCTTCTCCTACTCAAAAACTCATCACTTAGTAGAGGTGGAATATTCAAACATAAAAAGGAATTGCTTGAAAAGGCAGAACACAAGTGTGATTTTTAAGGGGCATGGAGGGGGAAAGAGATATCTGATTCTTTTCAGTAAACTTAAATGCCTCCCCTCTACAAAAATGTTTATAAGATCTCAGAAATCTTCATGTAAAAGGGCCCTACTTAAAATTGCTACTTGGTTAATTTAGGATGCTATTACAAAATTATTTCCTACACGAGATAATCATTTTCTGTATTTTTAATTGTATTTTCAAAACAATAATTTATCCAAGTGTTCAAGATAAAGATACAGTATTCCGAAACAAAACAGTACAAATGAATGATATAAAAGCAAAATACTGTGGATGCTGGAAATCTGAAATAGAAACAGAAAATGCTGGAAAAACTCAGCAGGTCTGACAGCATCTGTGGAGAGAGAAGCAGAGCTCTGAAGAAGAGTCATATGGACTCAAAATGTTAACTCTGTTACCCTCTCCACAGATGCTGCCAGGCCTGAGTTTTTCCAGCACTTCCTGTTTGCATTACAGTGCAAATGAACTCATTTTCCAATTTTATCAAATTAGCATTTCTGATAAGGTATTATTGCATCAGTCCTTGAGACACTGTATACATTGTACATTATTTATTAATTTTCCTAATTACCTCCATTGGCCCCAGAAATTACTGACAGCTTGATATGTAGGCATTCTTCAAATCTGAGCTTTATCCAAATAGACTAACCATGCCCAATTCTGTCCTTATTCAATCCTACCCACATTTCTTAGAAGAGTCAGTGAATAGCGATCAGCAGAGAATGGCTGATTCTTTTCCCTGCACCTCCCCCACCCCCAACCCCTAAAACTTCACAAGTGAGTGAGTACTGAAGTCAACTAAATTTTTTAAAAACTGAGGAACTAACAGAAAGTAGCTAACTCTGTAATGGTTTAATGCCTTTGCCCAATAGGGTGTTAGAAAGAACTTGCATTTATACAGCACATAAAATATCTTCAGGACTTCCAAAAGTGCTTCAATGTCAAAGAAGTGATATTGTTGAGTAGCCAATTTTGGTGCAGTTAATTGAGGGAGAAACATTGGCCAAGATATCAAGAGAGTTCCCTGATCTCCTCATAATAGTGCAATGGCATCTTTAACATCAACCTCAATAGGCAGAAATCTCAGCCGAAGAGAAGAACCTCCAACAGAACAACAGTACTGCACTAGAGTCTCAGCTTAAACTACCCGACTTCCAAGTCTAGCAGTTCGCTAAAACCCATGACCTTCTAACTTGGAGACGAGAGCATCAACGGCTGAGCCAAACTGACAATGGGTGGATTAATCTATGACATCACATACTCCCTGATCAGTAAATTTACAAAATGCCAAAATAATATAACACTAGATCTCTATAGAAGAGCAACTACACAGTCTAAGTTTAAATCTTAAATTATTTCATATCAGTTTTCATAGGGTTCATAAGCAAACATTGTAAGATTGTAGATAAACCACAAGGACATATTTATAGAGGTGGAGGATGGATACATAAAATTCATAAAAGTTCCCTCAGAGACACATGTTGGGTGGCATATACATTTTAGTTCCTTCATCCAGCCTTACTTAGCTCAAGGATGTGCTGTGGGACAATTAGGACAGTTTCCCAAAAAAGTCACCTACTTCAAAACATGAAAATTTAGATAATTATTTAACACATGGTAGATCCTGTAAACTGAAAAATCTTCAAATAGTTGCTAGTGTTTAAAATCACAATCACATCTGTGTATATGCTTGATTCCTCCCCTCTTCTTTCCCTCAGATTCAATTTCTGTGGTGTAAGGAAACATCTTTTAATTTCAATCTTCCGTTCAGCCCACCAAATCCATAGTTTAGTAACACAGCAGAGCCAGTGCCATTCCCAATTAAAAAGTATTTTTCTTCTGAAAGCATTTGCAGTCTCACTTCTTCCTTGAAAAGAAAGGGGTGGATTGAAAAGGTCAGAGTCAAAGCCAAAGGGGTATTTACTGCTACGTAGCACCAGTCAGCATCTCAGTGAAGAAAATGCTGCATGACTGAAGTAGTCAGTATAATTTTTCATTGTCCCTCCCACACCCGGCTTCTCTTAGGTTTTCAAGCTTCTAATTAGAGTTGGGGTGGCCGGTGTGTTCGTACTTGAAGTCCTGCGTGAGGTTTCTTGCTGCATTCTCGATCATTGCCCGATGCACCATTGCTGGCAGGTAGATAAAAGCATAAGTGAGCCAGAGCAGAAAGAGAGCCACAGCTAGAGGCAGCCCCCAGTTGGTTATCAGTATTGTCTGCCCGCACCGTGCTTGAACTGTAGGCTGATTAATTGGAACCGAAGAGTCACTCCCAGTCTGAGATGCATAGGAATACATGTTCCCCTCTTGCTTGGGTCTCTTCCTCTGCGCGACACACTGGTGAACCGTACTCCAAAGCAGGATCAAAGAGACTCGATGGTGAGCCTCCCGTGGAGCAGATTAAATGAAACTGCTTATTTCTGTACTCCAGATGCCAATGCTGCCTGTCATCCTCTTCAGCTGGCTGCGTTTTGAGCAAGAATAGCTTCCCACGTGCTGGGGTTTAGATGGATGCCAGAGGGATTTTCTCTTCTATTCTTGGAAAATTGAAGATTTGTGTATGTAAAGGAAACAAAATAGGAGCAAATTGCTCTGTGCAACACCATTAAGCCACAAGCAGAAGGAGGGATTTTCAGATATAAGCAGATGAATTTGACCTTTAAAATAATTTGACCTCCAGAACTGCACAGTATTGAAATCACATGATGCACACGAATGCAAAAATGTCATTACAGAAATTGCAAAAATGTAACTAGGATAAAGGCAAGACCAACAACAATGTGCTAGAGCAATGAGATTCAACAGTTCAAATGGTCTTTACTTGTCCCTTGTCTCAAATAGTCTGAATGTTGGTTTTCAACTTCGCTGCAACCTCCTCATTATAGCCATCAGTTGTGACTCAGTGGGTAGCACTCTTGCCTCTGAATTAGACTCGAGTACAAAATGCAGAACTAAGGGGGTGCCACAATGCCAATGGTGCCATCCTTCAGATGAGATGTTAAACTGAGGCCATCTTTGCCCTTTCAGATGGACGCAAAAGATCCCATGGCATGATTGTGAACAAAAACAGGGGAGCTCTGGCCAATATTTGTCCATCAACCAACATCACTGAAAATGATTATCCCATCATTTTCATATTGCAGTTTGAGGGATTTGCTGTGTGCAAATTGGCTGCTGCAGGTCCTACTTTACAAGTGACTAAACTTCAAAATTACTTCATTGGCAGTAAATATCAGTCAGGCACACCAACGGAATTTTCATTTGCTCAGCAGTATCTCTGACACAGGAGGAAGCCCATCATCTTCATCAAGCTTAAGGTCTTCTTACTCCTATTATAATAATCCACTTAAGTAAAGTTTTTGCTTGATAGGGAGTGCAAAATCTCCCCCTCGAAGGACAACGTGCACCCATTACCTATATCCAGAGAACCCAAGTGCAAGTTGACACGAACAAAGATGTCAGGAAATCTAAATATATATCTTGAATTTAACTAACTAAAACCATATAGCTTACCAGCACAAGGCAGTCATTAACTTTCCCCTCCTTTCCCAGCTGAGATAATGCTACCTGTCAACTGGCAACTGTGGCTCAGTGAGTAGGATTCACACCCGGGTCAGAGGGCTATGGGTTCAAGATCCACTCTAAAGAGTGAAGCACATAAACGTAGCTCACACTCCAATGCAGACCTGAGGGAACTCCACCTTTCGGATGAGATGTTAAACTGAGCCCCTGCCTGCCCTCTTAGGTGGATGTTAAAGATTCCATGACACTATTTGAAGGAGAGCAAATGAGTTTTCTAGGTGTTCCAGCCAACACCAAACCCTCAACCAACATCCAAAACAGATTATCTAGTAATCTATCTTATTATTGTTGTGGGAGCCTGCTGTGTGCCAACAGATTTCTAATTTTTCTTGCATTCTCAGGGCACCAGACTGAGTGGGATGAATCCTGGGCTCCAATAAGTGGCTGAACCCTCGAACTCTCATCAGTTGGCTGCTCAATCATCAGTAATACTATAGACTACGGGCAATGTGCCTTGATCAGGCATAGGAAGAGGGGAGTCCAGTGAAAACAACCCCCTGCCCTCGATGCTGACTCCTGCACCCCTCTTTGCGTGACCACTACCCTACACACCCCCTTCACGTTACTTAACCTAGGCCTGGGTCACTCTGCAATCATGCGACTTTGTGCCTATCCTTCTGGCAGCAGCTGCAATCTCCCCAGTGGTGCTGTTGAACATAAGAGCTGCTGGCCTTTGATTGGCTGGCAGCTCTCAGTAGAAGAGACCTCTGCCCCCAGGGTCTTGATTTCAGGGAAAGGCCTGCTGCTGGCCTCACCACTGCCTTATTTGCTTCTGGTTCAGTGGTAATGCAGGTCTCTCGCTGGATCTCTAGCTGGCAGGCGATACTTGCTACATCTCAACAAGATTCTGCCCTAGCTAACTGACAAGCACAGGTTTGAGTTCTCCATGGATTGCCATCAGGAACTTCTCTTGGTAGGATAGTACCATAAAATGTGTGGGTACATTGCCACCTTTTCCCTATCAGGCAATGTGTGACTTAACTATAAATTCAGCTATTCAGGGATTTTGGTCAGTCTACTGTGTAATAAACAAAATACCGAAAATGTGCATTTCAAAATAACATACAAGTACAATTACAATGACAATACTTAGACTGAGGAGTGACAGCTGTTCATTATACAGGCCTAAGGGCAGTTCTGTCTAAAACGGTACAGTGGTTTTTCATTTTGATGAAGAGCATAGTTACACAATGGTAGGAGTGGATTATATACTCAAAGAGGATCAGATTTCAAATATGATATGATTAGTACAGGTTAAGCTACTGCCAAGAATCAATATCAAATAACATTTGTTAGCGACCATCAATATCACCCAGAAGACATGCCAAGGGACACTATTAACAAGTAAATATTTAATTTCAATAAATTAGACAGGCTCTCAAGTATTTGCTTAGCTTGATGTTTAAAACAGAAGGGGGTACAGCTTGTAGTTCCAGCCTGCTTAATATTGGAATATTAATAGGGAGTGGGTTTCCGAGGCAGGCATACTGTGGCTACTTTAAAATTGGCTACTATTTTATGGGAATAGCCTATCTAGTTGGAATGCACATTATTTGACCCAGGACCAGTAAACCTTTAAATATGCTTGACATAATAAATATCACTATTGGTTTCATTCCTTCCCTGGTATCTTTGATGATACTTGAGAAAAAAATCTGAGATGGAGCCAGTAATGTGCAATGGAAATTACTGTTCCACAATTTATGGGACTTTGTGTACAAATTGACTACTACGGTTCCTACATTAACACTTCAAAAGTACTTCATTGGCAGTCAAATGCTCTGCGACTTCCTGAGGTGCTATATAAATGTAAAGTCGTTCTTTGACAAGTTACAGAAGAAGAACAATCCACCTGTAACAATTAATAATGATTATTCAGCAGGTTGTTGTATTTTGGTTGGACTGGCTGAGGAATGATTGCTAAAACATTGGTATGTCTGAACAATAACTGGTTTGTCAGATATAACTGAACTATATATAGACATACATGGCTAGGTATTACTTTGTTGAAGCTAGGAACATTCTCCTTTCTGACTCTTGGTCATTTGTCTCTCTTATGTCATCATTATGGGAGGTGCCATTTACACAGTCCCATACCCTTACAACCCTAATACTATATCTCCCCACAAGTCTATGTCCATATTTTCTTTTACATTCACGTTTACAGACTACCCCATCTCCCCTATCCACCCACCCCAAGTCTTTGAATCCACAGATTCAATCCAACAGGAGGCTTCACAACTCTCCCTGACCGTGTTCTTGTCACACTTGGAGGATCAGTAGACTAGCTTTGAACTTCTTTTACTTGACTTGACTGGTCTTCATTGAGAGTTGTCGTATCTGTTTCTTTGTAATCTCTCACCCAACATCTGGTCCTTCCAAGTATATGACTGATTGGTCTGTATGCTCTTCAAGGAACAGAAGTAAGATTCCTCTGGTTTCTTTGTATAGTACCTTCTGGTATATGTACTGAATAAGATTTCTGTTGATTGTCATCTCTCTGGACTATTAACCCTGGGTTCCCTTGGCCTGACTTCCGGATCTGGACTTGATTCTTTTCTTCCTCTCTTTGATGTTATACTTTTCTCGATCACTTGTCCCTCTTCCGATTGGATTTTTCAGCTTTATTCCACTCTTCATGTTTCGCACGTTCTCTACCCTTGCCTCTTGAATTTGCCCTTGCTTCCTCTGTAAGTTTGGAGTGATGACTCCTCGCAGTCACTCATTCCTGAGCTCTCAGGTATTCGTGGATTTCTATCTCTGGAAGTAAGTTTTTGGATAGGAAGGAAACTATGATGAACCCACCTGATCAATATCTTGGTTTCCCTCAAAATCTAGCAGATCCGGTTTATCAATAAGGTCACTTTCTTCCCAGGTTGGAAAGGTGGACATTGCACGGGTTGGTTCTGTGTTTAGTTTGGACTTGTTTGACTGCTAAAATCCTTGATGACCAACTTTGATGGGTGGATAAGTACAATGTACTTTCTAGACGCTTACCACGTGAATGTGGCATTTGAACAAAGTATTCTGCCACCAGATTTCCATCTTCCACTTTTGAGCAATATGACAGAGGGATGAGTGATCAGTCTCATTCTCATGTTTTCTCTGGTCTGATTGGTTCATTGTGCATTCGGTGTGAGCGAGTCCTCTAACCCCACTCCTGGACATCCTCCTGCAAAACAGCTGGACTATTGATCTCTGTGAAGTGTCAAAAAATTTAGCGCTGAAATCCCAATCCAGATCTTCATTGCAGCTGGATAGTTTCAGGGATTCATTCCTGAAGTTATCCTTGGATGTTTGTTGATTGACTTCACCCACTTTCCTTATAAGATTACAGTCTATACAAGCTTTCCTACTTAGAGAGAATTCCTGATTCTGTAGAACATACAACTTTTCCAATATTAACTTGTCTTTGCACCAGAGTGTTGCCTGTAACTTTCCCTTGACTTGTAGTGTGATCCCTTCTGGACCATATAGCTGGGTTTCTGTTGGTTGCAGACAGTGTGTTAGTAGACATAGTTCTTTGTCTAATACAACTGTTACACTCGCTCTGGTATCCAGCTAAAATTTGGTGATATGTCCATCGACATATATATCTGCATTCTAGAATGCATAATTGGGGTCACTGATCTCACCCAGGAAACATTTTTGTTCCTCATCTGATTGGAATTCTTCAACTTCATTAATAGCCTATGTGCGAAGACTTTTTCCCTTAACGCCTGTAACAATTGAAGTTTTACTGCGGCACATCTTCCTGAAATAGCCAATTCTTTTGGCACAGAAAGTATTCTTCAGTGTTTGCAGGTCACTACTCTCGTCTGTGGGTCTTCTTGGTGCCACAGCGCTGGTGTGGTTTGATGGTGTCTTGTATTTTCCCTCCAAGTTGTACCTTCTTTTCTGATGCTCCTTTTACATTCCCGATCTGAGGGAACTGTACAGTCACTGAAGGTTTCCTGAGCCAAGGTTTTTCTTCACCTCTCAGTATTGCCCTGTTATATTTATGGACCTCTATTTGTCTCACCAGCCGTGTTGCTTTCTCTAAGGTTAGGTCTTCCTTAGATTGCAATAAGTCTGATAGGGAATCATTGGCAATACCGACTACAATGCGGTCTCGCATTAATTCTGATTTTAGGTCTCCATACTCGCATCCTTCAACCAGCCTGTAAAGGTCATTACTAAAAGCATCTACTGGTTCACCTGGTTTCTGGACCCTTTTGTTGAATTTGGCCCTTTCCAGAACCTTATTGCTCAAGTGAAATCATTATCGAAGGCTTTTAAGGCTTCAAATTTATCAGAGGTCTCACTGATGCCCTGTCTTGCAATAGCATCTGTTACTGTTCCTATGCAGTAAAGTACGTGTTGACTTGTTCAACTTCAGGCTTATTGTCCAACGCTGAAACAATTTGGAACCTCAGAAATCTTTTTCCCCAAAGTACCCAATTTTGAGTTTGATTCGGTCCTTTAGTGTATCCAAACCTCTCAGGTACCATAAATTTAAAATCCATGGCTTCTCCAAGCTTTTAGATGGTTTCATCGAAAGTTTTTAAATTTTCCTTCCAGGAATTGCAGCCTTCCCACGCTGATCAGCCTCTCACCGAGACCCTCTCTGGTCATTATCTCTTTTGGGTATTTATATCTACAAATCTGCAAACTCTTTGCTTGAAGTTATTGCAGTAATCCCTTCCCTCCCTTACCCTGGAGCATCAAGTATTTGCAACCACTATTTTTTCTTGTTTGTGCTGCCTCGCAATTACCACATGTAATAGTGCCAACCTTGGACCTGGATTGCAGGGCTCATTGAAACACTCGCATGCAAGGGACATAACTTGCCCAGTACTGCCTGATTGGTGTGCCATTAGAATTACATTTTTACTCTTTTTAAGGGTTGCTCACCAGTTCCACGAATCTTAACTTGGTTCTCCGACTCCAAGCGTATCAGCGCTGGATCGGGATTTTCTTCATCGACTACCACGTATTTGTGGTGCAGCCCTGAAATGACTTGAACAGCTGATTTTCTAACTTTTCCTGCTACCACCCAGTCTATGAAGCAACTTTGGAGTTTCTCAACTGTGCCATACCAAATTCTGCAATTTTGGCACCACTTTTCTAGGTCAGATTTGCAATCCCTTTTAAAACTGAATTTTCAAAGTTTTGGGGTCCTTCACAGCTGCCACCATATTGTATGTCGGTTGGACTGGCTGAGGAATGATTGTTGAGACATTGGTATGTCTGAGTAATAGCTGGTTTATTAAATATAACTGAATTATATACAGATATACATGACTAGATATTACACTGCTGAAGGTAGGAACATTCTCCCTCGAGTCCCTCTTACATCATTATGAGGTGCTATTCACAGTCCCACACACTCACCCTTACAACCTGAAGACTACAGTTCTGAGCTTCCCATATTTACAGTCCATTTCACTAGTATTGTACCACATCTGTGAAGGATCATTGAGAGAGGTCTGTCTCATCACAGGTTCTGTTAATAGCCTAGCAGCTCTGCTTTGTCCCAGTTGCTGACCACTGGCTTGACAGGTTGCTGAGGGAATGCCCCACATGATCTAGATACAAGTCTAACATGCTTTCTCTTATTCCAGACCTGCACACTTGCTGTGATGTTACACGGACAGAAGTTAGCAAAAGGCTGCACATATTGCTCATCTTGTCTAAGAAATGTCCTGCTAAAGCAGCAAGTTGGGAAGATTGCTGCAGGGAACTGAAAGCATTCAAAACAGTTACTGATTTGGAAAGAGTCGCAAAGTCAAGTGGAGTAAAAGGACCAAGGGCAACATGCTTTTTTAAGCGCTGATTGGTTAGGATCTGGAATGCATTGCCCGAGTGGGTGTTGGAGGCAGATTCAACTGTGGCTTTCAAAAGGCTATTGGATGATTGCCTGAAGAGAAAATTCGCAGAGCTATGGGGAAAAGGCAGGCAAGTGGGATTAAGAAGAAAGTAAACTTGTCCTTGAATGTGCACCAGGAAAATATCTGTTACTGATTTGTGTTTTCAATTTTTTTTGCTCCTGCAGACACAATAGTATAGCACAGAAGGAGACCATTTAGTCCATCAAGGTTGCAGCAGTTCTTCTGAAGAGCAATCCAGTTATTCCTGCTCCCTCTTTCCCCATAACCCTGCAATTTTTTCTCCTTCGAGTACTTATCCAATTTCTTTTTGAAAGCTGCCAGTGAATCTATTTCCACCACTTCAGCTTGGCAGCATGCTTTCTAGGGACTGTGTGGCTCCAAATTGGCTCCCAAGCCAAAGCTGAAGCCATCGTTAAAACGAAGGAGGGCACTCAAGCAAGCGAGTTGAGGAGGAGAGCAGAAATAGAGTCTATTTTGGGGCATGAAATGTGACCTTTTCAAAACAAAACTATTTATCTATTTTATTTATACAGACAGTGGGGGACAAAACAATCCTTGCCAGACTTCCCCTTTAAAAGAAGAACATGGGCTTGTCATTACACAAAACGAATCAGCTCACATTTCACAAACTGCCCTCAGGACATTGCTTTCCTGCACCATCTCTCATGGTGAACTGGACATTGCATTTCCAAATATAACATTCAGGCTTGGGATGATAAGTGGCAAGTAACATCCATGTTAAATAAGTGCCAGGCAATGACCGTTTCCAACAAGACATTCTAACCTTCGCCCCTTGACATTCAACAATGGGGTATTCCATCATACGCCTGACTTGTACTTTGCAGAAATGGAGGACAGGCTTTGGGTGATTTGGCAGCCTGCGAGGTTAATTGCGCAGTTTATCATCAACATTGCATTGGAGTAATTTTAGTCGAACCCGAATATTAGGAAACTGATTGTGTGCAGCACAGGTATTAAATTCTGGCCGATTTTACACCACACTGAAGATTGGTTATAAACCCACCGTTTTGCTCAATCCTCTCGGTTTCCAACCCAGGGAGTTGGATTAAAATTACTCCATAGAGTACACGATATTTATCTTCAACTTGCATGTCAGATTATGGTGTTTCAGAACTGCTGTCATCCCATACATGAAATCACTAATTCTTTGAGGACTCAAAGAATTTTTATCCTGTGAGAAATAAACTGAATGCATGCACCATGACAGCAATTTAACCAAGGGTCTGCCAACAAGATTCTGAATTTTCAAGAATTGTGGGAATGGGTGAAAAGTGAGGTCCACCAAGGTCGAGTTCACAGTCATCCCTGATGCCATTATTAAATCATCCCCATCACCCTGAAGGGGCTGACTCCTTGTCAAGGTGTCTGTCTTGGCTCAGATGTAGCACTCCTCCCACTGACTCAGCAGGTTTAAGTTCCAATCTAGAGATGTGAATACAAAATCTAAGCTTACTCTCCAGTGCACTACTGAAGGAGTGATGCACTGTCAAAGGTGCTGCCTTTTGGATGAGAAGTTAAAATGGGGACCTGTCTTTCCTCTCAGGTGACTGTCAAAAGTCCCATCATGTTACTTGAAGAGGAACAGGGAAGTTTCTCCTGGTGTCTTGGCCAATATTTATTCCCCAACCAACACCTAAACAGATGACCTGATCATTACTAACACTGGCGTGTATGGGATTTTGCTGTGCTCAAATTGGCAGCTGTGTTTCCCACAACACAGCACTGACTTAACTTCAATGGTGGCGGGCACTTTAGAATGTTCTGAGGTCATGAAGCCAGCTACTTAAATTAAATCTTTTCCTTCTCTTGTTGAATTTATTAGTCCAAAGGCACTAAACACACTCAGGTACTTCACCCAAGAGTGATTTAAATGCGAGTCATGGCATTATGGATGAATTCCAAAATTGTCCTTGCCTGACTTCCACATAAACTCACTATCCTGCATGGGCCACTTGATAGTGCTCAGCAGAAGGAACCTAATATTGTCCACTCCCTAATTTGGTTAACTGTACCAACCTCATCACCATACTGCCTGACGTCAGCTAACTTGACCAGAGACTTGGTGCTCAATTTGGGCTTCGCCTGGTCTGTCTGACTCAGTGACTCACTGGACAATTTAATCTTTAAACTTTTGCTGGAAAAAAAGCCCAAGACTTCATAAGTTTCATGTCTCCCATAGTTATTGTGGAATGGAACCAAACTCCAACCCAGGATAGAGACAGGCTCTATCTGCAGAGATTCCTTTGAGATGCTCGTCCCCTTCACCGTTTGACCCAAATGGTTAATTACTCAAGGTGCTCCAAGGAGGGGCCTTTACATAGAATGCGTAGCACAGAATCAGTCATATTGGCCTAACAGTTTCATGTCAGTGTTTACGCTCCACATGAGCCTCTTCTATTCCTTTCTCTCTCATGCACTTACCTAGCTTCCTCTTAAATGTATCTATGCTACTGTAGTGGCCTCAACTGCTCCATGTGGTAGTTCCACATTCCCGAGTTCCTTATTCGATTTATTATTGACTGTCCTATATTAGTGACTCCTAGCTTTGAATTTTCCCCACAAGTTGAAACATTAATTCAACATCTGACTATTAAACAGCACCGTGGGTGTACCTACAGCACATGGTCTGCAGGGGTTCAAGAAGGCAGCTCCCTATTGCCTTCTCAAGGGCAATTAGGGATGTGCAATAAATGCTGGCCTAGCCAGTGAAGCCCATATCTCGTGAATGATTTTTTAAAAAAATGCCATTTATTTAAAGACCTTTATCAGGTGACTCCCTCAGCCTTCACATTGCTACAGAAAAGCACTCAACCTGTTCAGTCTTTCCTTTCAGTTCAGGTATAATTCATCTAAATCCTTTCTTGCATGTTCTCCAATACCTTGATAGCCTTTTTGAAATGCAATTAGTTCACCAATGAGCCTGGGACACATCCAGAGGTAAGTACTTCTCAGTCAGTTACAAACTCCTATAAGGGCTGGATAAATCTGAAATAAGGATATACTCTCTCGTGGTTTTAATTAAAATGGTTTGATAAGGCTATTAAACTGTTACACCTAAAGGGAGTTTCATCTTCTGTTTAATTAGCAGAAAAGTAACAGTGAAGAAACTGGAAAAGTGAGCATGCAGACAACACACAACCTCAGTTGAAGGATAAAAGGTTGATGTGCTGTGGAAATAACTTGGATCTTTAGCTCTGAACAGAAAAACACCTAAATTACTGCCATTGAACACAAAGCTGCCAAAGTAAATGTGGAGGGGGTATACCAGGCTCTTTCCTTCAGTGAACTCTATTTGAATACCAGAATTTGAGAACAGTATCAGATATTTGGAGGCCAAGTCACCATCTCTGGGCCATGTAGGCCAATAGGCCTCCAGCCCTACAATTTTGATATCTTGCATATGCACAATTTAAATAGCTCTATCATTGATGGCTATGCCCTCAGCTGTCAAGGCCCTAACTCTGGAAGTCCCTCTCTAAACCTCTCTGCTTCTCTATACCTCTCTCCTCCTTTAAGATACTCTTTTAATCCTACCTTTGACCAGGATGTGGCTCAGTAGTAAATTTTGATTGATAACACTCCCATGGAACATTTTGGGATGTAATACATCAGCTAGATTTTGTGCTCCTGATAACTATCCAGCAAGCCCTGGGTGACACAAGGGAACAACGGGTGAAGATAGCATTGGACACTGCTATTAGATAGCATGCTGACATTCATGAAGAGTAGTAATGGCTAATTGGGCAAGGCAAGAAATGCAAACCCCAAGCTAGTCCAGTACAGCTACAGTACAGGCATCTACCCAGCAAAGTGGAAAATTGCCCAGGTATGTCCTGTACACAAAAAGCAGGACAAATCCAACCCGGCCAATTACTGCCCCACCAGTCTATTCTTGATCATCAGGAAAATGATGGAAGGGGTCATCAACAGTACTATCAAGCAACACTTGCTTGGCAATAACCTGCTCATTGTCACTCAGTTTGGGTTCTGCCAGGGCCATCAGATCCTGGACACATTACAGCCTTGGTCTAAACATGGACAAATGAGCTGAACTCAGGAGGCGAGGTGAGTGACAGCCCTGGCATCAAGACAGCATTTGACTGACTGTGACATCAAAGAGCCCTAGCAAAACAGGGGTCAATGGGAATTGGGGGAAAACTCTCCACTGGTTGGAGTGAACCTGGCACAAAGGAAGATTGTTGTGGTTGTTAGAGGTCAATCATTTCAGCTCCAGGACTTCACTGCAGGAGTTCCTCAGGGTAGTGTCCCAGGCCCAACCATCTTCAGCTGCTTCATTAAAGACCTTCCTTTCATTCTAAGGTCAGATGTGAGGATGTTCAGCACCATTCGCGACTCCTCAGATACTCAAGCAGTTCATGTCCAAACGCAGCAAGACCTGGACAATTTCCAGCCTTTGGCTCACAAATGGCAAGTAACACTCGGCCACACAAGTCCCAGACAATGATCACCTCCAACAAGAGAGGATCTATCACCCCATGACACTGAATTGCATTACGATTGCTGAATCCAAAGCTTGCCCACTATCTACAAGACACAAGTCAGGACTGCACTGGAATACTCTCCACTTGCCTGGATGATTGCAGCTCCAACAACATTCAAAAAGCTTGACACCATCCAGGACAAAGCAGCCCGCTTGATTGGCACCCCATCCACAAACATATACTCCCTCTGCCACTGATGCACAGTGGTAGCAGTGTGTACTATCTACACGATGCACTGCAGGAACTCACCAAGGCTCCTTAGACAGCACATTCCAAACCCATGACTGCTACCATCTAGAAGGACAAGGGCAGCAGATAGATGGGAACACCTGGAAGTTCCCCTCCAAGACACTCACCATCCTGACTTGGAACGATATCGCCATTCCTTCAATGTCGCTGGATCAAAGTCCTGGAACTTGTCTCCTAATAGAATTGCGGGTAAATCTATACCACATGGACTGTAGCAGTTCAAGAAGTCAGCTCACCACCACCTTCTCAAGGGCAATTAGGGCTTGGCAACCAATGCTGGCCCTGCCAGTGACACACACATCCTCAAACTGAAAAAAGGGAAATGCTTTTAACGGAAAAAAAATGTTAAAGGTTCAGGTTAAATCTGCATGGTTCACCTCATCTGATGGCTATTCTGACTCCTGCTAGGCTGCGTGTGCATGTGTTGCGACGGAGGAGGGAGGAGCTATGTTGGGTGAGGATGAAATTAGGTTTCATTTCAATACTATCCACTACCCACCTGCTGACTAGGAACATTGACAAAGAAAGACCACTTGGGTGAAAGGATTAGACTGTGCTTTGTCATTCACAGCTTTACACCAGCATGGGTCATGACCTTCAGGCGAAGAACTGGCCCTGTGTGAGGATTCAGCCAAGGGATATTTTCAGAAAAGTAATGCACACTTCATGAGATAAGCTGCTTTGTGACTCCCTGCTGCTGTCTCATTGCGCAATCACTAGCTCCTGTCAAAACTGCTCCAAATTTTCAGCGAGAATAGCTAAGATGGGCTTTCAAACAGTAGCACTACTGAGAGATAGATGGCATTGATAAACTGCTTCTGCCTTCCTTCTGCTGTTGATATTGCTGCTCAGTATTACACTCCTGATAATGCCTTATCCTGGATTGGTCAAGCTGTCCCAGTACAGTGAAAAGTTTATACCGCATGACAGCAATGTACCAATACCATAGCCCAAGATGGCCAGCACAATGCAGCCATTGCAAACTCTTTCCCAACCCATCAACTTAAACCATCTCCCTGCATAAAACAAGCACTTATTTCATTTCCTGTCATTCTTACTGAGTTCCAAACCCAATGTGCTGATGGTCTGTACATTTTTTTCTCTGCCCTGTTCCCACCTCACCCCCTCTTCTGAATGGCATGGGCTCCTTGCTAGGGCAAAGCTCCAGGACTGCTTTCTCAATTTATTCAGCGCAAACCCAAACAGAAGTTGTGCAACAGGCTCACAAGACAAACCCAATCCTGTTCTCACCCAGTATCCACACAAGTGTGTTCCCAGTAATGTAGAGAAGAGAAGCAAGATCTTTCCCCTCTATAACCCAGGAGGCAGAGGCCATTGTAGCATTCTTACTGCTTAACCCAGCTGCCATCAGATTATCACATGGTAGATTGAATCTTTCGAGCCTAAAATGTTTAGCATTGACACAAAATAATGGCACTACCATTCTTAGTAGGTCTTAATGAGTCCTAAACCCAGGGTTGGAGGCCCAATCGTCTCAGTCCCAGGACATCACTGCTGGGTTTCTCAGGGTAGGGCCCTATGTCCATCACCTTCAGCTGTTCCATCAATGACCTCTGCTCCATCATAAGGTCAGAAGTGGGGATATTTGTTGTTGATTGCACAATTTTTAGTAACATTTGGAAATTCTCAGATACTGAAACAGTCTGTGCCCATATGCCTGGACAGCTTTCAGGCTTGAGTTGATAAGTGGCAAATTACATTTGTGCCACACAAGTGCCAGGCGATGACCATCTCCTATTTTCAAAACCCGGGGATCACCATTGACAAGAAACTGAACTGAACCGGTCATATAAATTCTGTGGCTACAAAAGCAGATCAGAGGCTGGGAATTCTGTGTCCAGTAGCTCATCTCCTGTCACCCTACCATATACCAGGCGCATATCAGAACTGCAAAGGAATACTCTTCACTTGCCTGGATGAGTGTGGCTCCAACGACACTCAAGGAGCTTGACACCATCCAGGGCAAAACACCCACCTTGATCAGCACCTCATTCACCGCTTCAACATTCACTCCCTCCACCACAGACACACAGTGGCAGCAGCGTTTAAAATCAACAAGATCACTGCAGCATCTTGTCAAGCTTCCTTCAACAACACCTTCCAAACCTTCCTGGAACACTCTGGCTAAAAATACATGAGATGTACTGCAGCGGTTCAAGAATACTGCTTGCCACCATCTTCTCAAAGGCAATTACGAATGGGCAACAATGCCAGCCTTGCCAGTGATGCCCACATCTCTCAAATTTTGTTTTAAAAAGTGCCACTCATGTGACAAGCATTTAAATGCCTATTTTCTCAAGAAACACCTCTAATTTATACATCAGCTTTGCCTGGAAACACAGGAATATTTAAACCAATTGGGGCTTTTTATCCTTTGGCTATGTAATACAAGGAACTTAAAGGAGAAGTAGAGACAGTGCTTACGGGTCCAGCAAGTAGACATACTGCCCCTCTGGTGTCCTCTCCTGGTGATATGTGAGGTTGTAAGATAGCATGGCTCCAATCAGGTCAGCTAGCTGCTGCTTCTCCCTGGTGCTATACAGCTGGGTGTTCACCTGTAATAAGGGTTTTACAATTCACGTCATTATAAGGCTCCCAGCTATTTCAGAAAAGTCCCTTTTAAACTTCCCTGTCATTTGAAATTTCTGAACACAACTAGGTAGCCCAGAGTAGCTGCTTGAAATAACTGCTCTCCTTTGGTTGTTTAAGTGCAGTGCTCTGTATAACAGGTTTCATTCAGGATCATCTTGAAGTGCACTCTCCAAGCTGATATCAGTCTCTGCATAGTTGGATTTACACCAGCCCCTGATGTTATTCCTACCTATTTTCATCATATTTTTTTTGTCTACCTCTTCACCATTAGCAGCAACTTTTCCAAACAGTAACAACAATAACTTTCTCTACAAGTGATGCACCCCAATACTGTACATCTTAATCTTCTTATGGCAGTTCCTCTTCACTAGCATTCATTCAAGAACCTTCGACAAATCATCCTGCTTGTCCAAATATTTTTTCCTTACAGATCTCTGGCAAACACCTACAAGTTTCTTTACTTCAGGGTTCAAGATATTATTTTCAAAACTATACAATGTTGTTTTCCATAGGAAGTAAATATTCTACTCATAAGTAGTTTGATTTTATGGCAATTCCTTCAGACATTTAGTGACTCTTTTTACATTGTTATCTTCCATGTTCACAACCACTTCATTTTATTAGACTACATAATGAGCAAATTTATCAACTTGCTCCATTTCCATATTAATTTTGAAAGTCAATTTTTGCCAAACCCTTTGTGATCCAAAACCAGGCATTGGCACAAAGAGGAGCCAGAAATGCTGAGCTTCCAAGGACAGGGAAGAACTCTGATACTAAATTTTTAAATCAACAAACACAGGACAGCTCCTGTTTAAATATCATGCATTACATACAAAGAATTAAGCCCAAGCAGTGCTGACCAGACTCTGCTCTGAGGGATCTCAAGTAGATCTACATCACAGTCTTCAGATATTCCTCTCTTCTATCCCCTTTCTAACACAAACCAGTTCTTTAATAAAATATTTTTTGGAAACAAAATACCAACAGCTTTTGGGTGAAGTTCACAGGACCAACTTCAGTATTAATAACATACAGAGTCGCATCTCAGAGTACAAGCAGACACTGTTTTGAGATAGTCTTCTCCTCAGCCCTTAATATCAAACGGGTTTAAAATGTCTTTTTGGCAGCTTTGCATTTCCTGCTCTTCATGATTAAGGATGAACTTCCTCCAGCGAAGATCTTTATTTCAAAAGTCATATTGAGTATTCCACAATAAATTGCATTCAGTAACCACCCAACCTTTCTTGCTGACATGATTCGCAGAAATAATGGTTCAAGAAGGCAGCTCATCACCACCTTCTCAAGGGCAACTGGGAACGGGCAATAAATGCTGGTCCAGCCAGTGAAGCCCACATCCCGTGAATGAATAAAAAAAAATTGTATCCTCTCCTCACTGGTAGCAGCAAAGGGGTAGGCGATCTATCCCTTAAAGCGCCCAGATTCAAAATGAGCAGTTGCTTTCATCAAAACACTGCGAAATTTGCACTGTCAATTTCAAAATTCCTGAGTGTAGCATCTTAAATGCTGCTTATTTTGGGCAGAAACAGCTTTGGGTTAGTCACAATGAACCCCTGATCATGTAGGGTGGGCTTATTGAGAAAAACCAAGAACGTTTCAGTCTTAATTCCAAGTGTGATTTCAACTGTGCTGTTGTCAGTGGTGCCATCGTTTAGATGACACGTTAAACTGAGACCCCACCTGCCCTTCCAATGATGCAAGAGATCCCCATGGGCACTATTTCGAAGAAGACCTGGGGAGTTCTCCCTAGTGTCTTGGTCAGTATTTATCCCTCAACCAACATCACTAAAAACAGATTATCTAGACATTATCTTATTACTGTTGTAGGAGCTGTGTGCATGCAAATTAGCCACCACATTTCCGACAATACTAGTGACTGCATTTCAAAAGCACTTCATTGAGTCTCAGAGCTGTGGGATGTCCTGAAGTCATGAAAGGCATTGTATAAATTTAAGTTCTTGTTTTCTGAACAATGTTTTTATAAATGGGTTTATGTTGACACATAGCATGGAGGAAATGTAACTCATTGCTTAGTTTTATGAAAAAGGTGCTTGTGAAATTCGAGGACATTTCACCTCACATGGTTGTAATTTGTGAAAAGGAGTTTGGTACATACTAGACTGAGAAACTCAACATGGGCCAATAGAAAGAAAAAAAATTGAGAAGGTCTGATTAAAAATGATCTATGATTCTCATGTAAAAGAAAGGAACCTGAGATTTTCTCCAGAGTGTAGTCATAAAAATGCCACTGCAAAATATTCCTATCCTTAATTAGGGCAGAGATACTGAAGGCGCTTGGTGTTCGCTATTTATCACATTTGTTGTCCTTTCAAATGGAAATAAACAATTTTCAATACACTGGTAGCCAGATGTGAACAAATTAGATGAGGGGATAGTGGGGAGAGAAAAAGAGAGAGAGAGAGACAGGCAGACAGAGAGAGGCAGGCAGAGAGACATGTAAGGACAGGACATTGGTGAGGGCATCCCACAATGAATAGCTGATGACTGATGCTCACCTCCTGGGCTCACACATGCACTTATTAATATAGCTATTTGGGCCATGTACCAGCCTGCACCTCACCATAGATCAATGCCATCAGGAAGTGGTGGTGGTTTGGTGGGGGGGGGGGGGTTGAAAATCACTGATTGCTGTAATTTCACATACTGCAGTTGCCAAAAAATGGTGTCTGCTGAAAAGAATCAAGGAGGAGTGGCATGGAACTCCATGTGTGGGTAATAGGAGTTACAGCACCAATGGTTTGGTGATAGAATACGTTATGATCATGTGAATGTCTCATGAAGTTGGAGACATAGAACAGACCACCTTGTTTGGGGGAGGGGGGCAGAAGTGGGTAAAGCAAAAGCAGCTACAGTCAGAACAAAGAATCAGAAAACTTTACAATTGTGGTCACCTCCTGTCCAAAGGATTGGAGTAATGTCCATTTTTTGTACTTACTGTCTGCTGGTCGTATGTAACTATAATGACAGACAGCTCAGGGACTAGCACCCATAGTGGCAGAGATACTGCTCTATCCCCAGGAAAGTTCTTATGCAGCCAGCAAATAGGGCCCACTGTACACAGTTTTATTCTGACAAGTGCTATGGTAATGAGCATGTATTTACTTACACAGTAGAGAAAGAATCAGTAACGTGCACTGTACATTGCAGACAGTCCCCATGGGAATTTGAGATTTACTAATAACGTGGTGCAGAGAACCATTAAACCAAATTCAATGAAGGCAGTAGGCATTAATTCTCACTGGGGTCTTTATTTACTAGGGTAGAATGCCCTATTTGCCTGACAACCAGGATTTAGAGTGCAGTAGTAAGGTTGGGGAGGTCTTGTGGCGCAGTGAGTAGCATCCCTGCCGATGAGTCAGAAGTTTCAGGTTCGAGTCCCGTCCCAGAACCTGATGGCCACGCAGGGTGTGTTCATAATGTACAGGCTAATTATTAACCTGCAAATCCTTCCAACACAAGGCAATGGCAGGCAGTAAGAGTGGGAGAGAATCCTGGTCAGCCATGTATTGAAAAGAAAGTTGTGGCCAATATTTATCCCACAATCAACATCACTAAAAAATGGTCATTAGCATTTTGCTTTTTTTGGGAGTTTGCTGTGTGTAAATTGGCTGTTGAGTTTTCTCCACTACAACAGTGAAATACTTCTGAATTGCAGTCATTGGCTGTAAAGTGCTTTGGGAGGTCTTGAGGCTGTGAAAGTCACTATATAAATGCAAATCTTTCTGTCTTTAGCCAAGTTACCTGTACATGTTTAACCTCAGTGTAATTATCACAGGTTTTGATCATTTCCAAGTGACCGGACAGGATTGACTTTGGTATTTTATAAATTAAGCACAGTGAAGTAACATACAGGAGCTCCTTCACTTACCTCAAGGCAGTAATGGTGTTTAGGACAGAATGAAACATTTACTAACCCATAACAAATACAGAATTACCTGGAAAAACTCAGCAGGTCTGGCAGCATTGGCGGAGAAGAAATGAGTTGACGTTTCGAGTCCTCATGACCCTTCAGCAGAACTGGTTGAATCCAAGGAGAGGGGTGAAATATAAGCTGGTTTAAGGTGGGGGGGTTGGGTGGGGGGAGAGAAGTGGAGGGGGTTGGTGGTTGTAGGGACAAGCAAGCCGTGATAGGAGCAGATAATCAAAAGATGTCACAGACTAAAGAACACAGAGGTGTTGAAGTTGGTGATATTATCTAAATGAATGTGCTAATTAAGAATGGATGGTAGGGCACTCAAGGTATAGCTCTAGTGGGGGTGGGGGGGCATAAAAGATTTAAAAATAATGGAAATAGGCGGGGAAAGAAAAATCTATATAAATTATTGGAAAAAACAAAAGAATGGGGGAAGAAACAGAAAGGGGGTGGGGATGGAGGAGGGAGGTCAAGATCTAAAGTTGTTGAATTCAATATTCAGTCTGGAAGGCTGTAAAGTGCCTAGTCGGAAGATGAGGTGCTGTTCCTTCAGTTTGCGTTGGGCTTCACTGGAACAATGCAGCAAGCCAAGGACAGACATGTGGGCAAGAGAGCAGGGTGGAGTGTTAAAATGGCAAGCGACAGGGAGGTTTGGGTCATTCTTGCGGACAGACCGCAGGTGTTCTGCAAAGCGGTCGCCCAGTTTACATTTGGTCTCTCCAATGTAGAGGAGACCGCCTTGGGAGCAACGAATGCAGTAGACTAAGTTGGGGGAAATGCAAGTGAAATGCTGCTTCACTTGAAAGGAGTGTTTGGGCCCTTGGACGGTGAGGAGAGAGGAAGTGAAGGGGCAGGTGTTGCATCTTTTGCGTGGGCATGGGGAGGTGCCATAGGTGGGGGTTGAGGAGTAGTGGGGTGATAGAGGAGTGGACCAGGGTGTACCGGAGGGAACGATCCCTACGGAATGCTGCCGGGGGGGTGAAGGGAAGATGTGTTTGGTGGTGGCATCATGCTGGAGTTGGCGGAAATGGCGGAGGATGATCCTTTGAATGCGGAGGCTGGTGGGGTGATAAGAGAGGACAAGGGGGACCCTATCATGTTTCTAGGAGAGAGGAGAAGGCGTGAGGGCGGATGCGCGGGAGATGGGCCGGACACGGTTGAGGGCCCTGTCAATGACCGTGGGTGGAAAACCTCGGTTAAGGAAGAAGGAAGACATGTCAGAGGAACTGTTTTTGAAGGTAGCATCATCGGAACAGATGCGAAGGAGGCGAAGGAACTGAGAGAATGGGATGGAATCCTTACAGGAAGCGGGGCGTGAGGAGCTGTAGTCGAGGTAGCTGTGGGAGTCGGTAGGTTTGTAATGGATATTGGTGGACAGTCTATCACCAGAGATTGAGACAGAGAGATCAAGGAAGGGAAGGGAAGTGTCAGAGATGGACCACGTGAAAATGATGGAGGGGTGGAGATTGGAAGCAAAATTAATAAATTTTTCCAAGTCCTGACGAGAGCATGAAGCAGCACCGAAGTAATCATCGATGTACCGGAGAAAGAGTTGTGGAAGGGGGCCGGAGTAGGACTGGAACAAGGAATGTTCCACATACCCCATAAAGAGACAGGCATAGCTGGGGCCCATGCGAGTACCCATAGCCACACCTTTTATTTGGAGGAAGTGAGAGGAGTTGAAGGAGACATTGTTCAGTGTGAGAACAAGTTCAGCCAGACAGAGGAGAGTAGTGGTGGATGGGGATTGTTCGGGCCTCTGTTCGAGGAAGAAGCTAAGGGCCCTCAGACCATCCTGGTGGGGGATGGAGGTGTAGATGGATTGGACGTCCATGGTGAAGAGGAAGCGGTTGGGGCCAGGGAACTGGAAATTGTTGGTGTGACGTAAGGTGTCAGAGGAATCACGGATGTAGGTGGGAAGGGACTGGACATGGGGAGAGAGAAGGGAGTCAAGATAATGAGAAATGAGTTCTGTAAACTTACTAACCCATGATTGTTCAAAATATTAAAGGTAGACCCTGTAAGAAGGCCAGACATTGGTCCTGGTATTGGTTAAAAAAACAGATCTCATAACTTCTTTTTAAGTTTCCCTAATTTGCTTCTCAACTGATATCATTATATTAGCATCAAGTGTTTGGGAGTTGGGATTCTCAAGGTTTTAGTCAGCCTCACCTTCCAATAGTTATTACTCACTAAAAGTAATAAACTGCAGAAGATAGGCATTGGGGCAAAGGCTCTGAAAGCTTGTGAATACTTTAGAACAAGTCTATTGTAGGCAGTAGCTCCTAGAGGATTCAATTAAAATGGCAGGTTGTATAAAATTCACTAACATGTGATTCACAGGGACCGTTTCCTTCTCTCTCATCGCCTTCTTAAAAAAAAAAAATTCTCAGGATGGGGGTGTTGCTGGCATTTCTTGCCCATTTCTATCTGCCCTCAGATGATGATACAGATGACTGTTTTGCTAGATCACTTTAGCGACCAGTTAAGAACCAAACACATTAGTGTGGGCCTGGAGTCACGAATCGGCTAGTTTCAAAAAGAACAAATATACAATTTTTTTTAATAAAACAAGGCTTGGTCATCTCTACATTCTTTACCAAGCAGAGGTGACACCTTTCATATGAGACGTTAAACCGTGCCCTTTTGAAAGAATGTAACGAATTAATGCTAGTTTCCAATGAGGAGCTGGGAAGTATTCCAGGAGCTCTGGTCAACATTTACCCCTCAATCAACATCACTAAAACAGATTATGTGGTCCTTTATCTCATTGCTGTTTGTGGGACATTGCTGTGCATAAGTCACCTGCTGTCTTTCCTTACGTTACATGAATGGTTACACTTCAAAATTACTTGATTGGCTGTGAACATGAGGTTGTTAAAGGTGCTGGACAAATGACAATTCTTTATTTTTTCTTGTCCTCACTGAAAATCTACAAGGAACCTCACAAGCCCTGCTGAGATCAGGAGCAGCTACTTTTTGCTTATTTTCACATTCCTTAATCCATGTTTACCACTACAACTGCTGAGATCATCTGCTGCATTTACTTACTTAGTTTTGCCCTGCTATCTGCTCCATCCCCAAACTAAGGTCACAGAATAACAAGGAATAATCAGAACCCCTTCTTTATGAGGGCAGAAATCTAGGAGATTAACCCTAGTCTTTGGCCAGAGCCAAATGATTCAGAGAGAATGCAGTGGGATTTTACTGAACAAACTTATTACTGAAACACCCAACCCAAAAGATATTGGCCCAACAGATAAATGGCCTACACTGTGCAGGTCACCCCAGTTAATGCCAAGTGTCTCATGAACCTTGTTTTGCCGTCTGTACAGTTTTGAAACAGGCAGCCCTATAAACAGCAAGAGTCCACACTTCTGTCGTTGTCTTATTACATGGAGACATTAGTTACTAAGGTTCCCAACAAACTTTCATCAGCAGCCAAGCAGGTATCAGAACTGAAGTCATGTTTCTGCTGACTTCTGAAGGGCAATAAGATATGGGCAATAAATGCTGGCTTTGCCAGCGACATCCACACCTTGCTCAAGAATAAAAAAAAAACTGTCCCAAATCAGGAGTGAAACAGCTGATAAGTGATCTTGTTACTGGCTGCTCCAGATCTATTACTATTTATAAATTAAAAGCTAAATAGCCATATTATATCCAAGACTGGTTTCAATAGGAAGGATTTAACAATGTTAAAAAATACACCATTAATGGTTAATGAAGTACTTTTGGTTTGTTAGAAAACATCACCAAATTTCAATGGAAACTCTTCCAACAAGCAGGCAAATGGTTAAGGAGTTTTGCTGCTTCAGTAAATTACATTGAGCGTGAAGGTTAGATCTCACTCCCCACTTCACCAGTCAGCTTGAATCATAGAATCGTACAGCTCAGGAGGTCAGGTGATCCATCACGTCTGTGTCGGTTCTTTGAAGGAGTTATCCAATTTGCCCCAGCCTGCTGCTGCTGCTCTTTCCCTGTAGACCTGCAAATCTCTGCCTTTTGAGTATCTATGCGAAAGTTAAGTTCCTGCCGCACTCAAAGGGTGCCTGAAAACCCACACCATGTCTGGTGACTCACCGGTCGCAGTTTTGGAGAGAGGATGTCAAGTAGAAGGCAGAGGGTCTCCGATATGAGCGCTTGCAGAGTGATTCGGCTGCGGATCACTGGGCTGATTTCACCCATCATGGATGTCAACAAGTTGTGCACATGAGCAATCTTAGTCTGTGCCTGTTCAAGCAGAAAGAAAACGATAACTAAAAAGAAATAAAGCAAACTGCACCTTTCCATAGAAAACGATGAACAGAGACTGGCGCCATTTTTCAAACGGTCTGTGGCAGAAACACTAGGCACTTAATGGGAGAGGGTTCGGTACAGATTTTATTACAAAAGCTAGAATAGCCACCCAGTCCATTAAGCAAGGCTTTATTTTTGGAGACAAAAACAGAAAATGCTGGAAAAACTCAGCAGGTCTAGCAGCATCTGTGGAGAGAAGAACAGAGTTAATGTTGAGTCCGTATGACTTCTTCAGAGTTCTGAGTTTTTCCAGCATTTTCTGTTTTTGTTTCAGATTTCCAACATGTGCAGTATTTTACTTTTATTTTTGGAGAACCAGACCAAAGACCTCCATATTTCAGAAATATATTTTACAGTAGAGGAATGCACTCTCTAAAACGTTTTACCCATTAATAAAGGACTGCAAGTAGGTTTTTGCCACACTAGCCATTCTCCTCATTAGTTTGTTATACATGCTCTCATACCATGAATGTCCTCTTTTGAAATAACATTTGTTCAGTGGAAGTGATTCCCTCTTTGCCAAGAAATGTTCAAACAAGCGAGTGTACAGAACAGCTTCCAACACTCAGCTCAAAGAATGTATGGAGCAAGTCCCAGCAGGGCTGTCAGTCAGGTAACAATGGCTTCCTCGTTAACCCAGCTGACCTCTGGCCTATTTGTTTGCTCTCTTGCTCAGGAAATATTTTTGCATGGACAAAAGAAACTCAGACTAACAGACACAAGGCTCTGCTCAGTGTTCTATGGCTAGGTAGTTGATAATGAGTTCAATTTGGAATCTTTGACCTCTGGCAGCCAAGAAGGGCAAAATTAACAATTTTATTTTAAGAAAAGGGGTTGTTTAAGGAAAAAGCATTTCCAGAGAAGAACCAGTTCCTCTATGTAAAAATTTATGCCTTTTGATTTTATAAGTGCTTTTCTGGAACAAAAACAGAAAATGCTGGAAAAAAGTCAGCAGATCTAGCAGCATCTGTGGAGACAGAAAGAAGTCTTTAGCCTAGGTCTAAGAAGGAGTCTCTAAATTGCTGCCTTACAGTACACAAGTTGAGTTTGCTACCTCAGAGGATGCTCCATCATTGAATACTTAAGGCTAAGGTAGTCAATTTTTGGGGTCTCAGTGAATCAAGGGATATGGGAAGCAGATAAGAAAGTGGAGTTGAAGTCGAAGTTCAGACATGTTCATACTGAATAGCGGAGTAGGCTTGATGGGCCAGTCTACTCCCATCCCTTGTTCTTATGCACACAAGAGTCTTTCTTACCTCATAGTGGCTGTTTGGATAGGAAATCCTTGGAACGTTGGATGCTGCAAAGAGCATGTGAAAGGCAACTGGAAGGAAGGGCAGGTACCGCATCAGTTGGAAGTTCTGCACGCTCATCACCCTCTCGTTCAGGATATCCGTGAACTCCAACCACTCCAGTGCCAGGCAGACTCCGCTGAAAGTGGGATCCTTGAACTTCATAAGCAAGAAATTGTCGAACAAGCCCTGCAGTATGGGTTGAAGGTGGATTGTTAGTGTTAGAAAGAATTTCTGACCAATTCTGACAAACAACATGTGACAGGCCAAGGTTTAATTCTGTGCACCCCCCCCCCCCCCCCCCCCCACCCACCCACCAAACACCATTTCAGGCCCAATAACAGTTAGCATGACTAGAAGTGAGACAGATTGATGAACCAAGATACCGCATGGTTGTGGCCATACATACATGCACAAAATGCACACACAACACATACACACAAGGCAATTCATTTTGTCCAAAGTTACTTTTTTTGGAGACTGAGGTTAGGTTGACCCAAGAGTCTCTAAAGTTAATTTGCATTCAGTAAAAAAAATGCTATAAATGCGTGAACAGTTACTCACCTGGGTGATCTTTTCATGATCTCCTGCTGAGGTGGCGAGATGAAGAATATGATTAAATCTCTGTGCTACTGCACTGAGTGGGGTCTTCACAATGGCATTCAAGGAGTCCTGGTTATTGATCATCTGTAATTCATCCGGCAAACAGCGGCCCTGGCCGACCTGCTTTCTGAAAGCAGAAAATTAAGAGTACATTCATCTCCAATCCACTCACCTCACTACC
Organism: Carcharodon carcharias; assembly: GCF_017639515.1. Classification (NCBI taxonomy): domain Eukaryota; kingdom Metazoa; phylum Chordata; class Chondrichthyes; order Lamniformes; family Lamnidae; genus Carcharodon; species Carcharodon carcharias. The sequence continues at coordinate 40,938,385 of NC_054481.1, read as the reverse complement.
ACAGCAGATTTACTGGCAACAGTTAGTAACAACAATGCAAATTGTGCTCTGTGCTGGAAGCTTTTCTGTTACCTTTGAACCTTCGGGAGTTGAAAAATCTCTTGCCAGACGGAGAACAGGCTTTTGTTTTGGTCCTTGAGGCCTATCTTTGTCGTCAGAATCATCTTCATGCTCAATTCCTTCTTCCCTCTTCCATGGAGGAACTAAAAATGCAATTCAGCAATTCAAGCATTGAAGGCAGACATCAGTGACAGAGATTTCAACTTTGCAGAAAATATCTACAGATATGATGTGCAAAGATTTTTTTATAAATTCATTCATGGAATGTGGGCACCGCTGGCTAGGCCAGCATTTATTGCCCACACCTAATTGCCCTTGAGAAGGTGGTGCTGAACCACCTTTTTGAACCATTGCAGTCCATGTGGTGTGAGTACACCCACAGTGCTGTTAGGGAGGGAGTTCCAGGGTTTTGACCCAGCGACAGTGAAGGGTGATATATTTCCAATTCAGGATGGGGAGTGGCTTGGAGATGAATTTCCCATCTGTCTGCTGCCCTTGTCCTTCTAGATGGTAGCGGTTGTGGGTTTGGGAAATGCTGTCTAAAAAGCCTTAGTGAATTCCTGCAGTGCATCTTGTAGATGGTACCCACTGCTGTCAGTGTGTGTCAGTGGTGGAGGGAGTGAATGTTTGTGGATGGGGTGCCAATCAAGCAGGTTGCTTTGTCCTGGATGGTGCCGAGCTTAGAGTGTCATTGGAGCTGCATTCAAACAGGCAAGTGGAGAGTATTCTATCACACTCCTGATCTGTGCCTTGCAGATGGTGGACAGACTTTGAGCAGTCAGGAAGTGAGTACTTGCTGCAGGATTCCGAGCCACTGACCTGTTTTTGTAGCCAGTGTTTATATGGCTAGTCCAGTTCAGTTTCTGGTCAATGGTGACCCCCCAGAATGTTGATAGTGGCGGATTCAGCAATGGTAATGCCGTTGCATGTCAAGGGGCGATGGTTAGATTCTCTCTTGTTGGAGATGGCCATTGCCTGGCACTTGTGCAGCATGAAAGTTACTGGCCATTTATCAGCCCAACCCTGCATATTGTCCAGGTCTTGCTGCATTTGGACATGGACTGCTTCAGTATCTGAGGCATCGCAAATGGCGCTAAACATTATGCAATCATCAGCGAACATCCCCACTTCTGACTTAATGATGAAAGCAAGATCATTGGTAAAGCAACTGAAGGTGGTTGGGCCGAGGACACTATCCTGAGAGACTCCTGCAGTGATGTCCTGGAACTTAGATGATTGTCCTCCACAACCACAACCACCTTCCTTTGTGCTAGGTATTACTCCAAACAGCAAAGAGTTTTCCCTCTGATTTCCATTGACTCCAGTTTTGCTAGGGCTCCTTGATGCCATACTCAGTCAAATGCTGCCTTGATGATAAGGGCAGTCATTCTCACCTTACCTCGGGAGTTCAACTCTTTTGTCCATGTTTGAACCAAGGCTTTAATGAAGTCAGGAGCTGAGTGACCCTGGTGGAACTCAAACTGAGCATCAGTAAGCAGGTTATTGCAAAGCAAGTGCTACTTGATAGCACTGTTGATAATCCCTTCCATCACTTTACTGATGATGGAGAGTAGACTGATGGGGCAGTAATTGGCTGGGTTAGATTTGCCCTGCTTTTTGTGAACAGGACATACCTAGGCAATTTTCCACATAGCTGGGTAGATACCAGTGTTGTAGCTGAACTGAAACAGCTTGGCTCAGGGTGCAGCAAGATCTGGAGCACAAGTCTAAAGTACTCTTGCCGGAATATTGTCAGGGCCAACAGCCTTTGCAGTATCCAGTGCCTTCAGCCGTTTCTTAATATCACATGGAATGAATCGAATTGGCTGAAGACTGGTATTGACTGCCACTGCTCTTCAAGAAATGTCTTCCTTGAAGAAGTTTTGTTCGTCTCTGCGACAAGATTTCCGTATCTCGCTTTTGCCTTGCTCACCTTCATTGCTTTCCATTTCTCTCCCTAGTTCTGTTGAAGGGTCATGAGGACTCGAAACGTCAACTCTTTTCTTCACCGCCGATGCTGCCAGACCTGCTGAGTTTTTCCAGGTAATTCTGTTTTTGTACTGGTATCTATGATGCTGGGGACCTCCAGAGGAGGCTGAGATGATCATCCACTCGGCATTTCTGGTTGAAGATGGCTGCAAATACTTCAGCCTTATCTTTTTGCACTGATGTGCTGGGCTCCCCTGTCATTGAAGGTGGGCAGATTTGTGGTGCCTCCTCCTATAGTGAGTCATTTAATTGTCCACCATCATTCATACTGGATGTGACAGGATTGCAGAGCTTGGATCTGATATGTTGTGGGATTGTTTAGCTCTGTTCATCACTTGCTGCTTATGTTGTTTGGCATGCAAGTAGTCCTGTGTTGTAGCTTCACCGGATTGATCTCATTTTTAGGTATGCCTGGTGCTTCATTGAACAGGGTTGATCCCCTGGCTTGGTGGTAATGGTAGAGTGGGGAATATGCCAGGCCATGAGGTTACAGATTGCGGTTAAGTGCAATTCTGCTGCTGCTGATGGCCCACAGTGCCTCATGGATACCCAGTCTTGAGTGACTAGATCTGTTCAAAATCTATCCCAGTTAGCATGTTGGTGGTGCCACACAACACAATGGAGGGCATCCTCAATGTGAAGGCAGGACTTCATCTCTACAAGGATTGTGCTGTAATCACTCCTACCACTGGACAGATGGGTTGGTGAGGATGAGGTCAAGTATGTTTTTCTCTCCTGTTGGTTGAGAAATCCAAAGATTTCACCGCAGCACTTGAAAGAAAGAAAATAACTTGCATTTCGATAGTGCCTTCACCAAGCTCTGGGCATTCTGGACAATTAAGTATTTAGTCACTATTGTAATGTAGGAAACAGGACAGCTGAATCAAAGAGAGCAAGATCCCCCAAACAGTGATGCAATTAAGGAGACCAAGAATATGCCAACATTCATCACTCAACCTACATGCCAAAAAAATTCAGTGCACCATTATCTCATGGCTGTATGTAGGTTGTTACTTTCTCGAAATGACTACTGTGTTTAGACACATTATATTCACTGCACTGATGTGTGAAATGCTTTGCAATGTTTCAGTGTGACAAGGCACTGTGTGAATGCAAGAGATCAGTGGAAGAAACGGCAACAACTAAGCACCCTTTCTAGGTCATAGTAGAGTATAGCAGGTTTGTGCACCTCATTATAGAATGGGCAGTAAATCAGACTATAGTGTGGATTCACCAGCACAATATGAGGAATGGAAAACTGTAGCGTTGGCTTCAGACAACGGAATTAATTTCAACGAAGCAGAGAATATGAAATGATTTAACAGCTGTTTTTAAAATTATGCTTTTTCTGGTTGAAGAGTCAATGATGAGGCAGTCAACAATTTAAAATTGTTATTAAGTGTAGGGAGAGAGGATATGAGAAGTTTCTTTATGCAGAGGTTTGCTGCAACAGAGATAGATACAAGGTGACAATGGGATATTGGGGTTAACTTTGCAAAGGGTAGCACTGACATGGCAGGTCCAAAGTTCTCTTTTTGTGCCATGGACTTCTATGATTTGGAGCTAAATCAGAAATGGAAGTTAATCTGTGCAAACACTTAACTTCACAACATATTGCTTTATCAATAAAGTTAACTAAATTAATTTCAATTTTAGGTGGGGGTTATTATACAAGATCAAGAACTAAAACCATATTACTTTTGTTTTGCACACCGCTGGTCAGAGCACCAGCTGCAACTTCCCAGAGTGAAGGAATAAAGACAAACCAAACCACAGATGACGTGCTGTCTTCAAGACAAATTATAAGCTCTGCAAGTAGATAGCACAGCAAGGAAAGAGCTGCTCCATATCCAATTATTTCTGAGAGCAAAATGTTTACGCAATTTTAAAAAAAGTCTAAATGTAAGAAACCTCCCTTCACAGAATGCCTCAGGTGCTCATCGACCTACATGGCCCCCTGGCCTGGCAATGCCAGGATTTAAAAATTCTCGTTCTTGATTTCAAATCCTCACTGGCCCTCGCCCCTCCACATCTCTGTAAAGTTCTCTTGCCCTACAACCCTCAGATATCGGTGCTTCTCCAAATCTGGTCTCTTGTGCACTTGCCGGTTTTCATTGCTCCAACATTATCGGCCAGGCTTTCAGCTGTCTGGGCTTGGGGGGGGCGGAGGCGGTACCCATCAGCAAACTTTTATCTGAACAGCCTTTAAAAAAAATCTAAAATAAAATTATTGGGAGCTGCAAGATGAAAATTCCGTGTTTCTAAACCAAGTACTTAACAAATTGCCAAGTATCTCTGGTAGAATGCATATTTTGCAAATATAAGATACATGTATTGAATGAGTATCAGTAGAAAAAGTCATATTAAAATATACCTAATTCTGAACTCTCATTTTTTGATTTTTAAAAAATGATGATTTTGCCAGGAAAATCATCTTTAAAACAAACTTTAACTTAAGATGCGTAGAACTTAAGACAATTTTTTCAGCTAATGATTAAAAATATAACTTCTAATAGTATATTCAGAATAATTTATCATGTCAGCAATATTAGAAATAATGGTTGCAACCATAAAACCTGTTCCTTGAATCAGACATTATCTATGACCATGGTGTAACTCAAACAGGTTTATTAAAATAATCATTTCAAACCTTAAAGTGCAGTATAACGATTACCTTTTATCTCTGCAATAAAAGCATGTTTCTTTTTTCTTTACTTAATTTTTTTAAGGCTTTTTTTTACATCGTAATCCAACTGGAAAAGATTGAGAGTTGTAAATGATAGGCTAAAGATCTGTTATGTGGCTCTGACCACTGGTCTAGGCTCTAAGGTTTGGAATTTCCTCGCTAACCCTTTCTACCACTCACTCCTCCTTTAAGGTGCTCCGTAAATTCTACTTCTTTGACCGAGTTTCAGATCGCCTGTCCTAATTAAGTGGTTCGGTGTTAAATTCCTGTCCCGAGGACACGCATGCTTAGCACCTTGAAATTGTTTACTACATTAAACATGTATAAACATTGTTTCCACCAATATCACAACAGTCCGACAACTCGACAGCTACACATTGAAAAGAAAATCAACCTAAAATGATTTGGGGTGGATCAGTGGGGGGCTTGGAATTTACAATTACAGAGACCCAGGTTCCACAGCTAGACATGACTGAAAGGTATTGGAAATTTCTCCCCTTTCCTGGTCTGACCCACAATTTATAGATTGCCCACTTATGGAGTCACAATCTTTCCGCAAAGTGCCTGGCATTGGTCTCTCGATGCTCAGTAATAGGATTTATGTTCAGCACTTAACATCTGTCCTTTTAATTATTAATTTGATGTGCAGGGATCAATGGAAAGTGCTTCCTCTCATTATCTAAGAGCTTCTAACACTGTAATGGTCCTGAAGGTCGACACAGCCACCATTTCATAATCAAATAGTGAACGAATCCCACAGTCTTTGCTGCTTGTGCAAATGGCATCATTCAGGAATTAGGGAAACATCCAGTCATAAATGGAGGTGAAAGAAAGACACTGTAGAGATCTAGTTTCAGCAATCATTCAAAATCAGGGCTTCATGCAACAAAACAGGATTCATTTAAGAAACCCTAAATGGTTTAAAATCAGAAGACATCACATGCTGGTATTCCGATGAAATCAAATGGATCAAAATAAATTCTTTGTTGATCCTACCTGATAATCAAATCATTCAGCTGACATGGCTCAGATTGTATAGAGCCACACAGGGAAGGAACTAGATTAACCCAACTGAAAAAGAGTCATTTTTATTTTCACCTTTCTCCAAGGGCCTGTGGGACCTCTCAAATGGTCAATGATTGATGTTTGACAGGGGTGTTGCAGCCAGTAAAGAGTATACTGTAATACAGCCCCAGCCTGTGCCCATCACAGCAGGGGATCTTAACTGGGGGTCTGCAGCCCCTGAGGGATCAGCAAAAAGTGCTTGGAAAATCAGCATCTTCCAGGAATAAAATCTTTTTAAAATTCCATTCTGTGAGCAGGGCAAACAAAAAGAGAAGGGAGTGTGATCACTACCGATGTCAGTGGTGCCCCATTTATTGCTAAGAATGAGAACTGAAATAGGCCATATATTTCTTTTTTTTTGAAGTAGGTTAAAAAAGGAGTTTAATTCAGTGCACTGATACGGGTTAGGCCGATGTGTTGCCGTTGCTGCCACTGATGTTGGAGCAGGAGAGGCCCCAAAACATCTAAAAGATGCACTGCAGAAACTCTCAGCACCTTCCAAACATGCGACCTCTACCACGTCAAAGGACAAGGGCAAAAGATGCATGGGAACACACCAGCTGCAAGTTTCTCTCCAGGCCATGTACCACCATGACTTGGGACTATATCGCCATCCCCTCACTGGGTCAAAATCCTGGAACTCCCTTCCTAACAGCATAGTGGGTATACCTACACCACAGGGACTGCAGCAGTTCAAGAAGGCAGCTTACCACCACCTTCTCAAAGGCAATTAGGGATGGGTAATAAATGCTGGCCTAGCCAGCGATGCCCACGCTCCATGAAAGAATTTTTAAATTCTTAAATCAAGTAAACAGAGCTGTTGGGTTGCTAACTGCTCTGTGGGGTAATGAGTTAAGAAATAATCAGAGTGTCAATGATTGTTTGACTGACTTTACCTTTTGCTGTTCAACCTGACTGCTGCTTGGCATGGCAGCTGTTTATAGTTGAGCATGCCATACGCAGCTGATCAAACTGCCCACTGCTGCCACCATCAGAGCCTCACATTTCCAGGTCCCAGGAGTATTAGCCATGCATGGTATGGGCAGCCACAGGAATTTTTAATATTAAGAAGTGAGCCTGAAGTTTAGATGCATATTGCATATGTCGACCCACCTCATTTTTTAATGGTAAGATCTTACTTGTGCTAGTTTTTAATGTGACAAACACCATTCTTAAAAAAAATTGTTGCATTGTGTTTCAGCAGATCCACAAAATTTTTAAAAGATGGGAAGGGAGCTTTATAAACCCTGCCTCATGCTACATATGGGCCTTCCAGAATTTTCTCCAAAACCTGGAGAGTGATAATCAATGGAATAATCAATTCAGCTTGGCCCTCTCCCACGTAATACCCTTGAACACATGCATAGGATGACATGTACATGCATGGGCACACACTTCCATGCTCTTGTACACAGACACACACACACTACATTAAGAAACAGTGGTGTCTAAATTGATCTCTTACGCTCCCAAGACGGGGGTATGGAGCCTAATTTTTTACATTAGCAAGCAGGAGAAAAAACAATTGAGGAAATGTGCTTTGTAATAAGGCTTGTTATTTTCCCCACTGGCATTAATCAATAGAGGTAAATATACCCTATTAGGGGAAATAATAGTGTTCCACTAATACTCCGGCTAACTCAGCACCAACCCAAGACAGCAAAAGTCACTGGCTTAATATTCATTAGTAGCAGTGGCAACATTTAACAGGAATACATTGCCAGAACGATCCAACCTAGCAACAATCAGTCGAAGTGAATGGCTTTTCTGCCACGTAATACGAGTACACAAAGAAAAGTCAGTCCACCAGCTTACCTGTAGAGTGTTCACACATGAGCGGATATCATTCTCTGCTTTCTCACATAGACTCAGAAGAATTCCCATGTCTGCCTTCAACCCTGTTTTATTGGTGATCTAAGTGAGTGTGGATGGAGGGAAAGAGGGAAAGACAGAATTACAGATATCCTTAAATAAAAACTGAGCCTCCACCAACAAAATCAAAATAATTCCCAATAGATCAGGCACACACACAGGCGCCACCTTTACCATCTATCCCTATTTCCACTGGGGACAAACAAAGTAATAATGGGGAGAGATGGAAAACAAAGTCTTAGATCTACCCCAAGTAGTTTGGGATGGTGTTAACCCCATAAACCAACAGGTAAGAGCCAGAATTCAAGGCCAAAGCTCCGTATATTCTACCAGTGGAGTGCATGTTATATATTCTCACGCAGGTCCAGCTGAGGGATGTTAGCACCAGGGAATGGGACAGTTACCCAATTCTGGTACTCTGTGTTAACATTACCTATTCCTAGACAAGGCATAGGATGGTTAGACATAGAGGAAAACTAGTTTTGCATGGCCCATGTACCTCACCCACAAACCAGTGGGCCCAGGCGATATAACGGCAGAATTACTTAAGATGGAAGGAGAATTGGTAATGTACAGGATGCATAGAATATGTGTGGCAATTAGCCACAAGTCTGGACTGATTCAACTTCTATACCTCTTCTGAAGAAAGGTGACCTGAAACAGTGCATAAATTACAGAACTGCTTTGATCTCCCGCGCTAATGAAATCTTGCTCATGGTCATCCTGGAAAGGATCCAGAAAAGGACAGTGAGATTGCTGATGAGCAAGCTGGGTTTTGATGTGGAAGAGGAACCAGAGATCAAGTCACTAATCTTAGAGCCATAGTATGCAAAGTCCAAGAACAATAGCAGCCAATATACATGTGCTTCATTTATTTTGAGAAGGCATTTGATTTGGTCTGGTTCACAATGGTTAGACTTTGGGTACCCACCACATTCAATGGACTTGCTAGCCAAGGCTTATCGTAAGCAATGAGCTAGGGTCAGAGTTGCTGACACTCTCCCAGAATGGTTCGGAATCAAAAAGAGTGTTAGACAGGGTGTTCTCTCATCATATTTATTCAACATCCCAGCAGAAATAGTTATGAGAGAGACACCTGAGGGATAAAAAGGTGCGATACTGATTGGTGGGCAGTGAGTTTCGAATCTTGAATATGACGACATTACTCTGCTCGCTAACTCAGCGGGGGAGCTACAGGAGTTGGTAGATTGTCTTGATCAAGTTAACCAGAAATACAGTCTGCTGATCAATGTTGACAAGACAAAGGTGATGGGGGTGATGCAAACACCTGAGAGATTCTGATTGATGGAGTTTAGCTTGAACAGGTTGATACCTTCCGCTATCTTGGGTCACTCATCACAGAACACGCAGAGTCTACCAATGAAATTAGGGTTAGACTTAACAAGGTCATGACATTGTGAACTCACTTAAAAGAGTATGGAAAAGCCACAGCATCTCGATTACAAAGAAAATCTGTCTTCTGAAAGTCCTTGTGTGGTCAGTGACAATGTATGGCTGTGGAAGCTGGACCATCAAGAAGAGTGATGAGGCTCAAATAAGAGTATTTGAAATGAAAGGACTCAGGCAGATATTGCGTGTGTCATGGGACAAAAGAGTGGGTGCTCAAGAAAGCTGGTGTTAAGAGAAACTTGTTTGAGGCAGTGATATCAAGGAAGCTCAGATTTTGGACACGTGATGCAAACAGGAGGAGTGTTTGGAAAAAGAGGTAATGCAAGGCAAAGCACCTGGAAAATGTGCACAAGGAAGACCCAAGATGGCACAGATGGATATCAGAACATGGACTGGACTCTCTACGGGACACACATGGATGGCAGCAGAGAACAGAAATCAGTGGAGAAAGATTGTTTATAGCATTGCCACCCTCAGAGTAAGCACAGGTGAAAGACAAGCATTCAATAACAAGGACATAGTGAGATTGAGCTATTCACTGCATTTTACCCCGTGGATAGCATGATTATAGACTGGTCACCCTGCAGCTTAAGAATGTGCAGAGAGAGAAGGAACGGGTGTCCACCAGTCAAGTAGAAACAGCAGGTATTGCAGGAGTCCCCTGAGTGCATCCCACTTTACAACCAGTAATCAGTTCAGAATACTGATGAGAGTGATGGTGCATCTGGGGAATGCAGCCAGAGTCCAAGTCCATGGCGTCTCAGGTGGCTCAACTGTACAGGGGGTACAAGGAAAAGTGGAAAAGCAATAGTGATAGGTGATTCAATAGTTAGGGGAACAGACAGGTATTTCTGCGACCGCAAACATGAATCCAGGATGGTGCACTGCCCCCTTAGTGCCAGGGTCAAGGATGTCACTGAGCAATTGCAAAGCACCCTGAGGGGGGAAAGAGTGAAGGGTGAACAGCCAGTATTCACAGTCCACATTGGTACAAAAGACATGGCAGAAAGAGTGATGCAGTCCTGTAGTCAGAATTCAGGGAGCTAGGTAGAAAATCAGCAAGCAGGACCTCTAAAGTAGTAACCTCCCGATTATCCCCACTACCACTTGCAAGTGAGTATAGAAAAAGTAGGATAAAACAGATGAATGTGTGGCTGGAAAGATGGGACAGGTGGGAAGTGTATTAGCTTCCTGGGACATTGGGGCTGGCTCTGGAGGGAGATGGGGCTTGTATAGACTGGGCAGTTTGCGCCTAAATAGAGCCTGGACTGAGTTCCTTCCTTTTAGGGAGGGTTTAAACTAACATAGCAGAGATGTGGCAACCAGGAATAATATCAAGAGGAATACCTAGATGTACAGAATACTGGGAGAGATAGATAGCACTAGAATAAGGGATAGTAAAGTGGGGCCAGAGTAAACGAAAAAGTAATAAGATCTAAATCAGGGTTCCTGATTGCATAATTACGATTACAATACAGGTTACTGATTACGTGAATGCACGGAGTGTGGTAAATAAGATTGGTGAGTTGCAGATGCCGATTGCATTGTAGAAATATGATGTTGTGGCTATGATAGAAACCTGGCTCAAAGGTGGGCAGGATTGGATGTTAAATATTCCTGGATAAAAGGTATTCAGGAAAGATAGAAAAGGAAGAAAAGGGGATGAGGTGGCAGTATTTTTAAGGAGAGCATTGCAGTGCTGGAGAAAGAGGATGCTCCAGAGGAGCGAAGGACAGAATCTATCTGGTGAGAGCTAAAGAACAAAAAAGGTGCATTTACATTGCTCAGTGTAGTCTATAAGCCACCAGCTAGTGGGGAGAATGTACAGGAACAAATATGCAATGAAATTACAGAGAGGTGCAAAAATTATAGACTAGCTACAATGGGGTACTTCACTTAGCTGAACATACATTTGGATAATAGTAGTGTAAAGGGCAGAGGGGGCAAGAGTTCCTTGTGTGTTCAGGAAAATTTTCTACAACAGTATGTTTCCAGTCCAATGAGAGAAGCACTGCTGGACCCGGTTCTTGGGAATGAAGTGGACCAAGTGGATCAAGTATCAGTAGGAGAACATTTAGAGAACAGTGAATATTGTTCCAAAAGGTTTAGACTGACAATGGAAAAGGTCAAAGAAAAATCCAGAGTAAGAATAATTAACTGGGGGAAAGCCAACTTCAACAGGGTAAAAACAGATCTGGGCTGAATTAATTGGAGTCAAAGATTGGCATGACAAACAGTAGCTGACCAATGGGCTACCTTCAAAGAAGGGGTAGTTCTGGTACAGTCAAGGTATATTCCCTTGAAAGGGAAAGGTAGGACAAACAAAGCCAGAGCTCCCTGGATGACAAAGAGATAGAAATTAAGATAAAGAAGAAAAAGTGTACTTATGGTAGACGTCAGGTACAAAGTACATTAGAGAACCAGGCTAAATATAGAAAAGTTCTGAAGGGAGGCTGAAAAGCAAATAACAGAAACAAATAGGGAGTATGAAAAGAGACTAGTAGCCAAGTTAAAAGGGAATCCCAAAATCTTCTTAAATAGTGAAAATGAGATAAAAGAATAGGGTCCGATTAGGTACCAAAAATGGGATTTACGCATTGAGGCAGAGGGCATAGCTGAGGTATTAAATTAACACTTTGCATGTGTCTTTACCAAGGAAGATGATGCTACCTGGGCCATGGCAAAAGAATGGGTAATTCAGATAGTTGAAGGGTTTAAAACTGATAAAAGTGGTGGTATTGGATAGACTGTACTTAAAAAGTTGATAAAGCATCAGGACCGGATGAGATGTATCCAAGGTTAGAGGTAAGTAAAAATGGAAATTGCAGAGGCCCTGCCAAAATTCTTCACTCTCCCTTGCACTTAGGGGTGGTGCCAGAGGACTGGAGAACTGCAAACATTATACTCGTGTTCAAAAAAGGATGTAAAGATAAGTCCAGCAACTGCAGGCCAGTTAGTTTAACTCCAGTTGGGGGGGAAACTATAGAAACAATTATACGGAGCAAAATTAGTAATCATGTGGTCAAACGAAAGTTAATTAAGAAAAGCCAGCATGGACTTCTTAATGGAAAATCATGTTTAACTAACTTGTTAAACATGTTTTTTGATGTGGTAACAGAGAGGGACGATGAGGACAATGCTGTTGATGTGTACATAAATTTCCAAAAGGCATTTGAGACAGGCTTGTGAGCAAAGCTATAGCTCATGGTATCAAAGGGAGAGTAGCAACATGGATACAAAATTGGCTAGGTGACAGGAAACAGAGTAGTGGTTAATGGATGTTTTGCAGGCTGCAGGAAGTGGAGTTCCCTAGGGGTCAGCTTTGGGACCCTTGCTTATGCTGATATATTAATGACATAGACCTTGGTATACAGGGCACAATTTCAAAGGTTGCGGATGATACAAAATTTGGAAGCGTGGTAAACCGTGAGGAGGATAGTTTAGAATTTCAAAAGGATATAGACAAGTTGGTGGAATGGGTAGACAGGTGGCAGATGAAATTCACTGCAGAGAAATGTGAAATGATTCATTTTGCTAGGAGGAACATGGAGAGGCAATATAAAGTAAAGGGCACAATTCTAAAGAGGATGCAGGAGCAGAGTGGCTTGGATATATGTGCATAAGTTGTTGAAGGTGGCAGGACAGGTTGAGAGAGCTGTTAATAGAGCATACAGTATTCTAGGCTTTATTAATAGGGGCATAGAGTACAAGAACAAGGAGGTTATGTTGAGCCTGTATATAAGACACCAGTTCGGCCTCAGCTGGAGTACTGCATCCAGTTCTGGTTGCCGCACTTTAAGGATGTGAATGCATTGGACAGACTGTGGAAAAGATTCAGGAGAATGGCTCCAGGGATAAGGAACTTCAGTTATGAAGATAGTTGGGAGAAGTTTGGGCTGTTTTTCTTGAAAAGACAGCTGAGGGGAGATTTGAGAGATATTCAAAATTATGAGGAATCTGGACAGACTAGACGGGGAAAACTGTTCCCACATGTGAAAGGATCGAGAATGGGAGGGCACAGATTTAAAGTAATGGCAAAAGAAGCAAAAATAGTATTCACAAAACCTTTTTTATGCACCAAGTGGTTAGGGTTTGGAATGCAATGACAGAGTGTGTGGGGGAGGTAGGTTCAATCAAAGCATTCAGAAGGGAATTAGACTTATCTGAAAAGAAAGAATGTGCAGGGTTACGGGGAGAAGGTGGGAGAATGGTACTAAGGGAATTGCTCATTTGGAAAGCCGGTTCAAATGTGATGGGCTGAATGGTCTCCTTCTGTGCTGTAGCAATTCTGTGATTCTGTAAATAATACAAGTATCAAAACTACATTAATACCTTCCCCTCGCCAAATAAACAGAAGTTTAAAAAGGTTGTTATAACTGGTGCTTGACTCATCGTGTTTTACCCATCATAAACAAGTGTTTGGCTACAAGTATCTGACTAGTTTTCAAATTGCCCTGGCACTTTGGTTTGACCTTACTGCTTGATACCAACCTCATGCAGCCTTTGAACGAGCCTGGAGGGCAGGGTCTGAGGGAAGACTAACGTGAAAGCTTGTTGCCTCAGTTGTCTCAGTGACGGCACATACCTGTTAGCAAAGTGAGCTAGTTAGAACTACTTCAGTCATTCCAAGTTACATGAAAACTAATTTCTATAACACATTATTACACGGTAAAACCAAACGCAAGCACATTGCTTATTAATCTTACAATTAACAAAAGATTTTCATTTATATAGTGTCTTCAAAGATATACTTCCGAAATGCAATCATTGTTGCAGTGTAGGAAACGTGGCAGCCAATTTGCGTATTGCAAGCTCCCACAAACAGCAATGCAATGCAATCAGATAGTCTATTTTCATGTTGTTCGTCGAGGGATTAATTTTGGCCAGGACATAAGGGAAAACTTCTCCTGCTCTTCTTCAAAATAGTGCCATAGGATTTTTTACAAGAGGGCAGGGAAGGCTTTGATTTAATGTACCATTCAAAACACAGCACTTCTGACAATGAAGTACCCCCTCAGTACAGCACTGTATTGCCATCCTAGATTAGATTTCGTGATTCCAGAGTGGGATTTGAACCTCCAACCTTCCAACTCAGAGGAGCATGCTACCACTGAGCCACAATGGGCACGATGCCATTGCCCCTGGACGTGTTGACTCTTGTGGTGTAGATCCAGAGCCTTCTCTTACTCCACCTACTAGCTATTCATTGTGTGTGACTGGTGACAGTCAGCAAGCTATTTGGGTGTAAAAGGCATCTCAATAAAGTCAACGTTTTCCTCACCTAACACACCTAAATGTACAGGTGGGGCCATAAATGCAGGAACTCTGGCCAACTTTACTATTCCTTGACTCAGAGGTCTTGAGGTGAATGTACCAAATGTACTGCTACTCTTAGCTGAGATTAGCCAATGGCACAATTGGGGAATCAAACTGGAGAGCTTCTAAGCCTAGCATCACACAGAGAGTTTCACTCACTCCCTCAGCCAATGATATGAGGTTGGAGTACACTAGAAATATTTGTAGGAAATAATAATAAGTCCTGACCTAAGCCACAATTAGGGAACAGGGGTGCTGTGTTCATAGATACACAAAGCACACACACTGATTGCATCTATGACACAAACACACACTCACCAACCTATAGCTGCACACTCTTGCTAGGACCCCAAACCCACACCACAATTCCATCTCGATATATTCAGTTTCCTCTGATATCGTTACTTTTAAATCCAGCAACCAATGATTTGACAGCAAAAGTTGCCGTAGAAGTGAAATGTTTGCTGGTCCACATTGTAGGCTCTAAGTTATATGATTTCAGGAAGCAGTGCTCAGGAGTTCCATTATTGACATAAATACTAACTGGTCATTACAGATACAGATGATGGGTCTCTGTAAAATTCCTCCTTCCTTTTTCTTCTTCTTCTTTCCACCACCCGCTGCTACATCACTTTCCTTCCCATCTTTGCGATTAACGAGATTCATGAGTGTGTTTATTGCGGCCTGTCAGTGAAGAGGAGAAAAAACAAAAAGGAGATGTGACGACTCAAGTCCAACTTCAGATTTTGTAGTCAGGGGATCTTGGGAAATATCAGGGGGCTGATTTTGTGTGACCCACTCCTGAGTACTGAGAGAGGGCAGCAGCAAGTTCAGCTGTGATAAGCTAACTCCAATGGTCTGACACTCTAACCACCCAATGTAGTGGGGGCTGGAGGTGCTCAAAATCATAAAGAGTTTGATAGAGTAGAGAGACTGTTTCCAGTGACAGACGGGTCAGTAGCCAGAGAACATAGATTTAAAGTAATTGGCAAAAGAACCAGAGGCGACATGAGAAAATAAAAAATTAAGCAGCGAGTTCAAAAGATCAGGAATGCAACGCCTGAGGGCAGCTGAAACAGACTCTAACTTTCAAAACTGGATTTGTTAAATACTTCAAGCGGAAAAATTGCTGGGTTATGGGACTAATTGGGCAGTTCTTTCGAAGAGTTAACATAGGCGTGTTGGGCCAAATAGCTGTCTTTTGTGCTTATATCATTCTATAATTCTATGAGTAAAATTCAAGGTGCTTCACA
The DNA here is from genome assembly GCF_017639515.1 of Carcharodon carcharias. Classification (NCBI taxonomy): domain Eukaryota; kingdom Metazoa; phylum Chordata; class Chondrichthyes; order Lamniformes; family Lamnidae; genus Carcharodon; species Carcharodon carcharias. The sequence continues at coordinate 40,922,734 of NC_054481.1, read as the reverse complement.
GGAGTGTGATTGAACAAATAAATTGACACCAAGTCAAAGAAATATACAATAATAGAGGTAGATTTTAAAAAGCATCTTAAGTGAAGAGAGAGAGGCAGGGAGTTTTTGGGAGGGAATTTAACAGCTTAGGGGCTAGCAGTCAAGGCATGGCCACCAATGGTGGAGCATTGAAAGATCGGGGAGATCAAGAGGCCAGAATTGGAGGAGTTCAAAGATCTCAGAGATTGGTAAGGCTGGTGGGGGTTACAAAGTAAGGGAGAGCCAAGACCTTGGAGGCATTTGAACACAAGGATAAGAATTTTTAAATCCATCAAAACCAGACAGCAAAAGCCTGAGGCAGACAATAAAGGGAGGTTTCTTAGACTTTTTTCAAAGTTGCATAAACATTTCGCTTTACAAAAAACAATTTGATACGGAGCAGTTCTTCCCTTATTGTAATATCTAATTGCAGAACTTACATTGTTTGTCTTGAAGACAGCATGTCAACACTGATTTGGTTTGTCTTTAGTCAATCTTCTAGGAAGTTAATGCTAATGCTCTTATTAGCTTTATACAAGGTGAAGGTAAAATGGCTTTTAATTCCTGATCTGCAGTTTGTAGGGTGATAGGCGAATAGGACTTGGTGAAAGTTAGGATATGGGCAGTAGCTTTAGATGAGTTCAAGCTGAATTCACAAGTTTTTTTTCATGTGCGTGTTTTTAAAAGTTTTCTGCTATCTCAGAGTTGATTTCGTACACTAACAGTTTCTTTATTGCACACTGCAAGGTCTTTCAACCCATTACTGCCTCACTGATTGGACTTGCTGCTGTTTTTAGCCCTTTCAAACTGTTTCAACAAAAATGCTCATTTATCTTTCACTTCTATTTGAAGGATTAATGCACCTTTTCTCTTTTTATATCATTACTGCTTCAGATTTCCAGTATTTGCAGTTTTTCTTAAATAATTGGTTGCCCAAGAAGGATTTATTTTCCCTTCCAAAGCAGAACTACTGGCACCTCATAGCACTCTCACCAGATTGTTAATTTTTCATATAGAGGTGACTTTAATATCTGTACTGAAAAGAATAAAAATACTGCAAAGCTCGACTATTTTGGGAAACTATGCCTGCAGATAGGGGATGTCAAATTGGGAGCTTACATTCATCCATGATGTTGAGCATAAGTGCTGGAATTGTCCTGGTAAAAATCTAGTCCACGCTTGACAAGATAAATGGTTTAAGAAAGATAAATGTGTGATGTTCTGATCTTCTTCCCAGGGACTGTTTTAATTGAGGGTGTGACTCCTGGTTTATATTTATATCATCTCTCTGTGGTGTTCATCGCAGATGCTAAAAACTACATTTAATCATCTGATTTTACTCAGAATATAGACTCACATTGGGAGCACCATCAATTTCATCAATGATCAGGCAATTTGGTTTCTCGTTGCTTCCAAGCACAGATTTCATCTGGGTGGCACTTTCAATCCTGGTCTTGAAGATCTCTGGGCTGCGGTCATCACTAAATGGGAGATAAACAGCATGGCTTGACACCAGAACATATATAGATGCCTATTTGATACTCCATTCATCACTTTCCAACTCTTCACCCCCCCAATACCCACTTCCCGCCACAATGATCTCTGCCTGTCCTAAAGGTGTGAAGTCTAGCTCTATCGGCTAGTAATAGGTCTCCACTGCCCTGCACACATCAGAACATTTCCTGCTCTTCTTTGAATAGTGCCATGGGATCTTTTACATCCACCTTAGAAAACAGAGGGTACTTTGGTTTAACATCTCATCTACAACTCCAACAATGCAGTGTTCCCTTAGTGCTGCATGGAGTGGCAACCTAGGTGATGGGCTCAAGTCTTTGAAGTAGGCCTTGTACTCATGACCTGCTGACTCAAAGGCAAGGGTACACCCACTGCCCCAGAGCAGACACCTGAAACAAAACAACCTAATTAATCGGCACGGACGTGATGGACTGAATGGCCTCTTGTGACTCTAATTTCTTTTCCTATTTTTCTTGCGTAAGGCTCAAAAAGGATTTTGTCAGGCTGTTTTACGATACATGGCGAGAGAATGGATTACATATAAGAGAAACTAGCAGTTTGGAGTTTTTTTATTCATCATGGGATGTGGGCATCACTGGGTGGGTCAGCATTTATTGCCCATCCTAATTGCCCTTTAGAAGATGGTGGTGAGCTGCCTTCTTGAACCGCTGCAGTCCATGTGGTGTAGGTACACCCACAGTGCTGTTAAGGAAGGAGTTCCAGGATCTTAACCCAGCGACGGTGAAGGAATCCAAGTCAGGAAGGTGAGTGGCTTGGAGGGGAACTTCCAGGTGGTGGTGTTCCCATGTATCTGCTGCTCTTGTCCTTCTAACTGGTAGTGGTCATGGGTTTGGAAGGTGCTGAGGAGCCGTGGTGAGTTCCTGCAGTACATCTTGTAGATGGTACACACGGCTCCCACTGTTTGTCAGTGGTGGAGGGAGTGAATTCCTGTGCCTGGGGTGCCAATCAAGCAGGTTGCTTTGTCCTGGGTGGTGCCAAGCTTCTTGAGTGTTGCTGGAGCTGCACCTATCCAGGCAAGTGGAGAGTATTGCATCACACTCTTGAGTTATGCCTCGTAGATGGAGGATGGGCTTTGGGGACTCAGGAGGCGAGTTACTCAATGCAGGATTTCTAGCCTCTGGCCTGCTCTTGTAGCCATAGCATTTATATAGGACATAGGAACAGGAGTAGGCCATTTGGCCCTTCATGCCTGCTCCGCCATTCAATAAGACCATGGCTGATCTGGTTGTGATCTCAACTCCAGTTTCTTGTCTGCCCCCCATAACACTGGACACCCTTGATTATCAAAAATCTGTCTAATTTTGCCTTGAATTAATTCAATGACCCAGCCTCCACTGCTCTCTGGGGAAGAAAATTTGGCATACTAACAACCGTCAAAGAAAAAAATTCTCCTCATCTCAGTCTTAAAAGGGAGATCTCTTATTCTTAAACTGCATCCCCTAGTTTGAGTCTCCCCTACAAGTGGAAACACCCTCCTGGTATCCACCCTGTCAAGTCCCCTCAGGATCTTATATGTTTAAATAGGATCACCTCTCATTTTTCTTACGGCACCGGCCCAACCTGTTCAACCTTTTTGATAGACGAGCCCGTCATCCCAGGAATGAGTCGAGTGAGCATTCTACATACTGTTTCTAATGCAATTATATATTTTTTCAAATAAGGAGACCAAAACTGTACACAGTATTCCAGATATGGTTTCGCCAATGCCTTGTGCAGCTACAGTAAAAAACTTCCGTACTTGTAAAATCCATTCTCCTTGCAATAAATACCAACATTCCATTTGCTTTGCTCATTGCTTGCTGTACCTGCATACTAACTTTTTCTGATTCATATACCAGGACACCCAGATTCCTCTATATCACCTAGTTCTGCAATCTCTCTCCATTAATAGTACACTGTTTTTCCATTACTCCTGTCAAAGTGAACAAGTTCACATTTTCCCACATTATACACCACCTGCCAAATTTTTGCCCACTCACTTAACCTGTCTACACCCCTTTTCAGACTCTCTAACTCCAATTGACAATGAGATGCGAGGGACAAACTTGTTCACTTTGCACTTTTCACTAGGGCAGGCTGGGCTGCAGTCCACCTTGCATTCTTCAATTATATCAGTGACGAACACTACCATAGGTCACACCGGAGGTGGTCCCTTTCTCTGGGAACATAGGAATATATGACACAGGACATAGGACTTGGGATTGGGTCATTCTCTACCTCCTCTTACTTTTCTATCCATCTGGCTAGTCTAGTTCAGTTTCTGGTCAATGGTAACGCCCCAGAATGTTGATAGTGGAGGATTCAGCAATGGTAATGCCATTGAATGTCAATGAGCGATGGTTAGATTCTCTCTTGTTGGAGATGGTCAGTGCCTAGGACTTGTTTTTTTTTACTCATTCACAGGATGTGTTTTGCTGGTTGGGCCAGCAATTATTGCCTTCAGAAGGTGGCGGTGAGCTGCCTTCTTGAACTGCTGCAGTGCATGTGGTGCAAATATTACTTGTCACTTGTTAGCCCAAGCCTGGATATTGTCCAAGGCTTGCTGCATTTGAACATGAGCTGCTTCAGTATCCGAGGAGTTGTGAATGGTGCTGAACATCCCCACTTCTGTCCTTATGATGGAAGGAAGGTCACTGATGACTCAGCTGAAGATGATTGGGTCTTGGACACAAATATGAGGAACTTCTGCAGTGATGTTCTTGAACTGAGATGATTGACCTCCAACAACCATCTTACTTTGTGGTAGTTACAACTCCAACTGGTCGAGAGTTTTCCCTCACAATTCCCATTGACTCTAGTTTTGCTAGGACCCCTTGATGCCACACTTGGTGAAATGCTGCCTTGATGTCAAGGGCTGTCACTCTCAATTCACCTCTAGAGTTCAGCTCTTTTGTCCATGTGTGAACCAAGGTTGTAATGAGGTCAGAAGCCAAGTCATCCTGGCGCAACCCAAACTGAGCGTCAGTGAGCTGGTTATTGATAAGCAAATGCCGCTTAACAGCACTGTTGATGACCCCTTCCATCATATTACTGATGATCAAGAGTAGACTGATCGGGCGGTAACTGGTCAGGTTGGATTTGTCCTGCTTTTTGTGTACAGGACATACCTGGGCAATTTTCCATGTTGCTGGGTAGACACCAGTCTTGTCGCTATACTGGAACAGCTTGCCTAAGGGCACAGCCAGTTCTGAAGAACAAGCCTTCAGTACTACTGCGGGAATATTGTCAGGGCCCATAGCCTTTGCAGTATCCTCAGCCATTTCTTGATATCACACGGAGTGAATTGAACTGGCTGAAGATTGGCGTCAGTGATGCTGGAACCTCTAAAGGCAGCCAAGATGGATTATCCTCTTGGCACTTCTGGCTGAAGATTGTTGCAAATCCTTCAGCCTTATCTTCTGCAAGTGAACAAGTAATCGAGGAATTCAAACCAGTGAGTGCGCACATGCTTCATTTGCAAAACAAAATTTTCACAAGTATGGTAATCATCCTCTTGAACTGCAATCAGAGGTCATCAGGAAGGGGCTAGAAATTAAAACCACTCTCAATTTAGGAAATTAAAATAATCTAAAAAGGTGGCAGGATAAAGAGAACCATTGACATGCAAGTCACCTCCTTATTCCCTATAGAAAACTCATAAAACGTCAATTATAATTTTAATGCACTATGAATTTGTAACATTTTGCTGAAACACAGCAAATCTAATTTGGTGAGAAATGACTGAAATAACCATTTACTCATCACTTTTCTGTCCATTGGGTTTTTATGAGTTTTTATAAAGCAGTACGTTAAATTCCATATGCTCACCTTGCATTCATCTCCACAACATTGTACCCTGCATGTTTTGCAATGACATGAGCCAGGGTTGTTTTCCCCAGACCGGGAGGACCACTCAACAGCGCCACCTAGAGATAAGGGAAAGAAAGAGCCAACAAATTTACTTTCATATAGCACATAAATGACTATAAAAACAAAAAACTGCAGATGCTGGAAATCCAAAACAAATAAATGACTATATCTGTTTCAGTGTCTGTTTGAGGGATAAACGTTGGCCAAAAGTCTCTTGCACTTCTTCAAGTAATGTCACGGGATATTTTACTCCCAGTGAGAGGGCAGACATTGGTTTAACATCTCATCCAAAAGGCAGGAAACTGCAACAGTACAGTCTCCCACAGTCCTGCTGTGGGGGTGCCAATCTAGACGATTGGAGTGTAGTTTAAACCCTTAAACTTGTGACTCCGAGGCAGTTGTGCCATTCACTAAAGCCATGATTAACACGGCGTAAAACAGCAGTGGTTAGTCATTTTTCAGATCGTACACCCTCGAATGTAGAGCGGCAATTTGATCATGTCACTGTCTTAAAATTTTTGAAACGTTGATAATTTAATGCAGCTTTAATAAAGGGAGCCACTTGTTGTCGATATAACAAGCTCCAAATTAGCTCACAGTGAAGATCGCTTCAGGGGCTGCAGCTTGCACTCATCAGCAACGTTCATTTTCAGTCACATAACGGAAAAAGGAATGCTCACATCAACAATGACACTGAACTCTAAAGGAGTTAATTAGATGAATTTCTTAAAACAAAATTATCGTGTTCCAGTTTTTATTTTGGTGCAATAGATTGTGGAAACTCCAAGAGATTGTGGAAGAATCTCCTCAGAGATTTAAAGAAAAACTCAATAATAAATCAAGCCCCAACTAAAAGATCCTGATATAAGATTTAGGCAATGGTGCAAGTTGCTGAGAATTATGACTGGTGATGAGTTTGAAAAAAAGCAGGGGTACAAATGAGAGGGGATGGGCTCACAGAGTTAGGAACAGTGGCCTTTTATTTCTGCATCTTTGTTCCAATTCAGGCCACATTATTGGCTTCAAGTCTCTTTTGCCTGCTGTATGGGAAGGCGAATAGGGAAGTGAGCATCATCTTTCTAACCTTGTTTCGGGGAAAAGAGCTGACGTTTTGCAACATCATGAAGTTCTGTTCACTGACACTGTGACTGGGCAAATCTACCCATAGTCTCTTGCCCCTATCTGTGATTGGAGTAGCAGAGCTGCCTATCATTGCACAAAATTGCTGCCCTGATTTGGCCCCTAAGGAGAGGTAGAGATGTACTGATAATAGTGCAGATAAAGACCTGCATTTATATAGCATCTTTCGCAACATCAGAATGTCCCATGGTGTTTTACAGCTAATGAACTACATGTAGTCATTGTTGTAATGTAGATATTTCCCTTTAATGCATTTAAGATTATGGGCCATTTCAGTAGAATGCATAAGCTCCGGTAACAAGTAATTTCACAGCCCCTTTGCGGTATTTTATGTACTTTCATTGCATTTGGTGAAAGGACTTGCTTTAGCACCCACTTACCTTGTACTTTGGTCTGTTATGTGCATCGAGTTCTGCATCCAGGATCTCTTCAGTCATCTGAGTCTTGCTCTTCCATTTATTCTGCTGTTGCTGCTGCTGTGACTGTTGGAAGGCCAAGTGCTTTTCTACCACCTGCTTGCTTTTCTTCGCAGGTTTCTCTCTGCCAAAGACTACTGTATCCCACAGTTTCAACCACTTCAGGAGGCAGCGATTAGTGTACTGAAATATGAAGCAGCCCTTAGAACCTGCAGGAATTGTCAAGCTGACAAACACAACTCTACAAACGCATATAAGTATTTTTTCAATACTGGAGAGATTTTAGTGGCCACTTTAAAATTGACCAGATTTGAATGTCAGAGTAAAGAACATTAGAATTGTTTTATCTTTTGATAGACTAAATACATGATAGATATTACTGAAAACATTTTGCACATCAAAACAATATTCTCTTTGTGATGATTGAATTATACTCTAGCCTTCATCAAAGAAAGACACCAAATGTGACATTTAAAAATGAACTTCAATACAAAAAAAAATTCATTAGGAGGCAGTTGAAACAAACAATCTGATAGGAAAGCAAAATGATCAGTGTTGCCAATAATCTTGAAAAAAAAGAACATGTCACAAAAAGTTGGCAAGATACAAGAATAGCAAAATCATGCTAACATGGCTAGTGGCCTAGCTTGTAATAACCGTTATCAGGATTGGCTAGAAATGAAAGTGAATTCCCAACTGCTCTTGTTTATTTTTGAAGTAGAGTGTCTAGTCAACCTTTTGATAGCATTTCCATTCAGATGATTACAAGGTGATATGATTAAATTTTAGGTCATTTCATATTTTTTTCATGGTGTCCTGAACACTTCTGATGAATGTTGCACATGAAAGCTGGCATTTGAATTTGGATGCATTTTAAGAAATGGTGGTGCTGATCTTTATAAAATTGGAAATAAGAAAGCTGTTTGAAAGGTGAAGCATAATGATTCCCAACTAATGAGCACAAGACAGGCAGCGTTTTTTTTTTAAGACATTCATTTAACAGAAAATTATACAAAAGAAAGTTTGATTTTACAATTCACATTATGGTTCCAAAGGGCATTCTATCAGCATAGAGGGCTTTTAGAAAAATGGATTATTTGTATGCTTGTAAGGTCACTGAAGGACACCAAGTGAAGAATGCTGCATAATGCATGTGTCAAATGTAGTTTGTGAACTTGCCATTAAAATAAAATCTTTTTGGTGATTGTTATTGAGATTTTTGAAGAATTAAATAAAGCTCTTGCCTGTTTGTTTTAATGAATCTGAATTTTACTCTTCATTGTCACATTACTGTATTGTGAAGTACTCATATGATAAAAGAAATTATGCAAAATGTAGATTGCTGCTAAAAAATGCTTGCACTATGTTCAACTACATTCGAGGCTCTCACCTCCGAGTTAGGAGGTTGTGGGTTCCAGTCCCACTCCAGAGACTTGAGTACATAACACAGATTGAAACTCCAGGGAGTGCTGCACTGTCAAAGTGCCATCTGTCAGGTGAGATGTTAAACTGAGGTCCTGCCTGGCCTTTTAGGTGGACGTGAAAGATCCCATGGCACTATCTTGAAGAAGAAAAGGGGAGTTCTGCCCAGCGTCCTAGAATCAAAGTATAATACCGCACAGAAGGAGGCTATTCAGCCCAATGTGCCTTGTGAAACATCTTTCCACTTAAGTCCATTAGTCTGGCCAATATTTAGCTCTGAAGCAACAGCATTAAAATAGATTATCTTGTTGTTTGTGGGACCTTGCTGTGCATGAATTGGTTGCTGCACATCCTAAAATATAATAGTGACACATTTAACAGAAAAGTATATTTTACATTGCTGGATGTAAGAGCACTTTTGGTTGTCCTGAGGGCTCCCCTGCTTTTCTTCAAAATAATCAAACAAGATTAACCAAGCTTGTCTTCAATTTTCCTTCCCAGGCCCCGAACACCCAATTGAACTTCCTCAGCCAAATGCTGACTGAATTTATTGGCTTCTCTGTATCCTCTAGCACTGTCCTTATTTCCTTCAAGTCAAAACCATCACATCCTCTGCTCAAGAATTTCAATCCCCCTCCTCTAATTTTCTTCCAACTGCCACTTAACTTCCACCCTTCCTTCCTTTTCAAAGTCTTGGGACACATGGTTATGCAGGTATATTCCCACCTTGTTATCAGACCCTCGGATTGGGTTTCCAGTCTGCTTTTGAAACCAAGACCACATTGCTTAAAGTCACAAATTAAACCCTGTGGCTGTGAACCTCTGTCTCTCATCATTCACTTGGTTGTCTTAAACTCACTGTTCTATTCTCCTCAAACATTGTTCTTCTACAGCTCACCTTCATGGTCCTATCTCCTCCATCAAACCAAACACTCTTCCAATGCATCTCCAATATTATACACAGATTAGCTATAAATATTTCAGTCTTAAAATGAAAACAAAAGTCATATACTGTTGCCTTTCTGTATCTAAATGCTTCTACCCTTAATTCCAACAAATTGCCTAGCTTACACCTCAGATTCAACCAGCTAGAGCAGTGCAATACTATCCCTGCTAGACCTTTCGTCCAACTCCTCTCAGCTCTGAATATCTGCTTTGTTACGATACTGTTTTTATCCCAATTGCTCGTCTGTGTCCCTCTCTCCTCCCCAACTAAAACCTTAGTCCATGCCTCTATGATGTGGAAGTTTATTACCTCTATTGCTCTCCTGGCTAATCTCCCGACCTCCACCTCGCCACTAGCTTCAACTCATCAAGAACACTGCAGCCTTTGCACTCACATGCAGCAACTTCAAACCCCTTCTCCAAGCACCGCTGACACCCCATACTCCAGTGAGCGGATTTCAAGATTCTGATGAAAGATCACAGACCTGAAATGTTAACTGTTTCTCTCTCCACTGATGCTGCCTGACCTGAGTTTTTCCAGCACTGTCTTGCCTTTATTTCAGGTTTCCAGCATCTGCACTGTTCTGCTTTTCAAAATCATTCTCTTCATTTTCAAATCCCTCTCCCCACCAACCTAATATTTACTGAGGAAAGGACACAGCATATTTAGCACTGAAACTCAAAGGTTAATATTACAATATCACCTTACAGCAAGCAGATTGGGTGATACTTTTTGACTATATTACTTACATCATCACTGAGCAGCTCGGTGTACTGCCTTGGAGTGAATCTATCAACCCACAGTGTGCTGGAGCTAAATTCATCAATTGAGTCATCATCATCTTCATCTGCTGCTGCTTCCTGTCTCTCAACTACTCCAATTTCATCAACCTGGCTTTAAGAATAAAGCAAAGCAACAAGAGGTAAACAAAACTGCTTATCCAAATCTGGTGCTGGATGAATAGAGATGTCCCCCAATTAAATATTGAGAAGACTGAAGCCATCGTTTTTGGTCCCCAATTCAATCCCTAGCTACGAACTCCATCCCTTTCCCTTGCAACAGGCTGAGATTAAGCCAATCTGTTCTCAACCTTGGTGTCACATTTGACCTCGAGATGAGCTTCAGGTCTCATATTCATACCATCTCCAAGGCCGCCTATTTCCACCTCCGTAACATTGCTCGACTTTGCCCTTCACAGTTCAGCTGCTGTTGAAACCATCATCTATGCCTTGGTTACCTATAGCCCTGACTATTTCAAAACATAGTTGGCTGGTTTCTCACATTCTACCCTTTGTTAACTTGAGATCCTCCAAAAATCTGCTGTATGTGTCTTAACTCACTAAGTCCCGCTCCCCTATACCCGTGTTCACTGATCTATATTGGTACCAGGTCAAGTAACTTCTTGATTTTAACATTCTCATCCTTGTTTTCAAATCTCTCCGTGGCTTCGCCCTTCGCTATCTTTATAATGTCCTCCAACCTCACAATCCTCCAAGATATCAGCGCTCCGATAATTCTGATCTCCTGTGCGCTCCCACTCACTGCTCCACCACCACTGGTAGCCAGGCCTTCAGTTGCCTAGGCCCCAGGCTCTGGAATTCTCTCCTTATAATTCTACACCTCCCTGCCTCACTTTCCTCCTTTAAGATGCTTCTTAAAACCTACATCTTTGACTAAGCTTTTGGTCAACTGACCCAATATCTCCTTACGTGGCTTGGTGTCATACTTTGCTTTATAATGCTCCTGTGAAGCCCCTTGGGATATTTCATTACATTAAGGATGTTATAGAAATATAAATTGCTGTTGTAAACAAAGAGAGAAAGAAAAGGTGCATGAAATAAGCAATCTCAAATCAGGTTTATAGCCCTTAAATATCTATATCGGTGTTCTACTCCAGAAAGCTAGTTGGTAAGGGATACAGCTGGAGATAATCTTTACACACTATTATATTTGTTTACAGAATTACACAGTACAAGCATACACCGCCAAACTAAACAAACATAGTTTTAGTCTGTCTATTTGTAGGGGGCTCAAGTGAATCACCAGTTAAGGCAAACCACCTGCATACAGTTAAACACAATTAATATAAAATTAAGATCTGTATTAAGGTATTCCATTTTGATTCCTCATATTTCACACAATTCATAATTGAATTGAGTCAAATTCCTCCTTGCTCTTTCTGTAGAAAGCCTTGTTCATTGATATTCACAGGCTGTATTTCAAAGCTGAGTGTATCTAAAGACTTGCAGGGTACTGTATTTTATCCACTTATCCAGAATATTCTAATTACAATGGCCTATCCTCATGCCTAAATGGAAGCAAGAAAAAGTTTATATTTTTTCTTGGAAGGTTGGAGGGAGGGGTCATTTTGTATTGTGGCAGGATGGTAACTAAGAGTCTCTTCCATTTTGGTTGCTTGGGCAAGACAAAGGAAAGAATTTGGTAAGCCAGTCACCAGAGGAAAGGTGCATCCAAAGTAATACTTTAAATTGATTGGGAACAACAGGATAGAGTTTCAAACTGATGAGAGAAAGTTTATTTAAGATTGCCAATCAGGCTCACAGTGTAGCGCATGTGTATGTACTGGAAGCTACGTATATTAATATATAGGGACCTGCTCTATTGCAGCTGTTTCAGTTAAACAAAACAAGAGACAGCCATTTGCTGACTCATTCCTCAGGTCAATGCCTTGACCAATCAGGGACAAGCTGCCTAGTTTAAATTTCAAACAATGCTTGGCAGTTAACTGTCAGTCACCATCATTAGGTGCATTCTCCATGGCAACACCTCTACCAATCAGAGTCCACTTGCCAACCAATCAGCACTCTCTTCTCATACAGTATAAATTGCTGTTTTCCGCTTGTATTGGTATTCTTGCAAAATGTCCTGATGCGTGGAAGATGAAAAGCTTCGAAGTGTTTTTTTTTAGCAATACTCAAGAAATTTTATTCTAAAATTCATCCTACAATATAAAATTTACATGTGGAATGGACTTCAGGGTTGGGTAATGAAGTCAAAACTGTGGAATCACACAGGAAAGAGTTGGTACATGAGATGAAAGGGGATGCTGTGGCCTATGTATTGTGTTTAGAACGGGGAGTTAGAATGTACTGAATTAACTTTCACAGCCATACCTATCTTGTAATCATTCTTGCTATATTCTGTATTCATCCCAAAGAAGTTTAAAGGTTGTCAGCACAGTTACCCAGGTCGCCAATCTGAAACCAATCAACCTTTTTTTTGTTCTCTCCAATTTTCTGCTTTCCTGAAGGAGGTGACTCCCTTGCTCTCCCTAAGGAAGTTCACTCACTGAGATAAAGTTCCAAAGCCCTGGTCTGCTCTTGTACATAACCCAAGAAACACAACCAAATCCTTTCATTTCTGATACCAACTGATCTATTGTGAATTTGTGTTGTTTACAGGCTTATGGAATTTGCAGCTCTTTTTAATCTCAAAACTTTAATGCTGTATTCTCCATAAAAGCAGAAGCCTCCTACAATTGGTCTAACTTCCTTCAAACTGCCCTGAGTTGCAGACTCCAGACTTACCTATTAGGCATTTCACTCAACTTCTGGGATTCTTCCATCACCTGTCTACGACACTAGATAAACACAAAGAAATATGCTTAGACATAAGAAGGAACAAGTTATTAAAGAAACACAGAATGACCTCAAGTGGTGATTCACCACCAAATGCAAAGTTAAACACAAGGAAATGGGAAGGTGGGAGGGAAAACGAGCGATAGTGAGAAAGGTGGAACTTGTGCGGGGAGCAAGAAGAAGGGGAGGGGGAAGCAGGGTGATAGGAGAAGGGGGTTAAATGCGTAAAGGTGAAGGCAAAGTAGAGCAACAGGGAAGGTAGGGAAGTGAAAGGCACATAAGCCGGAAGTAGAGGAAGCTGAAGATTAGAGGAGAAGAGCGAATAGGTAGGGAAGGACTGGTTGTGACAGGTGGCAGAGGGCTTCTTCGTAAACTTTGAGTGCCAGTCTGGATGTGTCACCCAATAACTGGTGCACAAGTAATGATTTTCTTTGAAAATGTATGAAAACAGCCACTTATTTTAGTGCAAATTCATTACAAGATTATTTTCATCGTTCAATGATGTGAAAAAGCCACAAAAACTGTAAAGCCATTCAGTGCCTTTGGTGAGGAAACACATGCTGACACAAGTTCCACACCAACTGTTTCACTGAAATGTCCTACAACAGTGTCACCTACAGGCAGAACATGTGCAAGTGGAAACATTCAAATTATAACCATAGAGATTGACTGACAAAGGAGCTTGCAATGCAATTAGTATTTTTGATATAAAACACAAATAGTAGATAGCACATTCTTAAAGTTCCACTTCACTGTTTAAGCATTTTTAAAAAATCATTGACGCAGAGCAGACTGCCTGCTTCACACTGAAGGAGTTGCTGTAAATTAGATTCTACTAATTGATAATCCGGAAATAATTAATTAATGGGAACTAGCACAATTACAGAAACATACCCTGAAGAGACAAGTGTTTCTGGAAAGATCAGGCAATAGTCAGGCAACGGCTTGCATTGATGTAGTGTCTTTAACATAGAAAAACATCCCAAAACGAAGACAGAAATGGACATCAAGCCAAAGGAAGAGGTATTAGGAGCTATGAACAAAAGCTTGGTCAAATTCAGGGTAGGTGTATTTTAAAGGAGGGTTGTCAAGGAAGAGAGCGAATTGGGGGAGTTTAGGGGAGGGAATTCCAGAGCATATGGCTCACATGGCTGAAGGCACAATGTCGGGCGAAGGGAGGGGGAATGTATGAGAAGCCAGGGATGGAGGTACACAGGACTTTGCAGGGGTTGAGCTGGAGAAGGTTACAGAGACAGGGAGGGTCAAGATCATGAAGGGATTTAAGGACAAGGATGAGAATTTTTAACTTAGACTTTGGTAGGTTGGAAGTCAATATTGGTCAGCAAGAACAGGGTACTGGGTGAGTGGAACTTGGTGCAGGCTAGGATATGAGCCACAGGATTTTGGATGAGAAGTTTATAGGGAGGTGGAGGCTGATCACGAGAGCACTGAACAGCCAGGTCTAGAGGTGACCAAAGAAGGTAATGTTACAGAGGTGAAAAATAGGTGGTCTTTGTGGTAGTAGGGATTATAGGGCTGGAAGCTCAACTCAGAGTCATATAGGACGCCGGGGTTATGAGCAGTTTTCTTTAATCTGGAACAGTGGTCAAGGAATGGGGTGGAATTGGTGACAAGCGTCAAAGGGAATGGTTTCATGCTTTTCAATGCCTAGCTGGAGGGAATTTGCAACTTATCCAAAACTGAATGTCAGATGGATTGTAATCACAGTAGCAGAATGGGGGTCTAGCGTCTAGGGGATCAAGAGGTACAGCCGGTGCTGTTAGTACACGTGTGTTTAATGAAATGGTAAATCTCCTCAAAGTGGAAGGGTTCGTGTACAAAAGAAATCCCCCCTCATCATCAGCATCACAGTAGGGCAAGAGACCAGATGCATTCAACACACATTAAAGTAAATTTCCATTATGAGTTTCCAATCTGTTATGTTGTAACATTAGCTGGCAGCAAACTTCCACATGCTTCTATATTAGCTGCAGTACAATTAAGTGAAAGTGTGACAAAACTAAGGAAGGAAGTGATCTGTATCAGTACCACTTTCAGTTGCTCAGTTCAAGCAAGGAGTAGAGAACATGCTCAGGCATCACTCAGAAACTGCCATTTTCACTGCCTCAATTCTTAATGCCTAACTCAGCAGCCACATGCTGTGAGTGTACGAGCCAAAGAATTGATTGTAGGATGTCACACTACCCTATCACTATCTCATACCATCAGGAGTACTCTTAAATATTTCTAAATGTGCGCCAATGCTTCAGTATTCTATATGCATCAGTGGTGGCAAATCACAAATTCATATTTCCTACACTAACAAAAGTATTAATCCACCCGTTACCTCTTCAGCAACTTGTTCCTTTAGATACGAGAAAGGTACGCCCAGCAAATGCAGTTGCCTTTGTCCATTCCAATGCAGAGCATCTAACTAAGAAAATAAAACATAGACTGGTGAGTGCAGCATTGCTTTATGTCAAGACACAAAAACTACCTGCCTTTATAGAATTTTATAGCACAGAAACTGGTCATCTGGCCCAGCTGATCCGTGTTGTTGTTTTATGGTCACAAGTCTCTTCCCTCCTTGTGCCATCAACAATCAAACCCTTGTTTAATGCCAGTGACACTTTGGAATTTACAGTTAATCAAGGTTGAGTCCCAGGCCAGCGTTTGTGGGGGGGGTGGTAGAGAAGGGATGGTGGGGGGGAACGAGGGTGGTGGTGCTAAGTTACAGGCCATTCCCAAAAAACATCAGTGGCTTTGGGTGGGTGATCCTGGAGGAGGAGACAGGACCCCTTGATGAAGGAAATGCTTGTTTTGATTAGATGAATGCCACAGATCCCTAGATAGTCAGTCTGAATACGCATAGAATGTTACACTGTCACATTTATCAGAAAAGGCAAAAAACAAAAACACTCAAACAAAGTAATTTGATTTCACAAAAAGCTGCTGATGGCTAGTTCAAAGCTTTCACCTTCAGCCCTGACCTTGCGTCTTCATCCTGCAGGGCCAGGTAAACACGCGTTCCATCGGATGACGTTACGTTGATGTAATCTTCCAAAACCGGAGGCCGTTTCAGAACTCGCTTCTGCACCTCCCGAGATGGAACCTCTTCTATGGGGGCCATGCCACTTATGTCAGGCATGACCTGTTTTGATGTCTTTGGACTTCTGAAAAGTAAGGGATTGTAAATTTATACTGCAATAGCTAAATTTATATAGTTTTATCATGTTAAAACTTCAACAAGAGCAATTTATACAGTATAGTGCCTTTAATGCAATGAAACGTCCCAAGGTGCTTTGTTAAGTATGAAGCCAAGTCACAAAGAGACATTGGCTGGGATTTTCCAGCCCCTTCGTGGCGGGGCCAGAAGATTGCAGCGGCGGGCGGGTGCGGGAAATCCCACTGATTAAGTCAGATGACAAAAATCTTGGTCAAAGAGGCAGGGTGTTAAGGAGCGTCTTAAGGAGGAAAGCGAGGTAAAACGGGGCAGGGAGAATATTTGAGACCTCGGGACCTAGGCAACTGAAGGCATGGCCACCAAAGTCGGAGCAATTAAAATTGGGGATGCATAAGAGGTCAGAATTAGTGGAGATTACAGAGAGAGGGAAGGGCGAGACCATGGAGGGATTTGAAAACAAGGATAAGAATTTTAAAATCGAGACATTGCTTGACTGGTAGCCAGTGTAGATCAGCGAGCGCAGGCTTAATAGAAAAACGGGACTTGTTGGAAGTTAAGATATGGCCAGTTTAGGATGGCCTCAAATTTAAATATACAGATGGCAGAATGTGGGTGAATAGCCAGGAGTGCATTGAAATAGTTGAGTCTAGAGGTAACAAAGGCATGAATGAGGGTTTCAATTGCAGCTGAACTGAGACAGGGCAGGGTCAGGTGATGTTATGGAGATGGAAATAGGTGGTCTTAGTGACAGTACGAATTGGAGGTTAAAAACTCATCTCAAAGTCAGATGTGACTTCAAGGGTTGCAAACAGATTGGCTTAATCTCAGACTATTACTGGGAAGAGGGATGGAGTCAGTAGCTGGGGAACAGTGGTTGGAGTGGGAATCGAAAACAATGGCTTCAGTATTCCCAATATTTAGTTGAAGGAATTTTCTGCTCATCCTGTACAGGATGTCAGAAAAGCAGTCTGATAATTTAGTAAAAGTGGAGGAGTTAAATATGGTGGTGATGAGGTAGAGCTGAGTGTTGCCAGCATACACAAAAATATATACATTTTGTCATACAATTTATACATGCCAACATATGAGTTCATTTCTGAAGTTTAATATTTTATTCCAACAACAGCAGCTCCACCAATGAGAGATTCCTCAAAGTTAGACAATTCAACGCACCACTCCACTCATCAAATGAAGCAGACTTTGCACAAGGCACCAAAGAAAAGGATCTCATTATAACTTTCAAGAAACTCAAAACACATGGAGCTGACCTACTGCAAGGTGCTTATCATTAATACCATCCCAAAGAGGGACCATTTTCCAATTCTGCCTGCGCCTCTGAGTCAAACGCAATTTCTGGGGTGGAGGTAATTTGTTCATAGTGAAGGGGTCAGGGTTACTGACAAAACAAATCTCAGATGGGGAGGCAGAAAAATTATCACACAAAGCAATCAAATGCACGAGGCATACCAACTAATTAAATATAACTCCACACTTAGCTTCACAGTAACACTGGGCCCCAAATATGGGAAATTATAGGAAGCTACCTCTTACAACATCATTGTGAGATTTATATCTCACTTACAATACACAGAACTCTGTGTGGCCATACATATTACATGTCTGATATCACTTCTGGCAAAAAATGCTAGGTATGTCATTGGGTGGCAAAGTGTCAGTGGAATGGCTCCCTGATTGATTTTTGTTACCCAACTGACCAGGTCACACTTGTCTAAGTAGATAGGGGACTCAGGATCAAGATTTTTCTTATTTATTCATGGGTGTGGTTGTCACTGGCAAGGCCAGTATTTATTGTCCACTTCTGTTTGCCACTGAGAAGGGAGCGGTCAGCTGCCTTTTTGAACCACTGAAATCCGTGTGGTGTAGGCACGCCTGCAGTGCTGTTAAAGGGGGAGTCCTAGGTTTTTGAGCCAGCAACAGCGAAGGAATGGTGACATATACTTCAAAATCAGGGTGGTGAGAGGTTTGGATGGGAAGTTGAGGTGGTGGTCTGTTAGCGTTCTGGGTGGTAGAGGTCACAGGTTTGGAAGGTGCTACCGAAGGAGCCTTGGTGAGTTGCTTGCAGTGCATCTTGTAAATGGTATCCCATGCATGGATTCCCAGTTTTGAATCTAGCCCATTTAACGTGGCATTAGCGCACACAATGTGAAGATGGGACTTTGTTTCCAACAGGACTGTGCGGTGGTCACTGCTACTAATACTGTCACAGGCATATACATCTGCAACAGTTGCAGATTTGTGAAGACAAGGTCAAGTAGGTTTTTTCCTCTTGTTGGTTCTCTCATCACCTGCCACAGCACAAGTCTGGCAGATATGATCTTCAGCACTTGGCCAGCTCGGACAGTACTGAGCTACCCTTGGTGATAGACATTGAAGTCCCCACTCAGAGTACATTCTGGGACTTTGCTACTCTCAGTGCTTCTTCCGAATGATGTTCAAATGGAGGAGTACTCATTCATTAGTTGACTGAGGGCAGTTGGTGGTAACTAGCCAGGAGCTTTCCTTGCCCATGCTTGAACTGTAGCCATGAGACGTCATGGAGTCCAGAGTCAATATTGAGGACTTCCAAAGTCACTCCCTCCCGACTGTATACCACTGTGCCGACACCTATTGTGGATGTGTCCAGTCAGTGGGACAAGGCATACTCAGTGGAACAGATGGAGGACCCTGTGATATTGACAAAAGGGACCATTTGTAGGATCTGAAACCACCCCAACTGGGAAATTTATGGACTAGAATTTCAAACCCATGGACATGTCTTGACCTCATGACTGGAACTATAAATTACAAAAGCCAAGCTGCAGTCAGCAATACAGGGCCAGGCAGCAAGGGATTAATTTGGACTTTTAGTTAAAAAACAGTGACTTAAAAGGGTTTGGACATTGACTGACTGCTATCAGGGAACAATGGTACCAGAGAATTGCCATTCCTTGCCATTGACTAATGCAATCAAGAAGTCCAATTACCCAATACAATGGCACAAAGGGCATAACATAAATGCAGTACACTCAAAGAATTATGCAACAAATGTCTGCACCACAGGCAATAGTACTGGACTAGGGTCATTCAAACCCTCATTAACTTTGGAGCCAGGTGCTGTTACTGTGCCACCTCAAACAGCAGGAGAATTGCTTATACAATGAGGACTGATAATATTTGTCTGGATACATCTTCCATGGAAAATCGCAAATTGTTTCAACCAGCCAGAGCTAATGACGTTTGTCTGGACTTTGTGTGGAATCAACCAAATGGACATTGGAACAACAGGAAATATGTTTTGACATGTCTGAGTTAAATTATTATAAAAGAAGAGCACATCTGAGTATCTGGCTGTAGTCGGATGGAGGGTCGTGGCGATATTGGCTTGAATGTATTGGGTTGTAATCAGACGAAAGGTTGAGTTTGGTTACCTTGACTTAGGGCTACAGTCAACATCGCACAGACCAGCTGCGTTGAGGATTGTTAAGTTTCAGCCAAATCGCAGTGATATTGGTCTGAGCGTTTTTTTTTCAGGTTTCAGGACAGGACATGGTGTTTTGCCTGTGTTTTTGTAAGTTTAAGCCCGAGTCTTGGGAGGTTCATATTAGGTACTGGTAACGGGTTGTTTTAAATTTTGGGGTTTTGTACTGTGGGAATGTGGGTGATTCAATAAAACAATTGTGAATTATCAGAACGAACCTGTCTCGCTGGACATTCTGTTCAAGTCATACACACGTGAATCTGCTGTCATTAACTTCGGTGTGGAGAGGGTCTCTGAGGGATAAGGGGAACTCCTACATAATTCTGAGTGTATCAATATGTCAGGTTTCTGTGGACAGCTCTTCCAATTTTGGCACAAGGCCCCAGATGCTATGAGGAGGATTTTACAGGGTTGACTGGGTTGGGCACACATTAGTCATGTTTGATGCTGGGCCGCGCGCCCCCCCCCCCCGTTTGACGCTGGGCGGCGCGCCCCCCCGTTTGACACTGGGCCGTGCGCACCTCTGTTTGACGCTGGGCCGCGCGCACCCCTGTTTGACGCTGGGCCGCGCGCCCCCGTTTGACGCTGAGTGGTGCGCCCCCCTGTTTGACGCAGGGTGGTACGTAGCTGCTTGATACAACTGAGGGGCTTGTTAGGCCATTTCACAGGCCACAGTTAAGAGTCAACCACATTGCTGTGGGTCAGAAGTCACATATAGGCCAGACCAGGTACGGATGGCAGATTTCCTTCCCAAAGGGGCAAAAATGAACCAGATGGGTTTTTTTGACCATCTGGTGGTTTCAAGGCCATCATTAGTGATACTGGTTTTTAATTCCAGACTTTTTATTTAACTAATTGAACTTAAAAGCCTCAACTGCTTTATTGGGATTTGAACTCCTATCTCTGGAACCATCTTCTCAAGGGCAACAAATGCTGGCCTCAGCAGCAGCCTGCCACATCCTGAGAATGAATTTTAAAAAATAGATCTAGGTACTATATTCCTATATTGTACAAAACACTTATGACAACAATACCAAACTAAACACAAGCCCCCAGTGAGTGTTACAATTTTCTCTGTAAAATTACTGTCCTATGCTGGAAATTAGTGACTGTCCTATGCTGGAAATTAGTGACTAAGAGGAAAGATTAACAAGGTCTCTAAACTAGCACAGGGAACAGAGATATGATGAGGCTGAATATAGATTTACAAGAGAGCATGTTATTGAGGAGTCACAGTGAATATTTTTGAGTTTGTCACTCTCCGGAAGGGGTGATAATAGATGAGGAGAATGCAGCTAGTTCGTGTGATGAAATAGTCTGGATTAACACCAGAAGCTGATGCAATCTAACTGCAAAGACTGGAAAATATGGAATGCGGTAGTTCCAATTTCAAGGCAAGAGGGAATAAAGGAGGACTACAGATTGTTCATTCATGGCCTACCTGGGGTATTGGCTCTGGGAGAAGTCTTCAGGTGATGAGGGTGGCGTGATGTCATCTTCTGGTGGAGGAGGCTCCTCTGAGCTGAGCTGTGACATAAAATCCAGTTTCTTCATGGCACCTAGCCTGGGCCTCTTGTGCCTGGGAGTTGCTGAGATTAAAGAAGTTACTGAGAAACCCAATTTGACATATTAATGATGCATAAATAATGTTGCATGAGGTTGGGGGCAATACTTGTGAGCATAACACTGAGGTCTGAAGCTTGTCTCAGTCTTAAGATATGGTTGCTAGTTCTGTTTCCTATAGTACAACTGTGACCAGACTTCAAAAAAGCATTTCACTGACTATAAAGCATTTTGAGACATCTTGAGATCATAAAATACACTACACAACTGCAATTTCTTCTTTTCTTCTTTCCATTAAAAGTTAATCAAAATCCAGCACTTTATTTTAACCTGTATTTAAAAACATAAATATTCCTTCTGCTCCCTGGACACCTATATGTATTAAAGTCTTCTTAATGCTAAAACCTTATTAGTAAAGAACAGTGGGTATAAAAAGCTGGTGCTACATAGGGAAAGGTGGGTAAGGCCATAGTACTGGACTCATTTAAGAGATAGCAATATGCTGAATTGGAAACATGGGCAGGTTGGTATTCTGGAAGGAAGAGCCTAGTGGCCTTCCTCATTCAAATTCACCTTGTGATGTTAACGTGGCACTTTTCATCTGTCTTCTAATATCTGACTTACATGCCTAAAGGTTATTCATGTGGAGGTGACGGTTCACTGGAGAAAGGCCATCCAACCAAGAGTGGCCATTCTTCCTTTGTAAACCTAGACCTAGACATGAGAATCTAGGCTACATGGTTGTGAGAAACAGATCACTGTGAAGCCTGATCTGACTCCTCACCCGACATGCACACAACTTCCAGTCTAAGCCGTTGGATAATGATCATGAACTAGAACCTCAGTTGATTACTCTGTTCCCCCACCCCACCCCCTCCATTGATTGGACACACCCACAATAGGCCATTGATTTTGGAAAGGATATATTCTACCACTTGTCAAGAAATTTCATTCCCCTCTCACTCTCAATCCAAATAATGTGAAAAGATAATTTATTCAGGGTTGATCATAGAAATGTATCGCCACTGAGCACAGCATGGAGTGCCAGGAGTTTAGGCAAAGGTCAGTGCACTTCCTGGATTTTCAATAACAGAAAATCCTACTGATCTCTTCCCACAAATTACTGGATTGCACTCCTGAAGCATGGAGTTCTATGCTGGCAGCACAAATTTTGTTAAGTCTACCGTTTCTTTTCAGCATCTACTGATTAATTCTGACCAGTCTAATACAATTCTGATATTGCACTCAAGGCTGTAATTAAATATTGTTTATCACCATAAATCATAGCAAAAAACAGTGACTGTAGAGGGAATTGGGAGCATGCTATTGTCCCCTGCTTCATGTAGCAAACTAACGTACTCATTTCTTGCTCTTGATCCTGGTGCAGCAGATGGTCAGGGAATTCCACTTCCTCAGGTGAACGGAGGGCATCAACATTTCGTTTCCTAGCAACACTGCTCCCCACGATGTCCTGCTGCTTTGTGGGTTCCTGAGCCTGGGCCTTGACACTTGGGCCATTCCTGGTGAAGTTGTCCCCTGCTGCAAGGGCTTCTTCAAAAGTGGGCTTGCCGTGTCGAAACTTGGATTGCTTAAATGCACTGGAGAACTTTTCATCTGTCGGGAAGAGACAGAAAAACTCGGTGACATATGGCGTTAAGAGTGGTAAAAGGGTGATGCTAATCTAAGGCATCAAAATATTGCTGATTGGAGAGGCTGAGGGGGCTACAGTGAAGATTTGGAGGGGTCTATGCATGTAATAAATTAGTGCTGGTGGATCATCAATATATTGTGGAGGAATGAGGGGCTGCTGAAATGTTTCTGTGTGTCGGAGTGATAGGAGGGTGCAGTTTAGCCCGTGTCAAAAGCTTTGGTGCTGGCAGATCACACAGAATTAAATCTTGGGATGCCATGACACAGTAAGGAGGGGTCAGAGAGGAGAACAAATGCCAGCAACTGCCAACATGGAAACATGTACAAGGACATTAGGTGAAACATAGAGAGGAAGTCAGATACTTTCTCTATAAGATAGGGTAATAAGGGAATTAGAAAGCATGTTCAGTCTGGCTGCCCTCACATCGCCCACCCGTGGACAACACCATATGGACTTTCCGAAGATTTACATTTATAAGGCAATTCCCCTGTGCTCCATGTCAATTAAGTTATTTTTAAAAATCAGCTAATGTTCTAAGTAGCAGAATAAACGTGATCTCTTAAGCTCTTTTTTCACAAAAAGTACAAAACAAAGCACATCACAATGTAAGGCATTTTGATATTTTGTTTATTTCTGCGATGCAGTTAAGGCCTCCCTTTGTTTCTTTTTAATATGTATTATTTTTTATAATTGTGTCAAAATGTAACCAGTTGTGAGATGCACCAACGTCCTGAGCTCCAAACCGGGTGGCAGGAGCATGGAGTGTAGAGGACATAGGACGAAGGGAGAAGATTTTTGATCAAAAACATCAACTCTGAAGCTTATATGGACCTTTTTAAAAAATAAAGATTGCACAAGGATACAGAGATCCATGTGTCAGAACATCCCAAGGGGTGGTGTTTAACCATCAGACAACCTGATTACAGAAACGGACCTAGATAGTGATCTCAAGCACGTGTGAATGGCTTTCCTCCTGCCTTACCTAGATACAGAAATCACATCCATTGCTTGAAGGTACCTGGAAGCAACCCCTGCTGAGAGCAGGAAATGACCATATACAGGTGGTCTTTGCATGGCCAGAGTGGAGTTGATAATCCACTCAGATGACTCTACTTAAGACATTACCTTATATGCCGAAAGACCAGGGTCAGAAAGGGTATAGTCACAGCTCCCAAGGACATCAGGGCTGCAAACAGGGAGTGTGAGTTGGTCAGTCACCGGAAGTACCCCCTCCACACGTTGCCCTTGAAGTGGCTGTGGTGGGGAAGAGACCATTGTTCACCTCCTTGTGGAATGTGCCTTTGCAAAGAAAGTCTGGAGAAAGATGCAGTGATTTTTGTCGAGGTTCATCCAGAGCAGTTCTGTGACATAAGACTCTATGCTCTACACTGTTCCCAGGGACACACACTGAGATAAACATCAACTGCAGCTAGAGGATCATCAACTCAGTGAAAGACGTTCTTTAGTCTGCCTGGAACTTGTTGATCTTCCAGTGCAAAGAGTTGTCCCCGACTGAGTGTTGCAGACTGGCACATTCCAAGGTCCAGCACTATGTGCTGAGGGATGCACTAAAGCTTGGGGCAGCCACCACAAAGGCGCAATGGGGAAAGGTCGCTGTCTAAGACCTTTCAGCCACAGTGCACCGAGGGGCTGGGAATTGTACAGACCCCTCGGGCTGTATGACTCACATCGAATGTATGCAGTGAATACTACATACATCACAATTGTACTGAAGCACCTCAGAGTGCAATATGATCTATGTAGATAACTTAGATACCATTGCACTGTCTGTAATGTTCATTTACCGTATTGAAGCACCTCATGATCTTTGTGGAAAACTTGAACATGATTGCATTTCTTGTGGTCATTTTGAAATGTTCTTTCAGATATTTTATGAATAAAGTATATCTTTCCAAAAAAAAAGTCATTGTGTGGAGGAATTCATTCAGCAGACCGACCACCTGCGGAGGAGCTCCTGCACACAGGTCTTACTGAGCATCTGGTGTTGCAAGTATATACTATTGCTTAGTGGGTTAATAAAGGCTTTCCACATGAAGTGGAAATTGTATCCATAGTTTGTTTTGTGTCATTGATACCAAGTACAGGGTGAGGACCTTAGAGGCAGTGAGACCCCCTGGTTAAGAGTCCTACACCATTATAAATATAGCATTGTTTTGTGACAGCTGCTTGGACAACTCATAATAAAAGTATTAGAAAACTCGTGGGTTGTTCCAGGTGCCATTTTTGTATGGGCCTTTAAAAGGAGGGCAGCTAGCATAATCCTCCTGATCTGTCCTGTTAAAAATTCAGAATGAACAATTTTCTTCAGCATGCACACTACATTTTAAAATGAGGAAAAATCTGATCTGCTGACTCAGGAATTTCTGCAAGATGGAGGGGCTGTTTTGGGATTCACAAGTTCCTGCACCTACTATACATTGCAATCTGTGTTTAATTAGCAGCTACTTAGCTGCATGCCTGGGGTTTGAACAACTTAGCAAGAACTCATCGATTTGCTGGAGTTTTAACCAAGGTTACCCAATGTAGGTCAGGTATGTTGATCACCCGCTAGCACTTCACACGAATGGCCTTGAATCACTCTGTTTCTCTCTCCACAGATGCTGTCAGACCTGCTGAGTTTTTCCAGCATTTCCTGTTTTTATTTCAAATTTCCAGCATCCTCAGTACTTTGTTTTTATCCAGCCATTAATCATGTCTCGGTTTGGCCTAGTGTTGGCAGTTTATATAACCAGAGGGACCATCAAAGCCAAACCCAATCCTTGGCCTCATCTAACAACATGCACACTTCTAGCAGGAGTTCCAGGATATAGGTTTAGAAACATTTACCCTCGAACATTTCACCCCATCCCTAACGCAGGCCAAGTCAAGCGTCACCACGGTTGAAATAAGGTAACTCAGCACAAACAAGGGATTGAGCCTGTGTTCCTCCTCATCGGGATGGTTCAGAGACTCACTTAATCATATGAACCAAATAATTTTAAGCTGATCTTTCCTTGACAAAATGCTAGAAATACTAACTGCCACTAGCCAACAATCTCCTATTTGGGGTAAGACCTCCCAGTGGGATAAGAACAAGTGCAAGGACCTTGCAGTAATAAAACTGCACAAAGATTTCCACTGAATGTTTTGAGCAGAAAGTTGCACAATGGACAGAGGGATGGGGGAATTTTTTATATTAATTAGAAATCGGGACTTCAATATGGCTGCACAGTTCTTCCTTTGCAGGCTGCACTCTCCTTCCACGTGTATCCTGCCTTGATCAGTTACTTAAGACAATATCTAGCTAATGAAGAAGAGTCATATGGACTCAAAACATTAACTCTGTTTTTTCTCTCCACAGATGCTATTAGGCCTGATGAATTTTCCAGCATTTTCTGTTTTTGTTTCAGATTTCCAGCATCCGTAGTATTTTACTTTTAGCTAGCTATGTCCGCTGTCAGCAATTGGGGCGCAGGTCTGTAAAAGCATTGCTGTCATCATATTTGTAGGGTGGTAGCCTTTCCTATTACATTGTTCATCTAGTCTCCACATGGGTACACAAAATACAAAAATGTTCTCAGACATTTAAATAGATTAGATGAATAATTCCACCACAGGCTCCATACTATATTGGGATCTGTTGAAAGCCAGTTGAAATTATCACTTTGTGTGCTCAGTGGCCTACAGTATCAAACATACTGGACTACCTATTCCAGGTTCAGCACTGATGCACCCACAACCTATAAATAGATAACGTACCAAAACTTATTATAGCAAGGTCTGGGACTTTTCCCTAAAAATGTTGACAGAAAGAGAGGAAGAGGTTAGAGCAAAAATAAAACTTAGGGCAATGTAAGAACTAGGGGAAATCTGCAAATGTGAAAAAATGGAACAGAAATTCTGGAAATACATAGCAGGTCAGTCAGCATCAGTGAAGACGAGTTAATGTTGCAGGTGCAAAATCTTCATCAGAACTAAAACATAAATAATTCCTAACATTTCTTGCTCCCATTCTAGTCCATTTCTATCTTGCACACAAGGACCAATCAACAACTCTGCCAAAAGGAACAGAGACAAAATGGTCTCAATATTAATGCCACACCAACCATTCACCCACCGCCCCTTCAAAAGCCCATGGCTGGCAGGAGAGGTGGACTAAACGTAAGGGAGTCTTGCTATAAGGCATTGGTGAGACTACACAGAGTACTCTTTACAGTTTTGGAGGAATATACTTGCATTGGAAGCAGTTCGAGAAGATTCACTTGGATGAAGGGCTTGTCTTATGAGGAAAGGTTGAGCAGATTGAACTTGAAGAATTTCTTCTCTCAGAGTATCTTTCATCCTTGGAATGGTCTAACCAGATAGTAGTGGATGCTGGGCCATTGAATACATTCAAGGCTTAGTTAGACAGATCTTTGGCCAGTTGGAAAGATGGCCCATGTGCGGCTCAGGATAATGCCAAAAGCACAGGTTTGATTCCTGTTCCGGCAGACTGGGGAGCTGCCTCCCCGCCCTAAGCGAGAGTAATGGGCTCTTGGTGTGGACAGTGCCACATGGACAAGAGTAGTGCCATCATCTTATTGAATGGAAGAGCAGAGTCGAGTCTTACTCAAGGGCAACAAGTCAAAAATGCATGGATGAAGCAGAAAGAATTTAAGACCATCGCTACTTTTAAATACTCTTAGAATACCTATTAAAGTGAAACATATGAATATATATGAACATATCAACCAAGAGGAGTAAGCATTCGGCTCCTCAAGCCTGCTCTGCTGTTCAATTAGATCATGGCTGATCTGATTGTGGCCTCAACTCCACATTCCATCTACTGATAGATTCTTGACTAACAAGGGAGTCAAAAGATGTCTATCTCTGCCTTAAAAATATTCAATGACCCTGCCTCCACCGCTCTCCAGGAAGAGAGATCCAAAGATTTACAACCCTCAGAGAAAAAAATTCTCCTTATCTCCGTCTTAAATGGGAGGTCCCTTATTTTTAAACTGTATCCCCTAGTTCTAGTCTCTTCCATAAGAGAAAATATCCTTTCAGCATCTGCTCTGTCAAGTTCCCTGAGGATCTTTTTATGTTTCAATCAGATCACCTCTCAATCTTCTAAACTCCAATGGGTATAGACCCAGCCTGCCCAACCTTTGCTCATAAGATAGCATGCTCCCCCACCTACCACCCCAATCCCAGATCTCACTCAAGTGACCCTACTCGGAACTGCTTCCAATGATTTAATATCTTTTCTTAAATAAGGAGACCAAAACTGTACACAGTACTCTAGATGTGGTACAACTGTGGTAAAACCTCCCTACATTTATATTCAGTTTCACTTGCAATAAATGCCAACATTCCACTTGCTTCCTCAACACTTGCATACAAGCATTTTATGAGTCATATATCAGGACATCCAGATCCCTCTGTACCAGATTTCTTCAATCTATTTCCATTTAAAAAATATGCTGCTCTTCTATTCTTACCAAAGTGAACAAGTTCACAATTTCCAACATTATACTCCATCTGCCAAATTTTTGCCCTCACTTAGCCTATCTATATCTCTTTGCAGACCCCTTATTCCACTTCACAACTTACTTTCCTATCTCTTGTTTTGTGTCGTCAGCAAATTTAGCAACCATACATTGAAACAATTTTAAAAGTAGTTGAACTTTAGAATGGCAGACAGCCTGAATAGGCAGATCTTTATATAGTGCTCAAACACAAGTAGAGCTTCACACTGGGATAACAGCAACAAGCTGGAGTTTGAAAGGGGACAAAGAGCAGGTCCTAGGACATTGCAGCAGGAGTTCCTCAGCCCAACTAAGTCAGAAATGTTCACTTATAGTTAGTGTTCAATAACATTTGCAGATTTTCAGATAATAAAGCAGTCCTTGCCTGCATGCAGCAAGATTTGGATAACATTCCTGCTGCCCTGACAAATGGAAATAATATACATACCACACACGTGCCAGGCAATGACCATCTCCCAACAAGAGAGAATCTAACCATCTCCTCATGACATTCAATGGCATTATCATTGCTGAATCCCATACCATCAACATTCTGGGCATTACAACTGATCAAGCATTTAACTGGACCAATCATGTAAACGCAATAGCTACAAGAGCAGGAGAAAGGCTGGGAATTCTGCAGTGAGCAACTCCATTCCTGACTCTCAAAAGCTGCCCAACATCTACATGGCACAATTCAGGAGTATGATGAAATATTTCCTACTTGCTTGGTTGAGTGCAGCTCCAACAACACTCAAGAAGCTCGACTAGCAGCCGGCTTGACTAGCACCCAATTCATCACCTTAAACATTCACTCCCTCCACCACCAACGCACAGTGTGTACCATCTACAAGTTGCACTGCAGCAACTCGCCAAGGCTCCTTTGACAGCACCCTCCAAACCCATGATCGCTGCCACCTAGGATACTGTCGCTGGGTCAAAATCCTGGAGCTCCCTCCCTAAACAGCACTGTGGGTGCACCTACACAGCATGGACTGCAGCGGTTCAAGAAGGCAGCTCACCACCACCTTCTCAAGGGCAATTAGGGATGGTGAACAAATGTTGGTGTAGCGACACCACATTGCACCAAGGAATTAAAAAAGACCATGATTTGCTTCTAACCGGGACCATGGGCTTGAGGGAGCGGGTCCTCACCGGCCGCAGGGACGGGGAGGTGGGAAAGGTCCGGGACAGTGAAAGCGGTTCGGAGCGGGATATTCAATGGGCCATTCCGGGTTACATTACCATGAGTTGGTTCATGTATTTGGGCCAAGGCCTCCAGTTCATCAGCAAACAGATCCTGAAAGTGACCCTCTTCCTCCTCCTCCCAGTCCCACTCGCCCTCCATCCCCAAATTTCCCGCCAAAACCCCGGAAACACTTCCGAATGGGGGGTCAGTCGTGACGTCAGCGCCCGGCAGAAGCCCCGCCTCCTAATCCATTCTGGTGTTATTATTGGTCCATCGGGACGCCAATCACAGGAGATGAGGCGGAAGGCCCTCTCCCATTGGCTCCCCCACTTAACTTTGGCTGCGTTGGGACAACAGGGAACAACAAGCTGCATTTATATAGTGCCTTTAGCGGGTGGAAAGGCGTCTGACTGGTGTGATCGTCAGATTAAAATCGACACCAGGTCAGAGAAAAGGATATCAGGACTAATGACCAAAAGCTTGGTCTTGGAGGTAGGTTTTAAGGAATGTTTTAAAGGAAGAGAGGTTTATGGAGGGAAGGCATGGCCACCGCTGGTGGGCAATGGAAGTCACAAATAGGCTAGAGACTGGATGCAGGGCAGCGCAGAGATCCTGGAGATCCTGGAGGGTTGTAGGAAGTACAATGTTGAGGAGGGATTTGAAAACAAGATGAGAACTTTAAAATCGAGGAGTTCCTGGACTGGCAGTCAGTGTCAGTCAGCAAGCAGTAGGATAAATGGGTGAACTGAAGTCAATGTGGTTTAAGATATGAACGGCAGAGTTTTGGATGAGCTCAGGTTTAGAGAGAGATTTGATTCTAACTAAGGGAGCACCGGCATAGTCGAGTCTAGAGGTAACAAACGCATTGCTGAAGATATCAGTAGCAGATGAGCTAAGGCAGGAGCGGAATGGAGTGGCATTATGGAGGTGGAAATATTTGTTCTCGGTGATGGAGAGGATATGGGGTCAGTAGATAGGCTCACGGTCCAGGTTGAAAACAATCCAGTTCAGTGGTAGACAGTGGCTGGGGACAGGAATCAAATCAATAGCTAGGGAATGGAGTTCATGACAGAGGGGGAAATGATGAAGGCTTCAACCTGCCCGTTGTTTAGTTGGAGAAAATTTCAGCTCATTCAGAACCGAATGACAGTGATGCATTCCTCTAAGCTCAAAAGCTGCACAGTATTTGAAATGTGCTGTTCAACAAGCAGGTTATGATTAAGCACCTTTCCCTTTAAAATGCATGCATGCTAAATGTTAATCTTAAAGGTACCATGCAGTTCAACAAGTTGGCTATGCCCACAAATAGAAGTTAGAAAGAACTTTGGATGTCTGACAAACAGTCAGACAATGCAGACATTGAAAGAATCAAGAGGTGGTAGTGAGGTAGAGCTGGGTGTTTGTTAGCATAAACGTGGAACCCTGCAATGATGCTGTCAAGGGACAGAATAAAGATGAGAAATAGGAGGGGGGCCAAGCACAGATCGTTGAGGGACAATAGAGGTGATGGAGCAGGGGCAGGAATAGAAGCCATTGCAGGAGATCCTCTGACTAGAACTAAATAAGCAAGAGTGAATTAAAACAATGTCAATCCAATTCAGCTGGATAGCAGAAAGATATTGCAGGAGAATTGTGTCACTCATTTCTAAGGCTGTAGAGAGGTAAAGAAAGATGAGGAGGGTAGTTTACCATGGTCACAGTCAACACCTTTGTGATTTTGATCAGAGCCGTTTCAGTGGTGTGGAAGGTGTGAGTGAGGCCTCATTGCAGGTAATGTATGTGTGTATGTGGATGTGCTGAGGTGCCAAAGAACAAAGAAAAGTACAGCTCAGGAACAGGCCCTTCGGCCCTTCAAGCCTGCGCCGATCATATTACCTGTCAACTAAAACATTTTGCATTTCGGGATCCATATCCCTCTATTCCCATCCTATTCATGTATTTGTCAAGCTGCCTCTTAAACACCACTATCGTACCTGCTTCCACCACCTCCTCTGGCAGCGAATTCCAGACACTCACTACCCTCTGTCCTAAAAAACTTGCCCCGCACATCTCTACAGTTTTCTCCTTTCACCTTAAATCTATGTCCCCTAGTAATTGACTCTTCCACCCTGGGAAAAAGCTTCTGACTATCTACTCTGTCCATGCCACTCATAATTTTGTAAACTTCTGTCAAGTCGCCCCTCAATCTCTGTCGCTCTTGTGAGAACAATCTGAGTTTCTCCAACCTCTCCTCATAGCTAATAACCTCCAGACCAGGCACCATTCTGGTAAACCTCCTCTGCACCCTCTCCAACGCCTCCATATCCTTCTGGTAATGTGGTGATCAGAATTGCACGCAATATTCCAAGTGTGGCCTAACCAAGGTTCTATATAGCTGCAGCATGACTTCCCAGCTTTTATACTCAATACCCCTGCCAATGAAGGCAAGCATGCCATATGCCCTCCTGACTACCTTATCCACCTGTGTTGCCACTTTCAGTGACCTGTGGACCTGTACACCCAGATCCCTCTGCCCGTCAATGTACTTAAGGGTTCTGCCATTTACTGTATAATTCCTGCCTGTATTAGACCTTCCAAAATGCATTACCTCGCATTTGTCCATATTAAACTCCATCTGCCATTTCTCCGCCCAAGTCTCCAACTGATCCGTGTCCCGTTGTATCATTTGACAATCCTCTTCACTATCTGCAACTCCTCCAACCTTAGTGTCGTCTGCAAACTTACTAATTAGCCCAGTTACATTTTCCTCCAAATCATTTATGTATACTACAAACAGCAAAGATCCCAGCATTGATCCCTGCGGAACTCCGCTAGTCACAGCTCTCCATTCAGAAAAGCACCCTTCCACTGCTACCCTCTGACTTCTGTGACCAAGCCAATTCTGTATCCATCTTGCCAGCTCACCTCTGATCTCGTGCGACTTTACCTTCTGTACCAGTCTACCATGAGGGACCTTGTCAAAGGCCTTACTGAAATCCATGCATAATAGCATCGTTGATCATCTTTGTCACTTCCTCGAAAAACTCGATCAAGTTAGTGAGACACGACCTCCCCTTCACAAAACCATGCTGCCTCTCACTAATACGTCATTTGCTTCCAAATGGTAGTAAATCCTGTCACGAAGAATCTTCTCCAATAATTTCCCTACCACTGACGTAAGGCTCACCGGCCTGTAATTTCCTGGATTATCCCTGTTACCCCTCTTAAACAATGGAATAACATTGGCCATTCTCCAGTCCTCTGGGACCTCACCCATAGCCGTGAGGATTCAAAGATTTCTGTCAAGGCCCCAGTAATCTCGTCCCTTGCCTCCCTCAATACTCTGTGATAGATCCCATCTGGCCCTGGGGACTTATCCGCCTTAATATTCTTCAAGATGCCTAACACCTCCTCTTTTGGTGTTTTTAGTTACTGTTTGTTATTTATATAATGAACAGATTGTATTTTATACCACTGCCATTTTAGTACAAAGGGTTCTTATAACAGCCACTCTCTCTATGCTTCCATTGATTATACTGTACATCACTTGCATCAGAAACCTGGAGTCTGTCGAAGAATGGGCATTGTTGGTTGTCTTTCTACTTAATAAAATGAGGCCACTGTCCTAGGGCCAAGTCTTTCCTGCAAACTGCATTTTTAATACACCGCAAAAGAAATATAAATGTCTGATTGAGGCCAACTAAAATTTTTTAACACTATTTGAAAAACAGTGCATGCATTATAAAGCCTAATTATCATATAAAGATGCTTTTTCTGATCCCCCCCTCTCCAATTATAATATATTGGGGCCAAATTTGGAGGAAACATGACCCTTACTAATGGTGCATCTGTATTGTGAACCATTGTTAATGTGCAGAAATGCAGATTATGGAGTGGGCAACTTAAGCTGTGATGTGTGCCTTACCACAATTTCTTGCCACTTTTGCGCTGTTCCAGAGTCCCTCACCAGAAAAGTTGAACAGCTAATTATCAATGCAGCACTGAATTTGCAAAATTAATGTTAGTATGATTACCACAGTTACTTAGGCCGTTACAGAATGGCACTGGAGGGCTTGGAATCAGTAATGTATTTAATCACTCAGTAGGCTGACTGAGGGTAACATCTTTAATGACTTGTTCTAGGCATTTCAATTGAATCTTAATTATGACCTTAAAC
Source organism: Carcharodon carcharias (assembly GCF_017639515.1). Lineage (NCBI taxonomy): Eukaryota > Metazoa > Chordata > Chondrichthyes > Lamniformes > Lamnidae > Carcharodon > Carcharodon carcharias. The sequence continues at coordinate 40,889,080 of NC_054481.1, read as the reverse complement.
TTCAATTACGTAATCAAATAAGTGTTTTGACATCCAGGCTTGTACTGATTTTCCTTGACTGATATTTTTCTATGAATGTTTATTGAGTTTGTTGCTAAGTATGGCTTGCACCCAGTAATGAAACCTGGCTTGGGGTTGCATGCATTCAGGGAGGAAGACAGAAACAGGCATTTAAGGAGGGTATTATTTCTTACTGATTGTAGAGTTGTGGTAAAGTGAATAAGAAGAGAAACAGCAGCAACAATCAAGACTATCCCAGTTTTTTATACTGTTCTGATAAATGTTGCTATATTAGAGATATTCTTACAAAAAACATTTGCTGAGAAAAAGGCTTACAAGTGATAAATTCCTGTTAACTCAAAGCCTTCTAACCGTGGCACAGATCTCCTGCATGCTTGTTAAGTGACAAGCACAGATAGAAGTACATCAGACTTGCCACACAGCTACAACTATCTTTTATTAGTCTTGTTGGATGGTCTATACTTGCAACTTTGGGTGGATTTTTACAGCCCTTTTGCAGCGGGCAGGGGTGGGGAGGTGGGGCGTAATATGTGGTGAGCCGTTCAAAAGTCCATTTACTTCTGTGGGACCGTAAAATCCCACTGGTGGAAAAGTCCGCCCATTGACTTCTCTGTCCTCTCCACATGCTGCCTGATCTGCTGATTCTTTGCAGCATTTTCCATCATTTCAGCATTCCAGCACCTACAATTTTGTGCTTTTTGCCTTTTTGTTTGTTTTTTCCCCCAATTTGACAACTTGTTCTAATTCGCCAATTGATGGAGAACAAGTGAATTTTTTTATTCATTCATGGGAAATGGATGTCACTAGTAAGGTCATTGTTTATTGATCATCCTTAATTGCTCTTGAGAAGGTGATGATGATTGGTCTTGAATACAACTGAGAGGTTTGCTGGGCCATTTCAGAGGGCAGTTAAGAGTTAACCACATTTCTGTGGGGCTGGAATCACATATAGGCCAGACCGGGTAAGATTTCCTTTCCTGAAGGACCTTAGGGAACCAGATGGGTTTCTATAACAAACCAGTAGCTTCATGGTCACCATTATTGTTACTAACTTTTTATTCTAGATTTATCTTATTAATTGAATTTAAATTTCCCAGCTTCCGTAGTTGGACTTGAACTCACATGCTCCATATCATTAGCCCAGGCCTCTAGATTACTAGTCCAGTAATATACCCACTGTGCTACCATATGCGTACTGACATGATAAATATGATCAATGGTTAGGGCAGAAATGCTCAGATGGTATTCATCATCTACTGAATAACACTGCAGTCAGTTGAGATGTTATGCCAGCACCTCTGCACCTGCCAGTCTGACACCGTACTGCCAAGGGCAGCAAATGGGGAAGGAAGCTGAATCAATTTTTTTCTTAATCATTCATGGGATGTGGGCATCACTGGTTAGGCCAACATTTATTGCACATCTCTAATTGCCCTTGAAAAGGTAGTGGTGAGCTGTCTTCTTGAACCACTGCAGTCCATGTGGTGTAGGTACATCCACAGTGCTGTTAGGGAGGAAGTTCCAGGATTTTGTCCCAGTGACAGTGAAGGAATGGTGATATGGTTCCAAGCTGGAGGATGGCGAGTGCCTTGGAGGGGAACTTCCAGGTGGTGGTGTTCCCATCTAACTGCTGCCCTTGTCCTTCTAGATGTTAGAGGTCACGGATTTAGAAGGTGCTGTTGAAGGAGCTTTGGTGAGTTGCTGCAATGCATCTGGTAGATAGTACACACTGCTGCCACTGTGTGTTGGTGGTGCAGGAAGTAAATGCTTAATATGGTGGATGGATGGATGGCGTTCTAATCAAGTGGGCTGCTTTGTCCTGGATGGTGTCAAGCTTCATGAGTGTTGCACCCATGCAAATGGGGAGTATTCCATCACACTCCTGACTTATGCCTTGTAGATGGTGGTCAGGCTTTGGGGAGTCAGGAGGTGAGTTACTTTCTACAGAATTCCAAACCTCTGACCTGCCCTCATAGCCACAGTATTTATATGGTTGACCCAGTTCAGTTTCTGGTCAATGGTAACCTCCGGGATGTTGATAGTGGGGGATCCAGCAATGGCGTTGTCATTGAATGTTAAGGAAAGATGGTTAGATTCTTTCTTTTTGGAGAAGATAGTTGCCTGGCACTTGTGTAGTGTGAACATTACTCGTCACTAATCAGTCCAAGCCTGAATATTGTCGAAGTCTTTCTGCATATGGACACGGACTGCTTCAGAACCCTTCCATCAGTTGAACCTGCCTTATCCATCGGTGATTATTATTATGTTATTACGTGTGTGGTAGTATAGTGACTATATAAGACTACTAACTCAGTGGCCTGGACTCATGATCTGGAGTAGATTAGTTCAAATCTCACCACGACAGTGCCAAATTTAAATTCAGTTAACTAAATAAATCTGGAATAGGTGCCATTTATATCCATGGAGTGTTTCAGATTAGAGTAGACACACACAGCTGATTCTAAAGGTGCTTACAAGGCTTGTTTGAACATACTGGAATAGGAGGAGGTCATTACAAAAATGACATACAGCTTAGCTAGCTCTGCTGTTTTGTTGCATACCTACCTACTAGTCATCCAAGTGCCTTCAGAAGTTAGACTTGTAAATAGGTCTCAACTGGGCCAGAGCTTATTTTGTTAACCCATATTTGAGGTTTTTCTAGCTTATAGAAAATGGAGCAAAAAGCAACTAACAAAAGAATAATAAGAAAATAATAATTAAAAAAATAACTATACTTATTAGGTGAAACAGCATGGTTCACCTTTGGAACAACTACTGTATATTAGAGTCAGATGTTGGCCAACAGGTACATACTGGGCTGAATGGGTGAATTATGTTGGAGTGCTAAAATACACTGATGAGCAAGGATTCATGCTCCTGACTCACTACTTGGTGGATCCCCATCATGGGGTGATGTCAGGTAGGAAACAGCTACTTCGCAGGAAGAGAGCAATTTTCAGTCCAGGCCGCTATCACCCAGATCCCTTTAGCTGATTACTGAGTGACATTAGCAAAGATTGTTAGGACCAGATTGCTGGCCTTCTTAACTGACTAGGGAATAGTGTTACAAATGGAGAGACCAAAAATACAACAAATGGAGCAGGAAAAAAAATCTCTTAAACCTTCCTCCCAAAAATATACAGGATTGGAGGTCTGCAAACATTGTACCATTGTTTAAAAAGAGTGCGAGGGATAGTTAAAATAATTATAGGCCGGTCAGTCTGACTTCGGTGTTTGGAAGATTATTATAATCAATTCTGAGAGCCTGAATAAGCTATCATTTAGAAAAGCACGGATTAATCAGGGATAGTCAGCATGGTTTTGTTAAGGGAAAGTCGTGTCTTACTAACTTGATTGAATTTTTTGAGGAAGTATTAAGGAGGATTGAGGAAGTATTAAGGAGGATTGATGAGGGTAGTATTGTGGATGTTGGCTACATGGATTTTAGTAAGGTATTTGACAAGGTCCCACATGGCAGACTGGTCAGAGAAGTAAAAGGTCATGGGATGCAGGGGAATGTGGCGAGTTGGATCCAACATTGTCTCAGTGACAGAAAACAAAGGGTAATGATCAGTGGACATTTTAGCGGCTGGAAAGCGGTTTCCAATGGCATTTTACAGGGCTCAGTGTTGGGTCCCCTGCTGTTTGTGCTATATAATAATAATTTAGACTTAAATGTGGGAGGCATGATTGGGAAACTTGCAGATGACACAAAAATCGGCCTGATAGTTGATAGTGAAGAGGCTAGCTGTAGACTCCAGAATGGATATCAATGATTTGGTTGAGTGAGCAGAAAACTGGTAAATGGAATTCAACCTGAAGAAGTGTGAGGTTATGCATTTTAGGAGGGTAAACAAAGCAAGGGAATACTCATTAAAAGGGAGGATATTGAGAGAGGTAGAGGAAGTGAGAGGCCTTGGAGTGCATGTCCACAGGTCACTGAAGGTGACAGGATAGGTTGATAAGGTGGCAAAGAAAGCATATGGAATGCTTTCCTTTATTGGATAAGGTATAGAATACAAAAGCAGGGATGTAATGCTGGAACAGTATAAAACAATGGCATTTTATGTACAATTCTGGTCAGACATTACAGGAAGGACATAATTTGCTCTGGAGCGAATACAAAAGAGATTTACAAGATTGTTGCCAGGGCTGGAAAATTGCAGCTGAGGAAAGACTGGGTAGGTTGGGGTTGTTTTCCTTAGAACACTGGAGGCTGAGGGGTGACTTGCTTGAGGCGTACAAAATTATGAAGGGTCTAGACTGGACAGGGAAGACTTGCTTCCCCTAGCAGAGAGGTCAGTTACCAGCAGGCACAGATTTGTGAGTCCTCAAAAGGCAGTGGAAGCAAAGTCTTTGAATATTTTAAGGCAGATGGATTCTTGATTAACAAGGGGGTGAAATGTTATTGGGGGTAGATGGAGGGTTAAAATCAGTTCAGCCATGATCTTATTGAATGGTGGAGCAGGCTCAAAGAGCCAAGTGGCCTACTCTCGCTCCTAATCCATACGTTCGTATGTGTCTGGAATTTGCTGCCCGGATTGTTGGTTGAGCCAGAAAGCCTCAACTCATTTAAAAGGGACCTGGATCTCCACCTGAAGTGCTGTAACCTGCAAGGCTATGGACCGGGTGCTGGAAGTGGGATTAGAATGGGCAGCTGGTTGTTTTTTCAGCCAGTGCAGACATGATGAGCTGAATGGCCTCTTTGTTTGCCATAACTTTTCTATGGTTCTACTGAGCTGTTCTCTTCCTCTTCCCCCAGCACAAAGGCAGCACCAGATTTAAGCTATTCCAATGTTAAAGTTAACAGAAATAAAAACAGAAAATGCTGGAAATACTCAGCAGATCAGGCAGCATCTTTAGAGAGAGGAACAAAAGAGTTCATGTTTTTGTCATGTTTCTCTCTCCACAGAGGCTGCCTTACCTGCTGTGTATTTCCAGCATTTTCTGTTTATTTTATTTCAGATTTCCAATGTCCGCAGCATTTTCCTTTTGTGTTAAAGTTAACAGTCCCCTTGCATTAAAGTAGTGGAGCCATGTGGTAATCTTCAATTCTCTGTCTTTCCTTAGGACTGATGCTGCATGGCGTGGTGATATGGAGACTGCCAGCATAGACAACCTGTGTATTCTATACCAAAGCACAGATTTCTTGGTGGTGAACAAGCACTGGGATATTCGCATTGATAGTAAGATGTGGTATGAAAAGCTGACTGTTCAGTCTCAGCTAAAGCACCAGTTTCCTGAGCTTGTTGACCCAGATACTTACTATGGCTTTAGGTGAGTACTTTATGTCCACTTTGTATCATGACACCAGGGTTTACCCTGAATTTGTCCAACTGAGGGAGCTTAGAGAAACTGACATTTATGTAGCAATTCATGGGACACTGGCACCAGTACTCAGGAAAGAGAGAGCTGTTCCGTTGGGATGGGCTGCATTTAAACCGGACTGTGATCAGTGTCCTGGTGAATTGTATAACTAGGAACTAGGACTGTGTATAGGGCTTTAAACTAACACATGGGGGGAGGGTGGTGGAGGTGCAGGGAGGGAAGAAATTTCAGGTGAAGGGAGACTTAGAAATCCAAAGAGAAAAGTTGGGGCAACAGAACAGTGTAGCAAACAGAGTGGGATAGGCGGGGACAGAGTTTAACAGTAATTTTGCATCAGTGACTAAGGTTCATGCATGGATTAATAGTAAAAAAAATGCAATTAAAGGCTCTTTATCTGAATGTGTGAAGCATCCACAATGACATAGATGACTTAGTGGCACAAATAGAGGTAAATGATTTAGATCGAATCACCATTAAAGACATGGTTACAAGGTGGCCAAGGTTGGGAAATAAATATTCCAGGGTACACAATGCTTCAAAAAGACAACAGAATGGTAAGGAGGAGGGGTAGCCCTGATAGTAAAGGATGACATAAGGAACTTTAGTGAGGAAGGATCTTGGCTCAGAAAATCATAAAGTAGAATCAGTCTAGGTGGAGATGAGGAATATCAAAAGTCAGAAAATGCTGGTGGGAGTGTTTATAAACCCCTTGACAATAGTTATACTGTTGGACAGAGCATTAAAAAAGAAATTCTTGGGGCATGTAACAAAGGCAATATAATAATTGTGGGGTTTTTAATCTTCATTTGGACTGGACCAATCAAATTGGCAAGGGTGCTCTAGAAGGTGAATTTGTAGAATATTTTCATGACACAATCTTGGAGTAATGCATTGTGGAATCAACTGGGCTTAAAGATGTTTTACAACTGGTACTATGTAATTGAGGAAGGGTGAATTAGTAACCTCATAGTAAAAGATCTGCTGGGAACTAGTGATCTGTAATGCAATTAAATTCCATGCTCAGTTTGAAAGCAACATACTCCAATCACGAACCAGAATCTTAAACTTAACAATGCCGATTACATAGGTATGAGGGGAGAACTGGCTATGGTTGATTGGGTAGATAGAGTAAATGTATGGTTGTAAATAAACAGTGGGAAACATTTAAAGAAACAATTCAAAATTTTCAACAAAAATATATTCAATTGAAAAACAAACACTCAGCAAGAAAGATCCATCTGTAGCTTACTGAGGAAGTTAAGGATACTATTAGATTAAAATAAAGGTTTATAAGGTTTGTAACAGGAAGGAGGGGGAGTGGTTTAATTTAAACAGCCCTAATTTCTCCTCTCACCATCCATCCGCAAACAGAAAGGTGTTTTTGATTTTTGATTTCCCTCTCAATATGTGGTGGCGTATTTTCCCAACCAGTCAGTTTTGGTATGATCCAATTCTCTATTAATAACCCCACAACACACCCGAGAATGGGTGAACTAAATGGGTTAGTTTACTTTTATACACACTCAATGGGGTGTCGCTACATAACCCCGGTACATTGATACAATAAAAGAGGGATAAGAGAAAGAAAGAGCACAGGGCAAAGACCATAGACAGAATAAGAATTATTGTTTCACTTGAGTCCAGAGTCCAGAATCAAAAGTCCAATGGTGTATCATTTCACAGGGCTTAGCAGGCTGAAGCTGATGATGGGTAATTCACTTTTCCAGTAGCAATGACTTCCATGATGGTAGTCTACATTCCAGGTAGAGATGATTTAGTCTTGTAGGCGTTAGTACAAAAGTTCAGAACTTCCAGTAGAAAACAGTGTAGGTGGGAAACCAGGTATTCAAAATCCTAGACAGAGCCCTTTCTCTGCTATTGCCTGTTATATGAAAAATGGCACTCTGCCCTTTTCAAAGCAAATTACAGGTTCTAGCAGCTTGGGGGGTGGAGGAAGATGTGTCATGTGACACGACTCCCATTTCTCCACCTTGTGTTAGACAAAGGATGTATATCCCTTGTCTGGATTCTTGAGAGGGTTAATGTTTCACCCATTAATAAGTTCAACAGAGGTTTCAGGGTCCTTTTGTCTTTACAGACTGATCATCTCCATTGGCCAGGGCCATGCCTTAAAAATGTAAAGGGCCTTTGTACATTTCCTTGGGATTTGATCTCTGCAGTCACAGGGGGGCATTCACACCTCTATAGAGATAACGAGGTTGCTGCTGTTCTGAAGGCCAGAAATTCCTTTTGTGTGAGTCATAGCCAGTGATGACTTCAGGGCCACCAAAAAGTAGATCAAAAGGGAAGTAGTAGTATATGAGAGTAAACTAGCTGGATTGTAGATTGTAAGAGCTCTTACAAACATAAAAAGTAAGAGAGCAGCTAAAATAAACATAGCAGAGACAGGAGAAATTATTATGGGAATGAGGAAATAACAGAGACATTGAACAAATATGGGCAGGTTAAGTGAGTGGGCAACAAGATGGCAGATGGAGTGTAATGCAGGGAAGTGTGAAGTTATTCATTTGGTTGTAAGAATAGAAAAGCAGAATATTTTTTAAAAGGTGTGAAACTTGTAAATGTTAATGTTCAGAAGGACTTGGGTGTGCTCGTACAATGGGCATAGAAAATTAACATGTAGGTATTGCAAGCAATTAGGAAGGTAAATGGCATCTTGGCCTTTATTGAAAGGGGAATGGAGTACAAGAATAAAGAAGTTTTGCTACAATTGTACAGGGTGGGAAGGATGACCAACTCTGGGTGAAACAATTATGGGACACTTTGCCTTGACAGGGTGGCAAGACAATGGCAGCAGCCAAGGGTTGGAGGGGCGGTGGCGATGGCTGGCGAAACCAGGGACCTGGGGTAGAAGGGCACTGTACAGACTCAAACTTGAGCCACCAGTGTACTGTGGCCAGAGCAGGCACAAAACAAACAGCGTGACTTTCAATTGACTTTTGGCTGCTCTCCAAATTTTCTTGTCTTGCTTGCAACGATGCTCGCCATTGGAGGAATTGGAAAATCCTTCCAAAAGTCTGTAGAACTGTAGAGAGGGCAAAAATCCAGGACACAACGTGTCCCGGGAAGTGGGTCGAAAAGTACAGGACAGTCCCAGAAAATTCAGGACGGTTGGTCACTCTGGACCTTGGTGAGACCACACCTGGAGTACTGTGTGAATTTTGGTCTCCATGTTTAAGTAAAGATAAACTTACATTGGAGGCAGTACAGTGAACATTCACTCGATTGGTCCCTGCAATGAGGGTGTTGTCCTGTGATGAGAGGCTGAGTAAATTGGACCTATATTTTATGGAGTTTAGAAAAATGAGAGGCGATCTCTTTGAAACATACAAGACTCCGAAATGGGCCTGACAGGGTAGACAATGAGATTGTTTCCTCTGGTTGGGGAATCGAGAGCATGGGGGCACCGTCTCAGGTTAAGGGATTGACCATTTAGGACTGAGATGAGGAGAAATTTTGTCGTTCACAGGGTTAGAAATGTAGAAAACAGGAGCAGGAGTAGGTCATTCTGCCCATTGAGCCTGCTCTGTCATTCAATATGATAATGGCTGATCCTCTATCTCAATGCCATACTCCTGTGCTCCCCCCATACCACTTGGCGCCTTTCGAGTCCAGAAATCTATCTATTTCTTTCTTAAATATAATCAGTGACTTGGCCTCCACAGCCTTTTGTGGTTGAAAATCCCACAGGTTCACCACCCTCTGAGTGATGAAGTTTCTCCTTATCTCAATTCTAAATGGCCTAACCCGTGTCCTGTGACTGTGACCCCTTGTCCGAGACACACCCTTGGCCAAATGAAACATCATCCCTGCATCCAGTCTGTCCAGCTCTGTCAGAATTTTATACGCTTCATGAGATCCCCTCCCATTCTTCTAAATTCCATTGAGTACAGGCCTTGTCGACCCAGTCTCTCCTCATATGACAACCCTGCCATCCCAGAAATCAGTTTGGTGAACCTTCGCTGCACTCCCTCTAAGGCAAGTATATCCTTTCTTAGGTAAGGAGACCAAAACTGCAAACAATACTTGGTCTCACTAAGGCCCTGGACAGCTGCAGTAAGACACCCTTGCTCCTGTACTCAAGTCCTCTTGCAGTGAAGGCCAACATACAATTTACCTTTTTAACTGCTTACTGAACAAGAACACCCAGATCCCTTTGTACATCAACATTTCCCAATCTAACACCATTTAAATAATACTCTGCCATTCTGTTTTTCCTACCGAAATGGATAACTTCACACTTACCACGTTATACTGCATTTGCCATGTATTTGCCCACTCACTCAACTTGTCTAATTGCCATGAAACCTCACAATATCCTCCTCACCACTCACATTCCCACCAAGTTTCATGTCATCAGCAAACTTGGAAATATTACATTTGGTTCCCACATCCAAATCATTGATATAGATTGTGAGTAGCAGGGGCCCAAGCACTGATCCCTGCAGTACCCCACTAGTCACTGCCTACCACTCTAAAAATACCCATTTATTCCCACTTTCTGTTTTCTGTCTGCTAATCAATTCTCAATCCATGCCAATATATCATCCCCAATCCCATGTGCCATCATTTTACACACTAAGCTCTTATGTGAGCCTTTATCAAAAGCTTTCTGAAAATCCAAATGCACTTATCTATTTTGCTAGTTACATCCTCAAAAAACTCCAGTCGGTTTGTCAAACATGATTTCCCTTTCATAAATCCCCGTTGATATTTTCTAAGTGTCCTGTTATCACACCCTTTATAATAGAGTCTAGCATTTTCTCTACTATTGATGTTAGGTTAACTGGTCTGTAGTTCCCTATTTTCTCCTTCCTTCCTTTTTTTAAATAGTGGGGTTACATTTGCCATTCTCCAAACTGCCGGGACTGTTCCAAAATCTACTGAATTTTGGAAGATGAGATCCAATGCATCCACTGTTTCCATGGCCACCTCCTGGGATGTAGATTTTCAGGCCCTGGGGATATATTGGCTTTCAGTCCCATTAATTTCTCCAGCACTCTTTTTATAGTAACACTAATTTCTTTCAATGCCTCCTTCTCACTAGACCCTTGGTTCCCTATCATTTCTGGGAAGTTATTTGTGTCTTCCTCTGTGAAGAGAGAACTAAAGTCATTGTTTAATTGCACTACCATTTCCTTGTTCCCTATTATAAATTCTCTTGTTTTGGATTGTAAGAGACCTACATTTGTCCTCAACAAGCTTTGTTTTTTTATATACTTATAGAAGCTTTCACAGTCTGCTTTTATGTTCCTTGCAAGTTTATTCTCATACTCTACTTTTCCCTTCTTAATCAATCTCTTGGTCCCCCTTTGCTGAATTCTAAACTGCTCCCAATCCTCAGGCTTGCTACTTTTTCTAGCAACTTTATATGACTCCTGTTTGGATCTAGTACTATCCTTAATTTCTATTGTTAGCCATGGGTAGGCAGCTTTCCTATTGTGTTTTTGTGCCAGAAAGAAATATATAACTGTTGCAATGCATACATTCGTTCCTTAAATATTAGCCATTGCCTATCCACCTTTTAATGAAGTTCCCCAATATATCTTAGCCAACTCATGCCTCGTACCTTCATAGTTTCCTTTGTTTCAATTTGGGTTGTAAATCTTTGGATTTCTCTACCCCAGAAGGTTGTGAATATTCCACTGTTGACTATATTTAAGGCTGGCACAGACAGATATTTGGTCTTTCAATGAACCAAGGGATATGGGGAGTGGTGGAGGGAATTGGATTTGAAGCTCAAGATCAACCATGAATTGCAGAGCAGTCTAGACAGGCTATACGGCCCATTCCTGGTCCTATCCTTTGTGCTCTTGTGTGTTCTTTCACAATTTCAAGATGCTCCCAAAGCGCTTTGCAGCCCAATGCAGTAATTTGCTGATGCATAATCACTCATGTAATATAAGAAATGCAGCAGCATTTGTAATTTGCACATTAGTATGGTCACACAAAGGGCAATGTGACAATGACTAGATAATCTGTTTTTTAGCATGTTGAATGAGAGATAATTATTGGCCTGGACTCTGCAAAGAACTCCCCTAATCTTCTTCAGATAATGCCATGGGATCGTTAACTTCCTCCTGAGAAGGTAGATGGGGCCTCGGTTTCATCCGACAGTGGCATTCCCTCAGCGCTGGACTGAAGTGTCAATTTGTAATTTATGCTCAAGCCTTTGAAATAAGTCTTGAACTCATAGCCTTCTGACCCAGAGGCACAAGTGATACCAACTGATCTACAGCTGGAGGACGGATGACAATATTGAAACTACTGCATGCATACAAGATTGCATTAAGTTTCCTGCCTCAGATCCACTCCAATTTTGAGGGGAAGTCAGAAACTCATTTGTTTAAAAAAAGCTGTTTCTGAGGCTGGGATGTTCTGGCCCCACCGTGGATGCGGCGAGCCATTCAAATCTCCATTAACTTCAGGAGACTGGAAGATCCCATCAGCGGGAGGGGCTGGAAAATTCCGGCTCGAAATTATAACCTGCTAGTGAAATCATGGGAGCACAGTTTTTGTGTGATTTCAGGGAAGGTGAAAAGCAGACTTTTCCCAGTCTTTTACTCAAAGAGAAGCTTCAGTCCCTGGAGTGTAGAAATCACACTGCTGACCCATATCCCCAGTCAATATGCAGTCACAACAAAATGGCAGTGGCTCTCGTTTTCTGATGGCTGTTGTTGTCTAGGGTGCTGGATACAGTTTGGTAGGCTTGAAGAAGTCTTCATAGTCGTGGGCCAGGATTTTCTGACCCCATCGTGATAGGACCCGCCACAAGAGATTTGGCGGCCCAGCCAAAAGTCCATTGAATTTCGGCAGGACCAGATGATCCTGACAATGTGTGGGGCCAGAAAATCCCACCAATACAAGGTTAACTGCAAGTCTTTATTGACTCTTAAAACTATTTACAAATGTACAGTAAAGGGTACAAGCTAGGAGCTGTCTCTGGTACACATGGCTCTGTTCAACACTAGACTGACCCTGGGTGTGGCTGATGTGCTATGTTGCGTCACTGTGTGGGTGATACTGTACTCAGCCCCACATTAACCCTACATGTACCAGACTCTTATCATATACCTTCTTCCAAGTCTTTATCCAATGCATTTCAAGTGATTATAATTTACCTTATGTCTTACATTGTTATTACTATCCTACATTTGCATTGTCATTACTACATTATCACTACCACATCTCCCCCCTTCAAGTTCTTGAATTCAAAGGTTCAGGTGGTCTGTTGGCCATATAACCCTTGCATATCTTATTCACAGTACTATAGGACGAGTGGTAGGTTCTGTTGCTGCTGGTTCTTCCTGTAGGTTTGGAGGTTTTTCTGGCATCTGTTCCTCAATATCTCTCCATTGCATAAAGGGCACAGGCAGTCTAGGGATGAGGAAGAGACTCCTCCTTCTGTTTCTCCTGACTGTGCCCTCTGCAGTGTTTAATCCAGACCTTGTCACCCTTATGTAATAATGGCAAGTGTCAAGTACAATACCTTCTATTGTAGGTGGAAGCTTGCTTCTGCCTGTAAGACTGCTCTCTTGCTTGGATATCCTGGTAATCAACTCTGGTATGAGTTTTTTTTAGCTGGATTGGAAGTTGTGTGTGGAGTTTCCTGCCCATCAGGAATTCAGATGGTGACAGCCGCATTGTAAAATGGTGGACCTATATGTGAGCAGTGCTGTGGGGAAGTCTTTGTTCATTTTTAGGAGGGCTTTTACTGTATGGACTCCTGTTTCAGCCTCCCCATTTGACTGTGGGTATCTCAGGGAACTGGTGAGGTGGTGGAAGCCAGATATGGCAGTGAAATGCGCAAAGTACTTGTTTGAAAACTGTGGCCTTTATTGGACGCAATCCTGTCCAGGATGCTGTGGCTCATGAACATCTCTTTTAGTGCCTTAATTACGGCCTCTGTGGTAGTCTTGTATAGTTGCTTCACCTCAAACCATCTGAAGAAGTAGTCCACCACTATAAGGAATGATTTGCTGTTGAAGACGAACACATCAACGCTCAGCCTCTCCCAAGACCTGGTAGGGATTATCTTTGGTCCTGCCTGTGCAATGCACGCATCTGGCAATTTGCAATGGTGTCTTCTGTTGCCTTGGAAATGCCTGGCCACCAGACAGCGGATTGGGCCTGTGCCTTGCACTTGGTGATGCCCTGGTGTATTTTTTGAAGGACCTCTGACCACAGGGAGATTGGGATGACCAGCCGCTCATTGTAGACCAGGAGGTCATCTTTTTAATTGTAAAGTGCTTTTGTTGTCCAAACCAGGTTTTCATGGTCCTCCTGTTCGATCTTTGCTGATGCCTTTCTTGTTGGCTGTATCTGCAGATGTGGGCACACACTTCATCGTGTATTTGTTCCTGAAAGATCTGTTAGTGTTTACTTGTGGTCCTTGGCAGGCATCTCCTTGTCAATTGGGAATATGCTTCCAGTTGTTCAATGAGAATGACATCCTGTTTTGTCGGGAGGCCTGTTGTGGGCTCTGGAAAGTGGTGTCTGCTGTTCTCTGGTTTTTACATTGGACGTATCCCGTCTCATAGGCGAACCTCCTGAGGTGCAGGCAAAGCCTCTGGATTCTGGGAGGCATCTTTGCTAGCTCCTTTTCATCCAATAAGGAGACTAGTAGCTTGTGGTTCATTTTGATTGTAACCTTGAGGCTGATGATATAATCTGAAAACTCGCATGCCATCTCGTTCAGCTGCTGCTGCACCTGCTTCATGAGCGGATGGGGGATCTTATGTGGTGTGAATAGGCACATGGATTTAGCATCTCCTCTCAGTGTGATTCTGTATTCATTTTCCAGTCGCCCCACTCCTGTGAAAAGTTTCGGGAACACACTTGCACACGGAGCCAGGCCCTTGCTGGCTGACCTTATCAATCATCTGTAACAGGTTAAGTTCAACACAGGATTTGTGGCTTAGTAATGAACAGTCCTGGTTGTGGATCACAAAGAGGATCTCACAGATTGCGAGCTCGGATGCCGTATGTTCAGGCGCTGACTCGGGAATCTGGCTGGCCACGGTGCCTTTGGAAATGAGCTGCTCTGATCTGGCCAAGAACAATTTTTAGCTCACCCCTGCTAGGTCTTTTGACTCTGCAATCCGTGGGTATTCAAACTGAACCTCCACGCGATCTCTGGAGTCCTAAGCTACACAGTGAAGCTTTTTTCCCTTCTTCCTTCTACTTCCAGTTCTGCTATAGAGCTTCTCTCAGGCGATCTCCATCTGTGTCTTCACTCAGGTGCTTTCAGTCAGATCAGAATGCTGCTCCTTTAATTTTCCAGCTTTTGAATTTCTTCTGCTCCAGCTTTTCTGAATTTCTGGGTTTTTCCATGAGCTGCCACCATGTTGTAGGGTGTTCGATACAGTTTGGTAGGTTTGAAGAAGTCTTCGTAGTCATACATAGGCCAACTGTAAGTCTTCATTGACTCTAGAACTATTTGCAAATGTACAGTAAAGAGTACAAGCTAGGAACTGTCTCAATGCTTGCTGGTACACACAGCTCTGTTCAACAGAGACTGACCCTGGGTGTGGGTCATGTGCTCTCTTACATCACTGTGTGGGCAGTACTGCAGTCAGTCCCACATTAACCCTATATGTGCCAGACACTTATATTACATCTGTACTTTGCTTCCAGCTGTGGGGAATGAAGCACTTGAGACAGGTATCACTGTTGCTGGGCCCTGGTCTTGCGTTAAATAGATTTAGGACACAACATTATCACAAATTAGAAACTGTGAAAGCCAGACAATTCTCAATTTCTAAAAATGAGCTTGAGGCCACACATTGGGCAGAATTTTCTGCCTTCCAGGCGGGCGGGCCTGACCCAATCTCCAGTGGGCAGGGAGCCGATCCCCGTGGGCGGGGGGAGATTCCCCAAATGCAAGAGTGCTAAGTGCTGCCTCAGGGGAATTACTACCAGTTGTGAAAACATTAAAAATAGAAATAAAAAATCCTTAACATGTCACATGAGATGGGACATGTTCATAAATTTCACTAAAACTTTATTAAATTTTTTAAACCCTTCATGAAACCTCATCCCGCTGGTGGATGAGGTTTCATGTTTTTCAGAAGCCCGCCGGGGCTCCTGGCCTGCCCGCCGGCCATTGACAGGTCGGCAGGCGGACAGCTGATTTCACTGTCCCCCCGTCTTCCTTAGTATTTAAATGGGGCAGGATGACGTCAGGGGGAACCCCCGACATCATCCCACGTCATTTTGCGCGTCGGCAAGCGGGCCCTGCCTCCTGCTCGCCAACGGCAAAATTCAGCCCATTAACATTTGTGATGCAAGTAAGGATTCTAAGAAATGACTATAAAAATACCTGCCAATTCAAACATTCATTGAGAAAAGATACCTGTGGGTTTCTTTGTTTATATTCATTAACCAGTTGTACTAGTTAGTGTCTGCGCCATCAATTCTTGGGGCGGTAAAACTGAGGATAATGTTATTAAAGACAGTCCCTTTTGGATATTTTAAGGCTTGGATTTGGTAGCAAATTAAATGACAGGAAGCCTGAAGCTCATGGTTGACAAGCCAAAAACACTAGCTCCTAGAAGTCTTTTGTAAGTTCCTTGGGACATTTTACTACTTTAAAGGTGTCATAAAAGGCAAGTTGTTGTTGTAATATATGCTTGGCAACATGAGGTCAGCGGTTGCTTAATTGTGACGACACCAAGAGACTAATTAATATTCCACGCTGGATGGGGTCCAAGGTCCTGAAGCAACAGTCTTTAGCATTCCTGATGGTTTTGATGAATTTATCTAGTGAAGTAGCTGAGGAAATTTATCCATGCTGAGGTAGTCGATTTCATTAAGACTGTGGCACTAGGTCTCGATAATTCTGGAGGGTTAAAGAGTAGACTATTGGCCAAAGCTTCTACTACATAAGAACATAAGAAATAGGAACAGGAGTAGACCATTCAGCCACTCGAGCCTGCTCTGCCATTCAATAAAATCATGCCTGATCTTCTTGTGTTTGGATTTCCACATTCCCATCTAACCCCGATAACCTTTGATTCTCTTGTCTAACAAGAATCCATCTACCTCTGCCTTAAAAATATTCAGTGGCCCCACCTCCACCACCTTCTGAGACAGAGAATTCCAAAGTCTCACTACCCCCTGAGAGAAAAAGTATCCCCATATCTCTGTCCTAATAGGGCAACTCCTAATTTTAAAACAGTGTCTCCTAGTTCTGGACTCACCCACAAGAGGAAACACCCTTTAATCGTCCATCTTGTCAAGGCTGTTCAGGATCTTGTATACCTCAATCAAATCACCCCTTACTCTTCTAAACTCCATTGGAAACAAGCCCAGTCTGTCCAACCTTTCCTCGTAAGACAACCCACTCATTCCAGGTATCAATCTAATAAACCTCCTGTGATCCGCCTCCAATGCATTTACATCCTTCCTTAAATAAGGAGACCAAAACTGCGCACAGTATTCGAGATGCAATCTCACCAATGCCCTGTATAACTGAAGCATAACATCCTTACTTTTATGTTCAATCCCTCTCGTAATAAAGAATAGCAATCCATTAGCCTTCTTAATTACTTGCTGTACCTGCATACTATCTTTTTGTGACCTATGTACTAGAACATCTAGGTCCCTCTGCAGCTTAGAATTCTGCAGCCATTCTCCATTTAAGTAACACTCTGCTTTTTTGTTCTCCCTGCCAAAGTGAAGAACTTCACATTTTCCCACATCAAACTCCATTTGCCAGATCTTTGCCCACTCACTCAATCTATCTATATCCATCTGCAACCTCCTTATATCCTCTTCACAACATACTTTCCTGCCTATCTTTGTGTCATCTGCCAATTTAGCTACCATGACTTCACTCCCCTCATCTAAGTCATTGATGTAAATCCTAAAAAGTTGAGGCCCCAGTACTGACCCCTGTGGGATTGCACTCTTCACATCCTGCCAATCAGAAAAAGACCCATTTATGCATACTCACTGTTTTCTGCCAGCCAGCCAATCTTCTATCCATGCTAATATGTTACCCACTATACCATGCGCTTTTATTTTCTGTAATAATCTTTGTGGCACCTTATCAAATGCCTATTACAACTTTATCCAGTGATCTGGCTGGAAATGCATGTACATGGACATGGCTGGCTGTGATATTCTAGAACGTTGAATAACTTGCAACAGTTTTCAAGGCTCACACACACAAATGGCAGTATTAAATGCAGGCCATGGGGGTCTTCCCTGCCAGTTGAAGACAGCGAGAGCCCTGTGTCACCTCCTTTGGGGAAGACCTACATTAAGTGCCTCTCAGGCACTTAAGCGGACAGCGGTAGACATTCTTCAGCACCAAGGATGCTGGTGACAGAAAAACCATCCCCTGATCCTGTGAGAGCTGCTGGCATTGCACCTAGGCTCACCGAGGGACCCAGGCCACAGGTGAGTGAGGGCAGGATGGGGATGGGGCGGGTGTTGTGGGAGATGGGGGGAAGGGGGAAGCAGATAGGCTCTCAGCATTCTGCACCCCACCCCCCCCCCCAACTCCCCCTTCCCAATGCCGGGTTCCTTGGTGAGATACTGAGTGCCTTTGAATAAGGATCCCCCTTTCCTTCCAGGGAGACTGCAAGCAACCCTGACAAAGTTTGCTTTTCAAATTTCCTGCATGGCGACTGCCCTGTCCATCATTGCTTGAATGTCAGTTGTGGCAAGCTGAGACCCTTAAGTGGGCAGTAGGGCAGGAAGTCCGTCCACTGTCCCAAGACTTAATTGGAGCAGAGATGGAAAGGCAGCGGCATCCTCACCCGGCACCCTCCCGCCTGATTAAACATCCCCCGCCTCCAAACTCGCCTTGGGGAGGGCATTAAATCTGTCCATAATGTTCACTTCACCATGGAGCCATGATCCAGCCAGGAATTAGCACCTTTGCAAAAAGAAACTGGAGATGGAAGACAATTGGTGAGAAAATTAGAAAAATTTATTTTCTGCTGAATCATCCGGCAGCAGAAAAAGCCTATTGTATTGTTTTTAGTTTATTATATTTAAGAGGGTAGAACATCAGTATAGTAGATACTGGTCAATGTGGCTAGCTGTAAACTGCTAACCCAAGGTTTGGTTATGGTAGTATCCAAGAATATGTTTTAATTAATTTCATATTTTACTGCCCATTGTGTGCTATGTGACTGCTGAATAATTCATTCACCTTTAGCTAGTTTGGATTAAAGGTGTAGACTTTTTTTATTCATTCATGGGGTGTGGGCTTCACTGGCTGGGCCAGCATTTAATGCCCATCCCTAGTTGCCCTTGAGAAGGTGGTGGTGAGTTGCCTTCTTGAACCGCTGCAGTCCATGTGGTGTAAGTACACCCACAGTGCTGTTAGGGAGGGTGTTCCAGGATTTTGACCCAGTGATAGCGAAGGAAGGGCGATATATTTCCAAGTCAGGATAGTGAGTGGCTTGGAGGGGAACTGGTGGTGGTGCTCCCATCTGTCTGTTGCCCTTGTCCTTCTAGATGGTAATGGTCATGGGTGGATGGCAAAGGATATCCGATTAACAGCAGTGGCAATGCATATTGCTAGATCTTCTGCGACACAGATCAGGTACAACCCACAATTCACCTGTGTTGCCATGATGGTGGTCTTATATTTGTCCATGTACTGGAAGGCATCCAGTAAAATAAGTTTGACAGATTTCAGCTGCCATCTTTCTTTGAACTTCATCAGAAGTCTGGTTACTTAAAGCAAGGGAAGGGGCATTTGCTGTTATGATTCCAATCATTTTGTTCTATGTTTTTGGACAGATTTTGCCATCAGCTAGACTTTTCCACCAGTGGGGCACTGTGTATTGCTTTTAGTAAGATGGCAGCAGCCAAAGCCTATCGGTGTTTCAGAGATCGTATGGTAACCAAGGTTTACCTGGCTCTGGTACGTATCTCTTTGTTTTATTTAATTGATTGCATGCATCTTCACTTTGTGCGACATTCATCACAGCACCAATCATACCAACGATGCCCTGAAGCCAATGGGGTGGAAATTCCTCTTAGGCCAGTAGCATTATATAGTCATATCGATTCACCAGGATATCCACACCCAATTTTTAATTCAATATATTCAGTATTGACTTAAATAGAACTGAATGTTAAGCTATCCATATAAATAGGAGTACTGCCCAAGACAAATTTCTACCCCATTTGACTCTAAAATTGAGTCAGTGTAGTGATTTTGTATTTTCTTTCAAAACTATGAGATGGCTGTACCTAGCTCCTTTGTCTAGTCACCACATCATCACATTTCTAAGTTAATGGCACAGGAATGAGATCTGCTGCTGTTCAGTGTCTGTTCCCAGCAAGAATTTAGTTTCCTGTTCATGATCCAGTGACTGTGGCTGGAAATTACAGGTGATGAACATCACACTCCAACACCGCCTACCACCCCTCCCACCCTCCTTCCCCCTGGCCTCCCGCTTCCCCGTGATATCCACTCATGCTGGAAAAGTCCAGTCTTGTTAGGAAATGTCCATACATGGATGAGTTACTGATGGTCTGCTGGTGCCTGTGCCATCATACCCACTAGGAACACTGAATGGGATAGCAAATGATAATGGGAGGTGATTTTCTCTGGTCCCATGTGTTGACAATGTTGTAAGCAGAATGACAGCCATTTGTAGTGGAATTGGTGAGGTAATCAATCCCTGCCACTAGATGGCTTCATTGGATTTACAAAGTTACAGTTCTCAAGAGCAACAGCAAGGGCTTGAGGTGACCTTCAGTGCTTTGTGAAGTTGTTTTATGTGAAGATTTCTGAATCTATTTTCCGTCAATAGAATAGAGAAATCAGACTTCAGTGGCTCTGAAAACAAATACTGAGAAATCCACAAAAGCAATTTTGTTTGACTCATAGACGTTTACAGCACAGGAGGATGCCATTTTGCCCATCATGTCTGCTCCAGTCAACAAAGATCTGACTACACTAATCCCATTTTCCAGCGCTTGGCCCACAGCCCTGGAGGCTATGGCAATGCAAGTGAATATCTAAGTACTTCTTAAATGTTACGAGAGATTCTGACTCAACCACCCTTTCAGGCAGTGAGTTCCAGACTCCCACCATCCTCTGGGTGAAAAACTTTCTCCTCAATTCCCCTCTTAGCCTTCTACCTCTTATCTTAAATCTATCCCCCTTGGTTATTGACCCCTCTACTAATGGAAAAAGTGCCTTCCTATCCACCCTATCTATGCCCCTAATTTTACACACCTCTATCAGGTCCCATCTCAACCATCTCTGCTCCAAGGAAAACAACCCCAGCCTATCCAATCTTTCCTCATAGCTCACACCCTCCAGCCCAGGCAGCATCCTGGTAAATCTCCTCTGCAACCTCTCCATTGCAATCACATCCTTCCTACAATGCAGTGACCAGAACTGCACACAGTATCCAATTGTGGCCGAAACAGCATTTTATACAGTTCCAGCATAACCTCCCTGCTCTTATATTCTATGCCTTGACTAATGAAGGCAAGTATCCCATATGCCTTCTTAACCACCTTATCTACCTGCCCTGCTACCTTCAGGGATCTGTGGATATACACACCAAGGTCCCTCAGATCTTCAGTGCTTTCCAGGGTCCTACCATTCATCGTGTAACTCCTTGTCTTGTTATCTCTCCCCAAGTGTATTACCCCACACTTTTCCGAGCTGAATTCCATTTGCCACTGCTCGGCCCACCTGACTGGTCCATTGATATTCCTCCTGCAGTTTACGGCTATCCTCCTCACTATTTACCACCCTATCAATTTTCGTGTCATCTGCAAACTTCTTGATCATAGCCCCTACATTTCAGTCCAAATCATTTATGTACACCACAAACAGCAAGGGCCCCAGCACCAAGCCCTGCGGAACCCCACTGGAAACAGACTTCCAGTCATAGAAATATCCCTCTACCATCACCCTCTGCTCCCTGCCGCTCAGCCAGTTTTGGATCCAACGTGCCACTTTGCCTTGGATCCCAGGGGCTCTTACTTTCTTGACCAGGCTGCCATGAGGGACCTTATCAAAAGGTCCACGTAGACCACAGCAAACGCATTACCCTCATGAACATTCCTGGTTTCCTCCTCAAAAAATTCGATCAAATTTGTCAAACCCGATCTTCCCTTAACAAATCCATGCTGTCTATCCCTGATTAATCCTTGCTTCTCCAAGTGCAGATATATTCTGTCCCTCAGAATTCTTCCTAGTAACTTCCTCACCAACGAGGTTAGACTGACTGGCCTGAAACTTCCTGGTCTATCCCTTCCTTCCTTTTTTAATAATGTGAAAAATGTTAGCAGTCCTCCAGTCCTCTGGCACCTCACCTGTGGCCAGAGAGGATTTGAAAATTACTGCCAGGTCCCAGTTATGCCTGTCTCTTTATGGGGTATGTGGAACATTCCTTGTTCCAGACCTACTCCGGCCCCCTCCCACAGCTCTTTCTCTGGTACATCGCTGACTGCTTCAGTGCTGCTTCATGCTCTCGTCTGGACCTGGAAAAATTAATTAATTTTGCTTTCAATTTCCACCCCTCCATCATTTTCACGTGATCCATCTCTGATACTTCTCTTCCTTTACTTGACCTCTCTGTCTTAATTTCTGGTGATAGACTGTCCACCAATATTCATTACAAGCCTACTGACTCCCACAACTATCTTGACTACAGCTCCTCACATCCCGCTTCCTGTAAGGACTCCATCCCATTCTCTCAGTTCCTTCGCCTCCGTCACATCTGTTTGATGATGCCACTTTCAAAAACAGTTCCTCTGACATGTCTTCCTTCTTCCTTAACCAAGGTTTTCTACCCACGCTGGTTGACAGGGCCCTCAACCGTGTCCGGCCCATCTTCCGCGCATCTCCCCTCACACCTTCCTCTCCCTCCCAGAACCATGATAGGGTCCTCCTTGTCCTCACTTATCGCCCCACCAGCCTCCGCATTCAAAGGATCATCCTCCACCATTTCTGCCAACTCCAGCACGATGCCACCACCAAACACATCTTCCCTTCAACCCCTCCGGAGGCATTCCGCAGGGATCGTTCCCTCCGGGACATCCTGGTCCACTCCTCCATCACCCCCTACATCTCAACCCCCTCCCACGGCACCTTCCCTTGCAACCGCAGAAGGTGCAATACCTGCCCCTTTACTTCCCCTCTCCTCACCGTCCAAGGGCCCAAACACTCCTTTCAAGTGAAGCAGCATTTCACTTGCACTTCTCTCAATTTAGTCTACTGCATTCGCTGCTCCAAATGCGGTATCCTCTACATTGGAGAGACCAAATGCAGACTGGGTGACCGCTTTGCGGAACACCTTCAGTCTGTCCACAAGTATGACCCAGACCTACCTGTCGCTTGCCATTTCAACACTCCACCCTGCTCTCATGCCCACATGTCCGTCCTTGGCCTGCTGCAATGTTCCAGTGAAGCTCAACGCAAACTGGAGGAACAGCACCTCATCTTCCGACTAGGCAATTTACAGCCTTCCGGACTGAATACTGAGTTCAACAACTTTAGATCATGAACTCTCTCCTCCATCCCCACCCCCTTTCCGATCCCCCTTTTTTCCAATAATTTATATAGATTTTCCTTTTCCCACCTATTCCAATATTTTTAAATGTATTTTCATCCATTGTTTTATCTCTACCTGATAGCCTATTTCGATCCCTTCCCCCCACCCCATCTCCACTAGGGCTATCTGTACTTTGCTTGTCCTGCTTTCTACCCTTAATATCACCTTTAGCACATTTCTTAGCTAATATCATCACCGTCAACACCTCTTTGTCCTTTTGTCTATGACATCTTTTGGTTATCTCCACCTATCACTGGCCCTCTATCCAGCTCTACCTGTCCCACCACCCTCTCCTTAATCAGCTTATATTTCACCTCTATTCTATTTTTCCTTAGTTCTGTTGAAGATGCATATGGACTCGAAACGTTAATTGTATTCCTCTCTGCAGATGATGTCAGACCTGCTGAGTTTTTCCAGGTATTTTTATTTTTGTTTTTGTCCCAGATATCTCTTCCCTTGCGTCCCTCAACTGCCTGGGATACATCTCATCCGGACCTGCGGATTTATCCACTTTTAAGGCCACTAACCACGCTAGTACCTCCTTTCTCTTTATGTTAATTTCCTCTAATATTTCACAGTCCTCCATCCGGATGACTATACCTGCGTCATCCTTTTCCATTATGAAGACCGACACAAAGTATTCATTGAGGACTGTACCCATGTCTTCCGAGTCCACACACACATTACCTCAATGGTCCCTAATTGGCCCTACTCTTTCCCTAGTTGTTCTCTTGCTCTTTATATATTTAAAAAACCCCTTTGGGTTTTCCTTTATTCTACCCACCAATGCTTTCTCATGCACTCTTTTAGCTTTCCTAATTTCATTTTAAGTTCCCACCTGCACTTTCTATACTCCTTTAGGGACTCTGTCATATTGAGTCCTCAGTATCTGCCATAGGCTTCTCTTTTTTTCTTAATCCTAACCTTTATGTCCCTTGACATGCAGAGTTCTCCAGACTTGATCCCCTCCTTTGTCTTTACGGGAACACATTTGCCCTGTACTCTTGTTATTTCCTCTTTGAATGCCTCCCACTGCTCTGATACAGTTTTATCTGCAGGTAGCTGCTCTCAGCCCACTTGGGCCAAATCGTATCTCATCTTAGTAAAATTATCCTTTTCCCCGGTTTAGAACTTTTATTCCTGGCCCAACCTTATCCTTTTCCATAATTATCCTAAATCTAGCTGAGTTATGGTCACTCTCTCCAAACTGATACGCCTTCCACCTGCCCATGCTCATTTCTGAATATTAGGTCCAGAACTGTCCCCTCCCTTGTTGGGCTTTCTACGTACTGGCTAAAAAGATTTGCCTAATACAAAATACGCACTCTCCCTGTAAATCAAAGCCCACTAGACACTAAATGACCAGGGTGGGTATGAGAGCGTGCACTGCATATCAAACAAGCAAAAATGTGCAGATTTTCTCAGTCGTTTTGTTTAAGCAATGTGAGGGTTTCTATGTGCTTCAGGTGTCCAACTGAACAAAAAAGTGCTGTTTTGAAGATCTGCACTATAATTGAATGATTTCATTCAGCAGTAATTCTTCTCCAGTGTCTTATGGCTACGATCTTATTTGTTACTGGAACATATGAACAGAAGGAGGCCATTCGGATGCTCGAGCCTGTGCTGCCACGCAATTAGATCATAACCCATAATATCCTTGCCCAACAAAAATCTATCAATTCCTGTTTTTAAATTTTTGATTGAGCCCCCAACCTCAACAGCTTTTTGGGGGAGAGAGTTCCAGATTTCAGCTACCCTTTGTGTACTTCCCTTGTGTGACAAAGTGCTTCCTGACATCAGCCGTGAACTTCCTGAAAGGTTTCAATCAGCTGGCCTTTTTCAGATTAGTATTTGGGGTTTTCAAAGATATAAGAGCATATCAGGAACTTTTAAAGAGAGCCTGGTTGAAATTCTGGCAGAGTTAACTAAGCCAAATAAACTCTGTAGTGATAAAAATAAAAAGTGCAACTCTATTTATGACAATTATAATATGTTTTGGTATGGAGGGTACTATACAAGGAGTTAGCAAATCTTAATTACTACTCTAAATATGTCTTGATGTTGTTCCTATTGCTATTTAATACATTTTGTGAGGCATGTTAAAGGGTAAAATAAGATCTAGAGTAATGTTATTTTCTCACCTTCTGAAAATGAGGATCTCACAGTGCAAGGGATGGAAATTGTAACTAAAGTAATTTAAAAAAAACAATCAGTTCATTATCCAGTGCTCCTGAGTTCCTTCTCTAAGTTTGTCTGCTCCTCTTCCTCCCTCCCTTTCCTCCTTTAAAACCGTCCTTAAAGTACACCTCTGATCAATCTTTTGGTTACCCCTCCTCCTATCTCCTTTGGCTTAAGCATCTATTTCTGTCTGATTACACTCCTATGAAACAGCTTGGGACATTCACTACATTAAAGATGCTGTATTAATGAAAGTTGTTATTGTTAGGAAAAGTGAAAACACACTTGAAGGTTTAGGGAGCTTGGGTTCACTGACGAGAGTAGATTAAAAAAGGAAACAAAAAAATTATCTAGAGTGAAAATGGGTGAAATAAACTTGCACATCAGAATTCCTTCTCCACATGAATTAATTGACGTGACAGGTTAAACTCTGATTTAGATCTAGTTTTAATCTGTTTGAGGAGAGTGAGAACAATTGTGACACATTTAGAAAGTTTGTGAAATGAAACTGAGCCTTAAGAAGTAGGTTTTCCCTTGTAGAATGGGATTGTTGACATAAATGTTAAATCTAATGCTGACATGTTTGCCACAGGTCAGAGGTCATGTCTCTGTGAATAGGATGATGATAGATCGAGCAATTGGTAAAAATACAACCGAAGGAATGACACACATGATGTGTACTGAAGATACCCAGGGTAAAGTATACAATTACATCTGCTCCAGAATGAATCAGTTGCTGATAAACCCCTAAAATGATAAATAGACAGGGCTGCAAAAGCATGGTGGAAAGATACATTGCTATAGACTTCAAAGGTTAACATTAACTCAAGGACAGTTTCTCATAGATCTTTCTTTGGACTCAAAGTTAGAGACAAACTGATAAAACATTTGCTTTATGATGAACTTATCCCCTTTCTCCCCACCGAGATTTTGCATGCCAGGCACCAGAGCTACTTTTTAGCTTCTGTTTTGATAAATTCCTCATAAGAGGTTAGTGTGCAAAATTAAAGCACATGGATTGGGGGTAATATATTGGCATGGATTGAGAATTGGTTAGCAGACAGGAAACAGAGTTGGAATAAATGGGTCTTTTTCGGAGTGGCAGGTGGTGACTAGTGGGGTACTGCAGGGATCAGTGCTTGGGCCCCAGCTATTCACAATATATATCAATGATTTGGATCAGTGAAGCAAATGTAATATTTCCAAGTTTGCTGATGACAAAACTAGGTGGGAATGTGAGTGGTGAGGAGGATGTAAAGAGGCTTCAATCTGATTTATACACATTAAGAGAGTCGTCAAATACATGGCAGAGGCAGTCTAACATAGTTAAGTGTGAAGTTATCCATTTTGGTAGGAAAAACAGATTGGCAGAGAATTATTTAAATGGTGCTAGATTGGGAAATGTTGATGTACAAAGGGACCTAAGTGTCCTTGTACACCAATCACTGAAAGCAAGCATGCAGGTGCAGCAAAAAGTTAAGAAGGCAAATGGTATCTTGGCCCTCGTTGCGAGAGGACCTGAGTACAGGAGCAAGGTTGTCTTACTGCAGCCTTTGGTGAGACCACACCTGGAGTAGTGTGTGCAGTTTTGATCTCCTTACCTAAGAAAGGATATACTTGCCACAGAGGGAGTGCAGCAAAGGTTCACAAGACTGATTCCTGGGATGGCAGGATTGTCGTATGAGGAGAGATTGGACCAACTAGGCCTGTATTCACTGGAGTTTAGAAGCATGAGAGAGGATCTCATTGAAACATATAAAATTCTGACAGGGCTGGACAGACTGGATGCAGGGATGATGTTTCCTCTGGCTGGGAGAGGTTCTAGAACAAGGGGTCACAATCTCAGGATACAGACTAGGCCATTTAGAATTGAGATGAGGAAAAACTTCTTCACTCAGAGGGCCTGTGGAGTTCTCTACCACAGAGAGCTGTGGAGGCCAAGTCGCTGAATATATTTTAAAAAGAAATAGATAGATTTCTAGACTCTAAAGGCGTCAAGGGGTATGGGGAGAGAGCAGGAGTGTGGCATTGAGATAGAGGATCAGCCATGGGCATATTGAATGGCGGAGCAGGCTCGAAGGGCCAAATGGTCTACCCCTGCTTGTATTTTCTATGTTTCGTGCTTCCCTGCAACCTTGACAGGACAATGCACTAGAGCAGCCAAGGGTTCCCAGCTGTCCAAGCTTGCCTTTGAGATTGAAACGCTCGCCAGGATGGGAGTGGTGGGTGTCATCTATGTTGCAGGTCAGTCTCTATTGGAAGTAACTGGCACATTGACAGAGTGCCATCATTGGAATTCAACTTTTAATAGCTGGTCACCTGTCCGAAACAAATGTCAAAGGCCAAAGGCTATAATGCAGTAAGCCTCCCAAGGATGAAAGAGAAGCTAAAATTAAAAGTGGAATAGTGATTAAACAATCCAATTCTTGGGTATTAAGACATTTCAGGAAGATGGAACGACCGAGTGAGGAAAGAATGAGTTCAAATATTGTAGGGTGCACTGAATCTCAATTTTAACAGGAGAAAACATGTGAAAGGCCATTCTGAAGGAAAAGAGTAACGTTCAGGGAAAAACACAATACCCAAATATTAGTAAAATAAGGGGCCAATAAGATTGTGATAAGAACATAAGAAATAAGTGCTGGACTAGGCCATTTGGCTCTTCTGGCTTACTCTGCCGTTCAATAAAATTGCAGCTGATCTTGACCTCAACTTCACCTTCTGGCACTATCCTATGTAGCAGAGATGCATTTCTATAGTGTTGAAATGGGACATTCGGTTAAGCAAAGTGTTAACTTCATTGATTAAAGTGGTGGAAAGAGAGAAGTTGGAAGCTTGATGTGAGAGAGGTTTTGCTTGTCAGACAATAGGATTAATAACATAATCATAAATAGATTCCCACAGCACAGTAAGTTTTCTGAAGGTGAATCATTGGGAGAATTTCTGTCTAGCTTGGAATTGTTTGATTACTACATTATGGGATTAAATGAAAAAGGTATCTGCTATCAGTTTATCCAGAATAAGCAGTTTATAAATGATTTACTTCTATGTGATTCTATAAAGGCTGTCAAAATCCCAAACCATCTCAGACAGAGATGACTGTCCTGGCAAGAGGTTTTTACAGTGGAGATCCAGTTACTAAAGTATTCCTGCAGCCATTAACAGGTTAGTGTTGCTCTCTAAAGCTCTAACTTTGTTTATTAAATGAAAAGTCAGGTTAAAATAATTGTTAGCTTAACACAGTTTTAGCGATCTCGTCTCTCAGTCAGGTTCTTTCTTTACCAAGTAGATGTGCACATGATCTAGGCTGGAATTTCACTGCAGTGCAGTGCAATGTTGCAAAGTTGGAGCTGCTGTCTTTTGGTTGGATATTAAACAGAGCTGAGGGGCAGAATTTAATGCCCCCCTCCCTGACATTAAGAGATTGGAGGTAGGAAGGGGGCTGTTTTAACAGGAAGGGAGCAAGGCATGGGGAAGATCCCGCCTCCACCAATTAAGTCCTGGGAAGGAAGCTTGCAGGCAGCCTTCCTGCACAGAGGCCAATTGAGCAATTAATTCCCACTTAAGGACCTCATCCTGCCACATTCAGCAGCAGGCGGGGAACTTGCCACGGAGACCTGCCTGCGGCCTTCTCGGGTAAGGGGTGATGGGGAGTCCCTCGTTCAAAGTCACCAGTGCTCAATCAATGGACCCTGTATCAGGATAGGGGCCCACTGAGAGCCAGCCTCACCCCACCTTGCTTCTGACCCCACTCCCATCTCTGCCATTAAACTCCCTCCCTGCGACCCCCATCCCACCTTCACTTACCTTTCTCCAGGGATCCCTGGTGAAGGCCCAAGTGAATTACTGGCAGAAGCCACCACTCCCATTGGCCACTGCTGGTAATGAAGAGTTGCTGGCCTCTGATTGGCTGGCAGCTCTTGGCAGCAGGATTTTCACTCTACTGGTGTAGGACAACAATTAAATATCCCTCTTGGGGCCGGGAGCCCCAGCAACAGGGCTCCTGCTGCCAATTAGGGACTTTTTTCCCTCAGGGTTCCCAGAGATTGGATTGGCGGGTTGCTGCCAGTTTTGGCTGACGTCAGGCGCTTTCCACCTTGGGTGTAAATAATCCTATGGCACAGTAGGGGAGTTCTCCAAATGCCCTATCCAACAGTTTTCCTTCATAAGCTCCTCCAAAAACATATGACTCAGTCATTTATCTCATTGCTATTTGTGTGATTTTGCTCTGCATAAAATGGCTGCCACAACAGTGATTAAAATTCAAAAGCAATTCATCATTAGCTGTGAAGTGCTGTGGGGATTAACGGAGGCGCCATATAAATACAAGTTCCTTCTTGCATCCTGTAGCATGGAGGAACAAATCGGTGCAGTGGTTCACTTGTGGGACTTGCGTTTGAATTAATTTCAGATACAGATGGATATAGTCTACCCCTCAGATATTTACAGATTATTCTTTTTGTAGTTTCTGACCAGGAATTCATGGCATAGAGTGCCTACATTTCACCCTGTTGGCTCTATCATTCAGAGGTGACTGGTGTTATAAAAAAAAGGGAAATAGCTAAGTATAGGAAATATGCCCTTCTGTTAATTGCAATCTTTGGGAGAGTGTTGAGAGAGCTTTATACCACACCACATCAGGTGATCTGCAAGAAATAGGTGTTGCCTTCCAAATAATGTCAATGAGAACAGATAGGATTGTGGGAAAGAGAAAAAAAATGAACAGTATTATCAGATATAATCAATGGAGATGTCAGGTCACCTTCCCATGTTAATATGAATATTGCCATCCCTAGCTTGCCACCTGAGCAATTCATAGATAATTCTATTGTCTTTTGCACAATGTTTGTGTGTTTCCAATCCCCTTCTTTTTGCTGTGTTTCTTTTTTAAATGCTGTTCATCTGTAATATTTTTCAATCTGACAAGGGCCATCGACCGTTGAGTAGAATTTAATGCCCTTCCCCCTTGGTAAGTTTGTGGGGAAGGGGGGGCATTTAATCAAGTGGGAGGGTGGCTGGTGGGGATCCCGCCGCCTTCCTGCCTTTACCCCAATTAAGTCCGTAGCAGGAAGGCCTGTGGAAGGCCTTCCTGTCCTGCTGCCAATTGAGGCCCACTTAAGGGCCTCAACCCACCATTAACCCTGCAGCATGTGGGGGACTTGCCATGCAGAGAGCACGATAAACAAATCCTGTTGGGCTCCTGGGGAGGGGGGGGTCCCTTGTTCAAAGGCACTCTGTTTCTGTTCGAGGGACCTGGCATCAGGAAGAGGCGCCCCACTGAGAACCATCCCGCTGCCTTTGGTGCCCACCACCCTCTCCCCACCCTCTGTCTCACCATCACTCACCCATTGCCTCGAATCCAGTGATAATACTAGACTTCACATGGGTGTCATAAGCAGCACTAGCGGCTGCCATCCTGGTGGTGCTGTTGTTCAATAGAACTGCTGGCCTCTGATTGGTTGGCAGCTCTCGGTGGCGGACCTCCACCCCCAGCGTCCTTGATCTCAGGAAAGGTCTGCCCCTGTCCACTGAAATGCCTGAGTGGCACTTAATATGGCAGGCCTTCCCGAAAAGAGGCAATACAGGGCTCTCGGCAGCTCTCTGGCTGTCGGGCGAAACCCCCTTTCGTCTCTAGGAAGTACCACCCATTAACTCTGTTTCTCTTTCCACAAACACTGGCTTACCTGCTGAGAGTTTCCCATTTTTGATTTTGTTTCAATCCGTATAAAAGCTTGGTTTCAATTTAAAATGGAAATCGATGACAGACTTTTGTCATATGAATGAAATTAATATGTAGCAGTCACACAAGACTTGAACGCATATTTTCCCCTTCACCAGTGTGAACGAAAAAGAGGGTGGGACTATGAAATGAATCTCTTCACTCTCACCCATGCTAGCAGCTGGAGGTAAATATTTCCCAAGATGTGAGTTCTTTCTACCTGTGGCGCTTGCTGAACAATCCTGAGTGCACTAATAGATACAATAACAAACAATTTAGGATAATCAGTTGAGCTCATAACATGGCTCATTTACGCTTACTGGAAGCGACATATATTCATTCGCAGAGACCCTTTCTCTGCAAAGAAAAAGAATAAGTTCAAACCTTGTGCATTTTTTGAATTACCAGGGAACTTGGGGAGCCAATAATTTCCTGTTGCTTTCTCCATGTCAACACCTCAGCCAATCAGAGTTGACTCGCCAACCAATCAGCACCCTTTTCTTCTGCAATATAAAATGTGTGATTGTTTAAAATTTGGTATTCTTGTGTTTGCCCTGATGAGCACAAGACAAAAAACTTTGGCAACCTGTCTCTCTTTTCAGCAATTTTCAAGTAATCAGGTCATTAAATTGAGAGCCAGGACAAAACGCTTCCTACAAATACCATTTTGGGCCTATAATAGCATGGCCCCTTTTTTCCCTGGAATAAGGTAGTGGTAGAATTGATTTTGCAGTTGCTGTCAGGAGAGCACTTTTCATTTCTTTCTTCACTTCATAAGTGAGCTGGTCCATAAATGTACTGTTGCTCAGTGTGCTTATTGCTTTATGATACTTTCTGAAGGGAAATTAGGGATGGGTAATAAGTGCTGGCCTTGACAGCAATGCTTACATCCCAAGAATGAATAGAAAAACATGTGAGTACGGTAGCATAATGGTTATGTTGCTTGACTAGTAATCCAGAATCTTGAACTAGTAAAATCCCACCACGGCAGATTAATCAATTAAATAAACCTGGTGTCTGAAGCTATTGGATTGTCGTAAAAATCTAACTGGTTCAGTGATGTCCTTTTGGGAAGAAAACCAGTCATCTTTACCTGGTCTGGTCTTTAGGTAAATCTAAGTGAACAGTAATGTGGTTGACTTTTAACTGCCTTCTGAAATAGACTAACAGGCCACTCAGATGTATCAAATATCTACAAAAAAAGTACAATAAGAATAAAACCAGACAGACCACCTGGCATCAGCCTAGCAATTGGATTGTACATAACAAAGGCAAACCTAATCCATTCGACCCTGCTAAGTCCTCCTCACTGGTGACTTGTGTCAAAATTGGGTCAGCTGTCCCATAGATTAACCAAGCCTGACATAGCCATACTCACAGCATTGTGCCTTTCAGCCAAGACCCCAGACTCCTCCATCACCCACTAATAGTGGTGGCGACACAGTGGCACACAGTCAGGAGCGGGTTGTCCCTGCAGTCTCATTGCATCTGGTCAAACATGTGCAAGGAAGCCTCCTGCTGATTACCTGCCCACCCCTTGTCCCAGGATGAATCAATGCATCTCCATATTGAACAATTGAACATAATTTGGAAGAAGCGCTGAGGGTAAGCAAGGGCACAGAATGTACTCTGGGTAGGGTCATCAAGAGTGGTTTGGTGGCACTACTACTGACCGAGCTAGTGGAGTCCTGCAGGACACACCTGCCAAACTGGTCTTGTGACAGATGGTGACAGACCCAATGCGAGGGGAAAACCTACTTGACCTTGCCCTCACCAATCCACCTGTCGCAGATGTGTTGGTACAGGATAGTATGGTCACTGAAGAGTGACCACAATCTTTGTGGAGTTTTTCACACTGAGGATACCCTCCATCATGCTGTGTTGCACTATCACTGTGCTCAATGAGATTGATTTGAACAGAACTAGCAGCTCAAAACTGCTGAGGAGCTGTGAGCTAACAACAGCAGCTGAATTGTATTCAATCACAATCTGTAACCTCATGGCCGAGCATAACCCTCGCTGTGTTATTAACATCAAACCAGATCACCAACTTTGGTTCAATGAGGTGTGTAGGACAATGTGCCAGAGCAGCCCTAGTTAAATCTGAAAATGAGATGTCAACCTGGTGAAATTACAACAAGCATGCATGCTAAACATCAGAGGCAGGATGCCTCAGACAAGAGATAAGCAGACCCACATCCAGTAGATCAGATCAAAGCTCTGCAGTCCTGTCACATCCAGTCTTGAGTGCTAAAAGGTGAGGATGCTCCATGACGGCGGAGCCTGGCGTGAGTGCTAAAGAGAAAGCTGTCTACAGCCAGGAATGCCAAGTGGATGATCCATCTTAGCTTCCTCCTGAGCTCCTCACCACAGATGCCAGTCTTCAACCAATTTGATTTACTCCACATGATTTCAAGAAACAAAAGCTCTTGGCACCTGCAACTTCCAGGCTGTAGTGCTGAAGGCTTGTGCTCCAGAGCAAGTTGTGCACTTAGCCAAGCCCTTTCAAAACAGCTACAATACTGGTATCTACCCGACAATGTGGAAAAGGTATCATTTCTGCAAAAAGCAGGGAAAATCCTATCTGGCTATTTACCACCCCAACAGCCTACTCTCAATCATCAGCAAGATGATGGAAGGTGTCTTTTGGCAGTGCTATCAATCAGCACTTAATCACCCATAATCTGCTTACCAGTGCTCAGTTTGGATTCTTGTCAAAATCACCCTTCTCCATACCTCATGACAGCCTTAGACAAATCATGGGCAAAAGAGCTGAATTCCAGAAGTGGGGTGAGAGTGACTGTCCTTGACATCAGGGCAGCATTTGAACAAGTATGGCACCAAGTAAGCATAGGCCCAGATTTTAAGGCGGGGATGGGGCTGTAAAATGCTACGAGCCATTCTAAACTCCATTGACTACGGCGGAACCGTAAAATCCCACTGCCATAAAATTCCGCCCATTGTAAAGTTGTAAGTTAGTGGGGATCAGGGGAACAACTCTCCACTGAGCTGGAATCACACCCAGCACAAAAGTTGTGTTTGTTAGAGGTCAATCATCTCAGCCCCAGGACAGGAGTTCCTCAGGGCAGTTTCCTGGCCTCAACCATCTTCAGCTGATTTGTCAATTGCTTTCCCTCCAACATAAGGTCAGAAATGGGGATGTTTGCTAATTTTTAAAAATTCATTCATGGGATGTGGCCATCGCTGGCTAGACCAGCATTTATTTACCCATCCTTAATTGCCCTTGAGAAGGTGGTAGTGAGTTGCATTCTTGAACTGTGGCAGTCCATGTGTTCCAGGATTTTGACCCAGTGACAGTGAAGGAACGGCGATATATTTCCATATCAGGATGGTGAGTGGCTTGGGAGGGGAATTTCCACATGGTGGTGTTTCCATGTCTCTGCTGCCCTTGTCCTTCTAGATGGTAGCATTCATGGGTTTGGAAGGTGCTGAGGGTGCAGTGTTCAGTTTAATTTGTCACTTATCAGCTGATGAAGCACCCCATGCCCACATGCAGCAAGACCTGCACAACATAAGGCTTGGGCTCACAGGTGGCAAGTAACATTTGCACCACATAAGTGCCAGGAAATGACATGTCCATCAAGAGAGCATCTAACCACCTCCCCTTGACATTCAATGTCACTTCCATTATTGAATCATTACCATATTCTGGGGGTCACCATTGACCAGAAACTGGACCAGCCATCTAAATACTGTGGCCACAGGACCAGGTCCGAGGCTGTCTGCTGACTCCTGAAAGCTCTTCCACTCTCTACAAGGAGCAAGGCAGTAGATTGATGGAATACTCTGCACTTACTTGGATGAGTGCAGCTGTAACAATATTCAAGAAACTTAACATAATTTAGGACAAAACAGCTTGCTTGACTGACAAGCTACCCTCCACCATAAACATTCACTCCTTCCATCATTGGTACACTGTGGCTGCAATGTGTAGCATCTGTAAGATGTGCTGCAGTAACTTGCCATAGGTCCTTCCACAGCACTTTCCAAACCTGCGATGTCTACCACCTAGTAGGACAAGCGCAGCAAGTTCTGTCGAAGGGTCATGAGGACTCGAAACGTCAACTCTTTTCTTCTCCGCCGATGCTGCCAGACCTGCTGAGTTTTTCCAGGTAATTCTGTTTTTGCATGAGTACACCATCATACCAGTTCCCTGCCAAGTCACACACCATCACGACTTGGAACTATATCACCTGCCGTTTCTTCCCTGTTGATGGGTCAAAAATCTGGAACTCCCTCCCTAACAGCACTGTGGGTGTACCTACACCACATGGACTGCAGTGGTTCAAGAAAGCATCTCACCACCTTCTCAAGGACAATTAGGGATAAGCAATAAATAATGGCCTTGTCAGTGATGTCCATACTCCATGAATGAATAAATAAAAAAAATTTAAATTTGTCATGCAAATTTTCATGCAATGACATAATGCTTAGAAAAGATATTAGATATTTAGAGATGCAAGTGATGTCAACTTATTTGTTTTTAATCCGTAATGTTGGAAGGTAGAAATTGTTTCTTTGAGATTGATGTAGAGATGTCTTGCTTTAGTGTGTCTTGTTATTTGTTTAGGCCGGACACACCAGCTGAGGGTCCATTGCAGCGCTGTGGGGCATCCCATAGTAGGTGACTTTACCTACAGCTTGAAGACTGACAGCAGCCCTTATCGTATGATGCTTCATGCCCATCACCTGCGGATTCCCATGGAGGGGGAGCTTATAGAGGTGACCACGGCTGACCCTTTCACGCACTTGGTGGACAATAATTTGGAACTGGGCTCATGTGTCAATAGCTTGCACAACATAATCAAGGGACTGAAAGACAAGTGTGTGACAGAGCAATGTGACAGTAACAACATTCTTGGAGTTCAAGCGGAGAAAATACAGGTGGAAAAAACAAGTGAAGAGACAGAGGAAGAAAGAGAGAAGTGCTTGCAGTGGTTAAATGAATGGGCAATAAGTTAATATTAATGGTTACTGAGGACTATCTTGACTGGAAGCTGCATATTCACATCTAAAATGGTTTGTTGGGATGAGGGATGGTCAACCAGGTATCCAATGGTAAACAGATTCACTGTGAGGCTGTTTTGCATGGCTGACATGGACCAACCACCCCCATATATCTAATCAACATTGTTTATTGGATTAACAGCTATTGTGTTACCCTCACTTTTGACTACCAGATGTTTTTACTTGTTGGTTAGTGTCCATGAAAGCCATTCCCCTTCCCAAATGAAGGTTTTCCAGCCCCAGCCCAGCCTTAATGGTTTGATAACTTCACACCTAGAGACACACATAGTGGTACAGGTTTTAAATTAACTACTTCTGTTTTTAAAATTCCTAAAATGAAGTATCTATTTCTGACCAAACATCAACAAAATACAATAGAAGCCAGAATAGAATACAACTTTAAGTACTACAGTAACTTTATAGGGATACCCCACTGGGAACCAGTTTCTCTCAAATGATTCTCTGTGGACCGATCCATTGGTTTAGCTATTAGATGACCATCAGTTTTGCTTGTGTGGTGGTGGAATAGCTGAGTTTGACGCAAATTGACATGTTGGATTTACTGACACGAGCTTAAAGAAATATCATTTGTGATTGGCTGGTTGCCTGATGGGAAAGAATTGGCTTTATATAGAAGTACCTAAAATGTGCAGCTCAGAAATAGGTCATTCAGCCCTACTGGTCTTTGCTCATCTTTATGCTCCACTTGAGCTTCCTTCCACTCTTCTTCATCTCACCCTGTCAGCATTTTCTTTCATTTATTTCTTCTTGATGGACCTATCTAGCTTCCTCTTAATTGTACCTGTTCTATTGACCTCAACTATTCAGTGTGGTAGCACGTTCTGACAGATTCCAGGTAAAGATATTTCTCCTGAGTTTCTCACTGCATTTATTAGTGACTCTTACATTGGCCCCTAGTTCTAGATCCCCTACTAGTGCAAACATCTTGACTTCTCTAATGTATTTCATTCAAATGTTTTCTACCAATATTCATCATGAACATCTCCATGCAAAGGCACCTGGGCGAGAAACAAAATTCCCACTTTTTTGTGCACTTGATTTTAAAGAAAATTTGCTTTTCTTTAAACAAAACAAACCACTAAAATAAATGTTCAATCTTTTATCATTTTTGTTTGGAGACTGCACTGGATTTTTGCTATGAAGATGGGTAACTTGAGTTGGGAAATTTTCCAACTCAGCAGACCTGCCTTGCTGCAAAGGGCTTCATTAGATCCAAGTTTCGCTCCGGGAGGTGGGATGGGATTGAGTTGAACCCATCGATCCCAGAAGCAGATCCTCGAGGCAGGCGAGTGCTAAGGTGGGCTGGTTAGATGGCCTGTCTCGGTTGTTTTAGAAGCTGTTAGACCCTCTGGCCCTCGCCCCTTAGACCCCCCTCACCCATCTCTCCATGCCAACTTATGCCTCTTTATAACCCCTATGGCCCCTCCATGCCAACTTATAATGCCCACTACCCCCATGGCCTCCTCCATGCCAACTTATGCACCCCAACCATCCCCCCATGTCTCTCATACTCCCATGCCATCTCCGTAGCTACTCACTCACTATCTACCATGAGCAGGCCTCAGAAGACATGTGGCAATGAAAAAAAATTGTAAAAATCTAATACTGACTTGACAGTGGAAAAAAAAACTCCCATTCTTGAAACCCATTCAAAGCTTTTAAATCTCATCAAGTGGTTAGTCTATTATAAAAACAAACAACTTCTATTCAGACCCCACATCAAAGACAGCTATTCCTTTAAAGCTTCTTTAAACTGTCAATCAAATTGAACTCAGAACCCTCTTCTGAGGTAATTGTGGCTTCTGAATTTCACCAAGTAGTCTTAATGGCATAATAATAGTCCTTGCAAAATGTCAACAAAGTGCCCTATTGAAACTATATGAACAGATGGTAATGCTTTTCTCTAACCTATAGTAGAAGGCTCGTCAAACAAAGTAGTCCAGCAGATGGTGTTTTTTTAAATCTTACTGACAGCTTCAGCCTTTTTTTCAAGTTATAGAATAGGCAATTCTAATAAAAAAACTTCAGACCATGACACTTAAACAGATCTTATCCACCCTTCACAAGCATTTACATCTACTCCATCAATTCGTGACTCTGACCCTGGGGGTTAAGGCCCTTGCAACAATGAAAATAGGGTTTGTTTGAACTCAGTGCTAGTTGCAGATTGCCCTGCTGTGTTTGGGTTTTCCCCTGTGTAATTCACGCCCCAGCCCCTCCTCCCTGCCAGAAATATTGATCAGAGTTCTCCCGACTATGTGTTTGTTCAAACATCAAGGGCTGGAATAGGCATTTTCAGGAAGTTTGTATGGTGGAGTGAGCCTTTTCCTAGTTTAGCTATCCAAGTATGTATTGAGCTTTAGTGCTGCTTGATACTGCTCACAATGTGACTTCATTGACACCAATTAATATTAATTTTCAGTTATTAGTTTGTTTTATGTCATTTTAATTATGAAATAATTATATAATTTGTTGAAAATTATCTAAAGCTAATGGTCAATGGAAACCGTAAAGGGGTGGTAGCATAGTGTACCAGTAATCCAGAGTACCGAACTAATACTCTGCAGGAATGAGTTCAAATCCCACCATGGCAGCTGGGGGAATTTAAATTTAATTAATTAATAAATTTGGAATAAAATGCTAATATTATTAATAATCATGAAATTACCAGATTGTTGTAAAAACCCATCTGGTTAATTAACGCCCTTCAGGTGAGGAAATCTGCCATCCTTACCAGGCCTGGTCTACACATTATTCCAGACCCACAGCAATGGTGTTAACTCTTAGCTGCTGTCTGAAAAGGCCCAGCAGTCCACTCAGTGTGTTTTTCTGGAGTAGTTTGATACAACTGTGGGTGTACCTACACCATATGGGTTGCAGCAGTTCTAGGAAGTGGCTCACCCCACCTCCTCAAGGGCAATTATGGATAAGCAATAAATGCCGGCTTTGCTGGGCAACGTTCACATCCCAAGAACAAAAAATAAGGAAAAAAAAACACACTAAGTGGTCTTATCAACTAGCATATACCAGCACAAAATTGACAAGTCACATTTAGAAAGGTTTGAAAATGACCAGTTAAAAAACTGGAAATGCTGGAATGACTCAGCAAGTCAGACAGAATCTGAAAAGAACAGAAAAATGTGTTGACATTTCATCAAAATTGAAAGCATCTGTATGTGAAATGGAAAACTTTCCATTGGTACAATGGAGGGTGTGCCTTTCAAACTGGGCTAAACTGAAGAGAGTAGAGAAGGCTGCAGACTGACTGGTTAGCACTGAACCTGCAATTTACGTAGGTGTCAAAAGTACAAAGATATCTCATTAATCAAAAGAGGATTTTCTAAAATAAAGGAAATTGGCACCAATTTGGTAAGTATTTAATTTCAAAGGCAGTCTGATGGTGAGCTCCGATTTAAATGCATTCAGTGTGATCATTAGAACCATAGAAAAGTTACAGCACAGAAGGAGGCCATTTGGCCCAATTTGTCCATGCCAGCCCAAGGACACACAGGTGCCCTTTCTAATCCCACCTCCCTGCACCCGGTCCATAGCCCTGCAGTTTACAGCACTTTAGGTGCAGATCCAGGTACTTTCTAAGAGTTTAAAATTTCTGCCTCTACCACCAGCCTGGGCAGCGAATTCCAGACACCCACTACCCTCTGTGTAAAAAAAAGTTCTTCCTTATGTCCCCCTACACCTTCTGCCACTTACCTTGAATCTATGTCCCCGATTCTAGAATTCTCCATCAAGTGAAACAATTTTATCCTGTCCACTCTATCTATTCCCCTCATAATTTTGTA
Source organism: Carcharodon carcharias (assembly GCF_017639515.1). Lineage (NCBI taxonomy): Eukaryota > Metazoa > Chordata > Chondrichthyes > Lamniformes > Lamnidae > Carcharodon > Carcharodon carcharias. Next base: position 40,849,418 of record NC_054481.1, on the reverse strand, counting down.
CACCTCAATCAAGTCATCTCTCAGCCTTCTCTGTTCCAGGGAAAATAACCCCAACCTATCCAATCTCTCCTCGTAGCTACACTTTTCTAACCCTGCCAACATTCTTGTAAACCTCCTCTGCACTCTCTCCAGAGCTATTAAGTCCTTCCTGTAATGTGGTGACCAGAACAACACACAATACTCCAGTTGTGGCCTCACCAGTGTTTTATACAATTCCAACATTATATCCTTGCTTTTATATTCTATACCTCTGCCAATGAAGGAGAGCATTCCATATGCCTTCTTTACAACCTTGTCTACTTGAACTGCTGTCTCCATGGACCTGTGTACTTGTACGCCAAGATCTCTCACTTCATCTACCCCTCTTAGTATATTCCCATTTATTTTGTAATCCCTGTAACTGTTTGACCTCCCTAAATGTATGACCTCACGCTTCTCTATGTTAAAATCCATCTGCCACTTTACCGCCCACTCCATTAACCCATTTATATCGTTTTGAAGATTATGGCTATCCTCTACACTATCCACTACTTGGCCAATCTTTTTGTCATCTGCAAATTTCCCAATCGTGCCTGCCATGTTCACGTCCAAATCGTTAATGTATAACACAAACAGCAAGGGTTCCAACACCGAGCCCTGTGGAACACCACTTGAGACAACTTTCAATTCGCAAGGGCATCCATCAACCATTACCCTTTGTTTCCTGTTACAAAGCCAACCTTTTATCCAGTTTGGGGCATGGCACGCAGGGTGGAGTGTTGAAATGGCAAGCGACAGGGAGGTTTGGGTCATTCTTGCGGACAGACCGCAGGTGTTCTGCAAAGTGGTCGCCCAGTTTACGTTTGGTCTTATATTTCAACTCTTTCTTGGACTCGAACGCAAGTTCTGTCGAAGGGTCATGAGGACTCGAAACGTCAACTCTTTTCTTCTCCGCCGATGCTGCCAGACCTACTGAGTTTTTCCAGGTAATTCTGTTTTTGTCTTTTATCCAGTTTGCCACATTACCCTGAATCCCATGGGCTTTTACTTTCCTGACCAATCTGCCATGTGTGACCTTGTCAAATGCCTTGCTAAAATCCATGTACATCCACTGCACAATCTTCATCAACCCTTCTTGTCATTTCCTCAAAGAATTCAATCAAATTTGTGAGGCAAGACCTTCCTTTAACAAATCCATGCTGACCATCCCTGACTAGCCCATGCCTTTCCACATGACAGTTAATCTTATCTTTCAGGATTGATTCTACTAATTTGCTCATCACCGATGTAAGACTAATGGGCCTATAATCGTTTGGCATTTCCTTTGATCCTTTTTAAACAATGGAATTACATTTGCATTTCTCCAGTCCTCCAGTACCTCCCCTGTATCTAGTGAAGATTGGAAAATCATCCTCAGAGCATCTGATATCTCCTCCCTGACTTCCTTCAGCAGCCTCGGAAACAATCCATCTGGCCCTAGTGACTTATCAACTTTCAAGGATTTCAACCCTTCAAGTACTTCCTCTCTCTTTATGACTGTCCCGTCCAATATCTCGCAGTGTTCCTCCTGGACTACTATATCTACATCCTCCCTTTCCTTTGTAAACACAGAGATAAAATATTAATTCAAAACCCTTCCCACAGTCTCTGCATCTACACACAAGTTTCCATCTTCATCTCTGATAGGTCCCACTTTTTCCTTAACTAACCTTTTAGCATTAATGTATTGGTAAAACATCTTTGGGTTATCTTTAACTTCACTTGCTAATCTTTTTTCATGCCCTCTCTTTGATTTCCTTATTTCCTTTTTTACTTCGTTCCTGCACTTCCTATATTCGTCTAGGCTATCTGCAGTGCTTAGTTCTTTGTGCCTATCGTAGGTTTTCTTTTTCTGTTTGATCTTCTCCTGTATTCCTCTAGACAATCGGGGAGGTCTAGATTTGGCAGTACCACTCTTATTTTTGTAGGGGACATGTCTACCTTAGGGGACATTAGGAAGCAGCAATATGACTGCCAGTTCTGTTTGTTGTATTTTAGGTTTCCTATTCACCAGACGAACATACAAACATACGAATTAGGAGCAAGAATAGACCACATACAGGGCGGAGTTTTCCGTGCCCACTGGCATCAGGTGTCATTGCGGGCATAAGCAGACAAAATGGCGGGAAGGCAAAAAAATCGACGTCATGAAACCAGTTTGCAATCGTCCGCTCCACCAGTCAATGGTGGGCAACGTTTCCCACCACCGCATGTCAGCAACTTTATTGTAAAACATCTGCATTTCATTATGAGCCCTGCTTGCCGGAATCACCACCCCCCTCCGCCCAATGCTGGATCATCTGGGCAATCACACCGACGTGTTTCACAACTGAACATAAGCGACATGCACTTGGTGAGCTGCACTTCGCTCGGGGCTTTGAGGCTTGCTTGCCTACCTTGTTTCAGGCAGCAGACGCAGTCATCAGTGCCAGGCTTCGCAGGCAGCACCACATCAGGGCTCACGGGCAGGTCTCTACCTACCAGACCAGCCATAAGGCAGGGTGGCTTCTCAACAGCTGCAGGGCTAGGGCTTGCTTGGGGAAGTGGGGGAAGTAGCCTCAGGCAAGGGAAGAGGCTGCAAGGCTAGGGTTGTACTGCTAAAGGGGGGTACCCCAGGGTATGTATGGGGACACTTGATCTATGCAAGTGGCCTGAAGAGGGTGAGGACTGAGGAGGCAGTCTCCAGAGGAGGTGAGGCCAGATGGGGATGTAAGGGTGTGTGTGAGAGAGGGAGTGGTGATGTCCCTTGAGCTGGCAGTGAGTGAGATGCCAGTGAATGTGTGATGGCCTTGAGAGTGTGAGTTTAGAGTGAGGAGATGGTTGCCTTACCCTGGCACGGATGAAATCATTTGCTCTCTTTTCTGCTCTGGATGGTGAACCTCTGCCACCGCCTCCCAAGCTGGAGTGGTGACACTGATGGGCCTCCAACAGCCAGAGTGGGGGTAGAGGACATAGTGGAGGTTTCCAATGGTACCCAGAAGGTATCCCAGGGATGTGCCACTGAATCAGGGGCTGCAGTCTTCTTGCCTTTCGGGGCCACGTCTTCTGTGCAGCAGTCCCGGGCTGGAGGCACTGAGAGGTATGTGCACAGCTGCACTTTAAATATGGTGCCCGGCGTGAGGAAGTGGCAAGGTGACAACGTGGTGGGCTAGTCAGAGGCTGAGTGCCAGCGAAATGGTGTATTTCCTGGGAATGCATGATTAATGAGCCGGGATTGGGACGATAACGGCGTGAAAACCCATCATTGTGGCCAGCGGGTAAAACGCCCTTTTTCCCGCCCGCTACCACACTTGTGCAAATCTGAGACGATTCTGCCCACAGATTTCATTCCATATTATCTACCTGTTAATGGTGCCTATACAGGTTAAGGTATATTTCTGTTCAAATAACTAAAAAATAAAATAAATAAATAGCAACTCCTGAGCTCACTGACCTACATGGCCTCAAATTTTAAAATCTCATCCTTCCAGTCGATTGCATCCATGGCCTGCCTCATCCTATCATTGCAACCTTCTACAGCCCTACAATCCTACCAGATCTCTGTTTTCCCCCAATACTCACCTCTTGCTGATCCCCCATTCCCTTCACTCCTCCATTTGTAGCTGTTCCTTCAGCTGTCTAAGCCTGTTCTTGGATTCCTTCCTTAAAGGTTTGCACTTCTCTCTCCTCCTTTAAAATGCTCTTTAAAATCTGCCTCAACAGCCAAGCTTTTGGTCATCTGTCTTAATGCATAATGGCTTGGTGTCAAATTCTGCTAGATAACACTTCTGTGAAACACCTTGAGATATTCAACTAACTTAAAGGTGCCACTTAAATGCAAGTTGTTGTTAAAACACATCAAGATGTCTCAAAATGTTTCACTCAATAAATATCACTATTCTGTGTCAGCATCATCTTACAGTCAATGAGATCAATGACGCCAGTTTCTTGCAAGTCATGGGCATTCACTGCCTCAAGGGCTAATAAGTTCTCTTGTGTTAACTTTGAAAGATGGTTTTTGTTTTGATGTCTACAGAGTTTATCTCTTAGTGGGCTGCAGTAGCAGTTCCACAGTGTTCCGAAGCAACCATCTTGTGCTTGAGATGTTAAACCCAAATCAAGCTAGTCCGTTCCACTGAACGTAAGAAATCCTATTCGAAGAAGAGTGAGTTGTTTTCTGGCTATTTATGCTGACTTTCCTCCTTCAGCCTATGCCACTAAAACTAAGTTAAAGCTGCACTTACACTGTCCTTGTTTTTGGTTTTGGTTTGGGCTCAGGAAAGTCAGTGTCCCTGAGCTGACCTCTGGTCTTTATACTGTTAAATTGATTCCGCTATCATATGCAGCAGATTCAGAGAATCAATTTTTCATGGGCCTATACATCTGTGGATATTTATTGAGTGAAACATTTTGAGACGTCTTGATGTGTTTTAACAACAACATGCATTTAAGTGGCACCTTTAACTTAGTTGAATATCTCAAGGTGTTTCACAGAAGTGTTATCTGGCAGAATTTGACACCACGCCATTAGGCATTAAGACAGATGACCAAAAGCTTGGCTGTTGAGGCAGGTTTTAAGAAGCATTTTAAAGGAGGAGAGAGAAGTGCAAACCTTTAAGGAGGGAATCCAAGAACGGGCTTAGACAGCTGAAGGAACAGCCACAAATGGAGGAGTGAAGGGAATGGGGGATCAGCAAGAGGTGAGTATTGGAGGAAAACAGAGATCTGGTAGGATTGTAGGGCTGTAGAAGGTTGCACTGATAGGATGGGGCAGGCCATGGAGGCAATCGACTGGAAGGATGAGATTTTAAAATTTGAGGCCTTGCTGGAACGGGCATACATGTAGGTCAGTGAGCTCGGGAGTTGCTATTTATTTACTTATTTTGTTTTTTAATTATTTGAACAGAGATATACCTTAACCTGTATAAGCACCATTAACAGGTTGATAATATGGAGTGAAATCTGATAATGGACTGTTATATTAATATTCATCCTGAAATTTTTTTGTACTGTGTAAATGTGGAGTTATAACTATCCAACAGCAGAAATGGAGCAGTATAGCCCTGAGACCCTGGATGCAATGCAGGTCAGAGTCACTGAATCATTCTGAAGTGACATACACTTAACACTGCTGCAATCCTTATACCCATATTTCATAGGTTGCACATATTGCTAACTAGTCAACCATGACAGCCGCATAATTGCATAATTATTGACACAATTCCCTCTCTCTTGCGTGACAAGGTTGCGCAAAACCATGTGCATCAGCAATTAATTGATTGAAGAAATAATGCTCATCATTATTAGAGTGGCCATGACTGAGCCTTGTCTAGAGGTGTGGCTGAAATCATCAAATCGCTCATACCTAATTCCTCCTTCTCACATAGAACCATGGAAAAGTTATGGTGCAGAAAGATGCCATTCAGTTCATCATGTCTGCGCCGGCAAAAAAGAGAAAAAAGAAACTAGCCACTCATTTTAATCCCACTTTCCAGCACCTGGTCCTGATCCCATTCCCACCCTCTCCTTACAGCCACAGTTCGAATACTGACACTGCATGTACTTTAGAAGGTAGCTTAGATTCAGGGTCTGCGCTTGGTGAGACACTGGGCAGAGTGGCCTGCAGTCAGGATATTGCCGGCGCCAGCTCACCAGAGGGCCAAGTCGCACATGGATTCTGATGCAGAGGACTCAGAAGAGGACATCAATAGGCAGTGCACAGAAAAAGGCCAGTCGGTATGCACGCAGAAATGCTTGGTGCATTTCCAGGCCTTCCAGAAAGCTTTCTGCCATTATCAAGGGGTATGAAGGAATCCAGCACCAACCAGCACAGGGCCTCGAGTAGAGCTTGGAGCCCATCCTTTCCATAATTATAGCCATATATAATTACAGAGGGGAGGTGATGGTGTAGTGGTATTGTCACTGGACTAGTAATCCAGAAACCCAGGGTAATGCTCTGGGGACCTGGGTTCGAATCATGCCACAGCAGATGGTGGAATTTGAATTCAGTAAAAGTCTAATGATGACCATGAAACCATTTTGTTATAACCAATTGTTATAAAAACCCACCTGGTTCACTAATGTCCTTTAGGGAAGGAAATCTGCTGTCCTTACCTAGTCTGGTCTACATGTGACTCCATTGTGGTTGGCTCTTAAAAAATGCCCTCTGAACAAGGACAATTAGGGATGGGCAATAAGTGCCGACCTAGCCAGCAATGCCCACATCCCATGAAGAAATAAAAAAAAACTCCATGCGAACAATTGCAGACCCAACCAACCATCACACAGCATCTGATTGCCAATGTCTCAACTGGCATTACAGCAAATGCAGCAACCACCCAAAGTTTGCGTTTGTAGTGTAAGTTCAGGCTGAAGTCATCCATGCTTAGGCTGAAGTCATGCAAGGTCAAACAGCTGCTGTCATATCTGCAGAAACCAATCTCCAAGGGATCTCACAGTACATCTTTGAATTTGGGTGTGGCACCCATAAAGCAAGGAGTGTGCTGTCAATGCCACCCTGCACCATGCGGAATTCTTTTGTCCTGATGAAGCCACTGACATGGGAAACAGCACCCAGGTGCTATGGAGCCGAATTTTGTGACTAAATTTCCAAAATCCACATAGGAAACAATGAGACTGACTCCTCGCTGTCAACACTGGAACGTTTAAAGATGAACTTTTTCATCTTCCCTTTGTAACTGATGACCTTAATTTCTCTGTTATCTTGTGCAACCTTTGCAAAGTGGGAATAGGACAATTGTTGAGAAAGGATCCAGTAGACGGTTCACCAAACATGAAATCACAATTTTAACATCTTACGTGCGTGCAGCAAGTTTCTTTCCTATCTGCATTAGTGAAGTTCTTGACAGTTCAAAAGACTGAAGCAGCTGTGTAGACACTTAGAATAGATGAGCTTTGCTTAATTCATTGCATTTTAAAATAAATGAGCAAAATAATGATACCTAAGTTTCCTGTAGAAATGCAATCAACGGATACCAGGGGCGGAATTTTGCAGGACCGGGGCTGGAAAATGTGGCGAGCTGTTCATAAGTCCATTGACTCTAGTGGGACTGGAAGATCCCACCGGTAGGAGGGGCCGTAAAATTCCATCCCTGGGCCCACTGTGGCAGGACCTGCCACAGGGGATGCAGCAGGCCCGGCAAAATTCCGCTGATTTTTGGCAGGACTGGAAGATCCTGGCGGCAGCTGGGGCTGGAAAATACCAGCCCAGGTCTATTCTGAAAATGATGCAATGAGATCAGAATGTAGTACACTAAAGTTTCAGTTACTAGCATTGTGTAAGTTTAAGGAGCTGTCCGAAACACTTAAATGCACAAATACAAATAGCACGGAACAGTCCCTGGGTAGGTACCCTGATGAATGTTGTTAATCCAGTTTAGTGAGTAACTTCACCAAAGGCCTGCCCACTTTTAACACCCTTCTGTGAAAGGTCAACTAAAAAATAACAATATACGATGTTGACGATCACCATTAAAATCCCTTTTATCAATGAAACTTTTAAAAAAATATGTTTTGTCATTAAAATGAAATATTTGGCAAACATTTCTTTGTAAACTACATCTCACGGTGACATAAAATACATTGGCGCAGATCCATTAAATCAAATGCCTATGTCTCTGATCCACTGCTCAGCTTCCTTGAGCTCGATAAACGATCATAATAGGTGCAGAAATCCCTTTTTGCAGATGGTTTCTTTTTGGGCACTGTTTTCTGTTGCAATTATTTGTAGGTTTAATGCAGAAGATATCAGAGCAATTATCTAATAGGAGTTATTGAGACTAGGGAGCTTAATTAAAAACTTTTTTATTTGTGACTGTCATTGACAACAGTCGCATGTTTTTTATTTTGCTGTTTGGACTCATTGATATGAACAATCTGATCATTACACAACCAAGGGCATTGGGCACCCAATGATTCAGCAATTTCACAACTTGTTATCAGAGGACTAACCCCCTTCTCTTCATAGAATCACAGAATTGTTACGGTGCAGAAGGAGGCCATTCAGCCCATTGTGTCTGCACCAGTTCTCTGAGCATTTTAATTTCCTGCTCATCTCCTGCATTTTCCCCGTAACCCCACACATTGTTTCTATTTAAATAATCATCCAATGTCCTCTTGAATGTCTCAATTGAACCTGCCTCCATCACAATTCCAGGCAGTGCACTCCAAACCCAACTACTTGTTGTGTGAAAATGTTTTTTCTCACCTCACATTTGCTTCTTTTGCAAAACACTTTAAAACTGTGCCTTCTGGTTCTCCATCCGTTTATGAGCGGGAACAGTTTCTCCCTATCTACTCTGTTCAGACCCCTCATGATTTTGAAAACTTGTTTCAAGTCTCTTCTTAGCCTTCTCTTCCCAAAGGAAAACAGTCCCAACTTCTCCATCCTTTCCTCATAACTGAAATGTCTCATCCCTGGAAACATTCTCATAAACCTCTTCTGCACTCTCTCCAATTTGTTCACATCCTTCCTATAGTGTGACGCCCAGAACTGTACACAATAGTCCAGCTGAGGTCTAACCAGTGTCATATATATAAGTTCATTACCTCCCTGCTCTTGTACTCTATGCCCCTATTAATGAAGCCTAGAATACTGTATGCTTTAGTAAAAGCTCTCTCTACCTGTCCTACCACCTTTAATTACTTATGTACATTAACACCCAGATCTCTGCTCCTGAACACCCTTTAGAATAGTATTTTTAAAAATTCATTCATGGGATGTGGGCTTTGCTGGCTGGGCCAGCATTTATTGCCGATCCCTAATTGCCCTTCAGAAGGTGGTGATGAGCTGCCTTCAAGCAGTCCATGTGGTGTAGGTACACCCACAGTGCTGTTAGGAGGGGAGTATCCATTATTTTATACTGTCTCTCTATGTTCTTTGTACCAAAGTGTATCACCTCACACTTCACATTGAGCTTCATCTGCCACCTATCTGCCCATTCCACCAATGTGTCAATATCCTTTTGAAGTTCTACACTGTCCTCCCCACAGTTTACAATTCTCCCAAGTTTTGTGTTGTCTGCAAACTTTGAAATTGTCCCCTGCACACCAAGATCTAGATCATTTATATATAACAGGAAAAGCAAGGGCCCCAATACCGACCCCTGGGAACTCCACTACAAACCTTCTTCCAACCCAAAAATACCTATTAACCATTTGTCTCTGTTTCCTATCCCTCAGCCAATTTTGTATCCACATTGCTACTGTCCCTTTTATTCCATGACCTATAACTTTCCTCACAAGCCTGTTGTGTGACACTATATCGAACGCCTTTTGGAAGTCCATATACACCACATCAACAACCTTGCCCTCATCAATCATCTCTGTTACTTCTTCAAAAAACTCCAGCAAGTTAGTTAGACATGATTTTTCTTTAACAAATCCATGTTGACTCTTCCGAATCAATCCACATTTTTCCATGTAACTATTAACTCTATCCCAGATAATTGTTTCTAGCAAAACTGGAAGCAATGGGAATCAGGGGGAAAACTCTTCACTGGTTGGAGTCATACCTAGTACAAAGGAAGATGGTTGTCGTTGTTGGATGTCAGTCATCTCAGCTCCAGGACATCATTGCAGGAGTTCCTTAGGGTAATGTCCTAGGCCCAACCATTTTCAGCTACTTTGTCAATGATCTTCCTTCCATCATAAGGTCAGAAGTGGGGGTGTTCACAGATGATTGCACAATATTCAACACCATTCACAACTCCTCAGCTACTGAATCTGTCCATGTCCAAATACAGCAAGACCTGGACAATATCCAGGCTTGGGCTGACAAGTGGCAAGTAACATTGGCGCCACACAAGTGTCAGGCATTGACCATCTCCAACAAGAGAGAATCCAACCATCGCCCCTTGATGTTCAACAGCATCACCATCACTGTATCCCCCACTATCAAAATGCTGGGGGTTACGATTGACCAGAAACTGAACTGGACTAGCCATATAAATACTGTGGCCTCATGAGCAGGTCAGATCTAGGAACTGTGCGACGAGTGCAGCAGTATGTGCCATCTACAAGATGCATTGCAGTAATTCGCCAAGGCTCCTTAGACAGCACCTTCCAAACTCATGACCACTCCCACCGAGAAGGACAAGGGCAGCAGGTAGATGGGAACACCACCACCTGGAAATTCCCCTCCAAGTAGCTCACCATCCTGACTTGGAAATATATTGCTGTTCCTTCACTGTCACTGGGTCAAAGTCCTAGAACTCCCTAACAGCACTGTGGGTGTACCTACACCACTTGGTCTGCAGCGGTTTAGGAAGGGAGCTCACCACCACCTTCTCAAGGGCAACAAGGGATGGGCAATAAATGCTGGCCTAGCCAGCGAAGCCCACATTCCATGTATGAATAATAAAAAACAAAATTTTCCCACCATCAAAGTTAAACTGACTGGTCTGTAATTGCAGGACAGATCTTTGCAACCTCTTTTGAACAAGGGTGTAATGTTTGCAATTCTCCAGTCCTCTGGCACCTCCCCCGAATTTAGGGAACATTGAAAGTGCCTCTGCAACTTTCACTCTCACTTCCTTCAATATTCTTGGATGCATCTCATCCGGTCCCAGTGCCTTATCAACTTTAAGTACCAACAGTTTATCCAATACCTCCTCCTTATCAATTTTAAACCTTTCTAGTGACTGAGTTTCCTCTTCTTTAATCCTGGCCTGGGCAGCATCTGCCTCATAGGTAAAGACAGATGCAAAGTATTCATTTAACACCTCAGCCATGCCTCTTGCTTCTATGTTTAAATCCCCTTCTTGGTCCCTAATCAGCCCTACTCCTCCTTTTACCACCTTTTACTATTGGGGTGTGCTTATAGAATACTTTGGGATTTTCTTTTATGTTAGCTGCCAGTCTTTTTTCATAATCCCTCTTTGCTTCCCATACTTGCTTTCTCATGTGCTAAATTTGCAGAAGAACTCCATACAACATAAGAAAAGAACAGTGAAAGATCATTGAGTCAGCTTGTCAACAATGCTACCTTACACAACATCCAACACTCCCTTTAGCAATGCTGTTTTCCTGGGGAAATGTTTTTATAAAAATGAGGAAAATTCAAGAAAAGTACTGGAAAATTTCTCCCTGACAATCTAAGACAGTCATAAGACAAAAGCAAAATACTGTGGATGCTGGAAATCTGAAATAAAACAAAAAATGCTGGAAATAGTTAGCAGGTCAGGAAGCATTTGTGGAGAGAAATAGTGTTAACATTTCAGGTCAGGATGAGCAAAGGTGGACTGTGATCAACTGTCAAAGAGAACTAAGAGAAAGAGGTCAAAATTATTCCATTTTATGTATAATCCTTTCACTTCCTGTTTGGAGGCTGAGACGATCCTGATTCTTTGGCTCAATGTTCATCCAAACTGAGATCATGATAACACAGGGGTTTGAACTTGGGTATCCTAAGTTTACAAAGCTTAGCACTGCACCGTATTAGCTATGCGGAAATATAGTCCCATGAACTAGCCAAGGCTCTCACTTCTAGTTGCTGTCTGGTAATTCCTATTGAAAAGTATAAAAGTATATTGGCTTGTTCAGGATGCCTTCCCAACCTGCCACTTTCAAACACTCACCCTCCAGGCAGTGGTACACATAACAGGCCACAGGGACATTTACAGTCACTTCCCTTTTCACCTGTAATCTGCATATATTTTGGGCCTCCTATCAGCATGTCCAGTTGCAGAATATTGACCAAGTTTGGATTTGATGTTGCTATCTTTCCTATTCTTGCATTTCAGTCTTAGGAGGCAAGAAACTACTCTTGGGAATTAAAGCAGCAGGTTTTGTTGTGATCTTCATAAGTGATGTGCCACAAAAACCATATAAGCATAGATAGAGAACTAATCTTACTGAATCTCACAAACAGGTCCTTGAAATACATGCAGGACCCTTATTTCAATATTGGAACGAGACCTGCACTCATTTCAGGTGGCTGCGAGGCTCATTTAAAAAAAATAGGCCCTAACAAATTTAACAGCAGCTCAAATGCCTGCGCTGAAAGGGTGCAGAGCACTTTGAAGGGGCAGGGTGAACAGCCAGAGGTGAGGTCCATATCGGTACTGACAACACAGGTAGAAAGAGGGATGAGTTCCTGCAAGCAGATTTTAGGGAGGTAGGAAAGAAACTAGCAAGCAGAACCTCAAATTTAGTAATCTCTGGATTATTCCCATTTCTACATGCAAATTAGTATAAATATAGGAGGATATAGAGCAAACGAATTTGTAACTGGAGACATTGTGCAGGACAGAGGGCTTTAGAATCATGAGACATTGGGACCAATCTGCTGGAGCTGGGACCTATGCAGGCCGGATAGGTTTCAACTGAACAGAGTCAGGACCAATGTCTTTGTGGGGTGATTTGCTAGTGCTATTCAAGAGGATTGGCAGGGGTGTGGGAACCAGGAAATAATATTAGAGGTGGAAGCTAAGGTGCACAGAGAATTGGGAGAGATAGATAGCACAAGAGTAAAAAATAGCAAGATATTAGGTGGGGTCAGATAAGAGGGAATTTAATGATCCCAGAGACATGTCAGGTGTTGTCTGCCAGAGGTCCTTCCCTCTCCTCAAGGAATATAAAATAGGGACAGAATGACACACTAACAGAAAAGTTCTTAAACGTGGGAGGCTTTCATCAGACCTGAGAAACCTGTAACCTCCACCACCTAGAAGGACAAGGACAGCAGATGCATGAGAAGATCACCACTTCCATGTTCCTATCCAACTTACACAGCGCCTGACTTGGACACAAATCACCATTTTTCATTGTCGCTAGGTTAAAATCCTGAACTCCCTGCCTAACAGCACAGCAGGAATGACTTCATGTCATGACTGCCATTCTAGAGGGTTCACCACCATCTTCTCAAGGCAAACTTGGAATGGGGAATAAAGTGATGCCTTTAGCCCAATAATTAAATTTTGAAAAATCATTATCAGTAATATTTATTGAATGAATCAAGAAACGACTGCACCTTAAAGCCAGGCCAATTACTGTTTAAGGATATTCCCTGTGAAGCTACATTATCTCTACCATGTTAATCTTTTTCCGCTTTTGATGTTCACCATATTTTGAGGAGAGCTGAACCTCCCAGTTCAAACAAAATCCATTGCACTGCAGCATCTGAATTCATATCCAGCCCAGTTGATGGAAGAAACATCTTTATCTCTCTCTATCTGTCTCTCTCTCTCTTTCTGCTGGTTATAATTGTATTGCATAAAATTAATTGAAACCCTGCTTTTGGTGGGTTTGACTCCACAAAAAGTATAATTCAACATGAAGCTAGTACCAAAGTGGCAAGAGGCCTCAAATGTGATTTAGGTCTGAAACATCCAATTGATGCAGTAGGGAGCGAAGTTGGGATTATGATCACTGAACGAACAGCGTGAAAATTTGTAGCTCGTCTGGGGGCACGTTCTGCTGATGCAGGCTGCAAAAACAATCTTTTTTCCAAGGAAATGCTGGAAATATACAGCAGGTTCATCGGCATTTGAAGGAAAGTGGTAAGTTAATGCATCAGGTGGTTCTCACTGACTGACCTGCTGTGGGGGTAATTTTGTGAGTACATATGATATTGAAAAATCTCGCTTATCATCACATTTAGTCGTTAAATGGGTGCATGCTGCCTGGTTTTCCAACATAATTTGGCAGTATAACAGGTTCGTACTGAGAGCATTTAGACTTTTTTATTTTGGATTTTCAAAATTCCTTATTATATTTTGTAATCACCATTCATCACAGCATTGATCTCACCCTGATAATTCAAAATTCATTAAAATAATCCAAAATCAATACTTGTTGTTCGGGTTGTCTTTGAAGTAGCATTATGTCACGAAAACATGAGGAAAAAAGCTTTTAGCTTTTCTATTTCTCCCTATCATTTAGATGTCTTGCAGTATTTAAACAGATTCATTTTCTTGCCCCCGGTTAAACTTATTGAGTCAGGATCATCATTTTTTAAGACCAAAGTGCTGGAACTTGTGCAAAACTCCTTGGGTCATATGAACCAGAGAATGTTTGACAGGAAAAGGAAATTTACATTATAATTATAAAACCCAGAATGGCAAGTCTAGTGAGACACCTCATGTATAGTATTGAAAGAAACTATCTGCACTTTTACATTAAGAACTCATTAAAAGTCCGTTTACATTGATGCTGAAAGAGAGGGAGTGACACTCAGGCAGAGACCTGTGACCACTCCTCTTTTTCTGAACACCAGAATACACCTGGGCCTGAATTTTCGGGCGGGCTCAGCGGGAGCGGGTGGGGGCAGTCGGAAACCTGACCACCGCACGCGATCGGGCCGCACAGCCATTTTACGCAGGCAGGCCAATTAAGGCCGGCCCAGTGTAATGCGTGTCTCCGGCATTAGTGTGAAGGGGCAGGTGGGGGCAGGAGCTCAAAATCTGCCAGGTCCAACGGCGACCCAGTGGCCTATTCAAAAGCGGCACAGGCAGCCGTGCGAAGGCTGCCATTGACTTTGCAGCACTGTAGCGATGCAGAATGTCATTGCAGAACAGGGCAGGCGGGAGGGCAAGTCGGCGGGACAGTCGGCACCGTGGTTTTCTGACAAGTGTCTCGCCGGCCTCCTGGAGGAGGTGGCAGCAGGCTGGGATATCATTGTCCCAAGGGACGGGAGGAGGAGGCCCCCCCACCTAACCAAAAATGCCTGGAAGGAGGTGGTATCCAGAGTCAGTTCCCACGATGTGGTGAGGCGCACATGGGTGCGGTGCCGCAAGTGCTTTAATGGTCTCCTGCAATCGGAAAGGGTGAGTGCCATGTTGGCATGGGTCACTTAGCACAGCAGTTAGGTGCGACCCCCACCCCCGGACCTCAGAGTTCTTAGAGTGTGAGTGGCAAATGTCAATGAGGCAGCATCTGGGCAAGGGGGTGAGCCTTGGCTGCTTGGAATGAGTGCCTCGCGGCTCCAGGGTCACGAATCGGCTGAGCCCTGCAAGGTTTTCCTCAAGTGGGGTTGGCCAGGCTGCAATGGCACTGCAGGTACAGGGTGGACTAATCAATGCTCCTCTCTTCTTTCAGGAGAAAACATCCCACACTGAGGGATGCTGAGAGGCTGCGGACTGGCGGAGGACTGCCCCACCTTTTAATCTTGACCAGATACAAGCAGGAGGTGATGGAGAGGCGCCATGCACCTAGTCAACCGGCCGCGGTAAGGTTGGGGTGCCACAGGAAGGCAAGAGTCCAGTGCACTGAGGTCAGAATGTCTGTAATTGCAACCATTCCACTGTTGTCTCTATATTGATGTCAGCCTCGAACATGGAATTGATAATGGAAAGACGAGGGCACTCTGATCCGGGTGCCAGGCATGCACAGTAACAGTATAATGACTTCAATTAATCACATGTCCTTGTTCTTACTTTCAGGCTCACCAGAACACCCTCGGTTTTAGGACCACCACTCACCCCAGAGGACACACAGGATCTAAATGCACCAGCGTCACACCCTCTCAGCCAGGCAGGCACCAGCGCAGAAAACAGCATCTTGGTGGGAATTAGATCATCGGCTAGTATCTCGGTGCACAGCGGTGAGGCAGAGAGTGCCCAGGGCGCCAGCAGTCGGGGGACTGCTGGGGACCAGGAACATGCTCAGCCAGTGGCTGATGATATGCCTCTGGAGTCAACCCTGAGGCAGCAGATGCTGGAAGTCCAGCAGGGTATGCGGGAGGATCTGGCAGAGATACATGAGGGAAAGCGTATCATGGTCTCCGTTGTGGAGGGGTCCATGTGGAGCATAAGCAATGCAATGACCTGCATGGCCAAATGCACTGCCTCCTCCATGGAGAGAGTGGCGACTCTCATGGAGAGGCTCCTTCAGGACCCGAATCAGGGCCTCCTGGGGTTGCGCTCGGACCTGCAAGCCCTCACACCGGCAATGACCTCAGGTGGTCAGTGTGGGAGATGGATTGGGCACCCAGTATCCCAGCTAGGTGCCTATCCATCAATGGTGAGCAGGGAGGTCCAAAGTGACCTAATGTTGGCACATGGGCTGCTTGTCGTCTCTGCGGGCTCCTCTCAGGGCACTCCAAATGAGGGCAGCAGCTCCTCCGCCCCTCTACCAGTGACTGAGGCATCCGATGAGGCTGCGACAACTGGGGAGATGCCAGCCGTGCCACTGGCCATTCCCTCCAGGCGGGGCCAGCACAGGCTCCATGGGCCAGAAGACGCCTGCCAAGGTCATCAAGGCTAACAAGACAGCAGAACAAGACAGTCTCCAATGCCAGTGCCAGCGAGGGAGGAACACATAGACATGGCACAACATAAAGATAAAAACAAAAAAACTGCGGATGCTGGAAATCCAAAACAAAAACAAAAACAGAATTACCTGGAAAAACTCAGCAGGTCTGGCAGCATTGTCGAAGGGTCATGAGGACTCGAAACGTCAACTCTTTTCTTCTCCGCCGATGCTGCCAAACCTGCTGAGTTTTTCCAGGTAATTCTGTTTTTGTTTTTGTTATGGCACAACATAACACTGGTATTATTTTTTGCCCCATTTTTAAGTTATTTATAGGTAGGTGTGATGGAGAACACCTTTACATTTAATTTGATTTATGTATGACAGGCACCACACCGGTAAATGTGTTTGTTTTCAACAAGCCTCTGGGTGCTTCATTCGTTCTATAGGTGAAGTGTAACCCATGATGTTATGAGTGACTTGTTTGTCATTGAACTTTATTGAAGTGGCACATAGTGCATGTTGTTCACCAAGCAAATATTCCTGTCAGATACTGAGTATGGAGACTGCAGCCCTGGCATGTGGTGGCGGTTCATCTTTGGTAGGCTAGCTGAAGGAGTGTTGGATCTAAGCCTCCCTGGAGGTTGCCCAGGTCAGCATCTATAACCTCAGCGTTCTCCTGAGTGTGCTCATCCTCGGACACACTACTGGACTCATTGTCTGTTGCTAGAGCAGCTGCTTTAACATATTCTGCCTCCGCTCCATCACCCCTCTCCAGTGCCAGATTGTGGAGACCGCAACATGCAACCATTATCAGCGACACACAATGTGGGGGGTACTGGAGTGCACCCCCTGAAAGGCCCAGGCATCGGAAGCACATCTTGAGAAGACCAATGGCTCTCTCCACCACAGCCCTTGTGGAGGTGTGGCTCCTATTGTACCGCTGCTCAGCCTCTGATCTTGGATGGCGGAGAAGCGTCATAAGCCACCTTCTGAGGGGATAGCCCTTGTCATCCAGCAGCCATCCATCCAGCTGGGCTGGAGCACTGAAGAGCCTCGACACCTGGGAGTGTCTGAGGATGTAGATGTTGTGGGAGCTGCCTGGGTACTTTGCGCAGACTTGCAGAATCTGCATCCTATGGTCACACACTATTTGCACGTTCATGGAGTGGAAGCCCTTCCTGTTGACGAAGGCACTAGGCTCATCCGCTAGTCCCTTGATGGCCACATGTGTACAGTCGATTGCATTCTGGATGTGGGGGAAGCCAGCAATCGCTGTGAAGCCTCTGGCTTGCTGTGTCTGGCTGGCCTCGTCCATGCGGTGGTGAATGAAAGTCAATGCACGCCTGAACAGAGTGTCAGTCATCAGCTTGACACAACTGTGGACAGTTGATTAGGAGACTCTAGAAAGATCACCCACTGATCCCTGGAAAGAGGTTGAGGGTCACCATGACCTTCAGCGCCACTGGCACAGGGTATTGGAGCTGATCTCAGGGCCAATCATCTGACAGATGGACGTCACTGTCTCCTTGAGAGGTGGAGCCTCCTTCGGGGTTGCACCTCAGACATATTGAGGTAGCTGCATCACTGCCTTTAAACCATGGCAGCAGGATAGTGGCATCTTCTGTGGCCTCTTCCGCCTTGGACTTCCTGTTGGCCCTGCACCCCTTGTGCATGTGCTTGTCCTCCCACAGGTCGCTCCCCTGGAGGCTGAAAAGGGACACCTGGCCTCCTCCCCCTTCTGGCCCTCTCTTCCCCCTCAGAGGAGGTGCCTCCAGCGGAGACCACAATCCCCATTCCCAGGGTAAGAGAAGGCTGTCTGATACCGGGAAGGCCCCAAGTGTTATGACTCCTCCGGAGTCCTGAACTGAAGCCTGTCATTTCTGTCAAAACAACTTTGAAGTAGAATGAAGTTGTCCTGTTCACACAAGCAAGTAGCAGTAAGTTATGATCTAAAGTACTAACAACTCACATTAGCGAGCCCACTCAGCCCTCTTATCTCACCCGTGGTTGAGGTTTTTGAAAATGTGGCCAAACTGCCTGCCTGTTGCACCCGTGCGACGCCCTGAAAATCGCATGGGCTGTGCAAAATTGATTTCAATTGGTGCCTCAAGGGCATTAACTGCCCCGTTAATTAATGGCGGGTGCGCCTCCATCCTCATAGCGTGCCCGCCTTCCAAAATATCACGATGGTGTGCAGTGACGTTGGGACGCACGCCTGACTGCATCATGCGTCACTTCATGTTTCCGCATGTCAGGCTCACCCCCAAAATGCCGAATGTAAAATTCTGGCATTGGTGATTGTGGGGCCAGTTAGAAGGCCAATAGAAAGCAGCTCTTGTATTTTCTGCATCTCCAATGGCTATCCTAGGTCTCAGGAAAAACAGGTCCTCAACATCCACTGTATTTGTTTTCCTCACATTACGCATGTGCATATTAGGGCTTGCTACATCTTGCACCATATTTCTCAACTTTGCTATGTAGTTTTGCTATAGGGATGTTTCATATCTCTGATCTGCCCTATTATTTAGTGTTGGGCTTAACCCACCTATTTTATCTAATGCTGTGCCTTCTAATGTCATTCTCTGAACATGACATTTAAAGTCACCCAGATATTGATCAATAGTTTGCATCTCTTCACTGTGAAGAAAGGACTAATAGACTGACCATTTTGTGGACTGAAAAATACCTAGCTGTACAAAACTACACAGCATTTTAGCTATGTAGTGCAATTTGAAATATTCGCTTAAATTTAAATCATCTATTTCAAAGCTTTAGTTGATATTAGGATAGAAATTTATCAAAATCGGTTTCCAGGTTTACATAACACGAGAAATATTTGTTTGGTTTACCTGTGAGAGGAAATCCATATTTATGAATCATAAATGTCACCATCACTCCAAAACTGAAAAACAAGATTCGCAGGTATGTGACAGATACAACAGTTCAGATTTGAACTCAGGATGCAAGCTAAACATGCGAGCTGGGCAGGAACTACCTATGACAATGTCAGCCTGAAGCATAAACCATCTTAACTCCTGAGCCTCATTACCATGCAAGAGGAAAGGCTCCCATCTAAACCTGTAGAGCATTATAAGGTGATGTGAACAGGAATTTAGGGTACTAGGGACCACCACTGGAACCCAAGGGAACAGTTCCCAGTACAATAGTATGTTGTGACCGAGGATATAGAGATAATCATCATTGGAGGTACAGGAAAAGAGAAGCTTGGAAAAGTGAAGCTCAGGGCAAGAGAGTCCCAAGGTTTATTTTGGGGCCCCGATGAGCCTTTCTGGCTATGGTTTTGTGTGTGGTTAGAATTCTTTGGTGGACACCATGCTGGTCAGTATTGCCGTAATCAGGTATGTTCCAGGGGAAAAAGGGTGCAGAAGGGGAGCCTGAGACTGCCAAAAACCCAGCAATTAAAGTACAATACTAACATGACATTACTTAAGTTGAGATAACATTTCCAGAAAAAAAATGTCTTCTCAGAGCATCTAATATGATACACTAATGTACAATAACAAGAATTTGCATGACTATAGCACCTTTAACATAGCAAAATTTCTCAAGACACTTCAATGGAGTGTGTGTAATCAAACAAAAATTGACATTGAGCCAAAGAGATATTAGGGCAGGGGAACTATCCCTGCTCATCTTCCTGCAGTCATGGTTGACCACAATGTTTTACCCCAGTGTCTCTACTTCACTATCATGCCAAATGTGATTGTCCTTGACTGGCTCCACGCCTACCTATTCAGCCGTAGCCAGAAAATTTTCAATGGTGTCTTTTCTTGTTCCTGCACTGTTATCTCTAGAGCCCCCAAGGACCTAAGCTTGGTCCCATCTATTTCTCAACTATTTGCTGCTACTTGTTTACAATATCAGCTAACATGAGGGCCAGAAAGGAAGTTGGGTGGTCAACAGTTTAGTGAGAATAGGGTTAAGAGAGCAGGAGATGTGCCCCATGGACAAGATGAGCTCGGAGAGGATATCAGAGGAGATGGGAGAGGACCTAAAGAAAGGTGCAGGTCCAGGTCTATGCAAGGGAGGAACTTTGGGGTAGGTCTAACAGCATCTGTGGAGAGAAAGACAGAGTTAACATTTTGAGTCCGTATGACTTCTTCAGAGCTTCTAGCATTTTCTGATTTTGTTTCAGATTTTCAGCATTTGTAGTATTTTGCTTTTAACTTTGGGGTAGCTTGGCTTGATGGGCAAGGAGAAGAGACAAGTGCAAAAGAAGTAGCTGAACAGATGGGTTCAACCTTAGTGGCAAAAAAGCACATGAGCTCCTCACACTTACTGTTGGAGGTGCAGGGGAGAACAGGGGAAAAGAGACGATTAGTAGTGGAGAATAGAAGATGAGCTAGCTAACAGGAAACTGAGACTAGGCATACACGGGCCTTCTTCTGGTTGGCAGGATGTAATGAATGATGTGCCACAGGGATCAGTGCTGGGGCCACAACTTTTAAAATTTATATAAATGGCTTGGATGAAGGGACCAAAGGTATGGTTGTTAAATTTGCTAATGACACAAAGGTAGGTAGGAAAGTAAGTTGTGAAGAGGACATAAAGAGGCTACAAAGGTATATAGATAAGTTAAGTGAATGGGCAAATAGAGTACAATGTGGGCAAATGTGAAATTGTTCATTTTGACAGGAAGACTAAAAAAGAAGCATATCATCTAATTGATGAGAGATTGCAGAGCTCTGAGATTCAAAGGGATCTGGATGTCCTAGTGCATGAATCGCAAATAGTTAGTTTGGAGGTACAGTAATTATTTAGGAAAGCTAATAGAATGTTATTGTTTATTGCGAGGGCAATTGAATACAAAAGTAGGGAGGTTATGCTTCAGGTGCACAGGCCATTTGTGAGACCACATCTGTAGTACTGCGTACAATATTGTTTAAGGTGGGATGTAAATGCGTTTGAAGCAGTTCAGAGAAGGTTTATTAAACTAATACCAGGAATGGGCAGGTTGTCTTATGAGGAAAGACTGGACAGGTTAGGCTTATATCCGCTGAAGTTTAGAAGAGTAAGAGCTGACCTGATTGAAACCTTTAAGATCCTGAGGGGTCTTGGCAGGGTGGCTGTGGAGAGGATGTTTCCTCTCGTAGGAGAATCTAGAACTAGGGGTCACTATTTAAAAATAACATTAAATCTGTCTTTCTCTACACAGATGCTGTTAGACCTACCCCAAAATTCCTCCCTTGCATAGACCTGGACCTGCACCTTTCTCTAGGTCCTCTCCCATCTCCTCTGATGTCCTCTCCGAGCTCATCTTGTCCATGAGGCACATCTTCTGCTCTCTTAACCCTATTCCCACTAAACTGTTGACCACTCAAATTCCCTTCTGGCCCTCATGTTAGCTGATATTGTAAACAAGTAGCAGCAAATAAGCTCATTTAAAACAGAGATAAGGAGAATTATATTTTCCCTCAAAGGGTTGTGAGTCTTTGGAACTCAAAAGTTTGTGGATGTGGAGTGTTTGAATATTTTTAAGGCGGGGCTGGATTGATTCTTGATAAGCAAGGAGGTGAAAAGTCATCAGGGCTTGGTGGGAATGTGGAGTTGAGGTTACAACCAGATCAGCCTTGATCTTGTTGCATGGCAGAGCAGGCTTGAGAGGTTGAGTGGCCTACTCCTGCTCCTAACTCTTATGCTCGTATGTTTCAATCTAATCGTCTCTTACTCTTCTGAACTCCAGTGGATAAAAGCCTAATCTGTCCAAACTTTCCTCATCCCTTCCAGGTATTAGCCTAGTAAACCTCTGAAAGGCTTCC
This sequence comes from Carcharodon carcharias, assembly GCF_017639515.1. Taxonomy (NCBI): domain Eukaryota; kingdom Metazoa; phylum Chordata; class Chondrichthyes; order Lamniformes; family Lamnidae; genus Carcharodon; species Carcharodon carcharias. The sequence goes on along the minus strand of NC_054481.1, from coordinate 40,827,429 downwards.
AAAGCATTTGCATTCTTCCTTAAATAAGGAGACCAATACTGTACACAGCAATCCAGACGTGGTCTCATCAATGTCTGTATAACTGAAGCATAACCTTCCTATTTTTGTATTCAATTCCCCTTGCAATAAACAATAGCACTCTATTAGGTTTCCTTGCTGTACCTGCATACTAACTTTTTGTGATTTATGCACTAGGACACCCAGGTCCCTCTGCATCTCAGAGCTGTGCAATCTGTCACCATTTAAAAGCTTCATTTTCATCACCATGCTTCATTTTTATTCTTCCTGCCAAAATGGACAATTTCACATTTTCCCACATTATACTCCATTTGCCAGATCTTTGCCCACTCACTTAACCTGTCTATATTCCTTTGTAGCTTCCTTATGTCCTCTTCACAACTTGCTTTCCTGCCTACCTTTGTATCATTAGCAAATTTAGCAACCATGGCAGTGTTTTCCAGCGGGACTTGCCCGGGATGCAACGGGCCAGTCAAAAGTCCATTGACTTTCGGTGGGACTGGCAAATCCCAGCAGCAGGCGGGGCTGGAAAATCCCAGCCCATACCTTAAGTCCCTTCATCCAAGTTGTTTATATAAATTAGAAAATGTTGAGGCCCCAACACTGATCCCTGCGGCACACCACTCATTACATCTTGCCAACCAGAAAATGACTCATTTATGCCTATTCTCTGTTTCTTGTTCACTGGCCAATCTTCTATCCATACCAATATGTTACCCTCTGCACCATAAGCTTTTGTTTTCTGTGATAACCTTTCTGGTGGTACCTTATCAAATGCCTTCTGGAAATCTAAGTACAGTACATCCACCAGTTCCCTTTTACTCACAGCAATGCTACTTCTTCAAGAAAATCCAGTGAATTAGTTAAACATGATTTCCCTTTCACAAAGCCATGTTGACTCTGCCTGATTGCCTTGAATTTTTCTAAAAGTGCCCTGCTATAACATCTTTAATAATAGCTTCTAACATTTTCCCTATGACAGATATTAAGCTAACTGGCCTGTAGCTTCCTGCTTTCTGTCTCTCTCACTTTTTGATTCAGGGAGTTACATTTGCTATTTTCCAACGTTCCATGAATCTAGCGGATTTTGGAAAATTAAAACCAATGCATGAACTATTTTACTAGCCACTTCTGGACCTGGGGACTTGTCAGCCTGTTTTCCAACAATTTGTTTTGTACCATTTTCCTGGTGATTTTAATTTTCTTGAGTTCCTCCCTCCCTTCCATTTCCTGATTCACAACTTGTATCCTCTATTAATCCCTTTGTATCCTCCATGCATCTTGCATATGGTGCACATTGCTGCCACTGTGCATTGGTGGTGGATGGAGTGAATGTTTGAGTTAGTGGATGGAGCACAGAACAAGCAGATTGCTTTTTCTTGGATGGTGTCAAGCTTCTTGAGTGTTCCTGTCCAACTTTAAGAACAAAAGGTTGTTCAGATTTTGCCTTAGATTGTGTTGTGTTTGAGACAGCTTCTGTGCAGAAGTGTCTATGACCTGGACTTTCTTCTTGTAGTCCATCCATTTTCTTGGGCCTAAAATAGGCCCTGTATGCTTCCCCTCACCTTCAATGGTATAAGGTTAATCTATCATTACCTGTGGCACTGACATTAATGACAGGGTGTTGGCAGTGGGGGCAGGATAGTAGTTGGTGAGTAGGGCCTCTGACTTTGAGCAACTTTAGGATCTAATTGAAGTGGTATATAATGGTCGGTAATGACTTTCAGGAAGCAATTGATAAGGTTTAATATAAGAAACATGTGGAAGTTTGTGGGATCAATGATAATGTTTAAAATCAAATTGACGCTTTTTGTTCTTGGGAAGAGTATCATTTTGTTCTTCACAAAAGGCAATACGTGGAAACTAGAAAATAAGTCTCCCTTCTCTTTAAGGAAACTCTAGTCTGCTGAGATTGAAAAGTAAATGAAAATATGACATATGTGGCCCAGCCCGGCTTGTGCAGGTGCTCCAGGTTTGATCTTCTTTGCTTGCCTTCTATTGCTCCAATTCTCTGTGGCATATTCTATGAGCCCTAGAGAGAGTGGAACTCCAACAAGGACAGGAAATCCTCCTTTGTTAGAGTTAACTTGCAAAACCTTTTTCACCCAGTGGGCGGTGGGCATCTGGAATTTACTGCCTGGATTGGCGGTTGAGCCTGAAATGTTCAACCCATTTGAAAGGTACCTGGAGCTGCACCTGAAGTGCTGTGACCTGCAAAAGAAATGACTGGCAGTACAAATGATTCTTAGAACCTACCTTATGCTGGGAAGAAAACTATGACTGTACATTACAGTTTGAAAGGCAGGATTGTTTTCTCCAGACATAGCCACACATGGTAATTGTAAATTAAATTTGTTGCTTTTTTTTGAAAGTACGGAATGTTACATAATTTATGCAATGTTCTGCAGAGTTACACTATGCTACATAATAATGGAACATTCTGTGCATAGGCTGGGATCGAGTTGGCAGCCTTTATTTTGGGCAGCTGTGACCTCTGCTGTACCTGTGTTGGGAGGGAGGTCCCAGTGTTAGTTCCAGAACCTACAAAACTATTTATTCCCTGAGATACTATAAGCAATGACACAGGAAATTCGCTAGCTTAACTATTTATATATATATATTTATATATATATATATATATACACACACTCATAATAACCACAGAAACCATAGAAAAGTTACAGCACAGAAAGAGGCCATTCAGCCCATCATGTCTGCGTCAGCCAAAAAAAGAGATAAAAAAAACTAACCACTCATTTTTATCCTACTTTCCAGCACCTGGTCTGCAGCCTTTAAAATGGGTTGAACATTTCAGGCTGGATCACCAATCCAGGCAGTGAATTCCAGATGCCCACCACCCACGGGGGGAAAAAGATTTTCCACATATCCCCTCTAATCCTTCTACCAATCACCTTAAATCTGTGGGAGTTGACCTCTCAACTAGCCTTTCCTGTCTACCCTATCTAGACCACTCATAATTTCATACACCTCAATTAGGTCATCCCCCAACCTTCTCTGTTCTAAGGAAAACAACCATAGCCTATCTAATCTTTCCTCATAGCTGCAATTTTCAAGCCCTGGCAACATTCTTGCAAATCTACTCCGTACTCTCTCCAGAGAAATCATGCCCTTCCTGTAATGTGGTGACCAGAACTGTACACAAAATTCCAGCTGTGGCCTTACCAGCGTTTTATACAGTTCCAGTATTACATCCCTGCTTTTATATTCAATACCTCGCCCCAATAAATGAAAACATTCCATATGCTTTATTTACCATCTTTCCACCTGTTCTGCACTTTCAGGAACCTGTGGGCATGTGCTCCAAGGTCTCTCACTTCCCCTACCCCTCTCAATGTCCTCCTGTTAATTGAGTATTCCCTTGCTTCATTTGCCCTCCCCAAATGCATTACCTCACAATTCTCTGGATTGAATTCCATTTGCCACTTTTCCGCCCATATATCCCCACACTTTGGGGATCACATGATGTCAGCTCTCATTCAGTTTGTAGTGCTCTTGTCTCTGAGCTGGCTGTGGGATAATCCCACTCCAGAGACTTGAGCACAAAATCAAGGCTGATGCAGTGCAGTACTTTAGGAACACTGATGGAGTACTGCACTGTTGGTGGTGCTGTCAGTCAGATGAGATGTAAAACTGAGGTCCCATTTGCAATTTCAGGTAGACATAAAAAATCCCACTGCACTATTTTGAAGAAGAGCTAGGATAGATTATTTGACCATTATCACGTTTGGACAGTCGACCGAGGGTGGGGGTTGCAGGGGTGGTGGGGACTCAGACAGATGGTGGGGGTGGGGGTGGAGGACAGTCGGGAAAGAGGTTCGACTGTTGGGCAGGGGGGCCGACAGGGGGTGTGGGGGCTGGGGGTTCGACTGTCAGGGGGAATGACAGTGGGATGGAGAGGTCAGACAGTTGGGGGAGGTTGGCAGTTAGGACAGCACAATCAGTGAGTTGGGGGCGGGGTTGAATAGTCGGAGGGAAGCGGGTCAGGCATCAGCGAGGGGGAGGGCATTGGGCCTGAGGGGGAGTAGTCAGGTGTTTGTGGGAGTCCTGTGTGGTGGGGGGGCAGGGGAAGAGTCCCATGGGGAGGTGGTTGTCAGTGGGTGGACGGAGCCCCCTAGGGGTCGCTGTGGGTGGGAGGAGTCCTGTGGCAGGCAGGTCGAGGTGGGGGGGTGGTTAGTGTAGATCTGTACAACAGTTACCCAGAAGCTAGAAGTAGCTTTAATTCTTTTAATGTTTTTTGGGTAACTACTGATGGAACACAGTCGGAAGTATCCAAAGTTTGTGATTTAAACTGCATTTTTGGATGGTTCCCATTGCAGGGCAATTGCTCATTGGTAATTTGAACTTCCCAGGCAATTGCCATGCAATCCTTAACTGGGAACTTCCGGTGGGCTCCCCAGTGCATCCCTGATACCCCCAGAGCCCCAGATACACTGCCCTGGAGCTCGGATGTTACGGCCCTTTATATTCAAATATTTCATAACTGATTGTCACATATTTTGTATTCATAAAACAGCAAATAGAAAATTCATTGCTGATTTCACTCCTAGCAAAAATTATGCAAAACACAAATTCCAAAATGAGGCTCTCCCAAATTTACTTTTTTTGTTCTCTAATTGGAGGTAAAAGTTAATACTGAAAGGCATGCCTGGATCCCAGTTTGCACTTAGCTGCACATTTAGTCTCAGCTAAGGTGGCTGTAGGGGTGGTATACTAGTCCCACCATCCATGAGCAATTCAGGCAAGGTACTGGAAGATAACTTGCAGCAGTGGAACTGAACCTCAGTATGAATTTAAGATGGAGGGATAACATTTATCTGGGAGAAAAAGTTCCAAAATCTCACCACTGGCTATTCATATGAGAGCCACCTCTTTGTCAGAAGTTAGGATTAATTGATGACCTCATAGTGAAGGTGCCCTGAGGTAGAAGCAATCATGATATGACTGAATTTTACATTCAGTTTGAGGGAGAGACGAGTGGGCCTAAGACTAGTATTTTAAACTTAAATAAGGACAATTATGAAGGCATGAAATCAGAAAGTGAACTGGCAAATTAGTTTAAGGGATAGGCCAATAGAAATGCAGTGGCAGACATTTAAGAGGATATTTCAGAATATACAAAATAGATACATTCCAAAAAGAAAGAAGAATTCCAAGGGGAGGACCCACCATCCATGGTTAACTAAAAAAAAGTTAAAGATGGTATCAAACTTAGAGAAAAAGCATATAATTGTGTAAAGATGGGTGGCAGGTCAAGAGATTGGACAAAATATAAAAAACACTAAAGAATGCCTAAAAGATTGATAAGGAGGGAAAAAAATCAGAATATGACAGAAAGCTAGCTAGAAATATGAAAACAGATGGTAGAAGTTTCTGTAAATATTTAAAAAAGAAAAGTATTAACAAAATGAGCATTGGTCCTATAGAAAATGAATCTGTGGAATTAATAAGGGAAAATAAGGAAATGGCAGATGAGTAGGACAGGTATTTTGCATTGGTCTTCACTATAAAGAATACAAGTAACATCCCAGAAATAGCTGTAAGTCAGGAAATGGAAGGGATGGAGGAACTCAAGAAAATTACAGTCACCAGGGAATTGGTACTAAACAAATTGTTGGAGCTGCGAGCTGACAAGTCCCTTTGTCCTGATTGACTTTATCTGAGGATGGTAAAAGAAGTAGCTAGTGATATAGTTGAGGCGTTGGTTTTCATCTTCCAAAATTCCCTAGATTTGGAGAATGTTCCATTAGATTGGCAAATAGCGAATGTACCTCCTCTATTCAAAAAGGGAGGGAGACAGAAAACAAGAAACTACAGGGCAGTCAGCTTAACATCAGCCTTAGGGAAGATTTAGAAACTCTTATTAAGGATGTTATAACGAGGAACTTAGAAAAATTCAAGGTAATCAGGCAGAGTCAACGTGGTTTTGTGAAAAGATCATGTTTAACCAATTAATTAGAGTTCTTTGAAGAAGTAACATGTGCTGTGGATAAAGGGGAACTGATGGATATACTATACTTGGATTTCCAGAAAACATTAGGTAAGGTGTCACATTTTGTGGAAAATAACAGCTCATGGTGTAAGGGGTAATGTATTGGTATGGATAGAAGATTGGCTGGCTACCAGGAAACAGAGAGTAGGCATAAATGGATCATTTTCTGGTTGGCAGGATGTGAAAAGTGGTGTGCGACATAGATCAGTGCTGGGGCCTCAACATCTTACAATTTATACAAATGACTTGGATAAAGGGACCAAAGGTATGGTTACTAAATTTGCTGATGAGACAAAGGTAGGTAGGAAAGTAAGTTGTGAAGAGGACATAAAGAGGCTACAAAGGGATATAGATAGGTTAGGTGAGTAGGCAAAGATCTGGCAAATGGAGTATAATGTGGGAAAATGTGAAATTGTTCATAAAAAAGAAGCATATTATCTAAATAGTGAGAGATTGCAGAGCTCAGAGATGCAGAGGGATTTGAGTGCCCTATTGCATGAATCACAAAAGGTTAGTATGCAGGTACAGGAAGTATTTGGAAAATCTAATAGAATGCTATCGTTTATTGTGAGCAGAATTGAATACAAAAGTATGGCGGTTATGCTTCAGTTATACAAGGCATTGGTGAGACATTGGTGGAATACTGTGTATTGTATTGGTCTCCTTATTTCAGGATGGATGCAAATGCTTTGGAAGCAATTCAGAGAAGGTTTACTGGACTAATCCGTGAAATGGGTGGGTTGTCTTATGAGGAAAGATTGGACAGTCAATCTGCTTGTATCGTAACCACAAAACCATTTTAAAGAGCCTTGTTGCAGTCAATTGACAGGTGAACTATTGTCATTGGACACCTGTAGAAAAGTCTTTTCAAAAATAGTCACAATCTTTATATCTGCTGGAGTTTAGAAGAGTAAGAGGTGACTTGATTGAAACATATAATTTCCTGAGGGGCCTTGACAGGATGGATGTAGAAAAGGTATTTCCTCTTGTGGGAGAATCTAGAACTAGGGGTCACTGTTTAAAAGTAAGGGGTCATCCATTTTAGACAGAGATGATGAGAAATCTTTTCTCTCAAAAGGTCGTGAGTCTTTGGAACTCACTTGCCCCAAAGTCTGTAGAAGCAGAGTTTTTGAATATTTTTAAAGCAGAGTTAGATGAGCAAGAGGGTGAAAGGTTATTGGATGTAGGCGGGAATATGGAGTTGAGGTTACAATCAGATCAGCATTGATCTTATTGAATGGAGGAGCAGGCTTAAGGGGCCAAGTGGCCTACTCTTGCTCTTAGTTTGTTTGTTTGTATGTTATTATAAATCCAGGTACTAACAATCTTTCTTTACTGCAAAAAAAGGCCTTTAGGCTCTGTAACCTTTTATCTGACGCTAAAGAAGGCAGACCTACATGAATTATTCAAGTTCTTGTGGTATTATCCCAAATCCTCTGTGTTTACCATCATACAATACATTAAGGGATGCTTTCTTCCATTCAGTAATGTTGGTTAAAAAATCGCCATGATTGTAAAGGTGGAAATCCACATGATATACATGTCAACATTTTTGCCAAAGTTACTGAAGAATGTTTTGGGTGATTTTATTCTGAACATTATCACAATTGTACTGTTGCACTGCAAGGTTAAAAAGTAATTGAGTGCTGGTATTTGAATACTTTCCTTGCCCTCAGTTGTTTTCTCATATGTTATAAAGCCAGTCTACCCACGGGAAGCATTTAGTTAACAGGAAGCTTGGAAGAACATTATGCATTCTATACATTCTCAGTTGCAGTTTCTGCTTGTTCGTGGTGCATGGTTAGCTGACAGGAATGTGACTATTCTGGAGAAGACTTTTCTACAGGTGTCCAATGACAACAGTTCACCTGTTAATTGATTGTAGCAAGGCTCTTTAAAATGGTTTTGAGGTTATGATACATTTTGTCTAAGAGGCTAGATTGACAAACTTTGGGTACTACCTGAAAATTAATAAAACAAAAAAGAAATCACATTTCAGCTGCTTGGTAGAAGGTGTACAAAAAAGTAAAAATATATTTCATATATGTCTCAATGTCTGATGCCAGGAGGCTATTCCCTCTGGCTGGAGAATCTAGAATTAGGGGATGTAGTCACAGGATAAAGGAATAGCCATTTCGGACTGAGATGTGCAGAAATATCTTTAGAGAGTTGTGAATCTTTGGGGCCGTGGTTGCTCAATCATTGAATAAACCCATGACTGAGATCAATAGATTTTTGAGGTTGGGTTTTGGGTTCGATCCCTGATGTCAAATATGGAGGGCATAACCTTGCACTGTAGGGGGAACAGTCACCCTGTTAGTGGCCAGAGGCTGGGCTTGCCATCCAATTAAGGTTGACAGGCAGACTCTCAAAGCTGGAGGGACAATAGGAGGCTCTCCAACTTGGAAGAAACAGTTGGCTGCCTTTTCAGGTAAGAGGGCATCTCAAGATGGAGGCACTCCCCACTTTCCAAATTGTTTGATAAAAAATAGACATAGGAGCCAAGCTACCATTGTAAATGTGGAGCCCCACACCCCCACCAGAGGCCAGGCAGGTGGGCAGAGTATCAAAGCCTGCCTGGAGTGCTGGCCCTCCAATCTGTCGCCAGGAGGTCACCTCCAAGCAGCTGGTCTACTCCTTGATACCTCAGTGGGCCCAAAGGCCAACTGGAAAATTCTAGTAGACCTCTGACAATTAATTGGCTTTTAATTCCCATTAATTGGCTACCCAATACATCCCATTGGGCATTAAAAGTCCTGAAGTTGAACTCTAAGGGAATCAAGAGATGTTAGGGTAGTTAAGCTGAGGTTGCAGATCAGCCATGATCTTATTAAATGGAAGACCAGGCTCAAGGGGCTGTATGACATATTTCTGCTCCTATTCTTTGTTGCTCTATGGGAGACTAGAGCAGGAATACTTCATTTCAAGACTGTGGGATCTAGAGTTACTTGAGGCAGTGATGGGGTAGCGTGGATGGAGTAGGTCACACGTAGCGAACAAAACATTTAACATGGGGTTGGAATCAATGATCCCTAAACTGCTCAGCAGTAAAGCAACCCAAAAGTCCCTGTGCAGGCCATGCACAAGATAGTCTCTTTAGTTTAAAGGGACCATACATTTAAGTAAATCACCCACACATCTAAAAAGTACTAGAGGGAACATTGATTGGGAGAAGTAGTTTTAGTCCAGTTCTACATTCCAGTAAATTAGTTATCTTCTACAATTAGGTGATCCCAGGGCTGGTTTGCCTGAATGCAGCCTCAAAGCAAACCAATCTTGGAGAGGGGACCTAGATATTATTCAAGTATTTTCATATGCAAAGGACCTAAAGCCTATTTCAGGTGTGGGTATTGAAGAGTTCTGCTTTGGACACCATGAAGTAGGCTTCCAGTCTGGAGTATGTTAATAGTACGTCTTTATTAACAACTCATAACTATGTGCATATTTATAGTAGAAAGTACAGGTATGCAGCTGACCACATTCTAGGTCTTAAACCAACAGTGTCTCCAAGAGTGTACAGACGTTCCCAATCCTCTCTGCCCATGACCTCTTCAGCTCCAGCTGCTCAGGCTGGGAAGGGCACACCTGCTCTGGAGCAGGAGACTCAAAGCAGCCCAAGGCCCTCCAGAGGACGCCTGCTAAAGTCATCACTTTAGTCAGCAGGCTGTCTCCACCTCTGCTGTGGATGCTGGGGAAATGACGTAGTGATAGAGAAAGGAAAGTTAAGAAGTATTGAATGAGCACTGGTGACACGGGTGTTCAATCATTGTAAATAGATTTTGCACTCCCAAATATATGTTATCTTGCACTGTTTGGAAATCTTCTGGATTCATTCGTCCTGCAAGCAGTTTTAATAGTTGCACGCACTTCAACCCTTCCTGGTGGGGACCAAGGATGGGTTTTCCTCCCCATAAAACATGGCTGAGCATGGAAACGTTGCTCTTTGACAAGAGTAATGACTGCCACGTGTGAGAAGCCTCCCACTCACACGTTTCCGCTTGCATCTATTGCCCTCATTGTTAGTCACAATGGACTAACCACATGAGCCCTTGTCAGGCAAGTCCATTCCCCTAGGAGGATGGAGGTTTGTAGCTGTGACTTGGCTGCCATATACCAGCATGCCCCTTGTAGCAATCCCCCTCCCTCCCACCCTCCCTCCCCTTTTTCTTCCCTAACTCTGCCTGGAGCCGATGGCAAATGGCTCAGAGTTAATGGCGGCTTTACACCTTGCTGAGAGCTCATTGTTGTGAGAACCCTCTGGGCCAGACCTGCTGCCATGTGGCCTTCACAAATGAGACAGCTCTCATACAGACTCCAAATGATTATTAATGTTTCCTTTTAGTTGTCCTGCAGCTCCACCCACTCGAGAAGATTCCCCCCCCCCGCCACCCCCCCCCCCCCCCCCCCCGCCCCCCCCCCACCCCCACCCCCCACCTTGATGTTTTGCAGTTGGGCATCAAGAACGTTGCCCTGGGCTGGAGCTGACCCTTTCTCAGGATGGTACGTGTATCATTTCCAACTGTTCCCACCACCTTTTATCCTCCTCCTGCCACTGACCAACTTCCTCCTATCATCGTCAACCCCAAATGTCACCTTCACACTCCCCTCTATAACCCTTGAGCCTCCCAAATTCACTCTGGACCCTATCCCTCCCTGCTGAGTCCACCCCGTCACTATTTCTATGCTCACCCTGATCCCCCCACTCCTGTAATCTGTGTCACCACCTTTGACCTCCACTCCTTCTCTCTTGGACACACCCCCCTTCTCCTCTGGACACCATCCCCTTCATATCTTGCACCCATCCTCCCCACCTCGTCTTCCATACTTGCACCATACCTGTGGCCAGCTTCAGTGGTGCAGCCAACTTTGATTTAAGATAATTGCTTTAAAATTCTTCCTCGCCGGGTGCACGCCACAAATGCCAGAAAGGTTATAGAATGGCGTAATTTCCCACTGGCGGGATGGAAGATTTGATGGGGGTGCACAATTCCAGTTTGTTGGGGTTTTAACAAGCATGCATGAGATGCAAACTGGGTTCCTGCTGAGATTCAGTTGGGACCTGACCTGTCATGAATGTTAGGAGGGGACTGTCATGAAGCTATTAATGTATATAATATTATTGGAAAATATTTTTCTTTTAAAATAGAGGTTTAGTCTGTGGGTGTGTCTTAATTGGATTAGAGCCAGCTAGTCTGGGTGCTTTGATGTTTACTAATTTTGAGATGTAAGAGAGGTAGAGTGCATATGGCTCCTTATTATGATGAGCAGTGTTTGTGTCACTTGGATGTGAAATCTCGGTTCCTGCACAAGATAAAGGCAAGTGTCTCAGTCCAGGGCTTCTTCCCTGTGCGGTGTATAACCTTCAGAGCAAGGAGATGGTCCAGCTTCACACAACCGTGCTGCACCTCGATGGTGCTCATCATTTCTGCCAGATTACAGTGGGCAGAGTTCCGTAATCCTGTGTGCTTTCAAATCTCTTCAGCGTCTGTGTCTAGTGATGGTATGGTGCTGAAGGAGTCAGTTACTGAAGGCTGCCAAAGGGTCAGGTGCAATTAAAGTTTCATGGCTCAATCTCCATGGTATGACCCTGATCACAGAGCATAAGCGAGCTACCCTTGGCCAGACAGGAGTCAGACATTCACAGAGGCAATGTGAAGATCTAAGGAGTATCCTTACTGCATGTTTTCATCATTCTCCTGGAATCTAGCAACTATTAGGACCTCTGCTGAGCCTGAGCCCTGAGGGTATGTGCACTGCCAACAGCCACACATGAGTCAAACATTCATTAGGTGCAAGGTGAAGATGTCAGGATTGTCCTCACTGCATCTCGTCATCATCATCCTCCAAGAATCTTGCGGCTATGAGGGCCTCCCGAGCGAGCTGCCTTGTCAGGCCAGTGTGATGGCCTCATCACCAGCATGCTCCCCTTCGAGGACCTCCACCCTTGTCCCCTTCGACGTCCTCCTCATTGGAGGAGATGTGCAACTCTTCCATCTCCTCCTCAGCCAGGTCCTCTCCCCTTTGTAGCACCAGATTGTGTAGTGTGCAGCCAGCTATGCTGATGCCTGACACCCTCTGGGGACTGTATTGCAGTGCTCCACCAGACCTGTCAAGGCACCAGATGCACTTGTGGGTGGAGGCTTGCGAGATCTCGCTCAGATCACCTGTGGAGGCCTCAGAGGAGCCACTGGCATAAAAATTGATGCCATGGTCACTTTCATGGCCACTGGCAGTGGATACCCTCCATGCTCCCATGGCACCAAATCCTGCAGCAGGTGGCATATGTGACCAGCCAGTTCCTTAGATATGCACAGTCTTCGGCAATGCTGGTTCTCAATCTGCAGAACTGACAAGCGCTGTCTATAAACCCTGGGTCTAGTGAGGCACCTACGAGCGAGAGCTCACTGTGGATCTTCAGCTGCATGTGCAGGAGCTCCTACTGCACCTTCATCTTGAGGGTGGTGCTCCTCCCATTGGTGAGCCAGGTGCCTCTGTTGCACTCTTCTTCTCTGCTCTCTTTAAGCCACGAGGCAGACAGCTAGATCACCAGGCTCCATGATCCTGATGTTCTCCTCTTGCTGGATCAATGTGGGTTAGCATATATGTGCTAAGGACCTCTCTTGGTGAAGTCTCAAGGCCCCTTCATGTGTGCCGGAGAGTACTGGCCACCACTTGGATAGCCATCTGCAGTGCGCTTCATGGCTGTCCGAAACCCCACCCACCTTTGCCCCACTCCATTTGATTGGTGGCAGCTTTGGCGACTGGACTACATGCTGTGGTCTCAGCTCAGGAGCAGGCGTACTCCTAACCCACACTGCAAGGCTGCACTGTTAGCTTTAACCATGAGGGATACTGGCCCAAAACTGAATAAAGACATTTACAAGGGGCTCTGAGCACCTCCACCAGTGACTGCGCACTGGCCACCTTTTGCAAGGGGATTCTACAACTTGCCCAGTCATCCAATTGTTCTGCAGCCCCTTAAAACTCACATTAATTTGCAGTCTGTGTCCGAGGACTGAAAAGTTCTGGAGCATTTGGTGGTACTTTCATGCTTTTGCATTGTTTGAGTGGGCAGAAATGCCCGACTCCAAGCATGTCAATGGAGCTGCAGCTGAATGGTCTCAGCTGTGGAAGAATGCTCACTTCTGACAAGCTTTTCCAAGGGTGTGACCGCTTCCCTCACCTTCCGTCCTCCACACCTGTCCCCACCTGCACTGGAGTCCTTGCCCCAGCACCACACTGAAATCTGGGCCTGGAAAAAATGACTTGCCTGTTCACCCCATGAATGCATGACAGCTCTTCCTCAATGCCCTACAGACAATCCTCGCAAGCGCTGTGCAAGGTTGTGTGCACCCACCCCCGAGTTCCCCTCGGAGTTCAGCTCGCTAGGTGCATGCCTTGTAAAGGCAGTCATAAATTTAGGCAGTGTGGGTGGTAAGTTTGATGTGGGGGGATGATTCTGGTGTACGGGCACAATGATGAGGTGCAAATGCATTAAAGTTAAGTTCCCGACGATGCACAGTGGGAAACACGGACCGCCATTGACGGGCGAGCGGACGATCGCAAACTGGTTTCACAATGACTGTCCAACATATTTTTGGCCTTTTTGCCATATTGTCCACTCATGCCGCCAAACACGCCTGCTGCTAACAGGAGCAGAAAATTCCAGCCATGGTATCCGCTGTTTCTTAAATTGCTAATATTTCTAGGATTTTTGCTTTTGTGACTCTACATGAAAATCTCTCATATTTGTTGATCATTCTTTGTGAATGCATGAAAGATAACTTACCGACACCAGTCATAAATTTGCTTTACAGCTGGAACCAATGTTTAATTGCCCTATTGTTCTGATATGGTTTGAGATCATGCTTCTGAATGTATTTTTCCTATACTTGTTATTAACTGTTCATGAAATTTATTTCTATAAATATCTTGTGCTATTGCTCAGTTCTTCAGGTCATCAATAAATAAAACTGTTTCAAAGCTTAAAGTGAGGACATGTGAGAGATTCAGCTTCACCAGTATAAATATTATAAAATGTATTCAGGCATACAAGAAATGAGATGTGCACACTTGAGGCTGGCCCACCATTCAATGTGATCATGGCTAATCTGTGTTCTGACACCATACAACAACAACAATAACAACAACTTATATTTCTGCAACCCTTCTAATATAATAAAACATCCTAAGCTGCTTCACAAGAGCATTGTAAAACAAAATATTTTCAAGCCATATACTACTAGGGCAGATAACCAAAGGTTTGGCTAAAAGGGTAGGTTTTAAGGAGGAAACTGAGGTGGAGAAGTGAAGAGGTTGGGAGGGAATTCCAAAGCTTAGGGCCCAGGCAGCTGAAGGCACAGCCACCAATGGTGGAGTGATTAAAATCAGGGATGCTAAGAGGCTAGAATATGCTCAAGGGCCTAGAATTCGATAAGTGCAGATATTTCAGAGGGATATGAGGATGAAGGAGATGACAGAGATAGGGAGGGGTGAGACAATGGAGGGATTTGAAAAGAAAGAAGAGGATTTTAAAATTGTGGTGCTGCTTTACCAGAAGTCAATGTAAATCAACAGCACAGGGGTGATGGGTGAATGGGATTTGGTGTAAGTTAGGAAACAGGCACGAGAGTTTGGGATGAACTCAAGTTTACATAGGGCAGAATGGCTTGGGGGGCGGGGGGCGGTGGGGGGGTGGGGGGTGGTGGTGGGTAGGCACAGACCCAATCGCTGCTCACAATCGGGTTCGTGCCGCCATTTTACATGGGCGGGACAATTAAGGCCTGCCCAGTGTGCTTCACAACTCCTATGCATAGTGGGAGTAGGCAGGCTGCAGCGGCTGTGCTCAGCCTGCCGGGTCCAATTGCAATCTGGTGGCGTGTATAAAGGAAGGCCTGGCAGCCTTGGAAAGGTTGCTCTCAATGGCTGGGCGAAGGGCTCTGCAGAGGGGCAATGGAGGTTATGCAAGTCTGGAGGCTAGGCCATTGGGGCAGGCCAGGCTGGAGGGTTGGGCAGGGGGGCCAGTGCACCCCTCATTTTTCCAATGACTGCCTCTTGGCCCTGTGCCCCTTGTGCCTGCGCCTTCTAGCCCTCCCTTCCTCCTCAGAGGAACTGCCATAGTGAACAGTTCAGCTCCCATTCCCAGGCTAGGGGAAGGCTTCCAGAAACCTGCAGGCCCAAAAAAGATTCCTCACTGCAGCGTGCTGACCTGAGGGTTAAGAGTCCAGACAAAGCAGCTGGTATGTGTTTTGAAGTATTGCAGATCACACAGGCAAGTTTCAAAAACTTTGAAAAATCAATACTTGAGAGAGCACACTTACGGCCCCAGTGAGCCCTCTTATCCTGCCTGTCGGTGAGATTTATACAAATGTGTCCTACCTGCCTGCCCGTTGCGCCCGTGCGCCAACCCGAAGATTGCACAGGCGCCAAAAAACTGGTGTCGATTGGTGAGTCAAGGGCCTTAAATGGCCCATTAATTAATGGCGGGTGCACAGCAGATATCATTGCGTGCCTGCCCAACGAAATATCGCGATGGCGTACACTGACGTCTGGACACTCACCCGATGTCACCATGCATTATTTTACATGCAGACATACGGGGCCCGTCCCTGCACCCCAATGGGAAAATTCTGCCCATGTACTCACTTTTGTCCAATGATTTTGTTATATTTTGCAAAAATTGTCTGAGGTTTGTATTGCTGTCATGAAAATGTAATAATTTTCATAGTATTATTGTGATTTATTATAAAGATAAGTTAATATTGGGGTTTGGCTTAGTTTCTCTGTGTGAGGTTGTTTGTTGTGGGGGGATTTAAATTGAATTGCAGACAATAATCTGGAGCTTTTGAGTTATCAAAAGAGAAGCTAGGTTTGAAATGCTAAGTACATAAACATGGCTGAAGTTTTAGAATGTGAGGTGTGAGGAACATTTGAATTTTTAGATAAACCTGAGTCATGAATTTCAAAGAGCTGCTACACCTAGCCAACAGGGGCTAAGCCAAACAGTATGTTTATTTTTCCCAAAGATTACTGATAATATAAGATTTATATTATGGAAAAAGTAGTGGCAAAAACATATTGGGACAATGGAATTCACATTAAAAATGGAGAAACCTGTATAAAGGAGATGAAGTTATGTGTAAGGAGAGGGCATTCTATGATCTAACAAGTGTGAAAAGCCTCCAGCTTCTATGCATCAAGCTGCTGTCTACAGGAACTGAAGTTAAAACTCATTATGAATCTCCCTGTCCAAGGTATTCTGTGCT
Organism: Carcharodon carcharias; assembly: GCF_017639515.1. Taxonomy (NCBI): domain Eukaryota; kingdom Metazoa; phylum Chordata; class Chondrichthyes; order Lamniformes; family Lamnidae; genus Carcharodon; species Carcharodon carcharias. Next base: position 40,811,136 of record NC_054481.1, on the reverse strand, counting down.
TTGCCTGGGTCTGTTAAAACCTCTCTTGTTTTACTGTTGCCTTAATGAGGTGCAACTGGGAGCTAGATTAATGAGGAGATTTAGGAGTTATTATGGTAGTAATTTGTAGACCTATGTATATACTTAAAAACCTTTCTCTTCTATTAATAAATGTTTCATTTAATTTTGTAAAAAACCTCTAAGTCTTGGTGGGCTCATTACTACTGATTCATGGCATGCATCTTGAAATAAAGTACAAATTGCAAACAGTTGTGGCAGCTGTTTCAAATTTCCTTCTGGGATTTGAGCAGCTCAGCAATTACCATCCACTGTGCCATAACAATTGACATATTGGGATTGAAAGTAATGTAGATTAAAGCATGGAGATCCAAAGAAAACAAATATCATGTGATTAAAATGACCAAAAAAGTTACATGTTGTATAAATCCCTGGTATAAAAAAAACACCTTGGAGCACTCAATCGGGAAGAAACATGCAAAAAGGAGAAAACAGAGGGGGAAATAACACGCACAATCAAAGAGGAGGTTTTTGGATGTGATGAAGAAAATGTTGAGGGAAAAGATTATTTTGGGAAGAATTCCACAGAACAGGAGCTTGGCAGCTGAGAAATGAGCCTCCAACAAAGGTGGAAGGGAGTTGGGAAGGAGCAGTAACCTAGAAAGCAGAGTTCACTTGGAGATATTTTCTTGCTGAAAATTAAAATGCCAAAAAAGAGTTTAATCTGAGCTAACTCAGTCCCAGTAATAACCCGAAGGTGACATCTAGTAATGTTGGAATGTCTCCAAAATGCTTAGTTATCGAATCATTATTACATTATTTCCACAAAAATAAAGGTGGGTCAAGAGTTGAGCAATCTACTATTCATTATTTAGAATCTATGCATGAATACTTGGTTCTTGTTTAACAAATTAATAAAACAATGCTAAGAATTTACAGGCAAGGATAGGCAAACACTAACTCAGCGATCAGGAAATACAACTGTTACCCTCATCTGATTTTGCCCACCTGTTGAGATTGTTTGCTGGGGTGTGGCTGCTATCACATGCAAGTAACAACTTGCAGCAAGAGATGAGAGTTGGGTGTCAGTGAGTACCAATGAAAGGTGAATCACTTGAAAAGTGCAAGTGCCCATTAAAATGGCAGAGGCATGCCACACACCCAATGTCACTTATTGACACACCCAACAAAGCTGTGATCATGAAAGCAATGAGCCTCCTGTCAAGCAGCAAAGGACCAGAGTCACATGCTATACTAGGTGAAATATACAAGACAGGAGGTACAATACTCACTGACAACCTCAAACTATTTCAAATAATGTGGAACAGGAAGATCCTCAGGGATTCAAAAATAGGAACACAGGAACACAGGAGCAGGAGTAGGCCTTTCAGCCCATCGAGTATGCTCCACCATTCAATACAATCATGGCTCCACGTCCACTTCAATGTCTTTTTCCCCACTGTCTACCCATATCCCTTTACATAATTTATATTTAGAAAAATGTCAATCTCTACTTTAAACATACTCAATGACTGAGCTTCTAAAGCCCTCTTGGGTAGAGAATGCCAAAGATTCACACTTTCTGAGTAAAAACAAATTCTCCTCACCTCAGTCCTAAGTTGCTTACCCCTTATTTTGAAATTGTGTCCCCTGGTTCTAGACTCCTCAGCCAGGGAAAGCATCTAACCTGCCCTATCTATTCCTTTCAATATTTTGTAGGTTTCAATGAGATCACCTCTTATTCTTCAAAACTCTACAGAATACAGGTCCAGTTTCTTCACAGGACAGTCCCACCATCTCGGGAACAAAACTGATGAATCTTCATTGCACTTCCTCTGTGGCAATAATATTCTGCCTAAGATATGGGGACAAAAACTGCACACTGTACTCCAGATGCAGTCTAACCAAGGTTCTATACAATTGAAGCAAGACTTCGCTACTCTTGTGATAAAGGCTAAAATACCATTCGACTTCCTAATTGCTTGCTGCACCTGCATGTGAGCCTTCAGTGACTTATTGACAAGGACACCCAGGTCGCTTTGTACACCTACACTTTCTAATCTCACCATTTAAGAAATACTTTGCACATCTATTCCTCCTACCAAAATGGATAACCTCACATTTTTCCACATTATATTCCATCTGCCATTTTCTTGCCCATTCACTAAGTCTGTCCAAATTCTCTTGAAGCGGCTTTGCAACTTCCTCAAAACACACATTCCCATCTAGCTTTGTGTCATCTGCAAACTTGGACATATTACATTTGGTCCCCACATCCAAATCATTGATATATATTGTGAACAGCTGGGGCCCAAATACTGACCCTTGCGGTGCCCTGCTAGTCACAGCCTGCCACTGTGAAAATGACTTGTTTATTCCTACTTTGTTTTCTACTTGTTAGCCAATCCTTAATCCATGCCAGTATATTACCTTCAATCCCATGTGCTGTATTTTGCTAAGCAACCTCCTGTGGGGGACTTTATCAAAAGCCTTCTGAAAATCTAAGTATACTACATCCATCAACTCCCCTTTATCAATTCTATTAGTAACATCCTCAAAAAGATCCAACAGATTCAAACATGGTTTCCCATTCATAAGTCCATGTTGACTATGCCCAACCAGAGCATTATTATCCAAGTGCCCATTTATCACATCAGGAAAGATGGGAAGGACCTATTTCCAAAATGCCTGATAAGTGATTGCCAAAAGAGCTCTACTATGGCAAGCTAATTGAAGGGAAATATTCACATAGAGGTCAGAAAAATGACCCTGAAGGTCTCATTAAAGAGTTTCAATATCACCCTGGGTAATGGGAGAATCTTGCACAGCATCGGTCTATATGGCACAGACTCATCAGTAAAGGCAACCTCCTGTGAACAAAACAGAGCCACACTGGTCTACAGGAATCTTTTTTTATTCATTCACAGGATGTGGGCCTCGCTGGTTGGCCAGCATTTATTGCCCATCCCTAATTGCCCTTGAGAAGATGGCGGTGAGCTGTCTTCTTGAACCACTCAGTCCATGTGGTGTTGGTATACCTACAGTGCTGTTAGGGAGGGGGTTCCAGGATTTTGACCCAGCAACAGTGAAGGAGTGGTGATATATTTCCAGGTCAGGATGGTGAGTGGCTTGGAGGGAAACTTCCAGAATGCAGTGTTCCCATGTATCAGCTGCACTTGTCCTTCTAGATGGTAGTGGGTTTAGAAGGTGCTGTTTAAGGCACAAAGGAGTTCCTGCAGACCATCTTGTAGATGGTACACACTGCTGCCATTGTGCATTGGTGGTGGAGGGACTGAATGTTTGTGGATGGGGTGCCAATCAAGCAGGCTGCTTTGTCCTGGGTGGTGTCAAGCTTCTTGAGTGTTGTTGTACCTGCACTCATCCAGGTAAGTGGAGAGTATTCCAGCATAATCCTGACTTCTGCCTTGTGGATGGTGGACAGGCTTTGGGGAGCCAGGAGGTGAGTTACATGCTGCAAGATTCCTAGATCTGACGTCCTTTTGAGGCCACAGTATTTATATGGATATTCCAGTTTAGTTTGTGGTCAATGGTAAACCCCACAATGTTGATAGTGGAGGATTCAGCAATGGTAATGCCATTGAATGTCAAGGGGTGATGGTTAGATTCTCTCTTGTTGGAGATGGTTATTGCCTGGCGCTTGTGTGTCCAAGCCTGGACATTGTCCAGCTCTTGCTGCATATGCTCCTGGACTGCTTCAGTAACTGAGGAGTTGCAAATGGCGCTGAACATTGTGCAATCATCAAGGAACATCCCAATTTCTGATCTTATGATGGAAGGAAGGCCATTGATGAAGCAGCTGAAGATGGTTGGACCTAGGGCACCACCCTGAGGAACTCCTGCAGTGATGTCCTGGAGCTGAGATGATTGACATCCAACAACCACAACCATCTTCCTTTGTGCCAAGTTTGACTCCAACCAGCGGAGAGTTTTCCCCCTGATTCCCATTGGCTCCAGGATTCCTATGGCTCCTTGATGCCACACACAGTGAAATGCTGTCTTGATGTCAAGGGCAGTCACACTCACCTCACCTCTGAAGTTCAGCTCTTTTGTCCATGTTTAAACTAAAGTTTTAATGAGGTCAGGCACAGAGTGACCCTGGAGGAACCAAACTGAGTGTCAATGAGCAGGTTATTGCTAAGCAAGTGCTGCTTGATAGCACAGTTAATGACCCCTTCCATCACTTTACTGATGATTGAGAGTAGACTGATGGGGTGGTCATTAGCCAGGTTGGATTTGGCCTTTTTGTGTACAGGACATACCTGGGCAATTTTTCCACATTTCCGGGTAGATGCCAGTGTTGTAGCTGTACTGGAAAAGCTTGGCATGTTCTGGAGCACAGGCCTTCAGTACTATTGCCGGAATATTGTCAGGCTCCATAGCCTTTGCAGTATTTATTGCCTTTATGCTTTCCTTGATATCATATGGAGTGAACCGAATTGGCTGAAGACTGACATTTGTAATGCTGGTGACCTCCGGAGAAGGCCGAGATAGATCATCCACTTGGCACTTCTGGCTTAAGAATGTTGCAAACGCTCCAGCCTTATCTTTTGCACTGATGTGCTGGGCTGCCCTATGATTGATGATGTGGATATTTGTGGAGCCTCCTCTTCCAGTGAGTTGTTTAATTGTCCACCACTATTTACGACCGAATGTCTGGAATGCACGCCTGGGAGGGTGGTAGAGGTGGGTTGCCTCACATCCTTTAAAAAGTATCTGGATGAGCACTTGGCACTTCATAACATTCAAGGCTAAGGGCCAAGTGCTGGTAAATGGGATTATGTAGGTGGTTCAGGTGTTTCTCACGTGTCGGTGCAGACTCGATAGGTCAAAGGGCCTCTTCTGCACTGTGATTCAGTGATTCTGTATGATTCTGTCACAGGACTGCAGAGCTTAGATCTGATCTGGTGGTTTTGGAATCACTTAGCTCTGTCTATCACTTGTTGCTTATGCTGTTTGGCACGCAAGTAGTCCTGAGTTGTAGCTTTATCAGGTTGATAGGTATGTTGTTAGGTATGCCTGGTGCTGCTCCTGACATGCCTTCCTGCACTCTTCATTGAACCAAGGTTGATCCCATGGTTTGGTGGTAATGGCAGAGTGGGGGATATGTCAGGCTAATAATTACAGATTGTGTGATACAGATTGTGTAGTACAACTCTACTGCTGCTGATGGTCCAAAGCACCTCATTGTTGACCAGTCTTGAGTTGCTGATTCTGTTTGAAATCTATCCCATTTAGCATGATGGTAATGCCACACAACACAATGGAGGGTATCCTCATTGTGAAGATGGGACTTCATCTCCTCAAGGGCTCTGCAGTGGACACTTCTGCAGATACTTTCATGGAGAGATGCATCTGAAGCAGACAGGTTTGTGAGGGTGAGGTCAAGTAAGATTTTCCCTCTTGTTGGTTCCCTCACCACCTGCTGCAGACCCAGTCTAGTAGCTATGTCCTTTAGGATTCAGCCAGCTTGGTCTGTAGTGGTGCTACCAAGCCACTCTTGGTGATAGATGTTGAGGTCCCCCATCCAGAGTACATTCTGCAATCTTGCCACCCTCAGTGCTTCCTCCAAGTGGTGTTCAACATGGAGGAGCACTGATTCATCAGCTGAAGGCAGGCGGTACCTGGTAATCAGTAGAAGGTTTCGTGCCCATGTTTCACCTGATGCCATGAGACTTCATAGGGTCTGGAGGCGATGGTGAAAACTCTCAGGGTAATTCCCTTCCAACCGTATACCACTATGCCTCCATCTCTGCTGGATCTGTCTTGCCAGTGGAACAGAACAAACCCAGGAGTTGTGATGGTGGTGTCTGGGACATTGTCTGCAAGGTTTGATTCCAGGAGTATGACTGTGTCAGGCTGTTGCTTGACTAGTCTGTTAGGCAGCTCTCCCAATTTTGACACAAGCCCCCAGGTGTTGGAGGAGGTGGTGGCATAGTGGTATTGTCACTGGACTAGTATTCCAGTGCCACAGGAAATGCTCTGGGGACCTAGGTTCAAATCCCACCATGGCAGATGGTGAAATTTGAATTAAATAAAAATCTGGAATTAAAAGTCTGATGATGACCATCAAACCATTGTCATAAAAACCCAACTGGTTCACTAATGCCATTTAGGGAAGGAAATCTACTGACCTTGCCTGGCCTATATGTGACTCAAGCCCCATAGCAATGACTCTTAAATGCCCTTTGAACATGGTGGCCTACCCACCCATATCACATGAACACTAATCATTTCCTTAATAAGCCGTTTCAATATCAGTGGGCACACTGGAGTTGGCTGCGTGCCTGCTGATATTTAAACGGCCTATTAAGGCCATTAAGGAAGTGATTAATGTAATTGTTAATGCTGCCCATCCAACTTTTAGGTAGGCGGGCAGGGGAAAAGACCAAGCGGCCTTCACGTTTTTTAGGAAACCTAATCCACGAGCGGGATGAGGTTTCCTAAAACCTTTATTAATTTAATAAAAATTTTTTCCTAAATATAAAAACATGTCCATCTCAAGTGACACAGTCACATGAGGGGACGTGTTTAAGTAAATTTTTATTCCATGCATTTAATATTTTCAGTAGCGATTCAATCTCTCTGAGGTAGCTCCGTGCCTCAGAGAAATTGAGGCGCTCTTTCGCGCCCAATTCTCTCTCCTACCCCCACCTGCACAGTTAGCGCTGAGCGCTACAGGTTGCGTCTTAAGCTGGGCGGGCCTAAATTGGCCCGCTCGCGTAAAATGGCGGTGCAGAGCCGATCGTAGGTGGCGATCAGCTCCACGACTGCCCCACCAGCTCCCGCTGAGCCCACCTGCCACCTGAAAAATTCAGGCCCATGTGAATAAGAGAGCCCTTATGAAAATTTGCCTCCATTATTGCATCTGCTCTAAATAACAAAGGGTTATCTGGGATGTGAAAACCAATGCATGTTGGGAGTAACAACTGATCGGAAAGAAACAAACATAGTACTCAAGAGAAAGGAAAAATCCTAATCAAAACAACTGCAGACCCATCAGTCACATTAATAGCTGATAGAATAATGGAATGAATTGCCAGGTGCAAACTTGAGAAATACCTGCGCTGGATAATCAAAGTAATAACCAAATGCAGCTTTATAATGTGACTGCTCTGTTTGACAAAAGTGATAGGGTATATTTAGATTTCCAAACAACCTTTGATAAAGTTCTTCATGAAAGATTGTGGCTGAAAATTAAAACAGTGGAAATTTGAATAAAAGATGGGTGTCGATAAGGAATTAGCTGAAGGGAAGAAAGCAACAAGGAGATCAATGTCAGAGTTTGGTGCTGGGGGTGTGAATTTCAACTTTCACACATTCATACTGAAAATTGCAAGCAGGGCCCGACAAAGAATTTTGATTTGCATAGCCAATCAGAAATCATGATAGGTAGATTGTATTTTTAGAAAAACACCCTGATGAATAAGCTAAAATGGTTCATATTTAACGTAAGATTTTGTACACATTACATCCCTTCATTGGTATTCTTTTCCCACTGAGCACAAACACAGTGGTGATCCAGTGGAACAAACTTGTGTCAAATGCCTTGCTCTGGCAACCCCCATAAATTGGCATAATTGCCCCATGATGTGTGAAAGGACTTAGGCCCTTCCTTCCGTAAGTTTCCCCCTTTTAAGAGGCATAGCAACTCACTTAATGTCTATTCAGTTTGGATATAATTGCCATGAATAGTAGATTTCGGTCATGTTTGTGCAGAGTGAAGAGCACAAGAACATAAGAAATAATGGCAGGAAAAGGCCATTTGGTCCTTCAAACCTGCTCTGCCATTCAACAAGATCATGGTTGGCCTGATTGTGGTCTCAGCTCCACCTGCCTGCCTGCCCACTCTCCATAACTCTTGACTCCCTTGTCGATCAAAAATCTGTCTATCACAGCCTTGAATATATTCAATGACCCAGCCTCCATTGCTCCCTGTGGTAGAGAATTCCAAAGATTGACAACCCTCAGAGAAGGAATTTCTCCTCATCTTCGTATTAAATGGCAAAGCCCACAGTCTCTATAGTATGTGTACTTGCATTAATTGCTCACCTTGCTCAGCGATGTCCCTTAAGCTAATTTAGGCAGGGCCTGTTTGTAATTACACTGTCTCAATCCATGTATTCCAATCTTTTCCCGTTTACCATGGCAAAGATTTGTGAAAATACCGGTAATTTCTTGGAATCCCTTCACACAAATAACACAAAATTAAAGCACAGTTGAATGACATCCATTTTGATCACCATCGAAAAATAGGGAAAATATTGTGAGGATGTGACACCAAGGATGAAATTTTCTGGTCCCGCCAGCGCTGGGAGTCATGATGGATCAGAGCAGAAAGTTCAGAGTGACACTGAAAGTCAGATTTCTGCTGGCTGGAAAGCAAGTCAGAATTTTCCCCTCAGCACTTTTGTGGCGGCCTAATCGTGGAGCGATTTTCCTACTGACCCATTTCTGGAGCCCCATTTGCATATATTAACATTTCATGAATACTTATTAAATACACTACTAACCGGAATCACATTCTCCCTCCTAATTATGTGTCGTGCCAGCGGGAAAATAGATTGGTCTGATTCACGATCAGATATAAGTGGTATGCATCTGTCCACCTTCACTTCACTTGTGACTTTGAGGTGCATAAAACATTGAAAGCCAGCCTGCAACAGTGCTGCTCTGGCCTGTCACCACTGACAAAGCTGGTCTTTCAGGCAAGACTGGTGGGGTTCCCAGATTGCAGGGCTGCTCACACTAGGTGCTGTGGGTTACAGGCAGGACTGCTTACACTGGGTGCTGTGGGTTACTGGCAGGGCTGCTTTCACTTGGTGCTGCGAGGCACAGGCAGGGCAGCTTGCACTGGGTTCGGTGGGTTTGCAGGCAGGACTGCACTCTACCAGCTGTGATCAGCATGGGGACAGTGGGTGGGGGGAGAGAAGAAAGGCAGAGGCATGAGGGTGAAGGGAACATGGGAGGGGCTGGGGGGACTGGTAGGTAGAGGGATGATTGGGGGTAGGTGGGGGTATTAGGAACAAGGGAGGGTGGGGGGATGACTGGAGGTGTGGGAGCTGGATCCTGACATGGGAGGGGTGTATGCAGACTCAGGAAGTGAGTGGGTGGTTGGGGTTAGTATGGCACAAGAGGCAAGGGGTGCATGCAGACTTATGACTAGGGGATGGGTTTAGGGTTGCATCAGAGGAAAGGGTACATGGATACTTATGACTGGGGCGGGGTGGTGGTGTGGCAGCGGGGAGAGTGGGAGTCCTGAAGGAAGTTGTTGGGGGGGGCAATGAGTGTTAGACAGTCATAGTCCTGGCACTGATGCCAAATGGTTGTGGTGAGAGATTAAAGGCAAGGGTTCCAGGATGCTTGGAGGGACATTAACGGTGATGAGGGAAGAGCTGGAGCAAGTCTGCAAGTAGAAGTGCAGAAGCACCACGTTGAGACGAGAATCAATGATGCAGTTTAAAAATTAAACTAGAAAAAATCATCATGGGAGGGGTCTGACGCAGTGTGGGAGGGGTCTGACGCAGTGTGGGAGGGGTCTGACGCAGTGTGGGATGAGTCCACAGCTTGACTCCAGGGCTCTTTCAGTGGGCATCCTCATACTTATTAGAATTTAAACATGGCAATAAGGATCACCTGAGAGAACTCATGAAGACTTTATTGGAAAGTTAGAGTTGGGACCAGTAAATCATGGTGCACTTTTACATGAGACTATGCTATGCCTTGGGGTCACATTAGAGGTGGTCTCATTGAGCTTTTAACCATCAGAGGAATATGAAAAGGGAAGGAGCAGCCAGACATTAAGGGAGCACAGGTGCTGGATAAGTGCAAGAAGCTCTCTCAAATTGTCCAAACTGCATTGTAAATTTGACACGGATCACAAGGCACAAGGCATCCAATCTTTCCAAGAGTTCAAGGCAGTTGTAATCTCAAACCCAAATTAGGCAGCATATGAGTGTCTTTAGTGAGTCTCAAAATTACATGGCTGTGCTCGACCCTCTTCCATCGTATATGGGATTGAGATATCAAATTGTTGGAGTGGCTTCTTAGACACATGATCTTTGAGGGAGCGCCTCAGCTACAAGGGTGAACAAAGGCAGGTAGTGCAAGCGCAGCCCAATGGCATGACAGTGTTGTCTGGCTTGGGGTGGGAGGTCTATACTTATTGAATGAGATACATTCATTTCTTGGATCAAACTGTCCACTGGAAGAAAGAGGATTGCAAAATGGAGGCTGTGGTCAATGTTGCCTTCTGGATGGCATTTGCAGGTTGAGGAGGAGAAGAAGGGCCCGGTGCCATCTAGCTCAGCTTGAAGAAGAGGCCTGGCCTGAGGTGCATGATCCAGGGGTGCCCCAGGAAGATCCAAAGGCTGAGGAGGTCAGACCCATCTCACAGACATGACTGGCATGACCAAGGGTCTACCGAAGACGCCTCTCCTAATTGGAGATGAACGAGAGACAGTGCCATGCATGCCTAAATTTGTCAAGAAATGTGGTGGCTCATATCTGCCACATTCTTCAGCGGGATCCGACACCGCATGGACTGGGAGGCCATCCCCTGCCAATGCCTCAGGAGGTCACTCAATTTTTTGCAAGCGGCTCATTCCAGGGATCTATAGGGGACCAATGCACTATCTTTCAGTCTTCAACCCATAACTGTATAAAGGAGGTGACAGATTGCCTCTACAGCAAGGGTCATCATATAAAGTTCACAATGGATGAAGCTAGCCAGGCTGCTAGGTTTCTGGGATCTGTGGTGATCTTCAGCTTCCCAAGAGTGCAGGGTGCAATCGATTGTGCACATGTTGCTTTAAGAGTTCCCTGGCAGCAGCTCCTGATCTTCACTAACAGGAAAGGATTCCATTCCATCAACCTTCAGCTGGTCTGTGATCATCAGGAGCAGATCATACTTGTATGTATCAAATGCGCTGAGGAGTTCTCATGACTCCTACATCCTGAGACACTTCCAGATGTCACAGAATTTTGAAGGGCCATGGCGCTTACAGGTTAGGCTGCTGGGTGATAAGAGGTACCCGCTGAAGAGATGGCTCATGACACCCATGTTCCTCACAGTGTCTTGGAGGAGAGATACAACATAGCACATTCTGTGACAAGGTCCTGAAGATGTGCTTCTGTTATTTGGACCATTCAGGTAGGGCTCTGCAGTAGTCTCCAGAAAGGGTGTCCTGCATCATCGTGGTCTGTTGCGCCCTCCACAACCTGGCGCTTCAAAGGGGCGATCACTTGCCACAGGGAGAAATGGAGGAGGCAGAGATTTCCTCGGACAAGGGGGACTTGGAAGGGCAGGAACCTGAGGAGGACAATGATGGTCAGCTTCCATGTGAGGATGCCATCATAGTGATACAGAAGACATGGCTGTGCCACAAGGTTCTAGCAGGAGTAAGGTCCAAGCACGGGGCCCTGAGTGCATTTCTCCTGTCCCTGAGTGACATGCCAGTGATTGGAAAGACCTTTACAAGCAGTGACATTGCTAGCAAGGTCAGTGTTCGGCTTTGGACCTGTATCCGTCAAGGATCACGAAGCCCTCATTCTTGGAAAGGCCAGCACCCAAAGTTGCATATAACTGGCATGCAAGGTGAAAGGCAGCACACCAGTGCGCAATCTGTATCAACTGCACATTGTGCAGTCATTGCCATGTAAAGAGGACACTTTGAGTGGCTGTAGAGATTTGCACATGGTTGTAGAAACCATAATGGCTCCAGGTCATGTGCTTTCATGGTCACAATGAACACAGCTCAGTGTTGAGGAAGCAACATTACATTTAACTCTCCAAGACACATGAGCACACAATTCTATGGTGTGTTGCAAGGCTTTAAGGATCAAACCTCAATGTGCAGTCACTGTCAGCATATAGAAAGTCTTTGGTTAAATAAAAGAGTAGAGAATTGCTGGTATATGTGACTGCAACATTGGGTCTTTGCCTCTTTTATTAATCAACATTAAACCATAGTTACAAAAATAACTGTAAAACATAAAAACACTTTGAGGAGAATCTTCATGGGGTTTTCCCAATTCCCTTATGTAACTTTGGCAGAAGAATTCCCTATAACAATTCTCACAGCTTGCCTCATTTGAATAAAAGGATCTAACTCCCAGCCAATTTGGGATCCGGCATTGGGAGTTTTTGAGGAGGGGAGGGGAAATTGCTGACAAGGAATGATGCAAAATGTAAAGGGTTTTGACACACTTATAGCAATGGGTTTGTGTCTTACAGCTTTCATTGCTGACTTTGCTTAGGATCGGTATTATAGCTCAACTTACAAATTAAAACGTTGGTACCCTCACATATCCAAAGGTTTTCACACATAAAAGCACTGTTACACAACCTAGCTGCTTGATACATGGTCACTTAATGAGACCCAAAATGAGCTATAGCTTTGGGCACATGTCTGTCAGAACGCATGTGCTCCTTCACCTTGCAACACATCGAATCTACTTCTCTCCTTGCATAACAATCCAAGAGAATAGCCAAGGACCTGCATTGATATATTACATGGAGCTGCAGCCTATGCTTCCTTGGAGCTGGAGGCACCAACGGGTCCTGGCTGGTTCAGCTCAGGGGCCAGCCACAGACTTCAGTGAAGCTGCCATGTGTTCAAGTGATATTGGTAACAAGGCAAATGAGGAACTGAAATGCATAGGGTCAAGGCTATCAGTTACTGCACATCCTCAGACACTGACCACACAGCCTTCACATAGGTAAGATGATCCTTGAATATCCTTTTCAGACTAGCATCCTTGAGTTCTGGATTCCATGACTCTGAAGCAATGGACGGCCTTTATGGGAAGCTGGGACATCCTCACCTACTTGCCATTCTTCTGGCTTCCTCATCTTTTATGAATAACTTGGGGCAGAATTTTCCATTCTGGAGACTAAAGGCAGAATTTTCACCTTGGTGGACGGGCGCGCGCCTGACCTGCTCGAGCGTGAAAGGATGTGCATTGATGCTGAGCTATCGTCCTGACATCAACACACAGTCACGCAATAGTTCGGTCGGTGGGTGTGCATGGGCATCAGCAGTGCGCCCACCAACAATTAAAAGGTCTATTAAGGCCATTAATGTATCAATTAACTTAGATTTTGCACTGCCTGTCCAACCTTATGGTTGGCAGACAGGTGAAAAGGCCAAGCGGCCTTTGCATTTTTTTGGAAACCTCATCCATGGGTGGGATGAGGTTTCCAACATCAAATAAAAATAAAATAACATTTTTAAAATTTCATCTATCGCATAACCCTACTCATGTGTCAGAGTCACATGAGGGGACATGTTTAATAACATTTTTAAAATCTATATTTGTAATCTTTAAAACTCTTCATCTCCCTGAAGCAGCTCTGTGCCTCAGGGGGATTTTCAAGCGCTCACTCGCACGCATGCTTGAAGTTTCCCCGCTCGCCCCGCTTGGTCTTCCCCCCCGCCTGCACAGGCAGCGCTGAGCACTGCTGCTTGTGTTTCACGCTGGGTAGGCCTTAATTGGCACGCCAGCGTGAAAAGTGCGGACCAGCTCCGATCGTGGGCAGCGGTCAGCTTCCCGACTGCCCCGCCCGCCCCCACTGAACCTGCCTGACAAGGGCAAAATCCAGCCCTAAGTGCGGTGGTGGGTGGGATAAGCAGCGCATTTCATACTGGGCGACGAGGCATGTTCTCGCACCCCATTGTACGCTTGGAACCTCATTAAATAAATCCCAGGCAGACGTCATTTGGGCATGGGAGAATTGTTCATCAGACTTGTTGATCATTCTGCTGCTGTTGCCATTTCCTGGTAAAGGACATCCTGGGGGTTGGGGGGAGTGGATCACAGATGGGTGTTCCTCCTATTCACGTGTGAGTGTGTATGGAGAAAAAGCTCTTTGACTAGGGTGATGAAAGCCATGTGTAAAAAGCCTCACGTGGACACTTTTCCTCTTGTCTCCACAACCTTTGAAAATCTATAGAGGGATCATTGGCTCAGCAGCACAGAATACCAACCGCATGCTCCCTTGTCAGCTACGACCATTTACCAGGGAGGATGGAGGTTTGCTGCTGCACGTTGGCTGGCCACCACTAGCCATGCCCCTTGTAGGCATCCACCTCCCTCACTTCCTTCATCCCTGTTTCTGACTGCAGTCAATGGTAAATAGCTCAGACTGAATGGCAGCTCCACACCTTGCTGGGATCTCGATGTTCTGAGACCCATTATTCTGAAACAAACCTGCTGACTTGTGGGCTAGAGTGAGGGGCACAATTGAGCATTGTTCCCATAGTTTCCTCATGATTATTAGAGTGACCCTTTAGTAGGCCAATTGTACTGACCTTGAACTCCACCCACCTGAAAAGACCCTCCTCTCGCTTCAATGTCTCATAGTTTTATATCAAGGGCGTTGACTTACTGCTGCAGAAATGCTGTATATCACTTTCCAGACATGCTCCACAACCTTTAACCCTCGCCCTGTCACACACCAACTCTCCCCATCACCATTGACCCATCCAATGTCACCTTTGCACTCCCTTCTGTCACCCTTGCACTCACTTCTGTCATCCTTGAACCTCCCCCCATTATTCTGGACCCCATCACCATGCACTTGCATATGCCTTTCCTCCTCTCGGAGCCCACACCTGTAACCGTACCCACGCCTACTCTGTTACCCCCCCTGTTACCCATGCCAACTTTGTTATCTCCCTCATGACTTACACCTGGCAGACACACACCCTGAACCTTCCACCCAACTATATCCCGCATGTTCTTGCTTGAAAAATGGTAAGTCAAATCTCTATTTTAGAGCTAACTTGATGCTATGCTGAGGTGGGGGGGAGCATATAGGGGGTTGTGGGGAGATGGTTGAGGGAGATTTCAGGGCATTGGAGGAGCAGGGGCATAGGTTGGGGGCTCTTGGAGGGGTAGGGGTAAATTGAAGGCTCCTGGAGGGATGAGGGGTAGGTTGGGGAGTCTTGGAGGGTTGGAGAGTAGGTTGGGGAGCGATGGAGGGGTGGGTGTAGGTTGGGGTTGTTGAAGTGGAGGGGGGAGGTTGGGGATTTTGGAAGGGTGCAGGGGAGGGTGGGGAGCTTTGATGGGATGGGGAATAGGTTGGGGGTTTTGGAGAGGTGGTATGTAGTTTGTGGGTGTTGGTGGAGTGGGGAGTAAATTGGGGATGTTGGAAGGATGGAGGTAGATTGAGGGATGTTGGAGTAACAGGGGGAGTTGGGGGTGTTGGAGGGGTGGGGAGGAAGTTAGAAGCTGTTGGAAGGTTTGGGGAGGTTGGAAGCTGTTGGTGGAGTGGTGTAACGTTCCTTGGCGGACTCTAGAGGTAATAGGAACAGGAATAGAAGCGATTGCCGCTCTGGCTATGGCTGAATAGATAAGGCTGGAGCAAGGCAGGTGCAGCCCCACCCAGCTGGACAACAGAACAGAAGCACTAGAGGAGGACGGTGTGGTCAGTACAGTAATTTAATGCTGCTCAGTGTATTTGAATAGTGTGTGAAATGGCAAGATGGGACAGCAATTTCCTGGTTTTTGTGATTAACTACGCGTGTGCACTTGCCAGAAGTTGCTCATGTAAATAACATGAACGCTGTTAGTCCCACCAATACTTCTACTGTACAACCCCGCTCAATGTTTCAGGTTGATGACCTTTAGCCGAAACTGGGAGATGAAAAGCATCTTTCAGGTCTAACTCTGTTCCTCTTCACATTTCTAGCTGACCTGCTGAGTATTTTCATCAATTTGACTTAAATTTCAGATTTCCAGCAACTACATTAGTTTGCTTTTGCTTAATTGGAGTAGATCCTATCATTCCATTAACCTTACTGTTAGACTTGTGCTGGTGTATATGGGGTAGATTTTCTCTGCAGTTTCTCTCAATCGTTTGCTGTAACTTCAATGTAAACCACGGAAAAATGGCACGAATGACTCTTTTTGCATTTCCGTGTGAGTTCTGCTTCCACCAATGTCACAATAGGTGATCAATGAACCACCAAGGAAATTCCATCCAAAAATGCTTCAGGGTTAAAAAGTACTAGGCCAGGCCGCAAAGTTTTCTATTTTCCTGTAACCTGCCCACAGACTAAGGGAAAATAATAACAATGCAAGAAGAAAATACATTTGTTGCTTCATTTTATAATTTGATTGCACACTTCCCAGGTGCCATGCCAAATCTCCACAGTCAGTGAACATTTTATGTTTACCTAACACAGGACTTTATGTTCACAAGTTTAAAGGGTCACATAAATCCCATTGTTAGATTGTACCTTCAAGAGATATAATTATTACATCCAGGTGCAACAGGCTGAACAGTTCTATCCCTTTGATTATCACCATGGGGAACCATGTTATAATTTGACTGTCATTGCCACAGAGGCTATTCAGTCTCAACTTCACCGAGTGGATTTATTTTGCAAATTAAGTTTTTACTAAAAACATGAAGTGGCACCATATATTTGTGAGCACAGTAGTTTTTTTGTCTTTACTGTCTGGATCTTAAGCATCAGCTGGGAAAAGAACATAAAAGATAGTCACAAATTAACTGAATAGGGAATTCAGAAAACATTGTTACCCAGGTAATGGTTAGAATGTGAAACTTGCTACCACGAGTAGTTGAGTTGAATATAAAGACACAATTAAGGGGAAGCTAGATAACCATATGAAGGAGAAAGGAATAGAAGGATCTATTGATAAGAGTTAGCTGCCCTGATTTCCATTGACGTAAATTTTTCCAGGGCCCCTTGATGTCATACTTGGTTAAAAGCTGCCTTGGGTCAGAATTTACCAGCCTTGTTGGCATCGGGCATCATGGCGGGCGGGGACGAACAACATGGCGAAGAGGCCAAAAATCGGTTTCACATCGGCATGAAAGCACAGTGAGATCATCTGATGGTGTGCGTCATGCCGCTGGAGGCCGGTGTCAACTGGATTTGCATCGCGGTAAAGGGATGCAAAGTAAGGCCTGACTGGAATTGTCTCCCCATGCCATAGTTACTGTTGCCCTGGCAGGATAACACACCAGCCCAGAACACATCTGGACAAGCACAAGTCGGGATTTACCGTTGGGGCCTTACTTAGATTACGGATATTGGAGGAGAAGGAGATGCTGGAACCCTACAGCTACCGGACTCTAGAGGAACACGTGTATTGCTTGCTGGGTGGATGCTCATGGACATAGCTGTGCTACGAAGCAGCTCATGGAAGATGGCAGGTCTTTGTTGATACCTCAGGTCCTTCAGAACATCACGGACTTGGCCACGAGCTGCTACGGATGATCAGTGAGGGGAGGGAGAGGAAGTTCTAGGTTTGACTGGGAGAGGAAGGTAAGCCAGAGGTGAGTAGGAGAGGAACGTCTAGGTGTGACTGGGAGAGGAAGGTGTGAGGTTGGGAAGTGGGGGAAACGGAGATGTTGGAAGGGGGGTGAGGTTGGAGTGAAGGAAGGTGCTGGAGAGGGTGAGATTGGAGGGGGAAAGAAGGGAGTATGGGGGAGGAGGGTGTAACAGGGGAAAATGCAGCAAGTCGGGAGGTAGGTGTAAGGGGGAGGAAGGTATAAGGGAGGGAGTTTGGAGGGGGAGTGGTCAGAGGGGGGAAGGTGTTGGGGGAGGAAGGAGTAAGGGTGGAGGATGGAGAAAAATTGGAGGAGGGACTAAGGATGGAGGAGGGAGTAAGGGGTGGGCTGTGTCCAGGTAAACATGCAAGGGAGTGGTCTGTGGAGTCAATGACTGCCTCTTGGAGAGCAAACTGAGGGCGGGCATGGTAGGAGGAAATGGTGAGTGTGAGAGGGGGCAGAGGGAGCCGGACGGGTAGGAGGGTTAGGGTGCATCGGTAGCGGTAGAAGACAATGAGGATAGTTGTTGGGGACTTGGAGGTCATAGACATGGGCTTTGGGAGTGGGAAGGAGGAGGTTGGAGAGGTCAATGTGGATGAGGGTAGGATTTCCAGGAAGCTTGGAAACGTGCACGTTCACTTGGATATCCTGGAAAGACAAGGGTTTGGGTTGGTAGGTGAAGATGGGGAGGTGGAAGGTGATGCCTGTGGGGTTAACAGTAATGGGGGAAAGGACATGGGTGACTGGGGAAGGGGAAAGGACTGGGGGAGCTGATCCAAAACATCACTACAACCATCGTTGTTGAAATTGAAGGTAATCAGAGCCTCATATTGGTTGAGTACATGTATTGTGTGGGAGTGGATTCAGTGGGTGGGTGGAGATGCAGGCCAGCTCAGGTGGACACCTGAAAAAGAACCCCAGCAGGCAGCATTGAAAACGCTTGAGATAGTGAGATGAGTGTGATGGATGAAGTCTCCATGTACGTGGGAGAGTGCTTGCATGGCACTCCGACAGGCTTTGCCACATACAATATATCCAGCAGGTGCCCCAGGGAAGTGTCACTAAATTTGGGGGCTGCATCTTCTTTGCTTTCAGGACCATCTATTACCTGGAGCAGTCCTGGTCTGTAGACATAAAGTAGGCATGCGCTCTGTTGCATTTTAAATATGGCGTCCGGAGCGAGGAAGCGCTAAGGTCATGGTGTGGTGGGAAAATCTGAGCCTGTCCTCCAGTGATCCAGAGTGTTTCCCATGAATGCATTATTAATGAGGCAGACACGCTGGGAATGGAATAATATGGCATGAAAAGCTGCCAATGCGGCCAGCGGGTAAAAGGACTTTTTTCATGCTCACTATCACGTTTAGCACAAATGTGGGATGATCCCATCCTTGATGTCAAGGGAAGTCACTTTCACCTCACTTCTGGAATTTAGCTCTTTTGTCCATGTAATGAGGTCTGGAACCTGAGTGGCCTTTGCGGAACCCAAACTGAGCATTGGTGAGCAGGTGAGTAAGTGCCATTTGATAGCGTTGTCAGTGACACTTAGCATCACTTTGCTGATGATTGGGAGTAGACTGACAGGACACTAATTGGTTGGATTGGCTTTACCCTACTTTTTGTACATAGGCCATAACTGGGCAATTTTCCATATTGCCGAATAAATGCCAGTGTTGACTACGGGCTTGGTTAGTTCTGGAGCATAAGTTCTCATTACTAAAGCCAGGATGTTATTAAGGCCCATAGCCTTTGCATTTAGTTCTTTTGTAATATCACATTGAATTCACTAAAGACTGACATCTGTAATGCTGGGGATCTCAGGAGGAGGTTGAGATGGAATCAGTACTTCTGGCTGAAGATGATTATAAATATTTTAGTCTTGGCTTTTGCATTGACCTGTTGGGGCCTCCCATCATGGAGGATGAGGATATTTGTGGAGCCTCCTTCCCTTAGTTAGTTATTTAATTGTACATCACCATTCACAATTGCATGTAGCAGGACTGCAGAATTTCAATCTGATTGGTTGTTCTGGGATTGCTTTGCTTTGTCTATTGCATGCTGCCTCCACTATTTAGCAAGCATGTAGTACTGTTTTGTAGCTTCATCAGGTTGGCACCTCATTTTTAGGTATGCCTGGTGCTGTTGCTGGCATACTGTCCTGCACTCCTCATTGAACCAAGATTGATGACCTGGCTTCATTGTTATGGTACAGTGGGGGATGTTATAGGCCATGAGGTTACAGATTGTGGTTAAATACAATTCTGCTACTGCTGATGGCCTACAGTGCATCATGGAAGCCCAGTTTTGAGCTGCTAGATATGTTCTGAATCTATTTTATTTAGCACAGTAGTAGTTCCTTAGAATATGATGGAGGGTACTCTCACTGTAACTTCAACTCCACAAAGATTGTGTGGTGGTCATTCCTACCACACTGCCAAGGACAGATGCATCTGAAACAGGTACTTTGGCGAGGGTGAGGTCAAGTGGGTTTTTCTTTCTTGTTGGCTCTCTCACCATCTGCTGTGTGCCAATTCTGACAGATATGTCCTTTGGGACTCAAACAGCTCAGTTAGTAGTGATGCTGCTGAGTTACTCTTGGTGATGGACATTGAAGTCTCCCACCTGGAGTATATTCTGTGTCCTTGGTACCCTTAGTGCTTCTTCCGAGTGGTGTTAAACACGGAGGAATACTGATTCATCAGCTGTGAGAGGGCTGTAGATGCAATCAGCAGGAGGTTTCCTTGCCCATGTTTGACCTGATGCTATGAGACTTCATGGAATCTAGAGTAGATGTTGAGGACTTCTTGGGCAACTCTCTTCTGAATGTATACCACTATGCTGACAGCTCTGGTAGGTCCGTCCTGCTGGTGGGACAGGAGATACACAGGGATTATGATGGAGGACTCTTGGACATTGAGCTCTGATATATGGCTTCCCTATTTTACCTTATTCCAATCTCTACACCCTTTGAAATCCTGGGGCAGGGTTGAGGTTTGAGTCCCACCCTTTTTCTTCATGGTAACATATTTGTTCTGAACCCTCTTTAGCTCCTCCTTGAATGCCTTCCCACTACTCTGACCCTGATTTACCTTCAAGCTGCTGTTTCCAGCCAATTTCTGCCAAATCACATCCCAGCTGAGTAAAACTGGCATTTCCACAATTTAAAACTTTTATTCTTGGCCTATATTTAGTTATCCTTTTCCATTACTACACTAAATCTACCTGAATTATGATCAGTATCATTAAAATGTTCTCCCACTGATATCCCTTACACCTGCCCAATTCACCCGTTCTGCCTCACATCCCTACCGTTCAACTCCAGCCACTGCCCATTATTCTGGTTACCTGTGGACATTTTGGTTCAGGGGCCATTTGCTCTTTAACTAAAGTGCACAATAAAAAGTGTGTGATCCAGGGATTTGGTGTGGGGAAACGCATTTGCAATGATCTTTGCTACTCTATGCGAAAAAATGTGATGAGTACATAACCAAAACGCTGAACAGTTGGGCGCAGCACTGGGTTGGTCTACTATCCTCTCAGTTCTGTGACTTCATTTCATGGACACCTGAGAAAATCTGCTTATAAATGTTAGAAATACTCAGCAGGCCAGACAGCATGAGTGAAGAAACAGTTAACGTTTCTGGTTAATTTTCATCAAGACTAGATTACAAATGTAACAGGTGTTAAGTAAGTACAGAAGTTGGGAAAGAGGTGTGGGGGTTGGTGGTGGAGAAAGGACAAGAGAGATTAATTAAATGACATAAAAGATGATAATACAAGGCAGAAGGGGGTAGTATTGAGACAAAAGGAAACAAAAGATGTGTCTAGAGGAGCCATTACAAAGCACTTTTGCCTTGCACCAACATCCCTTTTGTCAGCTGACAATTACTCTTGCCTTCTACCCTATCTCAAACCTTATGTTCTTTCACCTCTTTCTTTCCTTGCCTCTGAACAAACCTGTCCAAGTGAGCTTGTGGTCCCAATATTGAACCAAGGCTCAAATGGCAGAGGCTAAGCCTGAAGCATTTGAGGACCATATGCTTTGATTTAATTAAACAGTGTTTCAGCATGCATTTCCTCGATGTGAAAGAATAATGAAAAAATACAGTGGTGCATGTAAGCCTCATGTTAACGAGAATCAGTTCAGTAGTTTAATTGTTGGAACATAAACTTGGGCCATTTCTCCGCTTTAATTCTTATTCGCTTAAAATTACTCTTAACGCACTCTTAAATTTACCAGTCCAGCTCAAGTTAGTGCGTACACACCTATTTTAACTTACCCTACCTATTTTTAGATCATGACAGTACCTGTATTTGTGGATGAGCTCTTTGGTAACCATTGGTGCATAGTAGTGATCTGCTTAAGGGCAATTAAGTCCTCTCCTCATCTCTCCATGACATTGCTATTACTATAAATCTAGTTGATAATGCTTGAGGTAGCGGGAGTGATGACATTGAAGCAATGCAGGAAGTCATAGCCAAGGGTTGAATTTATATCGTCCTAATAAGTTTCGTTGAAGTCCATTCAACTTCCTTGCAGAGTACAAACAATACTATGCCTCCCTATCACCAGAATCATGAAATTTTAACTGCACAGAAGGAGGCCATTCAGCTCATTGTGTCTGCACTGGCTCTCCAAACGAGCATTATGACCTAGTGTCATTGCCCTGCACTTTCCCATACCCCTGCACATTGTTTCTGTTCAAATGATCATCTAATGCCCTCTTGAATGCTTCGATTGAACCTGCCTTCACACACTTCCAAACAGTACATACCAGACCCAAACCACTCATTGTGCGAAAAAGTTTTTTCTCACGTCACATTTGCTTCTTTTGCAAATCACTTTAAACTTGTGCCCTCTCGTTAATTAGCTGGTTCTTAATTGTGTCTAATATCCTGAACTCAGCCACCTTTCCTAGTAGTCAATTGAAACTGTTGCAAAGAAATATTTCCTGGCCTCTATCTTAAGTTTGCTCACCCCCCCCATCTTACTAACAAAATTGATAAAGGAGAGTAAATGGATGTAGTATACTTGGCTTTTCAGAAGGCTTTTGATAAAGTCCCCCACAGGAGGTTGGTTAGCAAAATAAAAACACATGGGATAGGAGGTGATTTCCTGGCATGGATTAAGGATTGGCTAACAGGCAGAAAACAGAGAGTAGGAATAAATGGGTCATTCTCGCATTGGCAGGCTGTGACTAGCGGGGTACCACAAAGGTCAGTACTTGGGCCCCCAGCTGTTCACAATATATATCAATGATTTGGATGTGGGGACCAAATGTAATATTTCCAAGTTCACAGATGACACAAAGCTAGGCAGGAATGTGTGTTGTGAGGAAGATGTAAAGTGGCTACGTGAGGATTTGGACAAGCTTAGTGAATGGGCAAGAATATGGCAGCTGGAATATAATGTGGAAAAATGTGAGGTTATCCACTTTGGTGGAAGGAAAAGATGTGCAGAGTATTTCTTAAATGGTAAGAGATTAGAAAGAGTAGATGTACAAAGGGACCTGGGTGTCCTCGTCAATAAGTGACTGAAAGCTAACATGCAGGTGCAGCAGGTAATTAGGAAGGTTAATGGAATGTTAGCCTTTATCGCAAGAGGATTTGAGTACAGGAGTAGTAGTCTTGCTTCAATTGTATAGAAACTTGGTAAGACCACATCTGGAGTACTATGTGCAGTTTTAGTCCTTTTACCTCAAAAAGGATATTATTGCCACAGAGGGAGTGCAATGAAGGTTCACCAGACTTGTTCGGGGGATGGCAGGACTGTCTTATGAAGAGAGATTGGGGAAACTGGGCCTGTATTCTCTAGAGTTTCAAAGAATGAGACGTGATCTCATTGAAACCTACAAAATACTCAGAGGAATAGACAAGGTAGATGCAGGTAAGATGTTTCCCCTGGTTGGGGAACCTTGAACCAGAGGACACAATTCAAAATAAGGGGGAAGCCACTTAGGATCAAGTTGAGGAGAAATTTCTTTACTCAGAGGGTTGTGAATCTTTGGAATTCTCTACCTCAGAGGGCCGTGGAAGCTCAGTCATTGAGTATGTTTAAGGTAGAGATTGATAGATTTCCAATTAACAATAACATAACGGGTTATGGGGATAGTGTGGGTAAAAGGCATTGAAGTGTTCAATCAGCCATGGACGTATTGAACGATGCCTGCACTGTTGGAGGGCCATCTTTTGGATGAGATGTTAAACCAAGATCCTGAATGCCCTCTCAGATGTAACAGATCCCATGGCACTATTTGGAAGAAGACTAGGGGGTGTTCTCCCTATTACCCTGGCCAATTTTCATCCCACAACCAACACCTTGAACAGATTATCTAGTCACTATCAATTGTTGTTTGTGGGAGCTTGCTGTGAACAAATTTGATGCTGTGTGTTTCCTACATTACAACAGTGACCACACTTCAAAAAACCTTAATTGGCTGTAAAGCACTGGGATGTCCTGCATTCATGAAAGGTGCTATATAAATGTTAAACAAAAACAGAATTACCTGGAAAAACTCAGCAGGTCTGGCAGCATCGGTGGAGAAGAAAAGAGTTGACGTTTCGAGTCCTCATGACCCTTCAACAGAACTAGGTGAATCCAAGGAGAGGTGTGAAATATAAGCTGGTTTAAGGTGGGGGGTGGGGGGGAGAAGTGAAGGGGTGTGGTGTGGTTGTAGGGACAAGCAAGCAGTGATAGGAGCAGATCATCAAAAGATGTCACAGACAAAAGAACAAAAGAACACAGAGGTGTTGAAGTTGGTGATATTTTTATCCATATAAATGTTAGTCTTCCCATCTTCCTCCTACCCCATCTCCTGAGTTTTATTCCCACTTGGATTCAGTACTTCACTTGAATATTGGACTTGGTCTTGACTGTTGTTGTGCAATGCCATGGATGATCAGATTTTTCTATTCATTATTTTATAAATCATAATTAATTTTTTTAGGAACTGTAAAGAGCTGTTGGGCTTAACAACTCCTTTTGGTAGATCTCAACCTCACCTAGCGCCTCCCTATCCATGTACCAGTGCCACTTCATGTTCTTGATGCAAATTTCAACAACTTTGCTTCATGTTTCCACTCCACTGCCTTCACAGTCTATCTCTGGTTTTCCCTTTCTCTGCTTCTTGATATCTTTCTCTCCAATTCTGGGGATAAGCTATCAACCAACATCTACTATAAGCTCATTAACTCCCATAGCTACCTTGATTACAGTCCTTTCCGCTCACTCCCTCTATGATCCTATTCCTTTCAATTTCCATGTGAAACAGCAATTTACATCTTTTTCTTTTCAGTTTAATATATAGTACGCGTTGTTCATGATATGGTCTCCTCTACATTGGGGAGAACAAACACACTTTGGATGATCACTTTGTTGAATGCCTCAGATCAGTCAGTAAGCATTATCATGAGCACCCAGTCGTGTGCCGTTTTAATTCTCCGTCCCACTTCCACTCTGAACTCTCTGAGGTCAAGGAACAGCATCATATCTTTCAATTGGACAATTTATAATCTTCTAAACTCATTATTGAGTTCAACAAGTTTAGATCATAACCATATTCCTTTTTTTCTGACAGCAGATGCTGCTAATGATTCTGCTGTTGCCATTTACAGCTCCTCTATTCCCATTTTTGTTTCTTTTACTTGTACCTTTTTCATTCCTTTTAGCTTTGCACCATCATCCCTTTTGTCATTTAATCTCTTCTACATTCCACTGTATCACAGGCGCTCCCTTTTGCTATTTTCTTCCCTTCCCCCTTACCCTGCCTCTGTACTTGTTTAAAATCTGTTACATCTCTAACATTTTCCAGTTCTAATAAAAGGTCATTGACCTGAAACATCAGCTTTGTTTATCTCTCCATAAATGCTGCCAGACCTGTTGAGTGCTTCCAGCAGTTTCTACTTACCTTTCAAATTCTAGCATCAGCAGTGTTTTTCTTTTGTATTAATTAAGTGTCGAATGCTTATGAGGAACACATCTCTTTGGACATATGTTTACCAAAGTTTTAGAGCAGCCGCGATTTTCCTGGTCTTGTGCCTGTGTCTATTGTAGACTAACTATCCAGATTGATTGCTATGATTAGTTGACAACTCCTTTATTATTGTATCATGTCACTACCAGAATGGTGAAAGGTGAACGAGACTTATTCTTTCTTAGTCTCACAGTGCCTATATTCCTACTTAACAACAAAACAAACGTATATTTCGAGTGCACTCCTCACCTAAAAGAATATCACAACGTGCTTTTCAAGGTGTAGGATGGTCACTGGTGGGAAGTTAAGTGATTTGGAAGCGATAGACAGCATATTTGAAGAGATGATTTTTAGCAGGATTTTAAAGACAGGGAGAGAGTTAGTCACTCAAAGTAGCTGTTGTGAGATAACTTCAAGAGACTGTAAATGGAGAGTCACTGAAGGAAGTGATGTCACATCTGACATGATTCAGGAGTTGTGGGTTAGACTGACAGACTCAGATGTGTGTGGAACCATATCCTGCACTCGTGGTGTAGATATATGTTCTAGTTCAAGATGCAATAAAGAACCCATGTATTTGTTGTGTGCATGTGTATATATAGTTGTGTTACAATGATATGAGGAGAACTTCAACACCATATGTTCAAAACTTTATCTTTATTGCTATTTTCAAAAATTGACTTTTTGCTGAAGCAAAAAGATGGCTGCTACAAGTCACCTGACCGCAGGGTTGACCCTTTGTCTGAGAACCACCAGCAGGAGTTTCAAGAATAAAATAATTCTTTGGTCAGCTTCTGTAATCTCACAACTCATTTTGCAGACTTTTTGTAGACACAAAAGGCCAAGAGACTTGCACATGAGAACTTCTTATGTCTACAGAGCTGCTAACAGCCTCATATCTCACCTGGAACTGACCAGGCCCAATTCAAAAGGGGTGTCATTTGCATCTGATAGGCTCACCTTGTTAGTGGAGTCAGTGGGTCTTCTTGGACAATGGTTTCCCAAACCAGACCAACCCTCAATATAGATGGTAACTCTTTCAACTACTAATAACTGGGACATTATCAGCCCTGAAATCAAATCCAATTCCAGATGCTGGATAAACATTCCTTTTGAAGTCATTGTGAAGAAGGAGGACCACATGACTCAAGTGGCCATTTTGAACTTCCTATATGCCTTTGAGAACTGAGAACTAGTCAGTCTGCTATTTTAACATCCACCTGGTGAGCTAACAAGAAGCAGGCCATTCCAGGTAGAACAACGGCCCGTACCTTGAAACCTGTCTCTGCTGCAAGATTTTGTAACATCACCTACAGAACCAACCCAGTTGCTTACTTCATCTTGCAGTCAACACTAACTAAAAAGTGAATATTACAGTTCCAGTCTTTAGCCAACTGAACTCAAAAGCCTACATGAAAGAATTCCTCATTGGACTCTGACTCAGGACTCTGGAAATCGGGAGCACTAATATTCATTTCTGTGGTTCTTGTACTGTAGAACTCCTTTTTTCTATCCACGCCTCCCTTTACTGTGTTTGAGTGTGTGTGTTTGGAGATGCAAACAGTCGTTCATCTGGGTTTTGGATGTGGAAAAATAAACTAACCTTCTGCATTAATCCCATCTCAAGCTTGCTGTGGATTATTAGTAAATTGGATCATAAAAACTGAAGGATTAGGAGAACATGCCACTGCCTATTTTTAAAAACTAATTCCAAAAATCTTCTGTTATGGACAGGTGGTAAGAGGAAATCATGCAGTTTGTCTGTCTCTCACCGGTCTGTAAGAAGATGCTTTGGGGAGGAGTAATCCAGAATCAGAGCAGCAGGTAATGTCACCTGGGCCTCACCAGAGAGGATTCCTGGGATAGAACAGATCTAAAGCATGGAGGTTCGTGTGAAGTATAAACATTGACATGGACCTGTTGGGCCAAATGGCCTGTTTCCTGTTGTAAATACGATGTAAGACAATCTAAATGAATAAAAGGTTGTTGATTTTGAAGCAGGTGCACATAATGTCATTGGTCATTTTGACCAGGACTGTGCACTGATTGGTTATATAACAAAACAAAAACAGCATTATTAATTACTGGGCAGGAAAGTTTACATTGGTGAATTTAACACATTGAAGTGTGACATAATACATTTTGGTAAAAAGAATGAGGATAGGTAATATAAACTAAAGGGTAAAATTCTAAAGGGGAACAGAGGGCGCTAGTGAGCAGTGATTGAAGCATTCTCGGAGAAGTCACCGCAGACACCGCGACTCAGAAGGGAATCAAGGAGAAGGACTCTTGCACTCAACAAGAGGAAGAGCATCCAACAGAGGGCACTAGTGAGAAGTGACTGAAGCATTCTGGGAGAAGTCACCGCAGGCACCATGACTCAGAAGGGAATCAAGGAGGACCCGCTGTCAAAGAATGCAATAGCCTCAAACATTACATTGCTATAGTGTTTCCATCCCTCCGTCCTCCTCAAACCAAAAAAAAAAGAGAGAGGGAGAGTCAGTACCTTCAGGAGTGCACCAGACATGCGAGGGACACTCTTCTGAAAGTGAATTTTTAAAAAAAGCAGCTGATTGGTAAGTAAATCCTGGTGAGTTTTTTTTCAATCTGTTAAAGTTATTCATTGCGTCATACTGAGGTAAGAGCTAAAAAAAATATAGAGTAGTACTGTACAAGTCAAGAAACAAGGTTCCTAGCTAGCATAATTAAGGCCCCGAGTTAGTGTATTTTTTTAAGGGAGTAACTAGCTTAATTGAGAGGGACATTATGGCAGGAGATCTCAGACCCATGATATGCTCCTCCTGCAGGATATGGGAAATGATGGACGCTGGAAGCATCCCTGTTGACCATGTGTGCGGAAGGTGTGTCCAAATGCAGCTCCTAGCTAACCAGATTTCGGAGCTGGAGCTGCGGGTCGTCGCGTTGTGGAGCAAGTCGTGGATAGCACATTTAGCGAGGTGGTCACACTGCAGGTGAAGATTACACAGGCAGAAAGGGAATGGGTGACCATCAGGAACAGTAAAAGATTCAGGAAGGTAGTGCAGGAGTCCACTGTGGTCATCCCCCTCTCTAACAGATATACCGCTTTGGATAATGTTGGGGGGGGATGGCCTCTCTGGGAAAAACAGCAACAGCCAAGTTCACAGCACTGTGGGTGGCTCTGCTGCTTAGAGGGGCGGGAGGAAAACAAGTGGCAGGAGTATAGTGATAGGGGATTCAATAGTTAGGGGCACAGACAGACGCTTCTGTGGCCGCAAACATGAATCAAGGATGGTATGTTGCCTCCCTGGTGCCGGGGTCTGGGATGCCACGGAGCGGCTGCAGGACATTCTGGGGAGGGAAGGTAAGCAGCCAGTGGTCGTGGTACACATTGGTACCAACGACATAGGTAAACTAAGGGATGAGAACCTGCAAGCTCAGTACAGGGAGTTAGGAGATAAATTAAAATGCAGGATCTCAAATGTAATAATCTCAGGATTACTCCCAGTTCCACATGCTAGCGAGAGCAGGAATAAGAGGATAGACCAAATGAACACGTGGCTGGAGAGATGATGTAGCCGGGAGGGATTCAGATTCTTGAGGCACTGGGACCGGTTCTGGGGAAGGTGGGACCTGTACAAACCAGACGGGCTGCGCCCAGGCAGAGCTGGGACCAGAGTCCTTGCGGGGGCTTTTGCTAGTTCTGTTGGTGAGTATTTAATCTAGTGTGGCAGGGGGATGGGATCCCAGGAGTCGGATCAGATAGGTCAGATTCAGATCAGAAAAATGGAGGTAGAACGTTAGCTAGGGACGTTGTGATAGACATGGAGTTACTGGAGAAGCAAAGTTTTAAAAGTGTCCAGCAAGGGAAATTGATGGGGTTAAACTGTTTATACTTCAATGCAAGGAGTATTACAAACAAGGTAGATGAGTTAAGGGCACAGGTAGACACATGGCAGCAGAATGTCCTTGCTATAATGGAGACCTGGCTAAAGGAGGGACAAAACTGGCAGCTAAATATCCCTGGTTATAGAGTCTTCAGACACAATAGAGTAGCAGATAAAAAAGGAGGGGGGTAGCACTAATGGTTAAAGAATTAATTCCAGTTGTGAGAAGGGATGATATACTAAATGGGTCAACAAATGAGGCTTTATGGATTGAGCTTAGAAATATACTAAGAGGGGTAGATGAAGTGAGAGATCTTGATGTACAAGTACACAGGTCCCTGAAGGCAGCAGTTCAAGTAGACAAGGTTGTAAAGAAGGCATATGGAATGCTCTCCTTCATTGGCAGAGGTATAGAATATAAAAGTAAGGATATAATGTTGGAATTATATAAAACACTGGTGAGGCCACAACTGGAGTATTATGTGCAGTTCTGGTCACCACATTACAGGAAGGACGTAATAACTCTGGAGAGAGGAGAGAAGGCAGAGGAGGTTTACAAGAATGTTGCCAGGGTTAGAAAAGAGTAGCTACGAGGAGAGATTGGATAGGTTGGGGTTATTTTCCTTAGAACAAAGAAGGCTGAGAGGTGACTTGATTGAGGTGTACAAAATTATGAGGGGAATAGATAGAATGGACAGGATAAAATTGTTTCCCTTGATGGAACATTCTAGAACCAGGGGACATAGATTCAAGATAAGTGGCAGAAGGTGTAGAGGGGGCATGAGGAAGAACTTTTTTACGCAGAGGGTAGTGGGTGTCTGGAATTCGCTGCCCAAGTTGGTGGTAGAGGCAGAAACTTTAAACTCTTTTAAAAAGTACCTGGTTCTGCACCTAAAGTGCTGTAAGCTGCAGGGCTATGGACCGGGTGCAGGAAGATGGGGTTCGAAAGGGCACCTGGGTGTCCTCGGGCTGGCATGGACAAGATGGACTGAATGGCCTCCTTCTATGCTATAACCTCTCTACAGTTCTATTGTTCTATGGATGCAGGAACCGAAAGGATTTGGGAATACATGTGCAGAAATTAATGACGGTGGCAGGGCAGGCTGTGAAAATGGTTTAAAAGGCATATGGGCATATGATTTATAAAGAGAGGCATAGAGTACAAAAGCAAGGAGGTTATGATGAAACTCTATGAAGCAATGGTTCAGCCTTAGCTGGAGAATTGTGCCCAATTCTGGACACCCCTGTTTAGGAAGAATGTGAAGGTTTTAAAGAGGGCACAGAAAAGATTTACAAGAATGGTACCAGGGATGAAGGATTTAGGATATAATTTATGTGGATAGATTGGAGAAGGTACTGGAGAAGTTCTCCTTAGAGCCGAGACGATTGACAGGAGATTTGGTTGGCATTCAAAACCAAGAGCAGTCTAGGGTAGGCAGAGTAGATGGAGAGAAACCCTTGATGGAAGGGTTGAGAACCAGAGGACACAGATTTAAAGTGATTGCTAAAAGAACCACAGCTGACAAGAGGATAAACTTTTTTAATGTTTCAAGTGGTTATGAGCTACACTGCCCAAAAGGGTGAGGGAGGCAGATTCAATAATGGCTTTCAAAAGGCAGTTGGCTAAGCATCCAAAGGGGAAAGATTTGTATATCTAAGGGGAAAGGGTGGGAGAATGGGGCTTGTTAAATTGAAAGAGCTGGCATGGTCTCGACCATCTGGATGTCTTCCTTTCTGTAACTATTCTGTGATTCTATGGTGAGCTGCAAGAATTGAAAGATCTGCTGGAATATGAACAAACTTCTGAGAATAAAAGTCTGGAAGAATCCTAACAGGCAAGAATGGGAGGGTTGGAGTCGAATGTGTACTTAAAATTGGAGAAAAATTAAACACAACTCCAATGTGCTGACTTCTGGGTTTGCCAGAGGCATGTCTGTCTGTGTGCGAACCTGCTTGCTGGAGTTGACATGATCATTAGAAAAGATAGGTGGCCAACTAAGACACCACTTAAGATCATTATTACATGGAAATGGTGGGCTTTTCAAATTAGTTTAACTCCCTTCCACATTTAATGCCTCCAGCAAAGGGCTCAGGCTGCTTGCCAGTAAAATTAAGGCGAGTGCCTGGTGCAGTTCACTGGTGCCTTTAAACCTCAAAATGCTGATCTCAATAAAGGCCCAGTTCTTACAACTGTTTTGCCAATTTCCTCTTGCACATGTTTCATTCTTGTCAGCATCAAAGTTTAGGAGAAATCAAGCAGCACCAGCAGAATGGTAGGCCTCATTGGTGTTTTTGACACTACTTCAGAAGACGAAGACAATCACCATCCATAACAGCAACAACATGCTGTGGTGGGATCAGCAGATGCATAGAGAGAGGTGCACAGGAGAAAGATGCAGGTGTGGAGGTGCAGAACAGCAGAAAGGAGAGCAACAGAGCAGCCAAGGTTGCAGTAGTTTCAAAATAAGGGATCTCCTATTTGGAGATGTGGTGGAATTTCTTCCCTCAGAGGGTTGGTAATCTTTGGCATTCTCTACCCCAGAGAGCAGTGGAAGCCTGGTCATTAAATAATGACAGGGCAGAATTAGACAAATTTTTGATATACAACAGAATCAAGGGTATGGGGACAGGCAGGAAGGTGGAGTTAAGGTCAGTGTCAGATCAGCCATTATTGCATGGCGGAGCAGGCTCAAGGAGTCCTGCTCCTATTTCTTATTTATAACTGAGTTTATGGACAGAGGCTCAGCTTCCTTGACCTCTCAGAACAGCAATGCTTCCAGAGATTGTTAGTTCAGGTGGTCACAGACAACTGCAGTCCCCAAAAAGAATAACTGCCTCCTGCTGGACGTGGTAGCCACACATTACCAGTGGATATAAAATTCACCACCGCCCTCATTGTTTTGGCTCTGGTTCCTTCCAGGCTCCACCAGAAACATATTGAGGGTCTTGCAGTATGTTGCACATAATGCATAAGGCAGATGACGGATCGATTGCTTGCCAATGCTAACAGGTATGTAAACTGTGATGACAATGACCAGAATGAGTGGGCACTTGCATTCGCCTCTCTGGCTGGCTTCCCACAGGCACAGATTGCCATCCGAGGACCATTCCAGGAACCAGGAGTTTTTAATCAAGCATGAGGAACATTATTCTATCAGGTATGCAACCACAAGAAGAGGTTCAGGAAGGTATGTGCCGAATTCCCTAGGAGTTATCATAAAGCAGTCCGATGTTACAGACCTTAGCATTCCAGGAAACCAGACTTAAGGTTGGCTCATAAGAGATGAAGCATACCCCCTTCAAACTTGGCTCCTGACACCTGGGAAGAAACCCACCAATGAGGTGCAGAATTGCTTTAATGAGAGCCGCATGACCATCAAGTGTGCCATAGTCCAAGCCAACCGAATGTTAAATATATGCTTTAAGTGCTTGTATAGGTCTGAAGGCCCCCCCTTAGGACTCGCTGGCAAAACTGTCCAGAATGATCATGGTGTGCTGCATCCTGGCTAACATTGCGCAGCAGAGAAGATAACTGGCGGAGGTGGATGGAGGTATTCGTCAAGCATCTTCAAAGATGGAGAACCCTGAAAAAGAGGAAGAGGAGTAGGAGGAAAATTATGAAGACAGGGCATCCATCACCAGTTGAGCCATGTAAATTGCTACCTTGGATGGCAGTCTGCCCTAGATTACTCATAGCTGGAGGGTTCAATTAAATATTCCACCTGGAGCAAGTAACAAATGAAAGCTATTCACTGTACCAGGGTAACCTACCTCACACCTAACACACCTTTACACTATAGAATCCTTAAACCACGCACGCACCCATTGCACATCTGCCCAATAGATCTCATCATGTATTGACAATCATCATGAAACATGTGAAAGGACAAGTTAATATTTGGGGTGCCACAATGCGAAAGATGTGAAGGTGTGGTTAATCAATGTTTTATGTGATGTTATGGAAAAAGGAAACTTAGCAACATATCATTTTGTCAAATGCTCTTGTGGTGAATTACAATTGTTTTCAACTTACACTTCTTCCCATTTCTGCATTCTGCCTCCTGCGTGACTTCAACAGAGACAGAAACAGGCTGCTCAGATCCCTGTCCTAACTGCTGAGGTGCTTTTGGCCAATGTCCCCTGGGTTTTGGAGCCCAAGGGCTCCACCAAAGATTGCTCCATCTACACCTGTACAGGGGCAGACTCAGCCATCGGCAAATGAGATAGCATGTTGGGTACTGGCTAACGTGGGGATGGGGGGGCGGGGGTGGCGAGGGGTGGGTATGCAGTGATGAGACTGCTTTGAATGGAGTTCCCACTCCCATGTCCCTTTTCACCATT
Organism: Carcharodon carcharias; assembly: GCF_017639515.1. Lineage (NCBI taxonomy): Eukaryota > Metazoa > Chordata > Chondrichthyes > Lamniformes > Lamnidae > Carcharodon > Carcharodon carcharias. The sequence continues at coordinate 40,777,639 of NC_054481.1, read as the reverse complement.
ATCCCTTGTCTTCGCTTTAGGCAGAGAGAAGCAGGAGGAGCTGGCACAAGGCTCTGCCAGGATAATGGGCTTTCCAATGGTGCAGTGAACCATCAACTGTACGTACGTGGCCCTACAAGTGCTACATCTCAGTAGGAAGATGTACCAGAACTGTAAGGAGCTCCACTCCAACATGCAGTTAATGTGTAACCATACACAGGCTGCTATTCAGGCAGCAGTCACGATGGGTGGGACTTTCCACACCCGCCCGCCGCTGGGATCTTCCGGTCCCGCTGCAAGTCAATGGATTTCTGGCTGGGGTGCCGCCTCGCCCACGAAAATCTTGGACTATGCTTTTGTCCAGCATCAGCCGTTCCCGCAATCTTCAAGTCACCATGTTGAAACAGTGGGTGGCTACTCAGTGACAAGCAGTACCCACTATATATGTGGTCACTGGATTCCCACTGCAACTCGCCAACATATGGACAATATTTCTACAAGGGAGCCATGCAGCAACTAGGAACATTATGGAGTAGATCATCAGTGTTCTGGAATAATACCAAGCTGTATGGATCACTCAAGGAGAACCCTCCAGTAATTAATGTGTGTGTCTTATGATTCGTTGTGGTCTGTTGTGACATGCACAAAGAAAGACTTGCATTTAATTAGCTCCTTTCACTGCCACTGGATAACTCAAACCATTTTACAGCCAACATAGCACTTTTGAAGTGTGGTCACTGTTGTAACGTAGGAAATCTTCCAAGCTGGAAAGGATGGGTTCCAAGCTCTATGTAAATCCTGTGCCAAGTTGGAACCAAGAGGTTCTCTGTCAGGCCTGTGAATGCACCAAACATTTTGATGTACATGTCTATTAGCCTTTTCCTGTACAATAGCAAAATCCTGCAGAAATCCTGAAATCTTGAATAAAATTGTAAAGGCTGGAAGTACACAGCAGGTCAGACAACAAGTGTGGAGAGAAAAGCAGAGTTAATGGGCTAAATCTTGTGGAGACAACAGGGGTCTTGGCCACTAGCTGGAGAGCTGATGAGACCCTCCCATTGCATTTTTTCCCGCTACATCTTGTCGGTGGCTACTCTTGGTAGTACACCCACTCAAAGCCTTGCTTCGATCAGCTAGCCAGGCACAAGTGATGGCAAGAAGAGGATCGCAGGGAAGGGGGAAGGGGGAGGGGAAAGGGAGCGGGGGGAGGCGGAAGGGGAAGGGGAATGGGTGAGGGGATCAGCAGCATGGACAGGCAGTGGATCTCAGTGGGCTCCCACCTTCTAAATGTTGGGTCCCTCCATCAGATGCTGAGTACTTTTGAATGAGGGACTCCCCCCACCCCAAACCGGGACCCTGCAGCAAACACTCCAGGGTTTGCTTGTTGTGCTCCCTGCATGGTGAGCCCCTGACCCGCCACTGGATTAACACCAGTGGCGGTGGGATGAGGCCCTTAAGTGAACTTTATTTGCTGACTTAAGGGTCTCAGTTGGCATTTAGACGGGCAGACCATCTTTCCGGCCTTCCTGCCACAGACTTAATAGGGGTAGAGCGGGGAAGATGGTGGGGTCCCCACCTAGCACCCTTCTGCTCGATTAACTGTCCCCCACTACCAAACGCCATGAGAGAGAACATGAGATTCTGCCCAGTGTTTTAGGTCTGCGTACTTTCATCAGAAAAATACCATACACTGCCCCATTGAAGTCCTTTTCTGAGTGCTCTGTAACTTGAAGTTACATACCAAGTTGTGGGATTAGGATGAAGTGGGATTTGAAAAACTGCATAAGGCAGGAACATGCTGTCATCCTGGATGGTTTCAATGACATTGGTTGCAATAGGCCTCAATGACAGTCGCAAGTGATATGGAGCACCGTCACCTCCATTGGTGTGAGGACATGCAGCCATGTCTGTCCACCATCCATTCTTTGCTGTTCCCTCCTGTTAGGTACCACCTTGCCCAGTGAGAGAGGGTGCCAGTGAATGCATTGCAATGTGTTAGGGTGATGTGAAGTCATAGCTGAATAGCTGGCAGTATATGGAAATTATGAGATCTGGGTGTGAGCTTTGCATAAATAGTAGGTGTGTGAGGGTGAGCTGGAACATATGAATGTTAGGCATGAGACCTGATTGCTAGAGAATGTTGATGCGTGAGTGAAGTGATTAGGTGAGTTAGACAATGTGTGAGGTTGGTGCAGTGGCGGGTAGGGGATGACATTTGAAGATACATTGACTGGCCTTGACCACTCAAGTGGGGTTATTGAACTTTTTCTGGCACTGTAGCTAGATCTTCAGGACCAGATTCCTTGCATTTAGCTCTGTGGCTATCTTCCCCCATTCTATTCAGAATGGAAGGCATCCTGAACTCCTGCAGAGAGATGAACTCTTTACTTCTTTCCACATCCCGTAATAAGGCCTCTACAATGTTGTGTTGGCAAACCTGGGAGCACCGACTGCTCCATATGTAGCCAATCAGCAGCACTTTCAGTATAACACAATCATGGAGATTTGCAGGCAGCACACAATTAATAATATTCAAAATAAAAGTGGAAATTTTAATCACACGCCGCTTCCTTCAGGCTCAAATGGTGCCAGGAGCCTGTGTCTGCCCAGGAGGCTGGGCTGGGTTGAACTGTCACCAGCTCCGAGCCCCTCCCTGCTCACTGCACATTCTTTTGGACATCAGGTAATCGTGCAGTCTCATCCTGTCCCTGCTCATGGGCGTTATCCAACTTTAGCTCAATTTTTACAACATCTACCACAGTATCTTGATCAAACTTCTCTTATCCTCATCAAAGAATTCAATCAAGCTTGCCAGACATGGTTTGCCTTTAACAAGTCTATCCTGGCTCACCTTGATGAAGTCACATCTTTCCAAATGAAAGTTTGTTTTGTCCCTGATGATGGTTTTTAGTAACTTCCCCACCACTGATGCTAGGCTACTCGCCTGTATTCTCCTGCTTTATCCATGTCTCCTTTCTTAAGGAGTGGTATAACATTAGCAGCCCTCCAGTCCTCCAGCACTCCTCCTGTATCCAATGAGGATTAAAAGATTGTGGCTAATGCCTCTGCTATTTCTACTTTTGTTTCCCCCAGCAGCCTAGGATAGTTCCTATCTGCACCTTTCATGCAATATCATCTATCGGACTTAATTGAAACTATGCTCACCCTATAGTAATAGCAGGAAAACATTTTATTATCTGTAGTCACTTGTTATTAAAACATTCACTAACCACAGAGAAGTGATACTTGTTCCTTCACCTAAATATTACAGCTTCAGGAGCTGGATACTCTGAATTATTATTGGCTTTTGAGGCAGATTTAAGGTGGTAAGTGGAGTAAGACAGAATCTTCAAGGCTACCAATTCAAAATTTCAACCATGCTGTATCAAGATTATTCTTCCAAAAAATCTCCAGTCCCTTTAATGGCAGGAGACTGATCTGTTGCATGTAAATAAAAGGGATCCAACTAACTAACCCTTTCTTCCCAACTTCTGTCCCAAATAATTACAGATACTAGGGAATAGCAGTAGGAACTATAGGAAGATATTCAAGAGGCGGAGAACACATTGAGGCAGTCATTTTGTGTGCTGCTACTGAAGGTTGATATTATTTTGATCTCTTTAGCATTTTGGACGTTCAGTCAAGACTTTTGCTCTCCATTTTACTCAGCTCTGCTTTGTATTACTGTTTTGCACTGAGGATATGGATTTCTCAATTGGAATACCTCTGTTCTTAAGTTATAAAGAAGGGGATGAGCACATGAAAGAGGGTGAATTAAAGGTTTTGAGTGTGAGGTGTCACAGAAGGCATTGCTTCATTACAGGCACATACCCACTATACAGGATCTACTAACTGAAAATGACTTACTTAGACTATCTAAGCTCTGCACCTCAGAAGGTTCCAATTCTTTCTGGAGGCTGTTTGGTTGATATACGACCTGCTATCCTGTAACCCACATGCACCAGGGAATAGCTTTGTCTGTGGCAATTAAGGTCACCATTGGTGTAAAATATTCATGAATCCTTCCAGGCAACTTCTGGTCATATTTTTTTGTTGATGGGATATGGGCATCACTGGCCAGGCCAGCATTTATTACCCTCCCTAGTTCAGAGGGCATTTAAGAGTCAACCACATTTCTGTGGGTCTGGTGTCACATGTAGCCAGACCAGGTAAGGACAACACATTTCTTTCCCTAAAGGAGTTTAGTGAACCAGTTGGATTTTTACAACAATTAACAATGGTTTCATGGTCATTAGACTTTTAGTTCCAGATTTGTATTGTATTCAAACTCCACCATCTACTGTGATGGGATTTGAACCCAGGTCCCCAGAACATTACCCTGTATTTCTGGATCACTAGTCCAACAAAAATACCACTACACCATTGCCTCCTCTTGCAGATTCACCACTGCATCACAAAAATCATTGATACTCTATGCACTTAGACTGTGTAATTCATATTCTTTCCAATGAAAGCAGAAGGAACTACTCAGTTCTACCAACTTGGCAGGGTTGCCACAGGGACAAGGAGCAATCAGTGGAACATACATGGCAGCAAAGGCTGATATGAAAACCTCTACCTGCAGGGGATAGAATTGATCAGCAATCTATCATCCTGATACATGTCCATGAGCCACGAAACCTGATATTATTGACTGGTCACATGACAGAAGCTGCATGGGAGCTTCCTGCATTTCTGATATTGATATGCAAGATAAGGCAATTGGAACTGTATGATAACTGGGCATTAGTAAATTAAAAACTTCCCTGTTCATAAGAGTGAGTGAGTCTTATGTTTCCAGTAAGGCTTTCACAGACAGAATGGAACAACAGAACAAGAAGTGTCACAGAGTAAACGATAGAAATTCTTGGCTGGAATTTTATGTACCCCCCCCCCACCCCTGCCAACAACCCAGGAACTAACTGGTAGGTGGGGATTGGTAAGATCGGTTGGGATGGCTGCGGGCACCATGCCCATTGCCGACCTGTCTCTGCTGGGATTTTACCAATGACAATGTTGGTGTTGGGCGGCCTGCTCACCCTGGGACCATTTGAGGCCCTTAACTGGACAACTAATGGCCCTATGAGTGCTTCTTGTCACCATCATATTTTAACAGTGGTGGGAGTGCCCATACACTGGCAGCCTGACTTTGGGCTCAGGGGTGGATCAGGATGGTGGTACTTCCTGCTCAAGCACTCTGTGCCTCTGGAGGGTACCCCAGCAGAAACCACTAGGTTTTGATGCCCCCCACCCCCAGCCTCCTGATCGTAGCTCTCTGCCCCCTCATCGGAATCTGCCTGACTCATTTCAGAGAGCCCACCCCAATTACCATCACTGGGTGGGACTGGTGCAGGGTACAGTCCCAGCAGTGGCCACTGGGGCTCCTGGTGGCACCATGGGACTGGAGATAGTGTCACTAGACTAGTAATCCAGAGGCCCAGGCTATTGCTCTGGGGACACGGGTTCAAATTCCACCATGTCAGCTGGTGGAATTTAAATTCAATTAATAAAATCTGGAATTGAAAGCTAGTTTCAATAATGGTGACCATGAAACTATTGTTGATTGCCATAAAAAAAACCCCATCTGGTTCATAATATCCTTCAGGGAAGAAAATCTGCCATCCTTACCTGGTCTGGTCTACATGTGACTCTGGATCCACATTAATATAGTTGCTTCTTAAGTGCCATCTGAAAGGCCTAACAAACCACGCAGTTCAAAAACAATTAGGGATGGGCAACAAATGCTGGATTTGCCAGTGATGCCCACATCCCATGAAAGAATAGATTTTAAAAAATTGTGGATCCAGATGATCCTCTGAGTAGCTGACATCATTCATACAAACATATAAATTAGGAGCAGAAGTAGGCCATTTGGCCCCTAGAGCCTGCTCTGCTGTTCAACAAGATCACGGCCGGTCTAATTTTAACCTTAACTTCACATTCCTGCCTACTCCTGATAACCTTTCACTCCCTTGCTTGTCAAGAATCTATCTACTTCTGCCTTAAAGATATTCAAAGACTCTGCCTCAACCACCTTTTGAGGAAGTGAATTCTAAAGCCTCTCAACCCTCTGAGAGAAAAAATGTTTCCTCCTCTCTGTCTTAAATAGGTGACCCTTATTTTTAAACAGTGGTCCCCTAGTGTTAGATTCTCCCACAAGAGGAAACATCCTTTCCACATTCAACCTGTCAGGGTGTTTTATTTTTCAATCAAGTTACCTCTTGCTCTTCTAAATTTCAGCGGATACAAGTCTAGCCTGTCCAGCTTTTCCTCATAAGACAACCCACCCATTCCAGGTGGGTTCAAACCTGCTTTGAACTGCTTCCGATGCACTTACATCTTTCCTTAAATAAGCAGACTAATACTGTATACAGTGCTCTAGGGGCAGAATTTTCCTGTTGGCGTGCAGGGGCGGGCCCCACACATCCATGCGTAAAATGACACGCAGTGATGTCAGGTGAGCGCCCTGACATCATCGCGCGTCATCGCGATATTTCATTGGTGCGCGATGTGTGATCCCCATGCCAGTGGCTCTAAAGGTGACAGCTGCCCTCAACTTCTATGCCTCTGGCTCCTTCCATTGAGTGATCTTTGCGATGTCTCCCAATCAGCTGTCCACACTTGTGTCAAGCAGGTCACAGATGCTCTGTTTAGGCGTGCATTGACCTTCATCCACTTCCGTTGGCACCAGGCCAGCCAGACACAGTGAGCCAGAGGCTTCGCGGCAATTGCTGGCTTCCCTCGTGTCCAGGGTGCAATAGACTGTACACATGTGGCCATCAAGGCGCCAGCAGGTGAGCCCAATGCCTTCGTCAATAGGAAGGGCTTCCACTCCATGAACGTGCAGATAGTGTGTGATCACAGGATGCTGATTCTACAAGTCTGTGCAAGGTACCCAGGCAGCTCCCACAACACCCAGGTGTCGGGGCTCTTCAGTGCTCCAGCCCAGATGGCTGGCTGCTGGGCTGGATGATGGAGGCTGCTGGGTGACAAGGGTGAGAAGTTGGCTCATGATGCCTCTCCACCATCCAAGAACAGAAGCTGAGCAGCGGTACAATAGGAGCCACACCTCCACAAGGGTTGTGGTGGAGAGAATCATCGGTCTTCTCAAGATGCGCTTCTGATGCCTGGACATTTTAGGGGGCACACACCTGACCCCCCCCCAAGATTGTTTCTCGGTGATAGTGGTTGCATGCTGCGCTCTTCACAATCTTGCGCTGGAAAGGGGGGATGCAGTGGATGATGAAGATGTAGGCACAGTAGCTGCAGCTGCAAACGATGTGTCCAGCAGTAATTCTGAAGATGAACAGACACAGGGAAATGCTGAGGGGGTAGATGCTGACCTGGGCACACTGCAGGGAGGCAGGGACACCCGGGAGGCTTTAATCCAATGAACCTTCAGCTAGCACAGCACAGATGGACCTCCAAGACAAGCCTGGGCTGTAGGCTCCATACTCGATATCTAAGTGCCAAATCTTCCAGGTTAGGAACAGTAATCAAGGGCCTTGTTAATAAAGCTGAAGGTCCCAGAAAGCACTCCTAACATTTTTGGAAACCATACAGACGCAGAAGAAAAGAAGCACCTTCAGTCATGGTCACATGTCTGAATTTAATAGGCAGAATTTTGCCCTTGGTGGGTGGGTGGGCCCCACCAGCTTGGCGGCGGGTGGGCAGCCGACCCCCGCCACTGAAACAGGGCCATTTTAAGTGGCTGGGCCAATTAAGGCCCGCCCAGCGGCATCCCTGAAGGGAAGCGCTATCCGGGGAGGGACGGATTCCCCATCTGTCATAGTGCGCTCTTTTGCACATGCATGTGAAAGAGCGCACTGCTCCCTGAGGCAAAGTGTTGCCTCAGGGAGATTCGTGACAGGTAAGTTAAGTGTAAAAATAGAAACATTAAAAAATTATTAACACGTCCCCCTCATGTGACAATGTCACACGAGATGGGACATGTTAATAAAAAACACATGAAACTTCATCCCACCAGTGGATGAAGTTTCATTAATAATCAGAAGCTCTCTGGGGCTCCTGGCCTGCCCACCAGCTTTAAGGTTGGATGGGCAGATCTTTAGTTACTTTAATTAGCCTGCCAATGGCCTCAATTGGCCAATGACAAGTCGGTGGGAAGACAGCTGATTTCACTGTCCGCCCACATTCCTAAAAATTCCTCCTGATGTCATCCCGCATCACTTTCCCCTCGGCGAGCAGGCCCCGCCCCCAAATCACCGAGGGGAAAATCCTGGCCAATATCATAGGCAAAGAAACTTAATGAAACAAAATGACAAGGGGTTTCAATTCAAAGCAAATCATAAAGACCTCTTCTCGAGCTAACAAAAAAGCACCAATGAAAAATCTGTGGTGTGCCTAAGGTGCCTTATGTTTTCATTTCTGGGTGCTATGTCTTGGAGCTGCCCCATCTCTGGGAGTGGCATCTGAGACAGCCTGCTCACTGTGCTGTCCTGTTGGCCTCAATGACCTTGGCGGTCATCCTCTGGCCCGTGGAGCCTGTGCTGGCCCCACCTGGGAGGGAGCTGCCAGTTCCGCAGCTGGCATCTCTCCAGTTGTTGCAGCCTCACCAGATGCTATGGTCACTGGGAGAGGGGCGGAGGAGCTGCCGCCGTCATCCAGAGTGCCCTGAGAGGTGCCAACAGAGGTGACAGGCAGCTGCTGCGCCGACATGAGGTCACTTCAGACCTCCCTGCTCACCGTGGATGAATGGGTACAGAGCTGGGAAACTTGGTGCCCACATCATCTCCCACACTGGCACAGAGGTAGACTCCTCCACCACGGAGACCAAGTCAAGCATAGCCTCATGTATCTCCCCCAGATGCCCACGCACACTCAGCTGCATTTCCTGCCCCTGCTGCGTTGCGGAGCACATCATCAGGCACCAACTGAGCATGTGCAGTCCTCTGACTGCTGGCACCATGGGCACTCTCTGTCTCTGCCAGCTTCTTCAGTGACTGTGAAAAGTGCCCTCACCGCTGTGCCCTGGGACACTAGCTGACGTTCAAATTCCCACCGAGGTGCTAATATCTGTGCTGATGCCTGCCTGGCAGAGATGGTGTGACGCTGGTGAGACTTCAAGGCCCTCAAGTGTGAGAGGGGACCTCTGCTGCTCCTCCTCCCAGCCCTGCTCTGCTGATGCTGAAAGGAAGAACAAGGACATTCGATCAGGTAACGTGGAGACAATGACAAAATGCATCCCTCTCCCCCGGATCATTATGCGCTCATCTTTTCATAAGGAATGGTCAAGCCATGTTGCAAAATTAAATCACTTAACATTCAGCAGTGCTATCGCTGTTGGGAGGACAATGCTGACCTCACTGCTGGGCATACATACCTGGCCCTGTCACCCCAGCCTCGTCGACACCATTGGACCTGGGTGCATGGTGCCTCTCCAAATCCAGGGCCTCCTGCTCGAACCAGCTGAGAATGGCTAACTGCGCCTGGCCGCTGCCAGTCCTCACACACTCTGACACGTTATGAGCATTCTTTTCCTGAAAATGAGAGAAGAGCATGGATTTGTGCAAATTGTACATGGATTCTCTTCACGCTCGGCCCACCCCATCCAGAGTGGGATGTATCAGGGCTCCAGTGCCTCCTCACCCTGCTGCTGCCGAACACTCACAAAACGATGCTAGACCTGTTCCCCACCCCCACAGCTCCCATGGACACATGCTGCCTACATCACATTAGGCACCACATGGTATATCCTTGCATAGCAAGGGGGCGCAAACACGTGGAGCGCAGAGGGCAGCAGATGGTTCATTGCCACGTCACCTTGAAGCTCCCCACCCAGCATGTCATCACCCTGACTTGGACATGTCCTGCAATTCAATCACAGTGCCTAGGTACAGCTCCTCCAGGTTGCCCCCAAAATAGTTATGTGAGTTTCAGTGTACCACACGCTGCGGGCACAGAACCCATCTCTTCACCACCCTCTCAGGCTGACCTCAGCATGGGCAATATCTGCTGGCCCATCCAGCAAAGGACACATGCCGTCAATGATTCAATGCAGTCACCACACTCAGACTTGGGGTTGGGCAGGGGGGTCATCAGCAGGGGAAAAGCCTACCTGTTGGGTTAAGTGACCAATGCCAACATTGTCCTCACCCTCAAAGAGTGCAACAAGTCATTGAAGTGCTTGCGACACTGGATCCAGGTGCATCACATTGCGGAAGTTCACCACCTCCTCCCAGGCACGTTTCATCATGTGGGGGCTCTCCTCCTCCTGTCCTGGGGAACCAGCATCTCTCGCTGTGCTGCCACCTCCTTGAGGAGGGCAGCAAGGCAATCATCAGATAAACAAGGGGCACATTGGCCCCCCGCCCTACCCTTCGGACTGGCCTGCCCCGATGGCCTACCCTCTGGACTTGCATAACCTCCATTGCCCCTCTGCAGAGCCCTTCGCCCAGCCATTGAGAGCAGCCTTTCCGAGGCTGCCAGGCCTCCCTTAGTACAGGCCACCAGGTCGCCATTGGACCCAGCGGGCTGAACGTGCCAGCCGCCGCCCGACCTCTCGCACTATGCACGGGAGTCGTGAAGTACGCTGGGCAGGCCTTAATTGGCCCGCCTGCACAAAATGGCGGCGTGGACCTGCCAGCTCCTGCTCCACCTCCCCCCGCCATCCTGAAAATTCTGCCCTAGGTTTCTGCAATGCACCCTCTATGACTTGAAACACAGAACAGGTTGCTTAACTGCACACACAGTGATATTTGCACTGGAAGAAATATTTCCCTCTTGACAATGACAGGAGCCTCTAAGCCCAGGAACTGATGCGGTTTTGGGAAGAGAAACAGTCAGAAAGCCATGTCATTGAAGTTTCTCCCTTGAAGAAGACATTCCTAACCGTGTAATCACCTTTTATAAAAGCATCAGCTCCACTGCTGCAATTTTAGGGAGATGACCTGCACAGTGCATGCTTCTTTTTCTAACTGTCCTTCATGCAATATAAATTACATGGCACATTTACGTTGAGAGACAATATTATAATGCAGATAGCACATCACAGGTCACTGGCAGGAGTCCTGACAGACAGAGCACTGTGCAAACTACTGAGGGAAGTCCTGACACAAAGAAAGAAGTGCTCAGGAAACGGGATTACTGCTCTGGGTGCTACGGCACTTGCTGCAATTTTCATGAATGTGTTGTGCTTGCAGCCCAGGCTACTCACAGTCATCAGAAAAGAAACAAGTGAAGCAGCTGAAAGAAATGAAAGGAAGAACTTGCACTTCTTTAGCGACTTTCATAACTCAAGACAACCTAAAGTACTTTTCAGCCATTGAAGTATTTCTGAAGTATGTATCACTGGGGCAATTTAGATACGTGGTATTAAAAAAACACACATACATCAATAACTAGATAATGTTTTTTATTGATGTTGGTTGATGGAAAATGTTTTGCCAGGACACCAAGGAGAATTCCCCTATTCTTCTTTGAAATAATGCCAAGAGATTTTTTTATGTCCGTGTGAGAAAGTATATGGACCTCAGTTTAATGTTTCATCTGAAAATTGGTGTCCCCACAGTGCAGCGTACTCTCAGTACTGCACTGCAGTGTCAGCCTAGATTTTATGCTCAAGTACCTAGAATAGAACTTGAATTCAGAGTCTTCTGACTCAGAGGCAAGAATGATTCCAATTAAGCCAGTGCTGACACTAGTTACGAGATTAATGTGGGAAATAACGGGTTAATACAATTATTATGAGTTATAAAATAAGTTATATTCCTAGAAGCTTTTTCTCTCTCACTGTATTTGTGCTATTTTACCCTTGGCAGATGCATATGCTATTGTTTTCCTAGATGTGCTTTGCTAGAGATGGAGCCACTATAGCCAATAAGCCCAAACTCTTTTCAAGTTGTGGTTTGCTTTCCTTACGTTCTGCACTTTCTCACTAACTTGCACACTAAGCATGCCTGGCTAGCTGAAACTGTATTGTGTATAAATGTATGTTACTGTAACTGCTCTTTGAGATGCTTTGGTTCGCTGAAGCATTTCCCTGCATGCTTGCAATAAAGCTTCCCTAACTTCAACTAACTCCAGACTCCGAGTGGCATTTGTCCCACAACAACTTAGCACCATGAACTGGATCCACTGATGTCTCCAATTAAAGGAAAGTCTCCGTGGACAACAGACACTAGGCTGAGTATTGTTTATTTTATACCACCCGTCTTTAATTAGGTCTGCCTGACCACTGGGGCTTCCTTGGAACCTCAGGGACTGCAAACAGTTGAATTTGACTGAAAGTAAGGGTAAAAAAATGCTAAAGGATATTAAAGTGAGACAAGATAAAAGATAATAAAGTGAGACAACATTATGTAGGGTATCACTGACAGCCGACATATAGCTGTGGGAGGGAGTCTTAACGGGTGCTCCTCTAAGACGAAGCGGTTCATGACTTTGTTACACACCCTGACACAGGGACGGGTGGGTGAGGATACTTAACGGGTGTTCCCAAAAGTGAAGAGCCTTGTACATAGGATGGCTGACAGCCAACGTATAGGGTGAGGGAGGGGCTTAGCCGGTGCCCCTCAGAGGTGAAAAGCCTTGCGACTGTTAGTCACCCCAACAGGGTCAAGGTGGGAGTACTTAACTAATATTCCCAAAGGTGAAGACTCTTGTGCATAGGGTCAGGCACCCAGCAAAAGAGATAGGTTGCAAGCACGAGATAGGCGAAAGCCAGTCATGCTACAGAACGTAACCTGAAGCTATGGCAAGCAAGGTGGTGGGCACTCAGGGGCCCATAACAGAATACCTGCTAGGGAAATTCACAAAGGTAAAGAATAATATGATAAGGGATGGCTGGGACCCTCACTGGATCCCAGGTCAACGGAAGGGAAAAACTTGTCTGTAAGTTGCTGTTCGTGTGTTTCATTAGTGTCCTGTGAAAATTTACTTGTGTGTTTGCATGTCAATGTCAAGTGTCTACAAACCTCTGCACTAAAGGTTGGTTAATCTTTTGTGTTCTGGTCTTGTGATTACAGTTTTAAATGAGGGGCAGAGGAAATGTGAGCTTTGGTCACTTTGAATTGTTTTTCTTCGAAACCTCGAAAGACCCCCCCTTTCCCCCCACTGCCACTTAATGTTTCGTTCAGAATATGTTTTGAGAATAAGAAAATTTTATTGTGTAAATTTACTTTTCCTTTTAGTTTTAGTTACAGTTTTATTTGAAGAAAGAAGTATCAAGACCATCTTTCTTAAGTTTTGGATTGTTTAAGTCAGATGTCATATGAATGAAGAATAGGAAGTGTGTAATGAAGATCTGTGCAAATAATGTGTGTGAGCTTTAATGTGTTTTCTTCCCTAAACTGGAAGTTTGCAAAGGAGTCTCAGCACTTTGAGAACAGAGTAGTTTAATGAGTTGGATTAAAGGAAAGTGTAATTAAACAAATCAATGTTTTAAGTTATAAGATTTGAGATGAGATTTCTGGCCAAAAATCACGACTTGAATACATGTTGATAAACATGTGAGATTTTTAATCTGGATACAAATTCACAGACGTGAGAATGGGGTAGCCTTAATGTTCAATAGTGTAAACTGGAATTTGGAAACAACTGATTTCTGAGTTGGTTTGATCTTGGGTTAGAAACTTCTTACAAAGTTTAAAGATTTAAGACTTGGTTCCTGACAAAGTTCTCAAAGGAGGAAGGGGAATTTTTGTTAAAGGTTTAGAAACAATTGAAATGAATTTAAAATGCTGCAATTTTCTGTGCTGAAAAAGAGGTTAAAATGTATTTGTACAATTGTGGCCAGAATTATCCGCTCACCCACCAATGGATTTTTAGGCTGGGGGACGGAGCATGAAATTGAAAGGGATGGGATTCCGTCCTGGTTCCCGCCTGCTCCTGCCACACAGAAATTTTACATTGGGGCAGGGAAGGCCTCGGATGGGGACCTGTGTTTGCCCCAATTGATGCCCATAAGAGGCCAATAAAAGGGCCAATTCCGACCCAGCCTCAATTTTTAGGCTGGCAGGAGGATTGAATATCCATGGGGGGAGCCCGGAAAAGAATGGTTACACCTTGGTCAGGAACAGTGGGCGGGGAGGAGGAGGGCTCCATCAGAAGCCCCTTTCTGAAGTCAGACACCCCCCCTCCCCCATTAAGGTCCAGTGGCCTCCAGACCTTCCTCCCACCCCCACCAGCCTCTGTCCCAAGACCCCAATCGCCCCCTTCATGCACCACAGCCCTTCCTTACCCTCCCACCCTGGGACCCCTTGAACTTACCTGGGCCTCAATGCCTGAACTTAGGCTCCGATGTCCTCCTACATTTCTACTTCTGACCAGTGCAATGCTGTCACTGCATGGACTGGAGAGTAGCCGGCCAATCAGGTTGACTGGCAGCTCTCTAAAGCAGGACTTCCTCCTGAGTGAGGGGTGGAAGTCCGCCTGCAGCCACTTAACTCTCGTTCAAGCGTGAAATGGCTGCTGAGTACTCAGGATCGGTAAGGATGTGTTCCCTGCCGAGTTTTCAGATGACAAGAAGTGAGACCTGCAATCCAAAAAATTCAGGCCTGTGAAAAGACCAGTTTGTCCTCAAAATATAAAGATAAGCCTGAAGTCTTTAAGAAGTTTGACAGCAATCCAATGCGAATTTTTCGAAACATATGAGCTAAAAAAGAAATGCTAAAAATTCAAATTTTAGTAACTATTAATTTCAAATTTGGTTAAGTAACAAACATTGGAAATTGAATTTTTTTAAAGGAGAAAAAGGATAAGCTCGAGAGATATTGGGTCTTACAAAATGCTAAAAGGCTTCGAAACAATGGAATTTAATCTAAAATTTGGACAAAGCTGAAGAAAAGCTAACAAAGGAATTTAATAAAACAATTTTGAAATGGAGTTTGGTTTTTGATCGGACTTCCTTGGTGGATGCTTTTTTGGAAATTACGTAAAGTGAAGCAATTCCATGCCAAGTTTTTTCTAGCACCCACCCCCGCAACAAACACCCGGTGCAGTTAACCCTTTTGTGCTGATAGCTGCTTCCTTCCAATTCATCACACAACCTTCGGATTGTTAAATGTGTATTGAGCATTATTAGATCTTTAGTTTCTAAATTTACAGACACGAATGGAAATATTAACCCATATGGCTCTTGGATTGTTTATGTTTTATTTAAAAAGGTGTTGATGGTTTCCAGCTCTAAATGAACCCAAGAGTTTTGAGAATTAAAGTACAGCATAAATCCCTTGCCTTTCAGAGACTTGGCCTTAGCAATTCAGGCCACTTGTTACCATTTGTTATCTTTCAAGACAAAAGCTAAAATTTTCCCGCCTTGTTGGCTTCAGGTGTCATAGTGGGCAGGGGAGGACAATATGGCGAGAAGACCAAAAAATCGATTTTATGCCATCGTGAAACCAGCTTATGATCGTCTGCTCCCCCATCAATGATGGGCCGTCTTTCCTGTCTTCCAACATCAGAAGCATCATTTTAATACATTTGCATCTAATTAAAAGCCCTGCTTGCTGAAATCATCCCTCCACACTGGATCATCTGGGCATGTTGGCATGATTGCACGCCAACGTGTTTCACAACTGTGCATGAGCGATGTGCAACTGGCAAGCTGCACTTCACTTGGACTTCGAGGTTTGTTTGCCTACCTTTCTTGGGTAGCACTCTGGAGTCATTAGGGCCAGGCTTCGCAGGCAGCACCACATAACATTTAGGGGGATTCACAGGCAGGTCTCTATCTACCAGACCAGCTGTAAGGTGGGGGTGGCTTTTCAATGGCTGCAGGGCTTGAGGAAGGCGGGGAGAGAAGTGGCCTCAGTGGGGTGAGGGCTGTACTGGAGAGGGGGGGGTGAATACCAGGGTGTGTGAGGGGGCTCATGTTGACCTGTGCAAGAGGCCTCAAGATGGTGAAGGCTGAGGAGGCCGTCTCCAGAGGAGATGAGGCCAGATGGTGATCTCTGAGGGTTTGTGTGAGAGTGATTGGTGATGTCCCTTGAGCTGGCAGTGAATGAGATACCAATGAATGTGTGATGGCCTTGTGAGTGTGTGAGTTTAGAGTGATGACATGGTTTCCTTACCCTGGTGGCACAAATGAGATTATTCAACTATTTTCTGCACTGGATGGCTGGACTCTTGTGTGCAGTATAGGCAGTGACCACCTCTGCCATCACCTCCCAAGCCAGAGAGGTGAGACTGATGGACATCCTGCAGCCAGAGCCGGGGTATGGGACATCGCAGCGGACCTCCAGAAGGCATCCCAGGGATGTGCACTGAATCGGGGAGCTGAACTCTTCTTGGCTTTTAAAGCCAGGTCTTCACCGGTGCCCTCCTAGGCTGCAAGCATTGAGAAGTGTGCGTGTGGCTTCAGTTTAAATATGGCACACTGTGGGTAAATTGGAGTGGCGCCGGCGCAATACGGCGTGTTTCTTGTGGCTGCGTAATTAGTGGGGTGGGAATGGGATGATACAATGCGAAAGACCGCCATTGCAGCTGGCAGGGAAAACATCCTTTTTTTCTGCTCGCTACTGCATTTAGTGCAAATCTGGGACAATTCCGCCCAAAGTGTTTGAGTACGGGAGATATAGAAGTCACCTTTAAACTGATTGCAAACACTTCTGTCTCAGATGCAAAACCACCATTTAAAATCACCAAGACTGGGCATAATAACTTGGGACATGAGTTGCTATTTCAAGAATTCAAAGGAAAATTTATCCGACGTTTCAGGGGATAAACAAAATTCTAATTTTCAAAAAAAGGCAAATGGAAAAACAGCCCAGGTGGTCCCCTGATGTCAATAGAAAGTTTGTTTTTGGAAGAAATAAATTGAACACCAAGCTGAACACTAACAAAACCTGCCAGCCCAACAACACTGCTTTTCGAATTTGCGACAATTTTAAAATGAAAAAGTCAGGCACAATCTAATGGGTTAATTCTGAGAAAATAAAATGTTATTTAAAGAAAGCACAAACATGCAAAATATGCTAATGCCTGGAATTAAGTGGGAATGTTTGATTTCTGTTTTATATGTGATGAAAGTATAATCATTTTCATTATATTTTTCTGTTTTATTGTGAAGTAGGTTTATGGGGGTAAGTATAGTTGGATTTGTGTGTGATTTAATTACATTTCAGGTCAAGTGGACTGCAAGATTGAAATCATCAAAAGAAACTAGGTGCTTGACATACTAATGAGTAAACATGAATGCTGGCTTAGCATGTAAGGTGTGAAGGGAATTTCCTTTTTTTTAGATAAATGAAGAGATTTGGGTTTCAAAAGGGTCTTAGTCTGTTTACAACTAGCCAGATAAGCAAGGCTAAGGAATGTGTTTATTTTCCCTGAAGGTTACTGACAATATATTGGCAACATGAAAGTTTTTATATTATGAAGAAGATACAGTTTCAAAGACATATGGAACAATAGAATTTACATATTAAAACGAGAGAGACATATATAAAGGAGAATGAAAGGCTAAGTGTCAGAAAGCCATGTAAGATCTAACAGGAGTGTGTGAAATAGCTTTAATGAAGCTACCAGCATTTGTGCATAAGTCTGCTATATAACAAAACTGAAGTTGGGGAAAGCCATTTGGAATTCCACTGTCAAGTGGATATTGTGTGAACTTGCTGATTCTGTTTTAAATCTAAAATCTATTTTGGTCTGTCGCCTTAAAGGGGGTGTAACTGGGGGTCAGGTTAATTAGGAATTTTAGGAGTTATTATAGTAGTAAATAATTGTAGTCTTATGTATGTGCTTGAACTCTTTTATATTTTATTAATAAATATTTCAATTTAATTTTTAAAATCTCTAAAGGTCATGGTGGACTTATTACTCCTGAATTCAGTGCACACATCTTGTAATAAATGCAATTGCAAAACCATTGTGACAGTGCAACCAAGTTTCCCTTGTGGATTTGGTTCACCTGGCGCACACTATCGGCCACGTCATAACATCACTACAAGTATTTTGCCATCATTAAATAATACACCCACCACTGAGATTTAGTTCATTTTAACCTTATTAGAAAGGAGCACCTGCTGACAACTGATAGGCTTCCTGATTTCCACTGGAAAGACTCTGAAGAAAACTGGCAATTCTGATACTGCTTGGTTGACCCGGCAGCTGAGGAGTTTCCATTAAACTTGTTCCTGTATGTGAATGAGTGGGATTCACTTATACTTTGACATGATTGGCTCCTATACTAGACTCACTCCTGATTTCATTCTCATAATTGCTTATAGCCGCAAGCCCACCTGAATTTATTTAGGATATTTTCCTGTTCTTTATTTGCACACGGCCTTATATAGCCTGGCACAAAAACAAAATATTGCCCATGCTTTAAATCTGAAATTAAAAACAGAAAATGCTGGAAAACACCCCAACATATCAGGCAGCATTAGGACTCCACGAAGGTTCAATGCTTTCCAGGATTTTGTGTTTTTATAGCTTATTAGCCCAGAGGCTATAATCTTAGAAGTCAATAGCATTTGGCAGTTCTTAGCAGCTCTGATCTGCAGGTCGGATTTAGAATTATGTTACATAAGAAACAGTAACAGAAGTAGGATATTCAGCCCCTCGAACTTGCTCCACTAGTCATGGTTGACCTAAAATTAGTCTCAACTCTACTTTCCTGCTTGTTTCCCAATACCGTTGATGCCTCTATAGTTCAAAAATCTGTCTATATCAGCATTGAATATTATCAATGACCCAGCCTTCGCAGCTCTCTCAGGTAGAAAATTCTAGAGATTCATGACCCTCTGAAAGAAGAAATTCCTCCTCATCTCCATCTTAAAAAGGTGACCCATTATTCTGAAACAATGTCCCCAGTTCTAGATTTCCTCACAAGGGGGAACATCCTCCCGGCATGTACCCTGTCAAGATCCCTCAGAACCCTAAGTGTTTCAATAAAATCACTTCTTATTCTTCTAAACACTGATAAGTATCAGTCCAACCTGCTCAACCTTCTTCATCCCGGGAGTCAGTCTAGTGAACTTTCTCTGAACTGCCTCCATGCAAGTATAAGCTTCCTTTAATAAGGTGACCAAAACTGCACCCAGTACATCAGGTGTGATCTCACCAATATCCTGTATCCTACTTTTATCTGCCATCCCCCTTGCAATAAGGCCAACATTCTATTTGCCTTCCTAATTTCTTGCTGTACCTGCATGCTAACTTTTTTGTGATTCATATGTGAGGTTGCCCACACCCTTCTGTATCAAAGCATTTTATGGTCCATCTCCACTTAAATAATATTTTGATTTTCTGTTCTTCCTGTCTCACCTGAATAACTTCACATTTTCCCCACACTATACACCACCTGCCAAATTTTTTGTCCACTCACTTAAACCATCCATATCACTTTGCAAACTTTGTATCCTCCTCAAACTTGCCTTCCCTCCTATCTTTGTAATATCAGCAAATTTGACAATATATTTGATCACTTCGTGTAAGTAACTAATATAGATTGTAACTAGTTGAGGTCTAACACTGATCCCTGTGGCAGTCCACTAGGTACACTCTGCCAACCTCAGCAATGACCCATTTATCTCAACTCTCTGTTTTCTGTTAGTTAGCAAATCCTCATTCCATGCTAATATATTAACCTCAATACCATGAGCGCTTACTTATCTTGTGTCATAACCTTTTATGTGGCACCTTACCAAATATCTTTTGGAAATCAAAATACATGACATCTATTGGTTGCCCTTTATCAACCCTGCTTATTACATCCTCAAAGAATGCTAACAAATTTGTCAAACACAATTTCCCCTTCCTCACATCCTCCCCGCCCATTCCCCCCCAACCTCTAGGGGCGAACGTGGGGTAGTGGTAATTTCATCAGACCATTAACCCAAAGGCCCAGATTAGTGCTTTGGGGACAAGGGGTTCAAAGCCCACCATATTAGTTGGTGGAATTAATAAAATTTAAAATTGAAAACTAGTCTCAGTAATGGTGACTATGAAACTATCACTGATGGTTGTAAAAACCTATCTGGTTCACTAATGCCCTTTAGGGAAGGAAATGTAACATCTTTACCTGGTCTGACCTACATGTGACTCCAGACTTACGGCAATCTGGTTGACTCTTAACTGCCCTCTGGCTTATCACTCATTTCAAGGGCAATTAGGGATGGGCTGCAAATGCTGGCCTTGCCTGTGATGCCCACATCCTAAGAAAGAATAACAATTCTATGGAATGCAGTCAATCCAGTACATGACAACACAACAATAGCACTCACAATATATTTGTTTTATCTAAAATTCTACACAGTTTTCTCAATGCTGTTTAGCCACTAGTAACTACAAATTTATTTTCTCTCAAAAAAAACTGTTTGACAGTGATGTTCCCTTCATAGTTGAATAGCCGGCCGGCATTCATGTCAGGGTTCATCCAGGAAATGTGATGATGTCCAGCACACATGGAATCATATCCCATCAAAGCGAGGGCACGTTTAGAGGGATGGCTGCGGACAAAAAGGAAACTTGCAGCAAGCGGCTCAATTGTGACAGCAACTCATCGCACCTGGGGGTGTGTGCTCCCTTTCCTCACCCGTTCACCTCAAGTGGATGAGTGGTCAGTTTGAATATAGGGAAACGAAATAAAGATAAAAAATAACGCCAAATTTAATGGCTGGCATTTTGACTTTAAAATTTTTGAAGAAGCACTATTATAATATCTCCACAGCCCAACATGAGTAAACTGGTGGTTTCGACCAGTCAGTCAATGATGGAACTTCCTGTAGTGAAATAGTTAAAGGTTGTTTAGAGAATACGAATCTATAATGTGTTTTGGAAAGGGTCGGTCTGGTGATACAAACTCGAATTCCATTTCTTTTGTCTCTCTGCCTCACTCCAGTGCAACTTTTTGTTTTACGTTACATAACCCCACCCAATTGGAAACGAAACTGCTCTTTGTCCCTGTCTGATCACAATTCGCATCATCATCTCAGGTAGAAGGAAGGTGAGTCCGCACACTATCATTGTCCGAGCCATTTGTGATGTTTTATCTGCTTGTTCCTATTGTATAAAGTTCTATTTTAAATCAAGGGTGAAAATATAGATCTGCAGAATGTAGGGAATAAATCTTAATGTTAGGATTTTCCGGTTATTTATGACATAGGTGTATAAATGGTGCGCAGTTTAACAAAAGGAGAGAAGTGGCTTGGGAATTCCGTCTTTTCCGAATTATTTTGTGCCAAATACTTTTCCTGTGGTCTGTTGTTTGCCAAAATCATAGACGTGTTTATAAAGTACGAGTTCATGATTTGTCTGCAAACAGCGGATTAAATAATGGAAACAGAAGGGCGAATCTTATAGGTGGAGTTATGGTTGAGGCTTATAATTCGGATACATTGAAAGGTATAGCTGAAATTTATCGATGGAATGTGCTGAGAGATAAAACTGAGGCTTATAGTTAAAATGTATTGAAGGGTATGGCTGAGATGTATAGATGGAATGCACTGAATGGTAAGGCTGAGATTTATAATTAGAATGTAAGATAAAGCTGAGGTTCCTGCAAAATAACGAGCATTTCCCCAACTGTAATCTTAAAATAACTCGCAATCCCATCTAATCTTCTCTTAAAACTGCCTGCAATATTCCTGATCCTAACCTTAAAGCAACTGTTAAATCTTTGTAACACTAAGATTCCCTCAACTCTAACCTTAAAACAATCTTTGTTTCTGCATAACTCAACGTTAAAATAACTTTAACCTAACTTAAAAACAGACTGCAATTCCCCCAAACTCTAACCTTAAAGCAATGCACAAATCCACTTAAAACTCACCTCAGAGCAACCTGCAAGTCCCCCCAATTCTAACTTTTAAACAATCTGTAATTCCCTAGTCCTGCCTTAGAACAAACCTATAATTTCCATTAGTTCTAGTTTCAAACAAAACTGTAGTAATTGCCAATGCAAAAGTGATGTGCCTGTTTCCCACCATAGCCCTAATGTAAGATTGCAGGTTCCACTAATTCTAACCATAGCCCAACGCCAGCTAATGTGAAGGCTGGCTTGAAATAGGAGCCTGGAGAAAAAAACAGTTCAAGAATGAGTTGAGCCTTTTTCAGGCACAATCCTGTCAAATAATTTTGCGGAGGTTGGAGAGCAGGCGTACTGCCTTCACTATCAAGTTGCTCTCCATTCAGAATTCAGGAACTGCTACTTTTAGTGACATAAGTGCTGCTTTCAATTTTGCAACTGTAAGTTGGATTTACCTAAATTATAAGGAAGTGTTTGCGTATCGAGTGTGCCTGAGTACTGAGCTTTTGCAGCAGGGGAGTATTGTCTAGTGTCCTGGCCAATATTTATCCCTCAACCAATATTGAGAGGCAGCAGGAATAAGTTAGGGGTAAATATTTAATTTAACTTGTTTATAATTTAAAACAAATTAAGTGATTGATTAAAACACTAAAAACATGACTAAGTTTATTAAATACATTAGCTTTAATTAATTTAATAAATAAAGCAAGGTTTGGCAAGGATAGCAGTATAGATATGCGACACTCCTCAGACAACCTGGAAAACCACATCTGAAGTAAATGCCTGCAACTTGAGGAACTTCAGCTTAGAGTTGTTGAGCTGGAGTTAAGGTGCAAACATTGTGGGGCATCAGGAAGGGGAAGAGTTATCTGGACACTTTGATCCAGGAAGCAGTCAAATCCCTTAGGTTAGATAGTGGTACAAGCCTGGTTAGTGGTCAGAGACAGATTACTATGTTTGTAAGTTAGGCAGATAAGGGGACCTCAGGTGTTAGTGCTAGAGGAGCCTCTGCCTTCACCCTTATCCAACAGGAATAAGGTTCCTGCTGCCTGTGTGGATGGGGGCAATGACTGCAGGGTGGATGAGCAAACTACCCACTGTACTGTGGTACAGGAGGCCATTCAAGTGTGGAGTTAAAAGGAACGTGGTAGTGATAGGGAACAATATAGTCAGAGGAATAGGTACTGTCCTCAGCAACCATGACGACTGGGAGTTTTGCAGGTTGTTTTGTCTGTTCAGTGCCAGGGTTAAGGACACCTCCTTGCAGCTGGAAAAGTGGGGAGGGGGGCAGATTCAGTTCTTGTGGTCCATGTAGGAACCAACAGCATAAGTAGAACTAGGAAATGATGTTCTGCTGAGTGAGTTTAAGGAGCTAAGTTTAAAACTAAAATGCAGAACCCATAGGTAATAATCTCTGGATTGTTCCCTGAGCCAGGCACAAAGTAGTGTAGGGACAAACAGATTAGAAAGTTAAATGCATGCCTAAAAGAGTGGTGTGAAAGGCAAAGGATTAGATTCATGAGAGGCTGGCACCAGTATTGAACAAAGAGGAAGCTTTTCTGATGGGGTGGAGTTCACTTAAACTGGGCTGGGACCAGCGTCCTGGCAAATTGAATAGCTAGGCTGTTGATTGGGCTTTAAAATAATAGGGATGAGAGGCTTCAGGAAATTCAAAAACAGTAAGAGAGATGTCAAGGCTGTAGACCTGGGTAGTGATATGGGTAAAAATAAGCCGAGTGGATCAGGAAGGGACAGAGAACTTTACAAACATAATGATCATCACAACATCATTAACTAGTGACATCTAGGAAAAATAGAAAAATGTTATAAATAAATGTATTATTTCTGTGGAGAGATATCTCTAGAATGGAGATGGCAGGGTGACTGGAAGCAAGGGCAGGCTGAAGGCTCTCACCGTCCTCCCCTTCCTGACGTCAGGTCCCTTTGATAGGCACCCAGTGCTCCATAATGATGAACGCTCTCAACGAGGCTAGAGGCAAACCCAAGACGGTTTGCTGGGCAGCCTTCTGGAGGCACTGGAGAGCCATGCGTATAATCCCAGAGCGATCACTGAACTCTAGTGAATTCAGGGATAATTGGTGTTAGGTGGCTCATTAATTAACTTAATTGGCTTACCACCACCAGCAGCGGGCTAGTATGATGTGACACTGCGTCCTCAGACAGCTTTTCCTCCTCTTGATGCAAAAGGTGATTTCAACAATGCCTTTATCACCTGCTCCCAGCAATTCACTGAAACCAGCAGACAGCTGTTCAGGCACCCTGGCGATCTCCATGGCCATTTGTTCCATAGGATGGATGGGTCTCAGCCAGGCTGACCCACCCCCAATATGGGCCAACTCCATGGCATTTTGAACCCTTCTTGTCTGCAATGACAACATGAATTTGCAAGTTCTGTCGAAGGGTCATGAGGACTCGAAACGTCAACTCTTTTCTTCTCCGCCGATGCTGCCAGACCTGCTGAGTTTTTCCAGGTAATTCTGTTTTTGTTATGAATTTATGTTAGTCTGATATATAGTGCATGGAGGGATATTGCTTTTTACTGTGTCTCTGCATCACAGTGCTCATTCCCATCTGTTCTGTGCACACATACATGAGCAGGGTATATATACAAGTCTCAATGCTGAAGCAGAGGTATGTGGCATGTCTCTTAGTTGCAGCATGCAGAAATGACACTTCCCTCAGTGCCCTGTGTGCATGATTCAAGCTACTCAACTTGCTGGAACCCAGAAGGTCATTGAATCTTTTCCAGCACTGAATCCATGAGCGCTGATGGTCTGCTGCACTCACTGTAATCCAGGCCTTCCTGGTTGCTGTAGAGGCATCCCTGAGACCAGCTGGATAGAAGACTAGTCTCCTCTTCTGGACATCTCCCACCAAAACTGAAAGGTCTTGGTCAGAAATGCGTGGGGCTGCTGGAACCAACCCTTCCCCAGCATCCTTTCTGTGTGACATCAGCGAAAAGGGTGGTGAGCTATTCAGATTACAAGCTCTCATTCACTTTTGTCCACTTACATGTATTAAACATTTTCACCATATCATCAATGATTACTGGTAAGGTTTGAAGGAAAAAATGTCTCTGGGTAAATTCTTGGTTCCATGTATGTTGCATGACCACTAACAGCTCTACTGGTTTCCTCCCTCTTAGTCATACTGTTAAGCTGTGACAGTGTGCAACCATGATGGACCTGCTCAAGGGTCAACAGTTTCAAGGGTCATCAGTCCTGATAGATGGGTGGCAAGAGGGCAAGTGGATAAGATAATGAGCATGGCACTGTTCATCATTCATCCACCCACTGGTCTTGACAGTTAACTACATGACCACATAATATCTGTACCAGGTAGTGGTAGCAAGACAATGCCATCTCCATGGCTGTGTCTTGAGAATCCACTGCATGCTTTCAGTGGTTCACTAGGGTATACTTTGATTAGCTAACAACAATGACAACTTTCCCATGATGGGCCATCCATTCCTGGGTCAGCTAACATTGGACAACATTTACAGCCTTGACAATCACCTGACAAGGCAATGATGTCTCCTCCGAGGCAAAGGGACTTCACCATGGATGACCAACCTCTCAAATAGGCCTTCCTGAAGTCCCGCTTTTTATCTGCGCCTGAGTTGCCCAATCCATGCCAAGCCCGCCTCTGACCCCAACCCACACAAGGCCCGCCTCCGACCTCTTACTGCTCCCGAAATCACCTGCTCTGATTCCTATTCTCACCTGCCCCCCGGACCAAAAATTGGAAGTTCAGGCAGCCAGTTTTAGTAGTCAGGTTTGCGGAGGCGAGAATTCTCCTCTCTCTGCTCATCTGACCCAGGAGTGAAAATCTGGGCCCAAGTGAGCTAGGCTATATTTTCTTGATTTTAAAAGGAGGGGAAATTTCACTGAAACATAAAACTCTTAAGGTGCCTGACCTGGGATGATGTGTCCCTTGACAGGGGACTCTAGAACTGATAGAGTCAGAATAGGGGGTTGGCCATTTTGGACTGAGATGAAGAGAAATTTCTTCACTCAAAGGGTTCTGAATCTTGGAATTCTTTACCACAGAGAGCTTTGATGCTCAGTTGTTAAGTATATTCAAGACAAAGAGCGATAGGTTTTTGGATACTAAGGGAGTCCAGGGATATGGGTATAGTGTAAGAAGGTGGAGTTGAGACCCATTTTTAAACTCTGCCACCTAGTTGGGGGAATCTCAGATTCTACCCTGTAAAGCCGCCTCAGAATCTTCCATTAAGATCACCTCTCATTTTTCTATACTCCAATGAGCGCAGGCCCAACCTGCTCAACTTTTCCTCATAAGACTATAACCCCTTCATCGTGGAAATCAACTTACTGTCCTGTACAGTTGTAGTGAGACTTCCCTACTTTTATATTTCTTCACCCTTACAATAAAGACGAACACTCCATTGGTGTTCCTAAATATTTGCTGTATCTGCATGCTAATATTTTGCATTTTATATATGAGGACACCCAGATCCCTTATAAAGCTGCATTCGATCTCTTGTCATTTCAATAATATTCTGCTTTTTTGTTCTTCCCGCCAAAGTGGACAACCTCACATTTTCCATGTGGCAAAGTTTTACTCACTCACTTAACCTATCTATAGCCCTTTGGAGACTCTTTGTCTCCTCTTCACAACTTGCTTTCCTACCTATCTTTGTAGAGTCAGAAAATTTGGCTACAAAGCACTTGGTCACTTCATCCAAGTCAGTTATATAGATTGTAAATTGTTGAGGGCCAGCACTGATCCCTCTGGCACTCCACTAGTTACAATTTGTCAACTTGAAAATGACATATTTATCCCAGTTCTCTGTTTCCTGTTCATTAGTCAATCCTCTATCTATGCCATTACCCCCGTTATCCATTGCCCTCAACACCATGAGCTCTTATCCTGTATAATCATCTTTTTTATGTGGCACCTTATCAATTTCCTTTTGGGAGTCCAAATATACTGCATCAATTGGTTCTCCTTTATCCACCCTGCTTGTTATATCCTCAAATAACTCTAATAAATGTGTCAAACATGATATCCTTTTCACAAAACCAGGTGGACTCTGCCTGATTGTATTATGTTTTGCTAAATATCCTGCTACTATTTCCTTATTCCAGCATTTTCCAATGACAGGTGTTGGACTAACTGGTCTATGGTTCCCTGGTTTCTGTCTGTCTCCTTTCTTGAATAGAGGTGCTCAATTTGTGGTTTTCCAGTCAACTGGGACCTCTCCAAAATCTAGGGAATTTTGGAAGATTACAACCAATCCATCCACTATCTCAGCAGCCACTTCTGTTAAGACCCTAGGATTCAGGCCATCAGGTCTGGGGAACTTGTGAGTCCTTAGTCCCATTAGCTTTCCTAGTACTTTTACCCAACCTATCCTGACTGGGAAATGCTCCACATGTTGCAAACATGGGACGGTGCCTAGGGTGAGTTTTACTGTTGATGATAAGACCATCATGCCTGTGGTCAGAATACACTTTTCCTGAGTTTCTTTTCCAAACCACTGTGAAAAGTATAAGCAAGCGAGACTAGAATTGGGGCCTTTACCTCTATTTTTGTGTCTATCAGAGTTTCATTGCATTGTGGAACTGGTGCATAATTTTCATCCAAAAATTAAGAGGAAATACATTATAAGATATATGCCACCGCCATTTGTGCCATAGCAATACCTGACAAGGAAGACGGAGAGGATTTAAAATTTAAAAGCGCCGGTTCAGAGTCATTAATTGCTGTACAGAAACTGGGCTATTTGAAAACGGGAAACTTCTTGGAGTAGAAATCTGCCTTGGGCCTCAACAAAACTGAATGTATAACAGGCAGCAAATACAATGCCACACAAGATGCGAGATTGTACTGGCTGCCTGTTATATGCTCAGTTCTGCTGAGGCCCAAGATAAATTCCTAACCCTTGAAAATTAATTAAGTGGCACAACTGTACTACTTATTCTGTAACAGGGCATCACAATAAGGTGCTTTGCCAAGGAGCTGCAACTAGAAGCTCTCTCAAGGTGCAGCAGCAAGCAGCTGCCTCAAGAATATAGATGAATAAAAATATATATAATGAGACGGAGAACCCAGGACTGAAGAAACAATTTAAGCAGGTGATACAGTTAAGCATTTTATTTGCGTGTAGGTTTTCTTTTATACCATGAATTGTTTTAGAACAATCACTAAACTAGATTCTTGAAATTTTGGGTTTTTTTACTTTGTTAAAGGGGCTATATAAATACAAATTGTTGTTGTGATCAGTGTTGCTTGAGGAGTAACCTCCCTATCAGACAGTGTCCCATTCTTTATCACATATTGAGGCAAAAGCCCTAGATCCCTTACATTTTTGAAAAGGTTTTGATTGGTTTATTCTCACAATTGTTCTGGTATTCCTTCATGTCGCCTGTATGATAAACAATTCCTTTTGCAGGATGGACAACTGAATTTGATTTGGAAAGAGCTAATATTTCTCAACAATGTGGCTGAACATGGTATTTGAACGGTCTTGCTCTTGGACGCTCATTGTCAGCATCACATTTGGTAAGTGTGTTTTCTCAGTGAGCTCTGACAGAAAATACCATGCAACAGTAGCTGGAAAATAGTAGAAGCAAACAAGTATTTTTTTAAATAATCCAAGAATAACACAGACCACTATTTTTCCAGGAGCATAAATAGTATTCTACGGTAAAGGGGTTCTGATCCACAAACACTTGTTTTAATAGATGTACATTCTTATAACAAAGACACACTCATAGTTGAACCCTGGGATTGGATTCCAGTGATCTTTTGATTATATACTTTTAAAAAATTATTTTATCTCTTCTGTCACTGTTTTCTCACTGTTGCTGTTGGCGGATGATCAACATGAAACAGATTGGCTGGAATTTTCCAGGCCCCCATGCTGGTGGGATCTTCCAGTCCCGTTGATGTGGACGGAGATTTCAATGGCTCGCCAGCCCTGCCCCGAGGGAAACCTGCCACAGGAAAGCTGGAAAATTCCGGCCGTTGTCACTGAAAATCTTGAATGGCAAATTATGAGTAAATTTTCCTGTCCTCCACACAACATATGTATACAAAAGCATTGTGGCACACAGATGTTGGTAGGGTGTGCTAACAATTTGTAGGGCAAAGAAATTGTCTTTGGCTCAGATTTCTTAGGGAATAATCAAAAGACAATTTATTGCTTTTAATTTCCCTTAGCAGCTTTCAACACAAATTCCTCCTGCATCTTTGAGTCACCCCTGTGAGACCAACAGCTCAGTAATGGTTCTAGGTTGGATAGCAATACAAAGTAGAGAGATTAACGAAAGTAGGAGACTGTTACTGATCCTTTGCACAGTTGTGGTCTCTTAGCACTTTAGACTTTTGGGTGGCCAGTACAGCCCCATGAGTCAGATAGTGGTCCTTTAACCATGCAAATTGGTGCAGCATACATAGGGCCCCATTTGCTCGCTTAGGTTTCACCTGGGTGGTACGTGCCTTTCGAATGGTGCTGTACGGTCTCAGCAGGTTCCACCAAATAACCTGAGCTGCTAAAGTACTGGGACCAACCTCACATGAGAACAGATGCTTGACCCATGCATCCGCCAGGGCCTGTCTTCCTTGGGTCCGAAGGTGGGAAGGGTGGGGGGTGGGGGGGTGGTCAGTCTAGTCAATAGTATGGTGGGCCAGAGATGATGGGTTGCTCCCATGCCTGAAAACAAGCAAATCTACCCCACCGCGGTCTAACTAAGTAAAGATGTGTTGTATTTGTGAGAAGGAAATTCAGCATGTTTCAGCAGATTTTCTTTTAACAACATCTTTCTGACATCTTTTTTCTAGCCTGTTTGGTCACACCTGTGAATACCCAAGAGGTAAGTCAGGACTGCCAAAAAAATTCACAAATTTTATCTGTCCTGAGCTTATACTATTCTGCTTGGAACGTCCATAGGTTTCTCCCAACCTCTTGCTGTAAGTTGGTGGAAAATAGGTTGAAATCTGGGAAAAATGGGATAAAATGTTGGAGACAGCTGTTTACACCACTTGCACAGGGTTTCTGCTGATCTGTTCCTGAAGTAGCAGAGTTTGTGAGAAACCTGGCGAAATTCTCCACCTTATGTATCTAAACTCAGTCACAAATTATTAAAATATTTTCTTGTTCCTTCTTAGTGCAATGGCATTTTCCGTGATGGTAAGTAGGAACAACTTTTATACGATTTATAAGGGTTATTTCAGTTTCAGGGATTTGTACAATTTGTAATGGATAACTTTTCCTTTTACTTTCCCCTTTACAGAACAGAGAATTTGTGAAGGCAATAACAGGTATGAGGTATTATAATTTTAATTGTGTTTAAAGCTGCCAAGCCCCATGGTTCCTATGGCAACATTGTTCCTTGATAGAATGCAGTTGCATAATTGTATTGCCTCTCCAAAATCACCATTCTTAAAGCCTGAGGCTAGAAAAGGAGGCGATGATTTTAACTCCCCCCACCCCCCACCCCCTGCCATTTGGCAGAAACCAGACAGGTTTGGGGAGCAATTAAAATGAGATGGAGGGGGAGCTTACCCACTCCTTTTATAGCCTGATCTGACTGACTGCAGTTTTAAATTGCAAGAAGCAAGGACAAACCTTCCCCAAGCTGATGGTGTCCTCTTTAAGCTGTTTGGGTTCCAGTGACATTGTTGGGGCATGATCTGTGATTTCAACTTGCAGCCTGTGTGATGGGAAGCAGTGGTGGCTTTGCTGCCAGGCCAAATCTGCTTACAGCTTGATCAAAAGCCAGTCAAGCCCCAGCAAGGAAAGTTGAATTTGCATTTTTCTAAGTTTCCTTTTGGGCCAGATGTGCTCCTTCAGCCTCCCAAGGGAACCTTAGGTCTCACTTCAAATGTGCTTCCCTCGCTCCTCCCTTTGATCACTGATGGAAGCCCACCCCCAGAGCACCTGACTGCAGTACATTGTTCCTGTGGGTTCTCGGTTGTGGCATCTAGCTGCCCTAATTGCCATTCCCACCGGCTTGACATGATTTCTTCTGAGTCTGCATCTGGGTGGGATTTTGAGCTTAGACCAAGAGTAAAAAATTCTCCAGACTTTGGCATTTGAGTTTCTTTTGTGCCCAGGACTCTGTACACACTGATCCTGCCCTGAGTTAAAATTGAGTCTTGAATGTTTGTCTGGAGAAGCCAATTCACCACAGCGTGCACCACAGTCAGCTTTCATTCTGGACTTGCACCTCTGCACATGCTGTCCACACGGATGCATTTTCCAGTGGTGATTTTGGGGATTGACGCTGGATATTCTTTGGCTGTGGAAACCTGGGGCACAGAAGAAAAATGCAATATCTCGACCAATCAGCTCTCTTGCTGCCACAGAATTTGGTTCTTCCTGGCATGCACAGCTCAGTTAGTGGATGGTTAAACTCACTTTCCCATCGATGGGAGCCTGTTAATTGTTTTTAAAGTTGCAGAGCTACAGGGCAAGTAATATCTATTAATGAGTTGAGGAAGCCGATCTGCTAAAAAAGAAACAGATCTTAGTGTCACCTGTTGTAAGTTTCTGTTAATATGGATGCTAGATGGAAAATAGTGAATTATAAAATTTGGTAACAAACCCCATCTGCACAGCTATCCCAGGAGTCCGCACAGATTCAGCATCCAGAGGAACCTGGATATATAAGTAAATGTGCTAAGGAATGAATGATGAACGAATTTTGACGTGGATGAATATCAGCTAATTTAGTTTGGAATAGAACAGTAGCAACATATGTATATGTTAAACGGTTATATTTTGAGGTTTCCTGATGGATTGTACGCTGCAGCATAGCCCAATCACAGCAGCCTCTAATGGAGGAGACCATTAAAAATCAGGAAGGAATTGACCCACCCAACTGATGCAAAAACAAAAATAGCTCACAATTAAATTAACATGGCAACGTTGAAGAAAATCAAATAAAAGACTTAATATAGTACCCAGTGGTCACAGAAGATATCCAATAGACAGATTGATTCAATAGAATAGAGCAAATTGAAAAGCTAAACATCAAATGGTTGAATGTTGGTAAAATGGAACAAAGGGATTATCCACCATTCATTGATGGTATCTGGTCATTTAGAAGTTTTTATCCAAATATTTGGAATGCTGGCTGCAATTCAAATATCATGCATAATGTAGGGCACCATATCTTCAAAAGGCATGGGTGAGGTGGTTAGTAAAGGGAATTTCAAAAAACAATTTGCATTTGCATAGCATTTTTAATAAAACACTGCAATATTTTTCACAATTGGTGGTTGAATCCAAGCAGCAAAAAGAAAGGACTTAGAGCAGATTGTCAAAGGTATGGGTGAAGAAGTAGGTTTTTATGAAAGATTTTTAAAGTTGGTGAGAGATGTAGCTGGGCAGAGAAGTTCAGGGAGGTAAGTTCAGAGCATGGGAACAAGATGGTTGAAAACTCTGCCTCAGTGGTAGTAAAGTAGTACACAGGATACAAATATGAATCCTATAGCAAGCCATTAGCTTCTTTTACAATCAGCACATAAATCTTAGACCACAAATGGTAGAACAATAATACAAAACAAACAGGATTACCTTAGCGCATCAAATCTCCATGCCAGTTTACATTGAATGAAACCCAACTTCAATTTAACAACAGTTTTCCTTCTTGACAATTGTGTACTCCATATATCCAGTTTTATCTTGTATCCATAAAATATTGTCTAAAGCAATTATTTCCTTACAGCATGGCACTGGAATCCGAACTACATTCTGGCAACATAAGTGACTTCTGTAACTTTACGGTCTCACAGTATGCATGTGCTCGGGTAAGTTCTATACCAATGAAGTGTAGAAATGAGTAATCTTGTTACTTGGCCTGGATTAATGAATCTGACAGTAATTAAGTTGGAGATAACCACTGCTGGAATGTAATGACATCTGACAGCATTTAAAAATATGAATTAGGTACTTGGACTCCGAAAAAGTTTATCTTTAGTACACCTTTTGTAGAGAAATAAATAAAAATGATAAGGAAATACAGAAACAGCCAAAGTAAAAATTATTCTTAAATAAACAACAAGAACAATTTTTATTTATATGGTGCCTTTCATGTAGTAAAATGCACCAAGGTGCTTCACAAGAGCGTAATGGGACAAAAGGATTGACACTGAGATAAAGAAGGAGACAGTAGGATCAAAATTGGAAGATAATTCCTCAATAGGGCTGAGCAAAATATCTACTAATTCAAAACAATAAAATTATTGCACCCTTTTTACACATGTGCAGTAATTGCTCTAAAATGTACTTCCCATTACTTCACCTTTTAAAACCTTTTACAGAATTGCACTCTCTTGTGATCAGCCTATTATCAAATGATATGTGCTAACCAGCCTCCCAAATCGCTAATATTACTGACACGAACCACAACATTACTGGGGAGTTCAATAGCATAGCTGCGGTGTTATTGCATTAGTAATGTATATGTTTAGACTAAAGATCCAGAGCTAGAAGTTCAAATTATGACAGCTGGGGAATTTAAATTTGTTAATAAATCTGGAATAAAAAGCTAGTCTTAGTAATGGTGACCATGGGAAGAATTTTACCCCCCGTTGGGGTGGAAGTGCAGGAATGGGTGCGTGCAGGTGCACCTCCGATTGGTGCCCCCGACCTTTTTACGTGGGCAGACCAATTAAGGCCCATCCAGCGTGACGTCCACCAGGAAGCGCTATGCGCCCCCTCAGCAGGCGGGGAGAGATTCCCTCAGCCGGGAGTGCGCTCTTTCGCGCATGCGCATGCAAGAGCGCACTCAACTCCCTGAGGCTAAGTGCTGCCCCAGGGAGATCGGCACCAAATTTAAAAATGGTCAATGTGCAGAAATAAAATTTCCCTGACATGTCCCCTCATGTGACACTGTCACATGAGTTGGGACATGTCCATCACTTTTAATCAAACTTTTATTAAATTTTTAAAAACCCACATGAAACCTCATCCTGCCCATGGATAAGGTTTCATGCTTTTTCTGAAACCCACCAGGGCTCCTGGCCTGCCCGCCAGCCTTAAGGTTGGATGGGCAGGTCCATTAATTACTTGAATTAGTTTTTAAATGGCCTCAATAGACTGTTGACAGCTGATTCAGCTGTGCCCCCGCCGACCTGAAAATTGAAATGGGGCAGGGTGACATTGGGAGATCTGCCCAACGTTATCCTGCATCATTTTAAACGTTGGCGAGCAGGCCCCGCCCAAGATCGCCACCCTAAATATCCTGGCCCATGAAACTACTGGACTTTCATTTAAAAACTATCTTGTTCACTAATGTTCTTTAGGGAAGGAAATTTCCCCTCCATATGCAGTCTAGTTTATATGTGACTCCTGACTCACAGCAATGTGCTTGACTCTTAAATGCCCTCTGCAATGGCCTAGCAAGCCATTCAGTTGTATCAAATTGTTATGACAAAGTATAATGCGCACCGCACAGATGCAACGGTTCAAGAAGGCAGCTAATCCCGTCTCAAGTGCAATTAGAGATTGGCAATAAATGCTGCTCTTGCTTATTTCACCAATATCCAGGTGAATGTAAAAATACACTTGTTACAAGCTAGAGGGGTGCTGGGTGCTATTTGGTAAAAGCCAAACAATTGGTGTGTAATGCCCACACTGGCCCTTTGTATATGCAGATAAAGGGCCAACACTTGTTTAAAGCCCCCATTTCAATATTTGGCTTCCCTGAGGCATTTGCTGCTGGTTCCACTCAGGAAAACCACACGTAAGGGGAACAATGCAGGCCATCGCCAATTGGGTAAACTTCCAAAATCTGTTTACCTGAATTTGGACATTGAAAGGATGCAGATAGTGCCAGACACCAATTCTTTCCCTACACCTATTCTCACTGCTTCCCCCCCGATCGCAACCCCCACACAATGATTGCCACCGCTATTCTTGAATGAAGCTTTTGCCATTTTGTTATCTTTCTTGTACAAATGTAAGCCTTCCCATGTGTTTGTTTCAGTGTACCTTGCTGGCGAACTTAACGAGTGATAACCTGGCCTCGATCTTGAACTGTTTTGCTGTCACAAACCCTGTGAGCATCTCTGATCTGAACGCCACCATCTTATTCATGCAGAAGATCAGTCTAACAAAATTTGAGGAGTTGCTGGACAAGGTCAACAAGAAGGTAGTTTATAATACTAATAGTCATTGAGAATAATGGGAAGATTGTGGATTCCAAGAAAGCAGCAGTGTACTTTTCCACTGAGTGTTTCAACAGAAATCTAAACTCAGGTGAAAACTCAGATTTTATTTTCCTGTAGAAAGTTTCCTTTTCTATAAGATAAAATAAGTAAACTGCGGGAGATATTGTTTTGAAAATAATAGGTGCACAGCAATGGATTATTTCCAAGATCCAACTTTCACAGAGAACTGACAGGGTGTAACTGGCTATATATTTAGCTATCAAGGACTTCCCTTAATGAGGAATGAATAGTCAGGTGGAAAACCTTCTGCATAAGGGACTTCCCCACCTGTTTCTTAGGAGAAAATGATCATATAATATATCCTCACCTGTTGCTCAAACCTGGTATCTGATTGATGCTTGACTTTATCAGCCCTCCTTGGAAAGCAAGATTTTTTCAGGTGAAACTGTATAAAAATTCCTCAGTGAATTCATTGAATCCATTTTAGTTTTCATTAAACCCCAAGTTTGAACAATTGCATGTCAATGATATGGCAGAATAATTATGATGTGGTAAGGGATAAATAGCATTCCTTGGATATGTAGAGTTCCAGTTCAGGACCAGATTTCTGTCTATCCCTCTGAATCTAACTCAAACCTGACTGATTTCCCTGGATCAGCGATCATTATTGATAAGGTGACAGGCTCCTGGTGAAATTCCTACCATCAAGAACAGTCCATCAGTAACATTCATACAAAATGATAGGACTGTTGCTGCAGTACCAGAAGAGGCAAATAGGCATCTATAGGGGAAGAAGAGCCCCAAATATGGGAAATCAACAGTTTAGCAGTCCTTGGCACAGATGCTGGAAGATAGCTGGGCTCCAGATTGAAGGCTGGAGATGAGGACATTGGGGGGAGGAAACCTCTGGATTGTTACTGCTGCTTCCTGGAACTTGCAGCTATCTCGTGCAAGTGGCAGTAGGTGGGCTGGATGCCAGGAAAATTCACCTGGATGTGGATCCCTTTTTCCTGTTGCCATTTGCAAGAGGTAGCTTGGAAAGGTGAGGGGTACCAGTGGTCCTGGATGGGACAGGGGATGTGAAATCCGGTTCATGGGTATGAGACACTGATAGGCCCCACTACTAAATAATCCCCATATTCTCCAAGAGGCATATTGGGGAGCATATTGAAGCTCTGGATAGATAAAGCTCTTAGTTCTGATAACTTTCATCCCTGGGTCCTGAAAGAATTCGATTTAACCATTGAAAAAAGTCCTCAAGAGGACTCTCAGAGTTCACTGGGCTCAGGCTAAATCCCATAGGATTGAAACTTAGCAAATGTGACAAATGGCAAACAATGACCATCAATGTACATGAATGCAACAGGATCCAGACAAGCTTGGAAGACAATTGGCAGATGCAAGTTAATACAGGAATATGTAAATTTGAGAGATTTCACAAAAAGGGTTTTGATGTGGGTTATGTGCTAAATGAGAATGTACGTGAGGAATTGGAGCTGGAAAGAAATCTTGGAATTTTAATGGACATATTACTAAAATCATAAACAAAGTGTTCACAGGACTTTAAAAAAAACAAACAGAATGTTGAGAGGCACGGCAAGGGATATAACATATAAGTCTAGAGAGATCATTTTAAAATTGTATATGGCTCCTGGCGATTTTTGATTTCCCTATTTTACAAAGGACAGTCATTTTATTGGAGGAGGTATAATTATTCCCAGAAGTTAAGGGAATTATTGCTGAAGAAAGATTGCCTATCTTGTGTCTTCTGTCTCCTGGAAACAGAATACTAAGAGGAGAATAATAGTAGTGTTTAAAATTATGGAAGATTAGGACCAATTAGATCTAAGTAAACTTTTATTTGCCTACGGGGTGTCTCAAACACATGGTAGCATATGTAAAGAAGCAAAGGTCTGATTCAGTTGCACTCCTGAACACTTCTTTAAGGCCATGTCCACGATTGGCACAGGGTGAGTTGTAGCAGTCAAGTTCCACCACTAGATATAAAAACAAAAAACTGAGGCTGCTGGAAATCCAAAACAAAAACAGAATTACCTAGAAAAACTCAGCAGGTCTGGCAGCATCGGCAGAGAAGAAAAGAGTTGACGTTTCGAGTCCTCATGACCCTTCAACAGAACTAGGTGAATCCAAGGAGAGGGGTGAAATATAAGCTGGTTTAAGGTGTGTGGGCTTGGGGGGGGGTGGGGGGGGGGGTGGGGTTGGTGGTTTGGGTGGGGGGAGAGAAGTGGAGGGGGTGGTGTGGTTGTAGGGACAAGCAAGCAGTGATAGGAGCAGATCATCAAAAGATGTCACAGACAAAAGAACAAAAGAACACAGAGGTGTTGAAGTTGGTGATATTATCTAAACGAATGTGCTAATTAAGAATGGATGGTAGGGCACTCAAGGTACAGCTCTAGTGGGGGTAGGGGGAGCACAAAAGATTTAAAATATTTAAAAATAATGGAAATAGGTGGGAAAAGAAAAATCTATATAAATTATTGGAAAAAACAAAAGGAAGGGGGAAGAAAAAGAAAGGCAGTGGGGATGGAGGAGGGAGTTCAAGACCTAAAGTTGTTGAACTCCATATTCAGTCCAGAAGGCTGTAAAGTGCCTAGTCGGAAGATGAGGTGCTGTTCCTCCAGTTTGCGTTGGGCTTCACTGGAACAATGCAGCAAGCCAAGGACAGACATGTGGGCAAGAGAGCAGGGTGGAGTGTTAAAATGGCAAGCGACAGGGAGGTTTGGGTCATTCTTGTGGACAGACCGCAGGTGTTCTGCAAAGCGGTCGCCCAGTTTACGTTTGGTCTCTCCAATGTAGAGGAGACCGCATTGGGAGCAACGAATACAGTAGACCAAGTTGGGGAAATGCAAGTGAAATGCTGCTTCACTTGAAAGGAGTGTTTGGGCCCTTGGACGGTGAGGAGAGAGGAAGTGAAGGGGCAGGTGTTACATCTTTTGCGTGGGCATGGGGAGGTGCCATAGGTGGGGGTTGAGGAGTAGGGGGTGATGGAGGAGTGGACCAGGGTGTTCCGGAGGGAACAATCCCTATGGAATGCCGACGGGGGGGGGGGTGAAGGGAAGATGTGTTTGGTGGTGGCATCATGCTGGAGTTGGCGGAAATGGCGGAGGATGATCCTTTGAATGCGGAGGCTGGTGGGTGATAAGTGAGGACAAGGGGGACCCTATCATGTTTCTGGGAGGGAGGAGAAGGCGTGAGGGCGGATGCGCGGGAGATGGGCCGGACACGGTTGAGGGCCCTGTCAACGACCGTGGGTGGAAAACCTCGGTTAAGGCAGAAGGAAGACATGTCAGAGGAACTGTTTTTGAATGTAGCATCATCGGAACAGATGCGACGGAGGCGAAGGAACTGAGAGAATGGGATGGAGTCCTTACAGGAAGCGGGGTGTGAGGAGCTGTAGTCGAGGTAGCTGTGGGAGTCGGTAGGCTTGTAATGGATATTGGTGGACAGTCTATCACCAGAGATTGAGACAGAGAGGTCAAGGAAGGGAAGGGAAGTGTCAGAGATGGACCATGTGAAAATGATGGAGGGGTGGAGATTGGAAGCAAAATTAATAAATTTTTCCAAGTCCTGATGAGAGCGTGAAGCAGCACCGAAGTAATCATGGATGTACCGGAGAAAGAGTTGTGGAAGGGGGCCGGAGTAGGACTGGAACAAGGAATGTTCCACATACCCCATAAAGAGACAGGCATAGCTGAGGCCCATGCGGGTCCTCTACATTGGAGAGACCAACCGTAAACTGGGCGACCGCTTTGCAGAACACCTGTGGTCTGTCCGCAAGAATGACCCAAACCTCCCTGTCGCTTGCCATTTTAACACTCCATCCTGCTCTCTTGCCCACATGTCTGTCCTTAGCTTGCTGCATTGTTCCAGTGAAGCCCAACGCAAACTGGAAAAACTGCACCTCATCTTCCGACCAGGCACTTTACAGCCTTCCGGACTGAATATCGAGTTCAACAACTTTAGGTCTTGTACTCCCTCCTCCATCCCCACCCCCTTTCTGTTTCTTCCCCCTTCCTTTTGTTTTTTCCAATAATTTATATAGATTTTTCTTTTCCCACCTATTTCCATTATTTTTAAATATTTTAAATCTTTTATGCTCCCCCCACCTCCACTAGAGCTATACCTTGAGTGCCCTACCATCCATTCTTAATTAGCACATTCGTTTAGATAATATCACCAACTTCAACACCTCTGTGTTCTTTTGTTCTTTTGTCTGTGACATCTTTTGATGATCTGCTCCTATCACTGCTTGCTTGTCCCTACAACCACACCACCCCCCTCCACTTCTCTCCCCTAACCCAAACCCACCCCTCACCCCCCCCACACCTTAAACCAGCTTATATT
The DNA here is from genome assembly GCF_017639515.1 of Carcharodon carcharias. Lineage (NCBI taxonomy): Eukaryota > Metazoa > Chordata > Chondrichthyes > Lamniformes > Lamnidae > Carcharodon > Carcharodon carcharias. The sequence continues at coordinate 40,738,416 of NC_054481.1, read as the reverse complement.
TCACCCCTCTCCTTGGATTCACCTAGTTCTGTTGAAGGGTCATGAGGACTCGAAACGTCAACTCTTTTCTTCTCCGCCGATGCTGCCAGACCTGCTGAGTTTTTCCAGGTAATTCTGTTTTTGTTTTCCACCACTAGATGGTGGAAAGTAAACACATTAAAATATCTGTGGACCTGGAAAAGGAAGAATTTCAGTCTGCCATTACATTACCAATACCTGGTATCAGGAATAAATTCGAAACATGGTCTAGAGTGGTCATACATGAAAGTTACACTGTGGGGTTAGGCTGGAATATTTTGACCTGGCTATGCAACTGACTCTATCCTAGAATTTTAGATAGGTTCTCTGGCCTTGCACATTTATGCTGGCAAAGCAGGGCCTCAGAAGTGTTTAAGCCAACATTAAGTGCTAATTAACAAAACAAGGACAATGCTGGTACAAAGCAAAGATAACAATTATATTTACACTGTAAATGCAGCTTCATTCTGGAGTATGGGTGCCAACTATCATCAAACATATGCCTTGAGTTTTGATTATGTGCCATTTGATTATCAGATACCAAAAACAGTTAGGTCACAATAATGGCACAGGATACACACACTGCTTCAGGCCCCAGAAACTCCTCTGCTTTGTGAATGGAGCACTCACTGCTGCACAGATCCGCAGCTGGCACATGGGAGTGGCTGGACCAAGTTGGAAGGAGTCATTCCAGATACAGCAGCGGGCAGTCACCATTAGCATTTGGGTGCCAATTTTCAATTCTGGGGAATGTCCAGAGAATCCAGGAGGGCCTAGAGTCAGGGCCTGACATGACATTAGTTCAGAGTGGAGTTAGGCTCCTGGGTGAAGACCTCACTTCCAACAGTGTAGAATCAAATTGCGGTTCCACACTCAATTTATACTCAAATTGATTTAGAGTTGTTGTGGAACTGAAATTAGTTTATGTGGATGTTAAACTAAGGGCAGAATTTTCTGCTCCCGCCAGCAGCCCGAATTGAAGTGGGTGGGAACGCAAAATTGTGCGAGGCCAAAAGTTGGAAATCCGCTGGCGGAAAATAAGTTGGAATTTTCCCCTTTGGAGTTTAATGGCGGCCTAATGGCGGGTCGACTTTCCTGCTGATCCATGTCAGGAACTCCATTTGCATGCATTAGAATATCATGGATACGCATTAAAACCACAACTCACTGGAATCACGTTCTTTCTCCTAATTTAGTGCTACATCAAGGTGTAATTAGACCGGTCTGATTTACGACTGAATAAAAGTGGTGCACACCTGCTCACCTTCACTTCATTTGCAACTTGGACATGCGTACATGCAGCACTCACCTACCTTTTACTACGCTGCTGCTGTCCACTGCTCTGACTCCTGACCGCTGGCAAAGCTGCACACTCAGGCTAGAATAGGGTGGGGTGAACTGGCAGACCTGCACTGTACCCGGAGAGACTGTTGTGGGGCACAGGCAGGGCTGCACTTTACCCGGAGAGCCTGGTGTGGGATGCAGGCAGGGCTGCACTGTATCCAGAGGGACTGTTGTGGGGCACAGGCAGAGCTGCACTGTACCTGGAGAGACTGTTGTGGGGCACAGGCAGAGCTGCACTGTACCTGGAGAGGCTGTTGTGGGACACAGGCAGGGCTGCACTGTACTCGGATAGACTGTTGTGGGGCACAGGCAGGGCTGCACTGTACCCAGAGAGACTGTTGTGGGGCACAGGCAGGGCTGCACTGTACCCAGAGAGACTGTTGTGGGGCACAGGCAGGGCTGCACTGTACCCAGAGAGACTGTTGTGGGGCACAGGCAGGGCTGCACTGTACCCAGAGAGACTGTTGTGGGGCACAGGCAGGGCTGCACTATACCCAGAGAGACCAGACTGGGGAAGGCAGGGTTGGGAATAGGCAGAGTCAGGAGGAGTAATGGGGAGTGGGTTTCAGATGACCAATGGAAGGAGTGAGGGAATAGCAGGCAGAGGAATGACTGGGGGTGGGCGGGGTTATGAGGAAAAGGCAGTGGAGGGCTGGCATGCAGAGGAATGACTGGGACAGGGGAGCTGGAGCTCAACATGGAAGGGGTGAACGCAGACTAATAAGGGGTTGGGTGGGGATTAGTTTTTGACAAGAGGGAGGGGGTGCACACAGACTCATGACTGGGGGAGGGAGTAGTTTGATGGAACCAGGTGGATAAACGACAGTCAGTCATTGAGTCGTGTCTCTTTGGATTATTCTGCGGGGCCATTCTGTAGGGCTATGCATGGCAAGCACATCATGGTCCCAGTCCAGGAAAGAGGAAGGCCTGTCTGCGCTACAAGGGTGGTGCACAGAATGGTGTGTAGAGCATGGTTAGTGCTTCACACATGGTGATCCGGGGGATGCGTGGTTTGGTACTGGGCGCACATGGTATTGTTATGGTCAGGGGAGGCATCTACAACCTGTCTACAATCTACAACACTTAATACAGAGGTCGCGGAGAGAGGTTACTTGAAGCTCTGGTGGGGGTCTTGGTATGTGACGGTACAGACAGCCTCAGGATGGGGAAGGTGAAGTCCAGATGGAGCACAGGGGCATCTACAATGATGGGTTCAGGGGGGAGGGGAGTAATGTCCGCAACAATTACAATGGGCTCCAGGGTTACTGGGGGTGGCAGGAGAGTGACCGGAGGGAGATCTGCCTGCACATCCTAGGGTTCCAGGATGATTGGAGGGACATTAGCGATGACAGGGGGAGAGTCGAAGCTGGTCTCAAAGTAAAAATGCACCTTCATGTTGGCTGCCTGATGGAATGACGCAGTTAAAAAAGACCCTTTGAAAAAAATTGCCTGGGAAGAAGGTGAGAGGTCATGTGGGAGGAGTCAATGACTGGACTCATGGGCCCATTCAAGGGGTACCCTAATTTTTTGCAAATGAGGGCATTGAGATCAAGGTTCAGCTGAAAGCACTAATGAAGACTTAAGTGAAAAGTTAATGAATTGGGAACTCTTAACTCATGGTGCACTTTGACCCAATAACGCCATGGGGCTTGGGGTCAGATTTGAGTTGGTCTCACTGTCAGAAGAAAGTGAGAAGGGAAGGGGGACCATACCATTAAGGGAGTACAGCGGCAGGATGTATGCCAAATACTCCATGAGACCCTGTACATTGCATTGAGGAACAACCATGGCTTCCAGGGCGCAAGGTTTACAAACATTCAAAATGTGCAAGGCAAGGGTGAATTCAAATCCAACTGGGGCAGCCTGACAGTGCCTTGGATGAGCCTGAGATCATATGGCTGTGCTCAAACCTCTCCAATCATATTTATGATTGTGCTGTCAAGTTGCTGGGGAATTATTAGGCACCTATGATCCATTCGTGCCTCAGCTGTAAGGGTGGAACTGGAAATGGCATGTATCTAATGAGTGCAGCCCAAGGGCTCCATGGTGGTTTTCTGCCTTAGAGTGGGAGGTTGATCCTTGCAGGGTAAGCTGTATTTGTGTGTTTTATCTATCTGTCCACAGGAAAAAAGAGGAGTGCAAGATGGAGGCTACAGACAATGTTGTCTTCTTGATGCCTATGTTCAGAATAAGGAGGAGAAGAAGGGCCCGTCACCGTCTGGCAGGACCTAGAGAAGAGCCTCAGCCTGAGATGTATGGTCCAGGGGGGCTCCAGGAAGACCCAGAGACTGAGGAGGTGAGACCCATCCACGGAGGCGACTGGCACAACTGAGGGTGTACCAAAGAAGACTCTCATATTTGGGGAGGACCGAGAGAGGGTGCCACTGACGTCTTTGTCTGTCAGGGGATGCAGTTGCTCAAAATGCCACATTTTTAGGGGGGATCTGATACTGCATGGACTGGGAAGCCATCCCTTGCCGGTGGCTGTGAAGGTGATGCCACAATCAATTTCTTTTGCAAGCGGCTTGTTCCAGGGATCCACTGGGAACCTATGCAACATACCTCAGTCCTACATGCATAAATGTTCAAGGGAAGTTACAGATGCCCTTTACAGTAAAACACGTCGTTACATCCAGTTCACAATGGATAAAGCCAGCCAGGCCACTAGATTTCTAGGATATGCGGTGATCTCCAGCTTCCCGTGAGTGCAGGCTGCCATAGATTACCCACACATCGATTTAAGAGCTCTGTGACGGCAGCCACTGATCTTCAGCAATGGGAAAGGGTTCCACTCCCTCAATGTGCAGCTGGTGTGCAATCATCAGAAGAAGATCATACATGTTTGTGCCAGGCTCCCTGGGAATTCTCACGACTCCTGCATCCTGAGTTACTCCCAGGTGCCACAGATCTTTGTGGGCCTGAGGTGCTTACCGGGTTGACTGCTGGGTGACAGCGGGTACCCGCAGAAGACTTGGCATATGACATCCGTGTGACATCCTCAGAGTGCCTCAGAGGAGAGATATAATGCGGCACATTCTATAAGAAGGTCTGTCATAGAGCAAACCATTGGCTTCCCGAAGATGTGCTTCCGATGTTTGGACTGTTCAGGTGGGGGTCTTCAGCACTCTCCACAGAGGGTGTCCTGCATCATCATGGTCTGTTGTGCACTGCATAACCTGGTGCTTCAGAGGGGAGATCACTTGCTGGAGGGAGACAAAGTGGAGGCAGAGATTTCCTCAGACAAGGAGGACTTGGAAGGGCCAGGATGGAGAGGTTCCACGTGAGGATGCCATCACAGTTGCATGACGTGTAAGATGTGCCCGTGACATGTTGATTGCAACTAGGTTTCAGCAGGATTAAGGTCCACAAAAAGTGCACATTTAGTGCGCATTTCACCTGTCCCTTAGAGGCATGGAAGTGATCAGGGAGTATTTTCCTTGACATCTCAAGCAAGCTCATCTTTCAGCCTGGGATCCATAACCCTTAAGGATTATGAAGGTATCAGCGTTGGAAAGGTTTGTATCCAATGCTGCATGTGGCGCCTGTGCAAAATGAAAGGCAGTACAACAGCGTGCATCCTGAGAGAGCTCCACATTGTGCAGTCTTTGCCCCCAACATGCGACACTTCCATTGGCCATTTGAATTTGACTTGGTCGCACTAAACATAACGTATCTGGGACATGTGCTTTTACATGCACAGGGAAGACAGCTTTGTGCTGATGCCACAATATTAGATGCCATTCTCTAAGGCACAGGAGCACACATAATTTAACCTTAAAAGACCATTTCTGTATCTTGCACTTCCAGGCTCTGGCTTGACACATTTCCCTTGGATGACACAAGGGGTAAGTGACTAACATGACCTTGCCAAACATAACATGAATCTGAAGGACAGGGAGGCAGAGCATTTGAGGAGTGGGAGCTTAGGCCACCTTTGAAATAAGACAGCGTTCACATCCTGAGATGTTTGGTCATAAAATTAAATTATATTTACAGAGATGCAGTGAATGAGCACCCCTGCCACCAGTGTCCAATCATAATTTCTTAACTTTATGCACTCTACCGCTATGCCTGGATGTAGCCCCGACAAGCAGCAGAGATGGAGGCAGCCTGCTAACTTCAATGCCCTGTTGCCTGAGGTGACTCCAGCAGGTGTCCGGCCTGCTTTTGGTCTCCTGCTGTGGGGCGGGTGCACCCTCCTTGGCCTGAGCCAAGGATTGGGAAAGGCTGGATGATCCTTGGAGTCCCCTGTGTGGATAGCCCCAGGGTCTCTGCCAGATGCTCCTTTACCCTTTGGTGCTTGTGGGCTCCTGTGGGGCACCTAGAGAGAGGCCAAGGTGCCCTGTACCCCTCTTGCCTAGCCACTGATGGACCTCGCCTATGCCTAGAGCATTGGAGTGTAGTTCTGCTCACAAACTGCTGGACGGTGGTCCCCAAGGCTGCCACCAACCTTCCCATGGAGATCTCTATGCGCTCGCATGCCAGACCCAGGATTTCAGAGAGAATGCGGATCCTCCATCCTTCATTCTAGTCTGGTGACTGTCTCTGTCAACTCTGCCTGATGTTCCCCTTTGCATCTCCAGCATGTGTGCAATGGTCAACTGCAGAGGCTCATCGTGACTTGGACTCAGCATGGGCCTGTTCTCCAGCAGCCCTCCAAGTGCCAGAGACCTGTCACTGCCTCCAACTGCTGGGGAGGTATGTCCGTAAAGTGTTCTTCAGATAGTGAACCCGAGCTTGATCCAGATCTAGGACCCACTGAGGTGTGTGTCTCTGCACTGGTGGAGGGTGCAGATGAATGCAGTGACAACTCAACATCCAATGGGTCTTCAGCATCGTCATCTGAGGTGGACTGGGGCTGGCTGGAGGTTTTTCTCAGCTTGCTCCTCCTGGTGCCTGGAAGAGAGAGAAGACAGAATTAGTTCCTGAGTAGGTAGAATTCAATATTACATTTTACTCACTTGAAGGTCATGATCTGTTCGACTAATGGAGGGCTAATCCAAACTGCCTTGCCCGGAGAAGGCTGATTTCACCTTCGCCACAGGAGCGATCCTTGCCCTCCCCTGCGAACTTGGCTGCTTCCTCCTCAAATGGAGTCAGCTCCTGTATCTTGGGGGATGCCCCGCTTGCCTGGAATCTCTCCCTCATGAAATGGGCTAGCTTTGCCTGCATGAAGACATGGAATGGAATGTGCTGAGAAGGTATGAAAAAGAAGTTGGGAAGCAAGCATGGCTGCTGTGTGCTGCCGCCCCCCCCCCCCCCAACCACCACCACAGAAAGAGCAGAAGATGTTGAGTGTGTAGGATAATACATGAGATGTGATGTTAAAGTGTGTGTGAGACATTCATTGCAGATGTCCCTTCTGCTAATAGTACGTGAGATCCTTAAAGTGACTGATGCTCTTATGGGAGTGAGAGTCTACAGTGAGTAGAAGTTAGACTTCCCTGGAAGAGCATATGAGATCATTTATCCTCTTTCTGTATTGCAGCACGTTTCTTTTCTGTGTGCCACAGACACAGATCTCCTTAGCAATCTTCTCCCAGGCCGCCGAGGTCAGGTTGGTTGCCCTCCTGCTATTCCTTAGGAAGAGGACATCTCGGCATTGACACATGGCCTCGAGTAGAGTCACCAGGGAGTTGTAGCTGAATCATAGCGGACAGGGTTGATTCTCCTGGAGGATATTTAGTTTGGTCACAGCACAAACCTGGCTTGCAGAGAGTAAATTTGTGTTTGGGCGCTGCTGAAATATCGTGCCGGTAACTTTGACCCCATGAGGTTATGGCAGGTGGATGGGTCAGTGGCCACCCGCCATTTGGTGAGCAGCTTGCCAATGCAAAATGAATAGCTTTCAAGTGGAAAATTGGACATGAGAACCTGCCCCACTGATCAGCGGAGAACACGTCAACTATCCTGCCCACCACCGCACTTAGTCTGAAAAATTCCATGCTAAAAGTGTGAATGAATTAAAACATCTTTGTTTCTTTACTGTGAAGGCTAATATTTTTATCTATGAAAGCCCAGAGGGTCATTTTATCCAATGAGGTCATTTCTACAGTTTCTGGGAGAAAAATTGCTTTTGAAACTAGGCCATTTATTCACAAACATACTCTTTTTGAATGCATTTATGATGTTGATATGCAGAATGACCAGGACAATTTTTCCTTCCCTATCAGCTAACCAGTGGAATTATTGTGCTTACTATGGAGTGAATTGCTTCAGCGCACTAGCAGTGTTTAAATGCCGTGGGAAATCACTTTCACCTAATGTGCATCTTGAAAACCTTTGCACTTTCTGACCCTTTCTGCCACATGTCCTTTGAGTACCCTTTAGCTGTATTTGTCAGGGTGAGGTCTAGGGGTTAGCAGCTGTGTTGGCACTGTTGATGCACTCTGGGTATGTTAACTGGAGATACATGAAGCACCACAGCTGCTATGATTGCTGGAAGCATGATGTTAGTAAGCTTAAAGAGTTTAAATGTTGATTTCTTTATCTATTTGAACTTATCTTCAGAATACTCTCTCTACGGAATAGATTAATATGTTCTGATAAATCATAGATGTCTGCAGACACAGCTAAGTGTATTGGCGTTCTCTTTGAGATGGGACCTGTCTACTTTGTAGGGAATGGTATCTTAGCCTTTGAGGATACTCACACTATTTTCTGACTTACTGCAGATTAATGACACATTTTCAGTGCCACTGGTGGCCAAAGAAACAATCTTTCGTGCCGTGTGGGAGAGGTGTAAAAGTGACGCAAGGATAAAAAATTCAACATTTCTAGGTGCCTTTCTACAGGTCCTTAGACCATTTATCGCTGGCATTTCTGAACCAATTCTGCAATCTCTTCCGTACTGGGACGTATCATGTGATGGCTTCAAAGTATTGTAAGAAATGTCTTTCTGTATCTAACGCTAAACTTTGTTAAAGATAGACTGTATTCTTAATAAATCTTTCCTTTTTGCTTTGCTTGGGAGAGAGAAGAACAAAGAGGGTCACAGTGATATAATATGCAAGTCTGTCATTGCATTGTGTGCTTGCAACTAGACAAAAATCGTTTGCCAGGAACTCCTTATGTAGGTGGTGCCTCTTTGCAATTTACCAATGTGTTTTATGGAATCAGAATAGTACAGCAGAGGAGACCATTTGGCCCATCAAGTCTGCATTGGCTCTTTTGAAGAGTGATCCAGTTAGTTCCACTCTTTCCCCATATCCCTGCAATTTTTTTCAAGTATCTATCTCATTCTCTTTTGAAGATTATGATTGAATCTATTTCAGCCACCCTATCGGGCAGTGCATTCCAAATCCTATCGGCGAGTTGAAAAGTTTTCCTAATGTTATTTCTAATTCTTTGGCCAATCACTTTAAATCTTTGCCTTCTGGTTATTGACCCTGTAGTCATTGGAACCAGTTTTTTTTTATTTCCTGGATCTACATGATGTCATTCTGCATTACATACCTATAAGTAATGTATGTATTAATTGTTATAATGGAATAATAATTGTTGTAATTGACTAATACATTAGGTATGTTATCCAATAAAGGCCATCAGCTTGATAGGAATAATACAGCCTGAAACAAACTTGGCCTAAATAGCCAAGTGGTTATGGTATTGGGCTTGTAACCCCAAGATCAAGAGTTCAAATCTCACAATGGCAAACTATGAAACAATGTAACTTCATTTGAATAGGAACAGATGGAAACATGTTTGTACTTGAAAGAGTTACAGCCTAAAACACTTTAAAATGATTATAGTTATAAGCTACAAGAACATAATGGCAATAGTTTGTTAATTGATAGTCATTTTAACCACATTTAACTGATTTTCTCAATTACTCGATGTTTACATTTATGCTCAAAATCTATTCAACAATCAGCATACAAGGATTCAAAGCAAGTCTGGCTGAGATGACATTGATTACAAAGAAAGCTCTAGAAAAATGGATCTTTGGTTACATCAATGCCACAGGTAAGAAAAAAAATCAAGAATTTATTTGTTGAACTGCCAGGTTTACTTTTAAGGATGATTTAAATGAATTCCAGTTTTGCAACAATTGATGCTCTAGGAGTTAGGATAAAGTAATATGACTTATATTAATAAAGTGCCTGGATATTTCCATTTAGACTGTTTAACTTGCAAAATACTTTTATAATATCCCTAATTATGGTTTGGTAGAATTCAGCAGTGTCATTTTTTGATTTCAGTTAATCCGTTATGTATTGAATTAAGATAGGTCATTTTTAACCTTACTTAATTTAATTATCATGAAGTGAAATTTAGTAAATGACATTACTGCTTAGAAAAAAATGAAACAACACAAGTGGTATCTCTGTTCTGTCAAAGGAGAAAGCCAATAGAATTTTCTCCCCATGGCCAATAGTTTGCATTTAGGCAAACATTCCAACAAAAGGTCCTGGGACATATTCCTCTTCTGATATGGCCAATAGTCCACTCTCAATCAATGCTGTCAAAGAAGCAAATTGATTGGTCCTACTCCTTTTTGCTGTTTCTGGGATTTTACTGGCACAGATTGGTGGCTAACACCAAATCACTGCACTTCTGAGGTAATTCATTGTGTGAAGAATTTGAGATGTTTGAATTATTTATTTTTTAAGTGCATAGGTATAATGTTTTCATGATTAAATCAAAGCTTAAAATGTTCACCGACCAGTGCTGTCGCAATGTGTAGTAAACAATGAGAGTAATTATAAATTAATAGAAAGTGGAATGAGAAGACAAAGTATAAATAACATTAATCTTCAAGAATAACAATATTAATAGTATTCTCCAAGATAATTAATTAATATTGATATCACATTTGAATAATAAATGCACCTTTAAAACAATTTGAGATCCAGGGTAATATCACCAATCAGATAATCTGCTTGGATAGCATGTTGTGCTGTGTGGTCATACTTGGACAGTGCACCACTTTACATAATTTAATTGACTACATTTAAAATATATAGCTTTTGACAAGGTGCAGTGGACAACAACAGTAACTTGTATTTGCATAGTGTCATTAACTTAGAAAAACATCCCAAGGTGCTTCACAGAGGTATAATAAAAAAAAAGAATGCTAAGCCAGAGAAGAAAACATGAGGAGGGGCAAAGGAAAGATCTGTTTAATGAAAGCCAGTGGTATTTACACATGTGAAATGTATTGTTACGCTCTTCACATTCCACTTTCTCTTATACCATTGACATCATCATGGTTTACTACACACTGTGATTTCTCTGATGAACAAAAAAATGTCAAATCAGGGTGGTACAGTGCAAGTTCCTTTCTGCGGGGCCCATTGAGACGAAGAGCAAACTGTAGCACTGGTATGGTTGGAAGGTTCTGAGCTGAAAACTACCACTTCTTCATTGGAAGACAGAGTAAAAGAGGAGAGAATGTTGCTGGTCATTCAAACTGGATAGGATTATTGATTGGAAATTACTCCCTTACAACAATTAGTTTTTTAATAATATGCACCGTAGCATGGATGGAGTTCAATTTCCTTTTTAGCAATGGCGAGTACCATGGCAAACAAAAGCATCTGGAATTTTCCGTGTATTTGTGGGATGTATAACTAAAGCATTGCAATTTTACTGAGTGACAACCAACAGTTACTTACCATACTGTAACACAAATGGCATCTAACTATCTGCAAGACTTTCCATTTGGAACCCCATTGCACTTTGTACACAAATATATTGCACAGTCCCCACAGTGAAAGATAATCTGTATGATCTTTGAATTAGTTCCAATTTTAACAAGCGATAAATGTCACAGTTCCATTGGGATCTTTTCCTTTTATGAATTAAGTATTCTGGCTAAGTATTTTCATTTCTTTGTTGAAGAAACAAACCTTCAATTTAAACCTTGCTTACATGGTAAATTAGGTACCATTTAGTTGCTTGATAATGCGAAACTTGAAATTTGCTGAGAAAAAGAGACATGCTGTCAAAGCTTTACATCATACTTATCAGGACAGATGCAAGAATGCCAAATTTCAAGGGCAGCATTTATACTGTATGAGAAAAGAGGGCTGATTGGTTAGCAAGTTGACTCTGGCTGAAGCGTTGCCATGGAGGATGCACCAGAAAATCACACTTTTATTTAATTCAAAAAGGTGCAATGCCTGGACATGTTCCTTTTGCCTGCAGAGGATAAGTCCCTGCATATGAATATATGTAGTTTCTAACAAGTGTAAATAAGCCTCATTGCAAACCCAACTGATAATCTTAAATTGGTTGTTAGTGTAATTCTTAGCATACTTAGTTGAGCATTAGAGATTACATTCTGAGTTTCACAAGCATGGGCTGCACTCATGCAGCCGAAAACATGTGCTGTTTGATACGATCCACCAGTCACTGGGACATATGGCCAATGTACCTGGCATTCCACCAACAATGGAATTCATACACCACATTACTCATTTGTGTGGTAGGCAGAATATCACTTGGCTTCACAGCAGTATCTTGTTAGTGGAGAATACCACTTGTGTTGCTACTACATAGTAGCAGCGTGAAATGGCTAGCTTCACCTGTCACTCAAATTTTTTGAGATACTTTACCCTTCCATGTTAATTTGAGGCAGACTAGGCACTTTTCCGGTCTGCAAGTAGCAGCCTTAGGCCCAGTTGTGAGTATGCGTAATACACAGTGAGCAATGATCTGATTGGGGTAGCCATTATCCCACAGGATAGCTTTGATGTACCCTATTTTGGTATCAAGCTTGCATGGTGGAAAATGGCTTGGGCCCTATTTACGAGATTGGTGATAAGGCCAATCTTAAAGTGCATGGAGCCATAGAAATCTCAATGCGTGTATTGACCAATGAAGGTAGACTTGCAGCAGAGAACTCATTAGCAGATTTCTCAACTAGCATGTCGAGGGAAGGGAACTTGTTTCAAAGGTGAATTTAAGTGCGGGATGGAGGGCATTAAAGTGTTTAAGAAAACACTTACGTGCAGCTGTAGATTCAAATATAGCAAACATTTCATCTATGTCAGAAGTAAGGAAATCAAAGAGAGGGCATGAAAAAAGATTAGCAAGTAAAGTTAAAGATAACCCAAAGATGTTTTACCAATACATTAGTGCGAAAAGGTTAGTTAAGAAAAAAGTGGGACCTATCAGAGATGAAGTTGGAAACTTGTGTGTAGATGCAGAGGCTTTGGGAAGGTTTTGAATTAATATTTTGTCTCTGTGTTTACAAAGGAAAGGGAGGATGTAGATATAGTAGTCCAGGAGGAACACTGCGTGATATTGGACGGGATAGTCCTGAAGAGAGAGGAAGTACTAGAAGGGTTGAAATCCTTGAAAGTTGATAAGTCACCAGGGCCAGATGAATTGTTTCCGAGGCTGCGGAAGGAGGTCAGGGAGGAGATAGCAGATGCTCTGAGGATGACTTTCCAATCTTCACTCGATACAGGGGAGGTACCGGAAGACTGGAGAAATGCAAACGTAGTTCCATTGTTTAAAAAGGGATCAAAGGAAATGCCAAACAATTATAGGCCTGTTAGTCTTACGTCGGTGGTGAGCAAATTAGTAGAATCAATCCTGAGAGATAGGATTAACTGTCATGTGGAAAGGCATGGACTAGTCAGGGATGGTCAGCATGGATTTATTAAAGGAAGGTCTTGCCTCACAAATTTGATTGAATTCTTTGAGGATGTGAAAGAAGGGTTGATGAAGTGCAGTGGATGTTGTGTACATGGTTTTTAGCAAGGCATTTGACAAGGTCCCACATGGCAGATTGGTCAGGAAAGTAAAAGCCCATGGGATTCAGGGTAATGTGGCAAACTGGATAAAAGGTTGGCTTTGTAACAGGAAACAAAGGGTAATGGTCGATGGATGCCCTTGTGAATGGAAAGTTGTCTCAAGTGGTGTTCCACAGGGCTCGGTGTTGGGACCCTTGCTGTATGTGTTATATATTAATGATTTGGATGTGAACGTTGGGGGCAAGATTGGGAAATTTGCAGATGACACAAAGATTGGCCGAGTAGTGGATAGTGTAGAGGATAGCCATAATCTCCACAACGATATAGATGGGTTGGTGGAGTGGGCAGGAAAGTGGCAGATGGATTTTAACATGGAGAAGTGTGAGGTCATACATTTAGGGAGGTCAAACAGTTACAGAGATTACAAAATAAATGGGAATATACTAAGAGAGGTAGATGAAGTGAGAGATCTTGGCATACACATACTCAAGGCAGCAGTTCAAGTAGACAAGGTTGTAAAGAAGGCATATGGAATGTTCTCCTTCATTGGCAGAGGTATTGAAGATAAAAGTAAGGATATAATGTTGGAATTGTATAAAACACTGGTGAGGCCACAACTGGAGTATTGTTTACAGTTCTGGTCACCACATTACAGGAAGGACGTAATAGCTCTGGAGAGAGTGCAGAGGAGGTTTACAAAAATGTTGCCAGGGTTAGAAAAAAGTAGCTATGAGGAAAGATTGATTAGGTTAGGGTTATTTTCCTTAGAACAAAGAAGGCTGAGAGGTGACTTGACTGAGGTGTACAAAATTATGAGGGGAATAGATAGAATGGACAGGATAAAATTGTTTCCCTTGATGGAGAATTCTAGGGCCGGGGACGTAGATTCAAGATAAATGGCAGAAGGTGTATGGGGGACATGAGGAAGAACGTTTTTACACAGAGGGTAGTGGATATCTGGAATTCGCTGCCCAAGTTGGTGGTAGAGGCAGAAACTTTAAACTCTTTTAAAAAGTACCTGGATCTGCACCTAAAGTGCTGTAAGCTGCAGGGCTTTGGGCCTGGTGCAAGAAGGTGGGATTAGAAAGGGCACCTGAGTGTCCTCGGGCTGGCATGGACAAGATGGGCCGAATGGCTTCCTTCTGTGTTGTAACTTTTCTATGGCTCTATGGTATCGGAAATATGCAAGGTGTAGGAGGTTAGTGGTCATTCCATTGAAAACAGGTTTCTCTTGGAGACCGATGAAAATGTGAGTGAGAGCTGGACCTAGAGGAGATTCCATGGCAACACCATCTATTTGGGCATATATGGTGTCAATAAAGCTGAACTCAACTGTGTGATCTGCTAAGTTCATAAGTTCAATGAGTACAGATTCAGAAAATGGTGGCACGTCTACATTGCCACAATATAGTGACATAGTGCAAATGCCTATGGCTTCCTTGAGTGGTACCATTTAACAAATGAAAAAGCAATAAGAGGTGTACTAGCAAAATAACAGACATTTATAAAAATACATTGTTGAAAGTTTGGCTATTGAAGGAACTGCATTTTGCTGAATGTAAAACGTTCTGAAGAGCCCACAGAAAAATTCACAGTTCTTGCAACCAATGTATTTCACCTTTTAACCATAGGTGTGATCTGTATCACCAATACCAGTGAGTCCAAGGATTGGCTAGTGAAGAATTGGGAATTCATCAATGACCTCATTCAGACTGCAAATCTTATGAGCCAGAAAACAAATTCCAGTACAGTAAGTCCCCAACACTATGTGAGATCTTTGGAAGGATGGGGGAAGGGAATTGAGAAGTACTTTTGACCTTAAAAGGATATCCAATGACGTGCATGTTGCAAGGACCATCCTCCAAAATTTACCTGTGATACCTGAATGATAGAATAAAAGCTTGCTACATTTAATTAGAATTTATACTAAATTGAAAATATCAAAGATGGCAGACAAGTCTGTGGAGACAATTTTCAGTCTGGGCTGGCAGTGTACGAAACATTGAAACATATAAAATTATGACAGGGCTGGGCAGACTGGATGCAGAGATGATGTTTCCTCTGGCTGCGGGGGGGGGGGGGTCTAGAACAAGGGGTCACAATCTCAGGATATAGGGTAGGCTATTTAGGACTGAGATGAGGAGAAACATCTTCACTCAGAGGGTGGTGAACCTGCGGAATTCCCCACCACAGAGGGTTGTGGAGGCCAAGCCACTGAATATATTTAAGATGGAAATAGGTTTCTAGACTCTAAAGGGTAAAGGGGCATGGGAGAGAGCAGGAGTATGGCGTTGAGATAGAGGATCAGCCATAATCATATTGAATGGCGGAGCAGGCTCGAAGAGCCGAATGACCTACTCCTCTTTCTATTTTCTATGTTTCTATGTAAGTGCTCACGCCACCCTGCACCCCACCCTGCCCTAGCCCAAAGTTATTGCTATAAGCGTGGCCATTTTGAGTGCCAGGCCTCATTTGCTTACTTCCAGCAATCTGCGAGCACTGCACCGGGGCTCAAGGACAGATGATTGGTGGGAAATCTGGCAATTGCTATCCGAGTTAGAAGTTAATCTTAATGAGGGGGAAAGAAATCATTTGGGCTGGGCAGGGCAATAAACCAGAACATTTTTGTATTTGTGCCCCTTAACATGTTTTTAAAAGCTTAACTTTCCTGTATTCAAGTGATCTACAACTGTCCTTTAAGGACCACTGGTTAGCCTGCTCAACAGAGTGCACACATGTTGGGATTTGATGAGTTTATTACAAGTAGGCATCTATCTAAAATGGTGTGACTGCGCGGATTGTGTACACGATTAGGATACAGAAATAGAACGAGGGTTTCATCTTTAGCATTTGAATTTTTCAAAGTATAGCAAATATTTGTTTTTTGTTAAATTTAATGTTTGCGGAAATATTTATTCTATAAAAATATCAGTGTTGAGTCTTCAAAACTAGTATTTCTGCAAATAAGTGACTTTTTTTTAGACTTGTATTCTTTAAACATAAATGCTATCATATTCTCAAAAGAGCATAGAATAATGTGGATGATGATGAAATTCTTTGAGGTAATTGGCAACTAGTTCATCTGCTTCTCTCTATTAATTTTAAATAATCAATTGAAATGTCACCAAGTTAAAAGAAATTTATTTATCCTGGTTTTCTATGAATTTGACTGATGATTTGAATTTGACTAATGATTGCAACATAATCCTTCAGGATTGAAAAAAATTGATATTATTTTGGAGTTTTATGTGGGGGAGAAAAACCTAACTCCATGGGCTCAAAGTGGCACTAGTGTGTCATTAGTTTTATAAGTATATTAGCCTATTGGGGCCAACTTTCCTGACCCTTGCCCTTGGGAATGTCCATTTCTCCAGCTGAAAATCAAGGAAAAAAGAGGCTGAGACCTGTTTTGCCAGTTTTCCACGTCAACAGTTTTCCACCTGGGATTTCCAAGGTTTTGTTTTTGAATATGTAGAGTTGGGTCTAGTAAACGCAAACCCAAGACTGGATTGCAAATAATGTGGATGGGGTCCGCTGTTGGTCGACTACCTCATTTTCCTACCAGATCATTGCCTGGGTACCCCAGTACAAGGATGCCAGGAGTAACCCTCAAAGGGTTTGCTGCTTATATTCAGCACCCAGATAGGAGAGAGGGGAAAAAGTGCAGGAAAAAAGTATCAATTCAGTTGATTGGCATTGATAATACAAATGAACAGGAAAACTTTGTGCCAATGCATCCATCACTAATTTACGCTGCACAATATCAAGCCTTTTTTCAATATTCTTACAGGTACGCAGATGAACAAGTTCTGTTTAAAACAACATATAAAATCTAAGTAAATTTGAGAATAATTGGTAACAATAATGACTTTTCATGTATTTTCAATTTTATTTCAGATCAGTACAACAGTGATTCAAAACGAGACAGTAAGGAACACGTTACTCAGTAGCCTCTTTGGCAACCTAAAACAAGTGTTTCCGGTGTTTACCCCCACTAATTACACCAACTGGTTCCAGAAGCAACTACCAGTACTGCTATCCAGTATTACAGGCCTCAGTCTCGCCAGCATACCCACTAACATAACATGTGAATCTTATCAGGCCATGTGAGTATACCCGTTGGTGTTATTGAGAAGATATTGGTTAAAAGGCAGACTTTAGCTTTGTTTTCAGAATGAAAAAAAGACTTCAGCTTGATTGGGAATTTTCTTTTGGGTGTGGTTTCAAATCAGGTTTCTAACTTTAAATAAAAATAGCTGAAAAATTGACTTTGAAATCTCAGATTGTGTATTTTCAGTGCAGAATGCTAATCCAGGGATGGAGTCAAGTTCCTGGCAGGCTGACTGTTCAGACAGTCTGTTCAAGCTAGTGACACAGGCTCTCACTTGCTGGTCTTTCAACTTCCCCTCCTGGCCCCCCTGTTAGCCAATATTGTAAAAGGCTCTCTCTCTTCAGGTATTGGTCCTCTCTCTTTTAAATCTGCCGCCATCGCCAACCTGCTTAAGAAAACTAACACTTGACCTCTCTGTCCTGGCAAACAATTGTCCATCTCCAACCTCTCATCTCTAAAGTCCTTGACAGTGTTGTCGCCTCCCAAATCCATTCCCATCTTTCCCAGAATTCCACATTTGAATTCCTCCAATCAGGTTTCTGCCTCTGCCACAGTATCAAATCGGCACTTACCAAAGTTACAAATGGCATCCTATGTGACCATGACAAAGGTAAACTTTCCCTCATCCTTCTCGACCTGTCTGCAGCCTTTGACATGATTGACTATGCCAACCTCTTCCAACGCCTCTCCACTTTTGTTCAGCTGTGTGGGACAGCTTTCACCTGGTTCCATTCTTATCCACTGAAACATAACCATAGAATCGCTTGCAATGGCTTCTTAAGACTGTTACCATTGGTGTTGCCCAAGGATCTATCCTTGGCCCCCTCTTATTTCTCAACTACATCCTGTCCTTCAGCAACATCATCACAAGGCATAACATTAGCTTTCACATTTACGCTGATGATACCCAACATTACCTCTGCTCCCTCTCCTCCACTGTTGCTAAATTATCAGGTCACTTATCTGACGTCCAGTTGTGGATGAGCAGAAATTTCCTTTAATGATATATCAGGAGGACTGAAGCCATTGTTTTTGGTCTCCGCTCCAAACTCTGTTCCCTAGCTATCGACTCCATCCCTCTTCTTGGCAACAGTCTGAGGTTAAGCCAGTCTGTTCACAACCATGATGTCACATTTTTTCCAGAGATGAGTTTCTGATCTCATATTTATGCCATCACTAAGATCGCTTATTTCCACCTTGGTAACATTGCTTGAATTTGCCCCTGTCTTATCTCCTGTTGAAACACTCATCTATACCTTCATTACCTCTAGACTCAACTATTGCAACATACTGCTGGCTGGTCTCCCAGATTCTGCCCTCACTGAGGAGACTTCAGGCCAATCCACATCCAATAATCTGCTCTGAAAATTCTGCTCACATGGTGCCAGCTGTGAGAGATTCCACCACAGCGGCTGAGGCCGTGCACAACACTCTAAGCAAAACAAACCACAACATTCTGAAAAATAGTCAATTTGCCCTATCTCTCAATGTTAATGGATCCTTTAAAACATTCTAGGATCTGGATCTGAAGCCACAGCTTCCCAAAAACGAATCAGTTCTTCCTAAGGCCATACCATATCTCTGTACCAAGTTTTGTTAAAATCCGTCTGTTAGTTTTTGAGATTTATCTTTACAAACAAACCAAAAAAGAGGGGCAAAAACATTATGTTCATTTACCTTCAGTAGTGGAGCTAAAAATATGATGCTGATTATCAGACTACCCAATGACATAGAGGCAACCTCTGTGCTTGAGTCATCCACATCTCCATTACAGGCACCTTGTAACTTGTGTGGATGCCATGAGATTGTTTTATATTTAAATAAACACTCAAATTGGTGTGGTGACAACTAATTGTCTCTAGAATATTCACATTGATGACTAATAAAAGCAACAAAATTGCCACAGTATACTTATTCCTATCAGTGGAGGAGTGGCGGGTGGGTGGGGCGGGGGTGTGGGGGGCGGGGGGGGGCGGGGGGGGGGGGGGCGCAGGGTGGTGGTGGTGGGGGGAGGGGTGGCATCTAGTGTTCTGTGAACAATATGAAAATACTGTGCAAATCAAAATGAACTATGAATCCAAATTCCACTGAAATATATCCAATGCCGTGACTTCTTTCAGACAGGATTGTTCTGTGCAAAAATGTTGAAAAATGGGGCTGGATTTTACCAGCCCTATGGAAGTGGACTAGGAGGCAGGAGGGCTGGTAAAATAGTGGTGGGAGGGGAGCCCAACGTCTTCCCATTGCCACGGCATATTACCAGCAGTGGGAGCCTCAATAGCATGGCCACCCATTGAGTTTCCAATTGTGCCAATTAAGTGCCACATCCCACCCTGCCAACATCTTACCGGTGTTGGGAGGGAATCCTGCGGCATGGGGAGACTGACAGGTAAACTCTGGTAGTCTCCCAGCAGGTTTTCAGAAAGGAAAGGGGCCTTCATTATGGCTGCACCATGGTCAACTAAGGGGCTCCATGTTGAAGCTGCATTGCTGCTATCCCTCTCATTGGGCTAGCAGCTCTGGGAGGTGGGCTGCCATCTTCAACTGGGCAGTGGTCCCAGCGGTAGTCTCTTCATTGGCCGCTGCCAGTAAGTTACTGCTCATGGGCCCACCTCTGGCCCAAATGGGGTTGGGTCCCACTTTCGGTCCTGGCAGCAGGACCTATCTTTTCAGAAGATCCAGCCCATGAATTTACAGGTCCCTTGTGCTTACCTTTACAGAATGAAAGGATTTGGCAGTGTGTTAAACTTAACATTATCACAGCTCAGAGACCTCTACAGCTTCGGCCAAAACTTCCTCTCCCGTCACCTCATTTCATCAGGTAAATGTTTGATGATACAACTTTTAGTTTCTATCTTTATGAAGTATTATAGCTTGGAATTAACAACATTTTATTTCTTATGAAACCTACCATTAAGTAGTTATTCATTGTGTTCAGAGTCGTAGGACACCTTCCTAGACAATTGCCATGCTGGATCCTCCTACTAGAGGAGAGCTACTTCACTGGGACATGTGCGGGAATCATCAGCAATAACTCAGATTATCCCATCTAAACTCATTACTGCTGTTGCAGGATTAGCATTCAGGATGATGTCCTCTCAACCGTAGTGCTTGGTAATGAATCCAAATTGTAGCCTGCTCAGAACCAAATGTGGCATCAGCAACAATACAATGCAGAGCAGTGAAGTATACTGCTGTAAAACAGGAGCCAATGCAAGGATCTGCCTCCCATGCACATTTGTACAGCTAACGACATTGACCATTTCTCTCTGGGTTCTGCAGGTACTGGATGTGCCGTTAACATGACTGAAAACCATGACTGGATACAAAAGAAGCTTCTGCAATCTTTAAAAGGCATGTCATACAGCAACTTTTCAGCTCTGAACATTTCTGGAGTAAGTTGAAATTATAGCAGGTTCAAAGCTGACTGCCAGTCAAACTGTAGAGTGCAGGGTTTTTAATTGGAAAGGAAATTGCAGTTTTCTTGTTTAAAATGTCATTTTAGCTTTGATGAAGCAGCTTTCTTTTTTTTTAGTTTGAAATGTTGAACGTCCTCACTCCTCAATTACTTGCTGGATTGACTGTGAACTCCGATGCATTGAATGACACAAAGAAAATGAGCCAGATCATTGATGTACTTGCAGGCAGAAGTGCCAATGACCTGATTGCATACTTGACTCAATTTGTTTATGATATACAAAAGGTAGGATAGCTTCCAATTTACATTGTAAGTTTCTAATGACTCTTGTTACATTCATAAAATCTTTCCTCAACTTAAGCAATCTGCTGGAAGATTTGGTGTGAGGTGTTTTTGAAAAGAGTACAATTGCATATGGTTCCTTCTCATTGAAGGCAAAGAAAACGTGCTTGAGCTTGATTAGATACTGTCTAGAGTCCAAAAATGCAGCTCATTGTGAGCTTTAAGTGTTTGATTACCTCCTCAGTTGTGTTGTGTTTAAATGGCTTGGGAGGCGGTGGCAGTGGTGGTCAGCATCAATGGTCTTCAAAAGAGGACAGCCACCCAGTGCCGCAAGAGAACGAATGATGATCTCCGTTCCATCAGGGTGAGTCACTCTTCTCATCGCACTCAACTCATACACTCACAAACCTATCACACATCCACAGGGCTCTCACTTACTGCCTGTTCGAGGTGTATCACCATTCACTCTCTCACACACCTTCATTGTCCTCATCCCATCCACGGGACTACCCACCATCCACACATGCCAAGCATACTTATCAACTGGCCTGGCAGGCGTCCTGCTTCACTCTCTTCATCTCTATCCATGCAGGACAAGCTGGCACACAACAAGAGGGAGAGGCCACAGACTGGTGGAGGGATGCCTGAAATCAAGGTCCTCATGGTCTTTGAAAACAGAGCCATCCAGCTGGCTGGTGACGATCTGGACTGTTCCTGTGCTGACAGTGAGGTCGGCGCTGCTCTACAAGTGAAGATCCAGCAGTGCAACATTCCTCAGACAACCATGCTGTGAGTGATGTGTCCTGTTTCACAGGCCACTGCCATGCACTAATTATCTCCCCTTGCTTCCGCAGGCACATCTGGGAAACAGTCGACAGAGTCCATGACCTAGGACCTCCAATCAAGCCCTGAAGAAACCACTGAAGAGGAATCTGAAGGTACTCTCCTTGAAGTCCCATCACAGTGCTCACTGCACCCTCCACCAGCGCAGAGACACGCACCTTGGTGGGACCTAGTTTTACAGTAGCCTCAGAATCACAATCTTGTGACCATATCGCACTGTCTGATCCGCAGCTGGCGGCAACAGGAACTTCCCAGGTGTCTGGCACTCAGGGGATTGCTGGAGACCAGAAATTTGCTGAGTCCAAGTCAGATGACGAGCCTCCGGACTCGGTCATGTCACAGTTGCTGGAGCTGCAAAGGCAAGCTTGGGAACACCAGGAAGGGATGTCCACAGCACTCCTCAGATTGCAAGGCACGATGGAGGAGTCTGTCCAGCTTCAGGCTGAGGTGATAGCACTGGCATTGCAATGCACTGAGGTCAACACTGGCAGGCTGGCAGCTGTCTTGGAGACCTTGGTCCAGGACGTTGCTCCTGCACTGCTGTGCAGGCTGAACTCCATCGCTGATGCCATAATTGGCCTCCAACAGTGTATACAAGAGGTTTGTGGGGCTGCTTGATCTCACTCCAGCTTCCTCTTCTCCTCAAGGAGTCAGCCAGGAGCCGTTGGGTACCCATAGGGAGGAGGATCCGTAGGTATAGCCCACAGGGCCATCCTTCCAGGTGACTGGGAGTGTCCGGCCCAACCAAATACCCTCTTCCTGAGGACTTCAGCAGCTCCAGCTCCACAGGCCGAGGAGGGTGCCACTGCTACACAGCAGGATCCCAAAAGCACGCTGGGGCCCACTAGGTCTCAGCCCTCCAGAGGACACCCACCAAGGTCATCGCTGACAGGGCATAGCAGTCAGCAGGCTGCCTCCACCCGTGCTGTGGATGGCCTGGGAGCACCAAGACGTCGCAGCAGTGGAAGGTTAAGAAGATGCAATTGCACAGCCTGGGCATGGGTGTTAATCACTTGTACATAATGTTCACTGTCCACAGTAAACTCCCAAGAATTTCTCCCAGCCTATGGCTACTTGTTCTGATGAGCAGTGTTAGTGTCACTCAGATGTGAACCCTTTCTGTACGGGATAAAGGCAGGTGTCTCAGTCCAGGGCCTCTTCATGTGCCTTGTGCAGCCTTCGGACCAAATTGATGGTCTGGCCTCACACTCCCTGTTCACAATACTGATGCCTGCACCTCGATGATGGTTGTCATTGCTGCAGAATGTGGTGAGCAGGCGTCACAGAGTTCCATCATTTTCTCTGTGTGCTCTCAGCACCTTTAAGGTGAGGCTGGCCCCCATCTCTTCAGCATCTGTGACCAGTGACGCTGTGCTCCTGAAGGGGTCAGGTGTTGAAGGCAGACAAAGGATCAGATGCTTTTAAAGTTTCATAGCTGCATCTCTATGATATGATCTTGATCACTGAGCGCAAATGAGCTGCTCTCGGCCAGACAGGAGTCAGACATTCTCAGGGGCTATGTGAAGATCTATGGAGTGTCCTCACTGCATGTCATCATCATCCTCCTGCAACTGAGTGACTATTAGGGCCTCTGCTGCGTCTCCATAAAAGGAGCATTATCACAGAGAGTATGTGCGCTGCATAAGCCAGACTGGAGTCGAACGTTTTTCGATGCAATGTGAGGATCTATGGTGTCTCCTCACTGCATGTCATCATCTTCCACAAATCTAGAAGCTATGTGGGCCTCCCGAACACTCTTGTCTCGTTTGGCCAGTGCGAGGGCCTCATCCCCATCATCATCGCTTTGAGGACCTCCTCACCCTCATCCCCATTGGCATCATCCTCAGCAAAAGAGACCTCCAGCTCCTTTATCTCCTCTTCAGCCAGCTCCTCTCCCCATTGCAGCACCAAGTTGTAAAGGGCGCAGCAGACGATGACTATATGTGACAGCTCTGCAGACTATATTGCAGGCCTCCACCAGACCAGTCCAGGCTTCAGAACCTCATTTTCAGCATCCTGATGGTCTGCTCCACTAAGTTGTGCGTTGCAGCATGAGCCTTGTTACACCTTCACTCTGCAGCAGTCTGAGACTGCTGCACTGGTGTCATCAGCGACGTCCTCTACGGATAGCCCTAGTCCTTGAGAAGACATCTCTGCAGCTTCTGTGGACCCTGGAAGACTCCAGGGATCTGTAACTGATTGAGAATGTAGGAGTCGTGCACACTCCCTTGAAACCATGCGCAGATCTACAGGTTGTGTTTGTGATGGTCGCACACCAGCTGCACATTCAGCAAATGGAATCCCTTGTGGTTGATGCAGTTGTCCAAGTGCTGCGACAGAGATTTAAGCACCACATGAGTGCAGTCAATCAGGCCCTGCACCTGTGGGAAACCTGAGATCTGGGCGAATCCAAGCGGTCTTGCATCCTGGTTCTCCTTGTCCCGGGCGAAATACACAAAGTTGTGTGTCCTCGCAAAGATGGAATCCATGACCTCATGGATGCATTTGTGGGTGGAGGCTTGTGATAGTCCACAGAGGTCACCTGTGAAGCCCTGAAAGGAGCTACTGATGTAGAAATTGAGCGTCACTGTCACGGCCACTGGCAGTGGATGCCCTCCACGTCCTTGTGACAAATCCTGCAGCAGGTGGCAGATGTGACCGACCTGTTCCGTAGACATAGAACCATAGAACACTACAGCACAGAAAAACAGGCCATTTGGCCCTTCTAGTCTGTGCCGAAATATTATTCCGCTACTCCCATTGACCTGCACCCAGTCCATAACCCTCCAGACTGTTCTCATCCATGTATCTATCCAATTTATCCTTAAAACTTAAGAGTGAGCCCACATTTACCATGTCAGATGGTAGTTCGTTCCAGACTCCCACCACTCTCTGAGTGAAGAAGTTCCCCCTAGTGTTCCCCATAAACCTTTCCCCTTTCACCCTAAAGCCATGTCCCCTCATGTTTATCTCTCTAATCTAAGTGGATTGAGCCTACTTGCAAATAAAAACAGAATTACCTGGAAAAACTCAGCAGGTCTGGCAGCATCGGCGGAGAAGAAAAGAGTTGACGTTTCGAGTCCTCATGACCCTTCGACAGAACTTGCGTTCGAGTCTAAGAAAGAGTTGAAATATAAGCTTGGACTCGAACGCAAGTTCTGTCGAAGGGTCAAGAGGACTCGAAACGTCAACTCTTTTCTTCTCCGCCGATGCTGCCAGACCTGCTGAGTTTTTCCAGGTAATTCTGTTTTTGTTTTGGATTTCCAGCATCCGCAGTTTTTTTGTTTTTACCTACTTGCAAATACTCTGTCTACACCTCTCATAATTTTGTAAACTTCTATCAAATCTCCCCTCATTCTTCTACGCTCCAAGGAATAAAGTCCAAACCTGTTTAATCTTTACCTGTAACTCAACTCCTGAAGACCCGGCAACATCCTAGTAAATCTTCTCCGCACTCTTTCAAACTTACAGATATCCTTCCTGTAGTTAGGCGACCAGAACTGCACACAATACTCCAAAGTTGGCCTCACCAATGTCTTATACAACCTGACCATAACATCCCAACTCCTATACTCAATACTTTGATTTATGAAGGCCAGTATGCCAAAAGCTTTCTTTACAACCCTATTTACCTGTGACACCACTTTCAGGGAATTATGTATCTGATCTCCCAGATCCCTTTGTTCCTCCGCACTCCTCAGTGCCCTACCATTTACTGTGTATGTCCTACCTTGGTTTGTCCTTCCACAATGCAACACCTCACACTTTTCTGCATTAAATTCCATCTACCATTTTCTGGCCCATTTTTCCAGTTGGTCCACATCCCTCTGCAAGCTTTGAAAGCCTTCCTCACTGTCCACAATGCCTCCAATCTTTGTGTCATCAGCAAACTTGCTGATCCAATTTACCACATTATCATCCAAATGATTGATATAGACAACAAACAACAATGGTCCCAGCACAGATCCCTAAGGCACTCCACTAGTCACAGGCCTCCAGTCTGAGAAGCAATCATCCACTATCACTCTCTGTCTTCTCCCACACAGCCAATTTCGAATCCAGTTTACAACCTCTCCATTGATACCAAGTGTCTGAACCTTCTGAACTAAACTCCCATGTGGGACCTTGTCAAAGGCCTTACTAAAGTCCATGTAGACAACATCCACAGCCTTTCCTTCATCTACTTTCTTGGTAACCTCCTTGAAAAACTCTACGAGGTTCGTTAAACACGACCTACCATGCTCAAAGCCATGCTGACTATCCTTAATCAGCCCTTGGCTGTCCAAATAATTGTATATCTGATCTCTCAGAACACCTTCCAGTAATTTACCTACTACTGACGTCAGGCTCACTGGCCTGTAATTACCTGGTTTACTTTTGGAGCCTTTTTTAAACAACGGAACAACATGAGCTAACCTCCAATCCTCCGGCACCTCACTCGTGGCTAAGGACATTTTAAATATTTCTACCAGGGCCCCTGCAATTTCTATAGTAGTCTCCCTCAAGGTCCGAGGGAATATCATGTCAGGCCTGAGGGATTTATCTACCTTTATTTGCTGTAAGGCAGCAAGCACCTCCTCCTCTTTAATCTCTATATGTTCCATGACACTACTGCTTGTTTCCCTATGCCAGTTTCCTGAGTAAATACTGATGCAAAAAAACTGTTTAAGATCTCCCCCATCTCGTGAGGCTCCACACATAGATGACCACTCTGATCTTCAAGGGGACAATTGTGTTCCTTACTATCCTTTTACTCTTAATATACTTGTAGAAACCCTTCGGGTTTACCTTCACATTATCTGCCAAAGCAACCTCATATCTTCTTTATGCCTTCCTGATTTCCTTCTTTAGTATTTTCTTACATTTTCTTTACTCTACAAGTACCTCATTTGCTCCTTGTTGCCTATAGCTGCTATACACCTCTCTCTTCTTCTTAACCAGATCGCCAATATCCCTTGAAAACCAAACTTCCCTATGCCTGTTAACTTTGTCTTTAATCCTGACAGGAACATGCAAACTCTGCACTCTCAAAATTTTGCCTTTGAATGCCTTCCACTTACTGAACACACCCTTGCCAGAAAACAACTTATCCCAATCCACTCTTTCTAGATCCTTTCTCATTTCCACAAAATTGACCTTTCTCCAATTTAGTATCTCAACTCGAGGATCAGACCTATCCTTATCCATAATTAACCTCAAACTAATGACATTGTGGTCACTGGACCCAAAATGTTCACCTACACATACTTCTGTTACCTGACCTGTCTGGTTCCCTAATAGGAGATCAAGTATTGCATCCTCTCTCGTTGGTACCTCTAAATATTGATTTAGAAAACTTTCCTGAACACATTTGACAAACTCCAAGCCATCCAGCCCTTTTACAGTATGAGAGTCCTAGTCAATATGTGGAAAGTTAAAATCTCCTACTATCACAACTTTCTGTTTCTTACATCGGTTTGCTATCTCTCTACAGATTTGCTCCTCCAATTCTCTTTGACTGTTGGGCGGTCTATAACACAACCCTGTTAGTGTGGTCACACCTTTCCCGTTCCTCAGCTCCATCCATATGGCTTCTGTAGACGAGCCTTCCGGGCTGTCCTGTCTACGCACAGCTATGATATTTTCCCTAACTAGTAATGCCATTCTTCCCCCTTTCATCCCTCCCCCTCTATCATGTCTGAAACAACGGAACCCCGGAACATTGAGCTGCCAGTCCTGCCCCTCCTGCAACCAAGTCTCACTAATAGCAATAATGTCGTAATCCCATGTGCCAATCCACACCCTAAGCTCATCTGCCTTTCCGACAATACTCCTTGCATTAAAATAGATGCACCTGAGAACATTTCTATCACGTACAAACCTTTGATTTCTGTCTATATATGCATTCCTCGCTTGACCTTTAACCTCCTCCACCTCACTATCTGCTCTAACACTCTGGTTCCCCTCCCCCTGCAAATCTAGTTTAAACCCCCCGGAGCAGCACTAGCAAACCTACCCGCAGGGATGTTAGTCCCCCTCCAGTTCAGCTGCAAACCGTCCCATTGGAACAGGTCCCACCTTCTTTGGAACAGAGCCCAATTGTCCAGAAACATGAAGCCCTCCCTCCTGCACCATCGCCTTAGCCATGTATTTAGCTGCATTATCTTCCTATTTCTAGCCTCACTAGCACGTGGCATGGGTAGCACTCCTGAGATCGCAACCCTGGAGGTCCTGTCCTTCAACTTAGCACCTAACTCCCTAAACTCTCTTTGCAGGACCTCCTCCTCCTTCCTATCCACCTCATTGGTCCCTACATGGACCACGACATCTGTCTGCTCACCTTCCCTCCTGAGAATATTGAGAGCTCGATCCGTGATATCGCGGACCCTGGCACCAGGGAGGCAAAAGACCATTCGGGATTCTTGATCTCTCCCACAGAACCTCTTATCTGTCCCCCTAACTATCGAATCCCCTATCACTACTGCTCTCCTCTTTTCCCTCCTTCCTTTCTGAGCTGAGGGTTCGGTCTCGGTGCCAGAGACGCGATAACTACAACTTGTCCCTGGTAGGTCGTCCCCACCAACAGTATCCAAAACGGTATACCTATTGTTGATGGGAATGGCCACAGGGGTGCTCTGCTCTTTCTGTCTATTCCCCTTCCCTCTCCTGACAGTCACCCAGCTTCCTGCCTCCTGACTTTTAGGGGTGACTGTCTCCCTGAAACTCCTGTCTATTCCTGCCTCTGCCTCCCAAATGATCCAAAGTTCATCCAGCTCCAGCTCCCTAACTCGGTTTGTCAGGAGCTGTAGCTGGATGCATCTTTTGCAGGTGTAGTCATCAGGGACAATTGTGCTGTCCCAGACTTCCCACATGCTGCATTCAGAGCACTTGACTGCCCTAACTGCTGCCTCCATTACCTACTCCTAATTTAATTAAAGGAACTTACCCGGCCTTACCTCACTGGGAGCAAGCTTGTCCTCAGCCTCTGCTCACCGAAGCCTCTTGAGCCAAAGCCTCAAAGCTCCACTCCTTCACGGGGCCGCTCACACGCTGGCTGCTTCTGTTCAGCTTCCCCTTCTTTTATTTTCAATCTCCCAATCACCCCTCCTCTCGCGCTGTATTCAGTCTACCAACTGACTCCCCTCTCGCGCTGTTTTCAATCTCCCAATCACCTCTCCTCTCGCGCTGTTTTCAATCTCTTGACTGACTCTCCTCTAGCGCTGTTTTCAATCTTTGGCAACAGTGGTTCTTGGTCATCTGCCAGGAATGAAAGGTGGTGTCTATAAACCCTGGGTCTAGCTAGGTTCCGACCAGTGACGGCTCACAGTGGCTCTTTGGCAGCGCATGCGAGAGCCGGAGCTGCCCCTTCTTCCAGAGGGTTTGCTTCTCCCTCTGTGCAGCCAGTCGCCTCCGTTGCTCTCTTCTCCATTGTGTTCACTCTATGTAAGCCACAAGGCATACAGCTAGGTCACCAGGCTGAGTGATCCTGATGTATTCCTACTGCAGGATGAAAGAGAGAGATGTGTGGGTTAGCAATGGAGTATTAAGAACCTGTCTTGGTTAATTCTGAAGGCCCCATAATGCATCCTGGAAAGGGTAGGGCCAATTAGGGATAAAAGAGGAGACTTTGCATGTGGAGGTAAGAGAAGTAGTGGATGTATTAAACAAGTACTTTGTATCTGTCTTTACAAAGGAAGAGGATGTTACCCAGGCCAAGGTGAGAGAGGAGGTAACTGGTACACTCGAGGAATTTACAATTGAGAAGGAGGAGGTATTAGGAAGGCAATCTTTACTTAAAATTGATAATGTACCATAACTGGATGAGATGCATCCGAGGATACAGACGGATGTGAGAGTGGAAATGTCAGAGGCACTGGTGATAATCTTCCAGTCTTCCTTAAACACAGGAGTGGTGCCGGAGGACTGGAAAATTCCGAATGTTACACCCTTGTTCAAAAAGGGGTGCAAAAATAATGCTGACAACTACAGACCAGTCAGTTTGATTTCAGTGGCAGGGAAATCATGTTCAACTAACTTGCTGGAGATTTTTGATGAAGTAACAGAAAAGGTTGACAAGGGCAATGCTGTTGATGTGGTGTATATGGATTTTCAAAAGGCATTTGATACAGTTCCATGCAACAGACTTGTGAGCAAAACTCTAGATCATGGAATAAAAGGGAAAGTAGGCACTTGAGTAAGAAATTGGCTGAGCAACAAGAAACAGAGTAATGATAAATGGTTGTTTTTCAGATGAATGAAGGTTTGTAGTGGAGTTCCCCGGGGTCAGTGTTGGGACCCTTACTCTTCTTGATATATATTAATGACCTAGACTGTGGTGTGCAGGGCATGATTTCAAAATTTGCGGATGGTATGAAGATTGTAAGCATTGTCAACTGCAATGAGGATAGTCTTGAACTTCAAAAGGGCAAAGACATATTGGTAGATTTGGCAGACAAATGGTAGATGAGGTTCAATGGAAGAAGTGTGAGGTGATTCATTTTGGCAGGAAGAATATGGGGAGACAGTATAAAATAAAAGGAGAAACTCAAAGGAGGTGCAGGAACAAAGGGACCTTAGTGTGTATGTACATAACTCATTGAATGGCAGGGTAGGTTGAGAGAGCAGTTAATAAAGCTTATGGTATCCTAGGTTTTATTATTAGGGGCATAAGGGA
Organism: Carcharodon carcharias; assembly: GCF_017639515.1. Lineage (NCBI taxonomy): Eukaryota > Metazoa > Chordata > Chondrichthyes > Lamniformes > Lamnidae > Carcharodon > Carcharodon carcharias. Next base: position 40,708,042 of record NC_054481.1, on the reverse strand, counting down.
CAGTACAAGAGTAAGGAGGTCATGTTAAACTTGTATAAGACACTAATTAGGACTCATCTGGAGTAATGCATCCAGTTCTGGATGCCATACTTGAAGAAGGAGTTGAAGGTAAAGGAGAGAGTACAGGGGAGATTCACAAGAATGATTCCAGGGGTAAACAAGTGTAACTATGAGGATAGATTGGAGAGGTTGGGTCTGTTTTCCTTGGAGAAAAGAAGGCTGAGAGGAGACTTGATGAAAGTATTCAAGATCCTGAGGGGAATGGACAGGGTAAATAGTGAGAAACTGTTCCCGCTCAAGAGTACATCAAGATCTAGAGGGCACAGATTCAAAAAAATAGGCAAAAGGGAGTAGAAGTGATGTGAGGAATTTTTTTTTTACCCAGATGGCGGTTGGAGTCTGGGATGAACTTCCTGAAAGGGTGGTGGAGGCAGGTTCAATTGAATTATTCAAAAGGGAATTGGATTGCTTTTTAAAAAGGAAGAATGTGCAAGGTTACAGGAATAAGGCAAAGGAGTGGGATTAGGTAGGACGCTCATTCAGCAAACCAGTGCAGGCTTGATGGGCTGAATGGCCTCCTTCTGCACTAAAGATTCTGTGAAGTACTGCGTGCAGTTCTGTTTGCTATATTATAAAAAGGTTAGAGACACACTGGAGAGGGTGCAAAGAAAATTTACAAGGATGATACCAGAAATATGTGGGCATAATATACTAGGAAAGGATAAACAGGCTGGATCTCTTTTCTCTCACAAAAAGAAGGCTGAGAGATGACCTAATCGAGGTGTTTAAAATTCTGAATGGTTTTGATAGAGTGGATGCAGGGAGAATGTTTCATTTTCTGGGGAAGAGCATAACTAGAGGCCATCGATATAAGACAGTCATCAAGAATTTCAGTAGGAAATTCAGAAGAAACTTCTTTACTCATGAGTAGTGAGAATGTGGAACTCGCTACCACAGGGAGTAGTTGTAGTGAATAGTATAAATGCATTTCAGAGGAAAGTAAACAAGCAAATGAGGGAGAAGGTTACGATGGTGGATTTAGATGGGAGGAGGCTCGAGGGAGCATAAACATTCAGCATGCACTGCTTCGGCCAAATGGCCTGTTTCTGTGGCATAGATCGTATGGGCAGAATCTTCTGTTCGGCGTGTGGGGGCGGGCCCTGTATGCCGATGCATAAAATGACGTATGGTGACGTCAGGTGTGCGTCCCGACATCACCGCGCGTCATTCCAGTCTTCAGTTTGGCGGGAGCGCACCAGAGTTGGCTGCGCGCCCACCGAACTGTTCAAGGCCTATTAAGGCCATTAATAAACTAATTAAAGTAATTGTCAGGGCTGCCCATCGAACCTTAAGGTTGGTGGGCAGGCAAAGAGCCCAGGCAGGCTTTGCATTTTTCATGAAACCTCATCCGTGGGCGGGATGAGGTTTTGTGAAGGATTTATTAACAAAATAAATTTTTTAATCAAAATTCATGAACATGTCCCAGCTCATGTGACACTGTTATATGAGGGGACATGTCTGAATAATTTTATTTTTTCTTCGATGTTTCATAATGAAATTAATCTCCCTGAGGCAGCTCCATGCCTCAGGGAAATTTCTGAGCTCTTTTGCGCCCGCTCCTGCCCAGCGGGGAGAAAATTCTCTCCTGTCAATAAAAATGTCAGACATACACTATGAGCCCACTAGGATGCCCACTTTCTCCCAAAGGCTGGAAAATCAGATTCTGGAAATATTCTTGCAGATTGGAAAAAAGCAAATGTAATCCCACTATTTAAGAAGGGAGCGAGAGAGAAAACTGAGAACTACAGACCTGTTAGTTTGACGACAGTAGTAGGGAAAATGTTCAAATCCATTATGAAGGATGTGATAACTGAACACTTGGAAAATAATGATATGATTGAGCAGAGTCAACATGGATTTATGAAAGGGAAATCATATTTGACAAACCTGTTGAGTCTTTTGAGGATGTTACTTGTAGCATAGATAAAGGAGAACCAATGGATGCGTATTTGGATTTTCAGAAGGCTTTCGGTAAGGTCCCACACATGAGGCTAATAAACAAAATTGGAGCACATTGGTTTGGGGTAATATACTGCTATGGATTGAGAATTGGTTAACTGACAGAAAACAGAATAAACAAGTTATTCTCAGGATGGCAGGCTGTTACTAGTTGGGTATTGCAAGGATCAGTGCTTGGGCCACAGCTGTTCACAATTTACATAAATGAATTGGGTGTGGGGACCAAATGTAATATTTCCAAATTTGCTTACGACTCAAAATTAGGTGGGAACAAGAGTTGTGAGGAGGATGCAAGGAGGCTTCCAAGGGGGTTTGGACAGGCTAAGTGAAAGGGCAAGAAAATGGCAGATGGAATATAATGTGAATAAGTGAAGTTACCCACTTTGATAGAAAAAACAGAAAGGCAGAGTATTTCTTAAATGGTGAGAGTTTGGGAAGTGGTTATGTACAAAGGGACCTGGGTGTCCTTGTTTGAGCCTCCAAAAGCTCGCATGCAGGTGCAGCAAGCAGCTAGGAAGGCAAATAGTATGTTGGCCTTCATCGTGAAGGGATTTGAGTACAGGAGTAAAGATATTTTGCAGCAATTGTATAGAGCCTTGTTGAGACTGCATCCAGAGTATTGTGTACAGTTTTGGCCTGCTTATCTGAGGATGTATTTGCCATAGAGTGAGTGCAACATCCCTGAGATGGCGGGATTGTCTTCTGAGGAGAGATTGAGGAAACTGGGCCTCATTGGAACTTACAAAATTCTTTCATGGTGTGACAGGGTAAATGTGGATAGGATGTTTCCCCTGACTGGTGAGTCTAGAACCAGGGAACCAGGTCTCAGAATAAGGGGCAGGCCATTTACAATTGAGGTGAGGAGGAATTTCTTCACTCAGAAGGTGGTGAGTCTTTGGAAATCTGTATCCCAGAGGTCTGTGGATACTCCATTATGGAGCATGTTCAAGGCAGAAATCAACAGATTTCTGGATACTAGGGATTTGGCGATAGTGGGAAAAATGGCGTAAGAGGTAGATGATCAGCAATGATCTGTTTGAATGGTGGAGCAGGCTCGACAGGCTGAATGGCCTCCTCCTGCTCTATTTCCAATGTTCCTATTTGTTTTCTGATGAGGTCTATGGGGTAGTTGGAGGAGCACATTCTGTGTCCTTACCCGAAAAATGCCTCCATCATCCCTTTCTGTAAAGGGGACAAATTTAAAGAGTTTTTCAAACAAAAAACTTTTTTTTCCAGTGTGCAGGTCATATTGCAGGCTGAGACTTCCAGGTATAGCTCACATCCACCATTTGGCAGCCAGATCCACTTGGCTTCACCAGCTTTGTCACCACTGATGATCTGCCTGGTCTCTACTAGGTCCACAGTGGAACTCTTCTAACCCCTCCTGTGCCATTGTGCTTGTGAGGGCAGACAATCAATCCACTCCAAATAAGGTTTCATGAAACCTCTTGGGAAAGGCTGGGAATTGGTGAAGTTGGCTTCTGACCTATTCACTATCCCTTCTGCTGCACCCCTACTGGACTGAAAAAGTTGTGGATGTTTAGCCACTCGTATATTATTTTATCTGGTTTCAGTGTGGACATTAAGAAAAGGATGATATTGGTTGCCACCACACCAGTATTGACAAAAGTGATCATGTCATGACTACGCCGTAGCCACCAAAACTGTGTGCATTTTTTATATCAACAGATGAAAAAAGTGACGGACATGCTCTGAGTCTGCATTGGATTGAGAGCAATAGAGAAACGCTGAGTAAACATCAGCACTTTTTAATTTTGTCTTATTTCCATCTAAAAATATTGTGATCCACAAATAATTAATATAATTCACTGTCCTTTCATTTCAGATGAATATTACAGCTTTTCAAAATTCAACAATAAGAGCCCAGATGCTGTGCAAGATCATGCAGCTCTTGGAACCCCTATTTCCATCATTTACTACCAATGACTACAGTGACTTGTTCCAGACTCAATTATTTCCTCTGTTGCCCAGTATTAGAGGAAAGGAGCTTGCCACCATACCCATCAATATAAGTTGTGAATCTTACCAAGCCATGTAAGTACACAGAGTTTAGAGTTGACTGAGAAGAGACAAGTTGAAGAGCAAATATTCAGCCTTTGTCAGTGACTGCTAATGGTTGATGGCAATGCACTGTCGTGTCCCCTCTCTACAAAATGTCCCAGGGGAATGTTACCCCACCAGATGTAGAATTACTTAAAATATACAGATAGAAACAGGCCATTTGGCTCAACAGTCTGTGCTGGTGTTTATACTCCACACAAGACTCCACCCATTTTATTTGCCTTGTCTTAGCCCTTCAGCATATCTTTCTGTTGCATTTATGAATTTCCTTTGTGAGACTTCTGGCTGGATACATTATACAAAAGAGTAAATTTGTGTGTTCTGGCTTGATGGAGTGCATTCCACGAGAAAATCTAGAAACCTATAAATTGATATGAACTTGCTATTTCACTCGTGTTTGAATATCAGATACCACATTTACCAGATCTCTTAGAAACTTCTCAGTTCAATGTTTGTGAATGACTAGAATTCTTAACTCTGAGCAAAGTTTTGATTAGAGTTAAAGTTGTGAGAAATATACTGCATATTAAGGGACAAATATGAAATTCTCACGCTGATCTTAAAACATTTAAAACATTTATAAAATGGGCCAATGTCTCCATTAAAATGGTGGGGAGGGGTGTGATAAGCATTAAGTATTTTGCCTGCACATATCATTAATAACTATTTAAAGCCATATTGAAGTTAGATATGGAAGCCCATGTGATGTTAAAAGTCTGCGCACTCCTTCTGCAGGAATGCTAACTACATAACAGATAGCCCTTGCTGAAAATGAAGGCAATAACTTGCTTCAATTTGCATCAGAAATGTAACACATCTGAACTCAGTAAAGATAGGAAAACAGTAACACAGTTTGATTGTGAACAATGTGAAGATGCCTGTTTCCTGCTGTGAACCAGAGGCACAATGGGTAATTTTGATACTGTCCGGTTCTTTGAATCAGGAGATAGAGATTGAAGTCAATGGGAGAGAAGTAAAATGGGTTGCTGACTTGCTAACAGCAATTTTACACTATCACACAGTCAAAATTATCCCAACTCACCCTGTCTCAGGATCAGATATACAAACATGTTAAAGCATATAAAGTGCTCACAGTCTGAGAAAATATAGCTGCTGATCCCTGCCAAACCATAGCCAGTTGAATATTTGATTATGATGATATATGGTGTCAGAAGTTCTTTTGTTTTTAATTTTTACAGCATTCATAGTCTGAATGATTTATACCCAAGTCTGTCAAAGTCACAGCTTAGAGATGTCTACAACTTCAGCAAAACTTTCTTGTCCTTTCAACTTCATTCAACAGGTAATGTTCAAACAGTTTTGATAGCAGTAGTGTTTTCTATCTGACTAACACATCAAGCACATGATCAAAGAAATCACAGTATTGTAGCATAGATAGTGTGATATCTAATGTGAATGATACCTGTTATTGTTAAAGGGGAGTAACAACATGGGAAAAGTACTTTCAACCTAGATTGTCTCTGTAATGGTAGTAAAATAAATTTACTTTTAATTTCTCCTATTTTTGTAGAAAAATCCTGTATTTTTTCAATGGCAGAGCACCTGCCAGCAAGAGGCATGTCAGATCTACCAGCTGCTCACATGCAGGTCTGTCTTGAGTGCTGAGTGCAGTTCAGTCCTGATGGAGTATGAGCATTGTCATTCAAGACTGGGGAGGAGGCTAACGTCCATTCAGCAAAATGGGAGTTACCTCAAATTCACCATGACTGCAGGTGTCAGTAGAGTAACTGCCTGTGGCACTTGCTAAAGTCTGTCTTAAACAGCTTGCACCCCACTTACCCTGCCCACATTTTTGTGGGTCAGGAAAAACAAACCATTTTCCATAATCTATGTTAAAATATTCGAACGAACAATATTTATGTGTAACATGAATGTGTGAAGCACTTACCAGCTACTACTGTGCATAGTATTACTTCCTGAAGTATTTTGGTTAAGCAGCAAAGTCAGGTGAGGGGAAAACTTTAGCAGATTTATGTTAATGTCCATCTCAAATTGCACTGTTTATATATTTTTTCCTTTTTAAGTGAAATGCAATTTGGTAAGAAAGCATTTTTGCAAGCAGAAGCTAAGAGAAATATTGTGGAACCGCTTTGATGCCTGATGGTTAGGCTTGCATGTTGCTCATGACCTAGCCAGACTGCATTGACTTCATGAAATTGGACAAAATCACAAAAGTAACTTCCTTAAAACAATTGCTATGAAACCATTAAATATTCACCACCAAAGTCGGAAGGTTTGGAGGAAACAAAAGAAGAAAATCGGCAATGAAAAAAACTTTCTCCAATGCAAAACAAACTGCTCCAGTGCTGTTTTTACAAAAGAATGGAATCAAGTCACAAACCCAATAGGCAAAGTATAACACCCATCAGCTCCATTAAACCACTATACTTCAAGACATGGCTTAATAAGGCACAAATTCACCTTATATTTCCTACTGGAATGGGTTGAAAGAAAATACTGTGAAATGGGAGCCTGAGCAGCACAGGATAACTGGCCCAACTTGAAAATGGAATAGGTATCCTAACTAGGGCCCTGACCTGCATAGTAAAGAGGTCAACAGCTTGAAATAGATGGGTGCACTGGCTGCCAAGGGGAAAATGGCAGAGCCTGAATGTTGGCATTACTGTTTATCTAATCCCATGAGCATTTTAGCCCTGTAAACCGCTGATTTGGCAAGGTTAAGTTCAGTTGCCAAAAATGCAAAGCTTAATCACTGGAAAACCAACCGATTGTCACCTGCAATATTCACACAATGTGAGGCAAATGTATAAACAAGTTTAACAGAGTTGGGAATATTTGGCTTGGAATGCAGGAATCTGTGCAGTACAGAGCCATTTACAGTAAGGTCCAAATGCAATGGGTAGGACATTTTAATTGGGTATGGGTTTTGGCGAGGTGGGAGGTCCAGACTATTTCCTGGGCCTTTATTACATGCAACAAGCCTACTACCCACGCACATTGGGTAGAAAGAAGCAGCTGGTTAACATTGTCCAGCCTGGAAAGGACTATTCCTCTTTGCTGGATGCTATCTGGTGGAGAGTGTAGTGTAACAGTATCTGGCATAGCAAGGGTTAATGTGGGACTGGGAAACAGTACCACTCATACTGTGAGATAAAGAGATACATGATCTGAGTCTAAGATCAGTTGTGGACTGGAGAGAGACCTGTGTAGAAGCAAGCTCATAGCTTGGGCTGTAGCCATGTATATATATATATATATATAAAACACACACACACATATATATACATATACACACATTTATATACATACATGTATATATGTATACATATATGTGTACATATATATATATGTGTGTGTGCATATATGCATGTATGTATATGTATATATGTGTATGTATGTATATGTATGTGTGTACGTATGTGTGCATATGTATGTATGTGTGTATACATCTGTGTAGATGTATACATTTGTGTGTGTACATGTATGCACATATGCGTATACACATGTGTATACATATACACATATGCGGATGTGCACACATATGTATGCGGATGTACACAAATGTATACGTATACACACATATATATACACACAGACATATATACACACTTACATATACACACATACATACACATATATACACCTACATATACACACACATATATATACACACCTACATACACACACACATATATACACACCGACATATACACACACATATATACACACCGACATATATATATACACACACACATATATATATATACACACACACCTACATATACACACACACATATATAGACACCTACATATATACACAACTACATACACACAAATGCACATGTATATACACACATATATACACACCTACATATACACACACACACACATATACACACACACATATATATACACCTACATATACACACATGCCTACATATACACACACGCCTAAATATACATACACCTACATGTACACACACCTACATATACACACATCTACATATACACACATCTACATATACACACACCTACATACACACACATATATACACAAACCTACATATATGCACCTACATATACACACATATATGTACCTACATATACACACACATATATACACACCTACACACACACACACATATATATACACACATCTACATACACACGCACATATATACACACCTACATATACACACACATATATACACATCTACATACACACGCACATATATACACACCTACATATACACACATACATATACACACAGGCCTACATGTACACACACTCCTACATATACACACATACACACACACACACACACACAAACATATATACACACCTACATATACACACACACACACACACACATATATGCACCTACATATATACACACACATATATATATATGCACCTACATACACACACACATATATACACACCTACATACACACACACATATATACACATCTACATATACACACCTACATATACACAAACACATATATACACACCTACATATACACACCTACATATACACACCTACATACACACACACACATATACACATCTACATACACACACATATATACACACCTACATATACACACACACATATACACACCTACATATATATATATACACATATATACACACCTACATACACACACACATATATACACACATGCCTACATATACACACACCTACATATACACACATACACACACACACATACACACCTAGATATACACACAAACATATATACGCACCTACAAATACACACACTCCTACATATACAGACACACATATATACGCATCTACATATACACTCACACATACATATGCACCTACATATACACACATTATACACACCTACATATACACACATATATATACACACCTACATATACACACACAAATATACACACCTACATATACACACACATATACACACACCTATGTACACACTTATACACACACACATATACACACACATATATACACACACATATATACACACCTACATATACAGCTACATATACACACATATATACACACCTACATATATACACACCTACATATACACACACACATATACACACCAATATACACACACACCCATACACACCTACATATGCACACACATCCATACACACCCATATACACACACACATAAATACACACATACACACCTAAATATACACACAAACATATAAGCATCTACAAATACACACACTCCTACATATACAGACACACATATATACACATCTACATATACACACACATTATACACACCTACGTATACACACACACATAGATACACACCTATATATACACACATAAATATACACACCTACATATACACACACCTATATACACACACATACATACACATCTACATATACACACCCATATACACACACCTACATATACACACACACACCTACATATACACCCCCATATATACACACCTACATATACACCCACATATATACACACTGACATATACACACACACATATATATACACCTGCATACACACACATATATACGCACCTACATATATACACAACTACATATACACACATATATATACACCTACATATACACACCTACATATACACACATATATATATACAAACCTACATATACACACACACATATATACACAACTACATATACACACATATATAAACACCCACACACACACACATATATATATACACACCTACATTTATTCACACACACATATTTACACTCCTACATATATACACACACATATATACTCACCCACACACACATATATATACACACATATATGTATATACACCTAAATATCTACACACATATATATACACACCTACATATATATACACACATATATACACGCACACATATACATACACAGACATATATACACACCTATATATGCATCTACATATACACACACATATACACACCTACATATACACACCTACATACACACACACACATACACACACACATATACACACCTACATACACACACACATATACACACCTACGTACACACACACATATACACACCTACATACACACACACATATACACACCTACATACACACACATATACACACCTACATACACACACACATATACACACCTACATACACACACATATACACACCTACATACACACACACATATACACACCTACATATACACCCACATATATACACACTGACATATACACACACACATATATATACACCTGCATACACACACATATATACGCACCTACATATATACACAACTACATATACACACATATATATACACCTACATATACACACCTACATATACACACATATATATATACAAACCTACATATACACACACACATATATACACAACTACATATACACACATATATAAACACCCACACACACACACATATATATATATACACACCTACATTTATTCACACACATATATTTACACTCCTACATATATACACACACATATATACTCACCCACACACACATATATATATACACACATATATGTATATACACCTAAATATCTACACACATATATATACACACCTACATATATATACACACATATATACACGCACACATATACATACACAGACATATATACACACCTATATATGCATCTACATATACACACACATATACACACCTACATATACACACCTACATACACACACACACATACACACACACATATACACACCTACATACACACACACATATACACACCTACGTACACACACACATATACACACCTACATACACACACACATATACACACCTACATACACACACATATACACACCTACATACACACACACATATACACACCTACATACACACACATATACACACCTACATACACACACACATATACACACCTACATACACACACATATACACACCTACATACACACACACATATACACACCTACATACACACACACATATACACACCTACATACACACACACATATACACACACATATACACACCTACATACACACACACATATACACACCTACGTACACACACATATACACACCTACATACACACACACATATACACACCTACATACACACACATATACACACCTACATACACACACACATATACACACCTACATACACACACACATATACACACCTACATACACACACACATACACACCTACATACACACACACATATACACACCTACATACACACCTACATACACACACACATATACACACCTACGTACACACACATATACACACCTACATACACACACACATATACACACCTACATACACACACATATACACACCTACATACACACACACATATACACACCTACATACACACACACATATACACACCTACATACACACACACATATACACACCTACATACACACACACATATACACACCTACATACACACACATATACACACCTACATACACACCTACATACACACACACATATACACACCTACATACACACACACATATACACACCTACATACACACATATACACACCTACATACACACACACATATACACACCTACACACACACACACATATACACACCTACATACACACATATATACACACCTACACACGCACACACATATACACACCTACACACGCACACACACATATACACACCTACATACACACACACACATACACACACACATATACACACCTACATACACACACACATATACACACCTACATACACACACACACATATACACACCTACATACACACACACATATACACACCTACACACGCACACACACATATACACACCTACATACACACATATACACACCTACATACACACACATATACACACCTACATACACACACATATACACACCTACATACACACACACATATACACACCTACATACACACACACATATACACACCTACATACACACACACATATACACACCTACATACACACACACATATACACACCTAAATACACACACACATATACACACCTAAATACACACACACATATACACACCTACATACACACACACATATACACACCTACATACACACCTACATACACACACACATATACACACCTACATACACACCTACATACACACACACATATACACACCTACATACACACCTACATACACACACACATATACACACCTACATACACACACACATATACACACCTACATACACACACACATATACACACCTACATACACACACACATATACACACCTACATACACACACATATATACACCTACACACACACACATATACACACCTACACACGCACACACATATACACACCTACACACGCACACACATATACACACCTACATACACACACACATATACACACCTACACACACACACACACATATACACACCTACATACACACACACATATACACACACACATATGCACGTACTATTACACACTCACATTATATACACACGCACATACACACACACACACATACGCACGTACATATACACACACACACATATACACACACGCATATACACACACACATATATACATGCACATAAATGTGTGTATATATACATATATACACACATACATATATATACATACACACATACATACACAGATATACAGTGTGTGTACATAGTTATGCGTTATCAATAAACAGCTAATGTTCAATTATAAATTCTCAAAACGTCTTCATGAGACCTACTAAACATACAACATACAACATGGCGGCAGCTAATGGAAAAACCCAGAACTTCAGACAAGCTGGAGCAAAAAATTCAAAAGCTGGAAAATTAAAGGAGTAGCATCCTTATCTGACTGAAAGCACCTGAAGTGAAGACACAGAAGGAGATTCCCTGATAGAAGCTCCATAGCAGATTTGGAAGCAAAGGGAAGAAGGAAATGCTTCACTGTGCAGTGGAGGACTCCATAGGATCTTGTGGATGTCCATTGTGAATTTCAACAGAATTCAAGGTCAAAGGAGCAAAAGAAAAATTTAGATCTAAGCCAGGACTAGTTTAAAAAGCATTAGTGCTGTACAAAAATCAGAGCGGACTGTTTCCGAAAGCACTGTGGCCAGCCCAGGTTCAGAATCGGTGCCACATCACATGGCACCTGAGCTCATTGTAAAAAAAAAAGAAAACAAATCGGAATGTATAAACACCTCAGTCAAAGCTGGGAATCGATTGTAAAATGCCCCAAAATCCTCCAAAATTGCATGGGGAGGCCCAGAATAGTTGATTAAGTAAATTGCTGCACAAAACCAAAGACAAAGAGGTCAGGAGTGCCATTGTTGTGGGAGCCCACCAAAACAGAACAAGCATGAGAAAACTATGAAATAAAACGGTCACTGTAGCGCCATCTTTAAAATCTGTGGAGCATTTAAAATGGTACTCACCTGAACTTTAAACTAATCATGAACAACAAATCAACATTACTAGACCAATTTGGACTGATCCAAGGGCCAGACCAAAAACAAAATTGGGGATAGCTTCAGGATTTGATAGAAAAGGCAGAAGCTGAGCAAATGAATACACTATACAGTAGATCTGATAACCAATGATATTATTGCGAGGCAAGAAATAAACTAATCCCCAGATAAATTTGATGACGTTCTAAAATCATCTGATACATATTTTAATCTAAGAAGCAACAAAATTTTAGGGAGAGCAAAATTCAACAAATGTGTCCACCAGCATGGAGAACCGGCTGACTCTGATGAATGACTTATATAGATTAGCCGAAGGTTGCAATTATGGTGACCTTGAGTCAGAACTCATAAGGGACAGAATTGTTGTCGGAGTGGCTGACAATGCTCTATCAAACATACCAGAGGCCAGTTTAACACTTACCTTTTGTGACCTCTTAAGTCTTCATAATGTCATTAAATTTTTCAAATTTGTTTGTAGGATGTAAGCGCCACTGGCAAGGCCAGAATTTATTGTCCATTTCTAATTGCCCTTGAAAAAGTGACTGTGAGTCACCTTCTTAACCTGCTGCAGTCCTTCTGGTGTAGGTATACCCACAGTGCTGTTAGGGAGGGGGGTCCAGGATTTTGACCAGTGTGAGAATGGATGTGGTTCTTTTAAACATTTTGGGGGCTATTGTGTCATCCTGTAAAGAAGCCTGTGTATGTAAATTATTTGATTAAGCTGGGCAGAGGTTAATAGGAGTAAGGCTGTCTGGGTGTTTTAAAACATGAAAATTATAGAGGTGTTAGGTTTAAGGGACAAGTGAAAATGGTTCCAATTCAGAATGGTGTGAGACTTGAAAGAGAACAGGAGGTGGTGGTGTTTCCATGTGTCTGCTGTCCTTGTTCTTCTAGGTGGTAGAGATCACAAGGTTTGGAAGGTCCTGTTGAAGGAGTCTTGGTGAGTTGCTGCAGTGCATTTTGTACATAGTACACATTGCTGCCACTATGCTCTAGCTGTGGAGGGAGTTAATGTTTAAGGTGGTAGATGGGAGGCCAATCAAGTGGGCTTCTATATTCTGGATGATGGTGAACTTTTTGAGTGTTGTTGGGGAGCTGCACTTATCCAGGCAAGTGGAGAGAATTCCATCACATTCCTGACTTGTGCTTTGTAAATGGTGAACACTGTTTCAGGAGTCAGGAGATGAGTTATACACCACAGAATTCCTAGCCTCCAACCTGCTCTTCTAGCCACAGTATTTATATAGGTTGATGCAGTTAAGTTTCTGGTCAATGGTAATAAACAAGATGTTGCTGCTTGAGGATTCAGTGACAGTAATGCCATTGAATGGTCAGGGGAGATGGTTAAATTCTCTCTTGTTGGAGATGGTCATTGCCTGGCACTTATGTGGTGCAAATGTCACTTGTCACTCATCATTCCAAACCTGAATGTTATCCAGCTCTTTCTTGCAGTGGGCACTGCTTCAATACCTGAGCAGTTGTAATGCGATTGAACACTGTTCAATTATCAGCGAACAGCTGCACTTCTGACCTTACATTGAGTGGGGCAGCCTTGGTGGGCTCCCCATTCAGAACTGATTTAGCCAGGAGTATTACCCTCCATCAAAAGTGTTGGCATTAAATTCCCTGTCTAGCAGGAAGGGAGTAAGTAATTGATCCGCTGTCTGGTTTCCCCCATGGAATACATTGAAACATAATGCTGTGAAATGGGATCTGCAGCACTGAGAGAACAATTACAATCTCAGGGAATTAAGAATCATCCATTACCATTATATAATTGTATAAGGAATTTACTACTTTATAGTATTGTCCAAGTAATAATGTTGACCTTTGACTTATAGGTTCCAGAGGTATTCCATGTCCTTCTAACACGCGTGGTATCCGTGACTGGCTACTGAAGAACTTCTATAAATTCATGGCACAGGTTTCCTACACAGATTTACTACTTTTGAACAAGAACTTCTCTGTAGTAAGTTGTTTACACTTAACCATGTATTATATGGTTTCCAGACAGATATTGGATACTAATGCCGAATTTTAAATTCTCTGAACTTATTGCTTTAATGACTTTAAAATAATTGCTTTTGCTTTCTATAGTTTGAAATACTGGATCTTCTGAATACACTGGAACTATCTGGACTGACTCTAAAGTCACTGAATAACACAACACACATCAATATGATCATTGACTCCCTCGGCAATAGAAGCTTCACTGACTTGATTGCCTACGTGACCCAATTTGTTAACGACACACAAGTGGTAAGATGCTTTCCCTTTAGTCCTTTGTGTTTGGCTTACCTGTTAACTTTCAAATTGGTTCTATTACATGTAACATTGTTTGATTTGAATTGTTAGAATTCCTCATCAGTAAATATTTGAATGGGAAGAGAGGAGTAACTCTTTCGAGTACAAACACATTTCCATCTGTTCCTATTCAGATGAAGTTACATTGTTTCATAGTTTGCCATTGTGAGATTTGAACTCTTGATCTTGGGGTTACAAACCCAATACCATAACCACTTGGCTATTTAGGCCAAGCAGAAGAGAGGAGTATCACTACTTTTCTGATCTGCATGTAAATGAAATGGCAATTTTGTTACTTTATTCTCATCAGGTTACCAAAATAATAGGCAAGAGATGTTTTGGTAATTATTAGAACTTTGTAGCTCTAGTTCTAGCTCAAGCCAAAGCCTTTGCAAACCAGTGCTAACCAGAAGTTGATGCTTTAGGCATTCCCCTGAATTGTTACATCACAGCTTGTGGACTGAGGTGTTGAAACATTTTACTGGCATCAGTATGAGCAGTGACAATGGGCAGACCTTCTGGTCAGTGTCAGAGAGGGTGCATCGGATGCTGAATGTGACTTAATATGCCCACTTACCATTTTATGATCAAGCCTTTGCAGCTTCTGGAGCCAGCTCTAGCAGGAATGAACAGAGTTGAGCAGCCAAATAGCAATTGTAATTCCAGCACAGGCACATCCCAATTCCTCATCATGAAATGAAGACACCTGCCCTTCAGGTCTGTCTTCAGTTCATTGACTTGCGGTATTTTAAATGAAGCTGTTGACCCCCAACACTGCACAGCCTCCCCTCAATGACTCCCTAAAAACCAGGGTAAGTATAGGGCAAGCAGCCTATGTCTCTGTGTTTCTGGCCATCTCATCCTACTGTTGTAGAGAATCACGGAGCAGTCCATGTAGGATAAAACAGGCAATTGGAACTTGTTCAGACACATCAGCGACTTCAGTTGAGTCAGAGGTCTCTCCCCATATTAGAAGATCAAGGCCAATAAGTTGGGAAGGTTTGCCTTCCTGTGAAATTGTGGAAAGTGGATGTTAGCGAGCTGGAAGCCTTTTTCACATCTCTTACTATTTTCTATTGAAGCCGATGGAATTAAATTCAGGAGAATTGTAAAATGGGTACCAACTTACTAATATCTGTTTTACACTATCACTAAAAGTCAAGATCCACACCAGTTTGTGTTGGTAACTGTTATGTGTACCAATAATAGGACCGACAGCAACAGAGAAGAATAAATAACGCTACACCGACATGAGTAAAGTATTTGCAGTTTTTGCTTCTTAGTCTACTAGTTAAGACTAATGGGAACTTGAGGTATTTCTTTCATCAACTGATAGAGGAAAAAATGATTCCAATTTCTGCAACTGTGTTTCATGGGATGGTTATGAGATGTAGTGCATTTTGTTAAACCATAGGAGATATCAGGATGGAATGATCATTTTTGTCATATGGGGGTAAATTTTCATCTTCACTGTTTAGGAGTAATTGGAAATGCAGATTGCCCAGCCTTTATAAAAGTGAAATCAATGGAATGAAAATCAGGCGGGTACTATAAAAGGCATATCGTTTGATTTGCAGATTGCAACTCAAGCAGTGAAGAAAAACATTTACTTCTAGTATATTTCACTTTCATGCAAATTGCTACTGTACAGTCAACGAATCAACTTAACCTTTTGTTTCAGATGAACATTACAACCATTCGAGGCATGATAAGAGGCACATTGCTAAGTGGAATTATGCGGCTGTTGAAACCCCAGTTCGACAGATTTAACACCACGGATTACAAAGAATGGTTTCAGAACAGATTACACTTGCTGCTGCCCAGTATCACAGCCAAGGAGCTGGCCACTATACCCAAAAATATATCATGTGCTTCATATCGAGCCATGTGAGTATAAAATGCACATCATACAGGGTTTTTTGATGGGCAACCTTCTTAGTTTCAGCAATTAAAAATCAATGCACTGACTACGTGTTTGATTAAATCAGTTTGATATTGACACTTCATGATAATGTTCATTTAATGCTTTTAGGATCTTATTATATTGCATGCTGAGGTTGATCTTGACTTTGTGTGAGAGTGTAAAGTGGTGTGACAGCGAATAAGGGGCCGGATTTTTGTGTCCCAAAAAAGACGAGAAACCAGAAAAACTGTGGCCACAAGATAGGAAATTTGAATTTCCCACTCAAAAAAAGCCCCACAAAAACTTCCCATAGGCAGGAAGGGGCTTGTGGTTGGCTGTGGTTGTGACTCCGCACGCAAGCCCTGTGACGTCCAGCTCAGCATTGACGAGCTAAGGGGAAATTGGTTTTTGATGTCCTGCAGTATCTTCATCGCATCAGGTGGGTTTTGGGTGTCTTTAGAAAACCACCTGTAAGAGATGTTCGGGCACCTTGGGGGAAGCCTGCTGAGACATTAGGATCATTCTGACAGGTAATTTTTAAATTTTTTGATAACTTCAAATGTCATCATTAGACACTGTTTTATAGGTTGGATGTGTTTTTCACTGCAGTGATTAATCATAGGGCTCTGTCCTGCAAAGCTAAGTTGACCATTGTTACATTGACCAGAATTGTGTAAGTATTGATGCATTAGAGTACTATTCCCCTTGAAAATGTGCTACTATGCATTCAAAACTATAGTAAACAGTGCTTTAAGCTCTAGTGTCATGCTCTGAAGTGAATTAAATGTTTACAGTGCTTTGTTGTAGAACAAAACTGGCCAGCTGCTTTAATTTAGGAAAAAAAAATAGCCACTTGCTCCTGGAATTCTTTGAATGACAGGCCATCTGGTGTAGCTTAGAAAAAAACAGAGCCATCTGTTTTGAAATAGGCTCCATTGTCTGGAGATATAATAGTATGCCTTGACAGCTGAGACCATTATAAATACATGGTTGAGTTTCAAAAGCTTAGAACCACTTAGCTCAGCAGGGAGGTATATACAATTTGTCAGTTTTAAGAGGTTATTAAAGGATTATCTGTCCTTGATATTTCTGAATCTATGTTTGTTTTCACAACTGGATGATCACTTGAGGTAACACAATTTTTTTCAATGGATCTGGAGGTTTTCTTCAGTAGATATGGTTGTGTTTCAGTGACAGTTCTATTAGATTGTTAGAGGTTTAATTTTTTTTCAAAGACTTCCCATTGCTATTACATGGCTCCTGAGGTCTGTCCATAGTGGACATTGGATGAGATGATATGTAGCATATATTGGGGATATGAGGGATCATGAGCATGGGTGGGGGAGGTTAGGGTGCAAGGGTGAGCAGGTATAAGAATGATATGGAGAGCTAGACTGAAGCCTTCAAGAACCGATGTGGGCCTTCTAACCAGCTGCTTCTCGCACGCTGCCTCGGGCCTACCGAGGAAGGTGGCAGTCCCAAACCTTAACCACCCCTGTCTCTGGGATTTGAAAATGTGGCAGGTAAGGGCGGAGGTGCCGGATTTGGATTGACAAATTTTGTGTTTCCCAAACCCAAGGTGAGAATCCAGCCCCAGACATCTGTTTTGCATCTAGTCCAATTTTTAGTTCCATTAAAGGTTGATGGAATTGGCAGAGAAGTAAATAGACTGCTGACTTACTATCAGTCACAAAAGTCAAGATATATTCCATCTTCATTTTGAATAGGATAGTTAAAATTCTATTTTGATACTTTGATAGATGTATTCTGAGCATTGGGATAACTAAAGTAGCCCATGTGAGTTTATCTATGCAGAAGGAAACTTGGCTGCAAAACCGGGCTTAATGTGCCACGGGATTTGCTTTTACAGAAGCCTTGTGGTGTTAAAAATGACAGGGTATCGTCTTCTGACAACTTCTGGTATGACTGTGCCCATCACTATGTCAGGAGGTACGATAAGTCTGGATTGTCTTGCATGCATCAGAAGTATGCAGAGTGGGAAGATTGTGACATCAAATAGCGCCTGACACTGATTTGGTGCCTGACCTGCCATTTTGGATATCATGGGTTCTTTTAATGCCCTCTTTTAAAGGTGTACAACTGAACATGTGCTCATTTGTACCAAGGACCACCCCCGACCTCCACAAGTCGTACTATTAGCATATCAGCATGGAACCTTTGAGTAAGGTGCTTTTGACTTTCATTAAAGAATGTACTATATACTGCATTGTTGGAGAAGTTCTTTAAGTCAGAAGGGAGTGGTGCTTTGCAAAGAGTAGATTTTGAAATCCTCTGAGCAGACAGCTTGCTTTCAGGCATGGGGACTATAACTGCAGTCCTTCTTGGGCTGCAGCATGACAGGAAGATACAGGAGAGGGAGCAGAGAGGGGAAGCTGTGAGCAGAGAGGGAAGGGGGGGGTGGCGGGTGGGTGGGGGGAGCTCGCAACTGAAGGTCATGCTCACCTAGGGTTTTCAAAGAGCACTTCTCTTACCCCCACCTCAGTCAAAAGCAGTATCTATGCCTAACAAGGAGGTGGTCACTGAACTGTGCCCATTATCAGGATGATATAATGTGAGGATGGGTTAGGGTTTTCCAGTGGGCAAAGTCACTATGCCCCCCAATTTCTATGCCCCAGAATTCTTCCAGTCTGGTGCTGACATTACCATCCTCTCTTAGTATGCGATGGACTGCTGCATGAGAGAAGTCACGAAGGACTTGTACTCCAGGAGAAGGGATTTTACTGTTTCTCTCTAAGCAGAGAGGAGCAGACACATGATTTTTCCAGAATCTATGGAATCCCAATAGTACAAAAAGCGATCAACTGGCTCTGTTGGTGCCACTTTGAATGAGATGTACTGAAACTGCAAAGGGCTGCATTCCCTGAACCTGCAGTTGGTGTGCCATCATGCATATCACATGGGTGAATTCCATTGATCTTGGCAGCTTTTATTCTGTGCCTGTCAGCTGTCCCCACCACATCGAACCAGAGGCTGCTATCCCAAAGACAAGGGCTACCAGCTCTAAATGTGGCTCATAACTCTGCTCTGCAACGCAACCACACTTGGACAGCGCTCCTACAGGATCCATGCTCTGATCAGGAGGAAGGTCACCGAGCTGCCTGGACCTCTGAGGCAAAGCTGTCCAATACATATCAGAGTGAGTGTGTTGCGATTTGTGGTGGTCTGCTACATTCTTCACAACCTGACAATCATGAAAATGCATCTCTTGTCACCAGGCCTTCAGCAAGCACCTCAGGTGCAGGAAGCGAGGACGAATTGGACTCAACTGGCTCATCAGACTTACTTCCCATGAAAACAATTCAAGGTGGCCAGTGTTTCAAAATCCCCCAACTTCTCATCCCTCTGCTACAGACCATCATGGTATCCTCTTCAAGATACCACAAAAGAACCATTTCATTACATTTAAATCCATAAAACACTTCTAATAATAAATACTAAACAGAACAATTCATTCTTGTGCTTTCCCTTGGTGCCTGTCTTGATGCCTTTGTCTGGCCTAGTGCTCCTACGTGGTGCTACCTCTGTGGCTGCAGAATAGCTGGTGCCTTTCCATGTGGAGATTGCAGACGAAGTCTACCCTGGAGCAATTCTGGACCTAGAAGATCCAGCTTCGGATTGCATCACAATGCCAACCAGCTGACTACACGGGTTAGTTGAGAGTCAACAACAGGGGATACTACTGCTTTCCCAGGACTTTTTGTTAAAACTTGAGAAATCAGATCCAAAATTGTGTCTTTTTCTGAGAATTTTACTCCAGTTAAGACCTGGAGTCTATCCACGTGCGACAGTTTAGCACAATCCAACAATTGAAAGCAAGCACTGAACTAGGAATTTCCAAATAGAATTTCTGCAATCTTGTATATAGTCTGTTAAATTCCAGGATATATTCTGTGAAATATCCATCCATGATTCTAAATTTATCAAAGGCTTATTTACCTCATATGTATCTAATAGATCATCTTTCTTATAAATTTTATCCTTAAAACTTAATAGATTATTCAAACCTTCCTCAGGTGTCCAACTGATGTACCTCTAGCTCCAAAAATACTTTGCACCAGATCCTGCTTTTCTTAGGAAGCGGCTGTGCCAAGGCCCTTGTTTTCCCTTCAGTAAGGATGTAACCCATGCCTACTTGATTTTTTTCATTGGTCATAAGGTTCAGATTCAGAGAACATTGGTGGGAAATCATACCCTGACACTTTATACTTGGTTTCAGCCATTCTTCTCAAAAGTAACTCCAATTACAATCTTCTATCTGAAAAAAAATTCTTCTTAGTTTCCAATCTTCACTTTTAGACACCCATTCTCTACTCCCATGTTAAATGGATCCAAGCCAGATGGTGGAGTATGAAATAGAACACAGATCTTTTCCTTGTTGGTAGGTTTATTCACAGGATGCAGCATTACAGATCTTTGCCTCCTAAGTATCAATCTAGTGTTTCACCTAACTCTCTTTCTAAGTGTTCTCAGTCCATAATTAAACAATGGCCATCACCTGTGTATCTTTAACAACATAACCAACCAATTAACATTGGGCAGATGATGACAGGCTTCTGTACCCTCATCAGTGTGGATGTCTGTGGCGTCTCACAGGTGGCTGCACACTGGTGCATCATATGGGTGACAGATGCTCTCTACATTGATGCTGGACAACAAACAGAATCACAACTTAGGGTCATTACAGGCTCAGGGGACACAGGGTCTGGTGCATGGACCAGTCAGGTGGTGCTCTGAAATATTTCCCTGAAATTATCTTGGTCATTGTGGTGACCTGTAGCATTCTTCATAACATGGCCCTCCAGAGAAGTGTAGACCTCGAGTACAGTAAGGCCCTGGAAGGGGACAGCTTATCAGGGAGAAGGAGGAGGTAAGAGAAGAGGAGGAATTGGAAGCAGAGGGAGATAATGCTGAACAGATAATACTGCATGATAACATGACCATCTTCTGCCTCCATGCAGGAAGAGAACATTCCTCTTCTCCCTTGTGTGCCAGGCCTCTGGTTCTCTGTGGAAGGCATTGGCACAAGCTTTCTCACTCAGAACAAATAGCAGTTGGAGTGATGGCTACTTTGGGTTTCTGAAACCTGCCTTCATTCCTGCACCCACTAGGTTTAATTAGAAAGTATACCCATCTCCATATCAGTTAAGGACTTGCCACACTCCTCCACGCAAATCTGAACTTCTGCATGATTCTGAACAAGAACAGGCCCAGCATTTATTTACTGCTTCCTCTGAGAAAATCCAGCCCCAGATTGCTCTTCCTTTTCACCTCCGGGACAAAGGTCTCCAGTGCTGTATTGCAGAACCTGGCAGCCCACTCTCTGGCCTGCTGCTCTGTTGCTCTTCCTTCTTCCTTGTTAGAAATACTTTCAGAATCAGTTCCAACATCTGTTGCAGCTAAGATGCACCTCCCCTTTAAGAGGTGCAGGCTGGCTTTAAGTCTAGCTTTAATTAGTGCTAGCCTCGCATGAACTTGGGCTCCTTGCTGAGTGGGCAGCATCTTTTGCTCTGGGCTGCAGAACTCTATCATGGCAGACGATACAAATTTTGTATGCAGCCTGCATCACCTCCGTCAAGTGCAGGGTAATCGCACATCACCTTCCCGGTACCAGATAATGGCCTTTATCAAACCTTTAGCCCCTTAAGTCTACACCTGACAGCATCCAACTATTGTTTAAATTATTTCAGTGTTTTCATACGTAGTACATACCTTGACAGCTGATTCATCTGCTACTGGCATCTATTTTAAATTTGCCTTTTGCTGCATTGAAATGGTGTTAGCCTGAACCACAGATCCTTAAAATCCTGATGCAAGTGTGACAATCCTGATTCAAATGCAGAGAAATAGGACCAGTGGAGTTTTCTTGTAGAGAGCTGGCACCAACACAATAGGCCTAATGGTCTCCTTTTCTGCTGTAACCATTCTATGAATTAATGCCCACTTAAGGGCCTGATCCTGCTGCCACTGATATTCACCTAGCATTGCTGGGGAACTCGCCCTGTGGGGAGCCCTGAAAAGCGTGGACTCCTCCAGGGGGAAACCTTGTTTAAAGGCAATCAGTGCCTGATTGAGGGACCTGGCACCTGGAAATGTGAAGAGGGGAGGGACTGCTGAGAGCCACTCACCTGTCCTTGCTGGCGCTGCCGCCTCTATTAAATACTGCCGTGTGTTTCCAATGTTTTTATTTTTGCCTTTTCATTTAACATTTTATTAACAAGTTTGAGGACACATAAACCTCTGGAAGAGGTCAGACTCCACGGCCACTGCTCACTGCTCCTTCAGCTCCTGCAGGTGGCAAATTGCAGACTTTACTGTAACGGCGGAGGTGATATTGTCAGCCCAAGCTCCTCAGGCCACTGTTTTCATGCAAGATCCACAATGCCAGATACTGACTGCCCTCCACTTCATCTTTGTTTTCCCACAGAAGGAGGTGTATTTGGTGTGTTGGCTGATCTCAATCTTTTTCGCCATCTTACGGAGTGAGGCTCCATAATCGTTTCCATATTTTCCCACAATCTCTTGGTGCACTTCGCCATCTTCCCGGATTAATGAATTGTGTTTAGTTCTTTTATAATTAGATCTTTTTCTACACTTAGTGATTGAGGGGAAGTGAATCAGCAGGGGTATGACAATAGTCTGCACCAGAGAAATCCCATCACAAAATCCACAGAGATAAGAATATAAATATAGATAACTAGCAAACACACAGATACAGTTCTCAGATTCATACCATAATTTTTTTGATCTCCACAGGTTGAAAGGGCTGGATAGTTTATACCTAAATTTTACACCATCACAGTGGCACGAGATCGCCGATTTTGGTAAAAACTTTCTGAATTCTCAACTCAATTCATCAGGTAATGTGTTCATTTTATTTTTCATTTTTGCCCACAAATGCTTTAAAGAATAAATTGAATTACTCCTTTACAAAATTCCATTCAATGTCATGTTGTAGGATATGCAGTGAGATATTTTAGTGAGACAAACTTGAAATTATTGGAGAGAAATAAGATTCTGGAGAAAATACTTAAATTTAAATTTCTACTTTAGAAGGATGCTGAAAATGTTGATATTTGATTTCTTCTACCTTGTGAAGAGATATTGAGGCTGACTGTCTCCATTGCTGCACTTGGAAAATGCTTACTTTCTGGATGCTGCAGAGTATTTGGAGGCAAATACTCATTGTGGTAGGTCTCTGCCCACAGCAGGTTGTCTAGGATCCCCAGAGTTTCTTAGACAATGCTGCCATGTAAATGAGGCAAGGTGAGGTGTTCCCTCTTACTAAGTGACCCAGACACATGGATAGCCCAAGAAGCCTGGTAGTGGGGATTCCACTGAGCTCTTTCTCAGTCCAGGAGCAACACAAAGATGGTGTTGGTA
Organism: Carcharodon carcharias; assembly: GCF_017639515.1. Taxonomy (NCBI): domain Eukaryota; kingdom Metazoa; phylum Chordata; class Chondrichthyes; order Lamniformes; family Lamnidae; genus Carcharodon; species Carcharodon carcharias. Next base: position 40,682,878 of record NC_054481.1, on the reverse strand, counting down.
CATTGGAAAATCCCATTTTTCTTTCAGTGGGAATCAGAAGCCTTCAGTTGCACTCTTCTTATTTCCAGCAAAGGGCTGTGGAGGAGACAAGACAGTTTAATGATGCAAGTCAGAAATCCAGGTGAAAGGTGGCATTTCAAGACATGAGCACTTGGGAATATTGGGCTTGAAAATGGTTTGCCTGGTGCAAGCAGCTGCATTGAGGGCTACCATTGCTTTCAGGGGATGCAGTAAATCTCTGGTCACACTGTGCTGCTGGTACAGCATTCCTGCAGTAGAATTGCACATGCAGATGAGCCCCCTGTGTGCGCTGGAAAATCTTGAATGGAAGCTGTCCAGACATCACACAGCCAAAATGGCTGATGCAATGCTATGATTGGAAATGTGGACGAGGCAGGGATAAGATATTACACGTAACGGTTTGAGATAAATGTATGTTTGATAGAGGTTGGGAATGTTTGGCTTGCAATGTGGAAATGAGTGCAGTATTGAGCCATTTACAGTAAGGTCAAAATGCAATGGGAAAGGGTTTTAATTGGGAGTGAGTTTTGGCAAATTGGCTGCTCCAGGCTATTTTAACCCTGGGGCTCATTTGCATCCCACTGGCCTAATATCCAGCCAGAATTGGGTGGAAAAGGGCCACTGGTTAACCTCGCACAACCTGGAGAAGGCTTTTATGGATGTTATGTGGCGAGGAGGGTGTTTGTGCAAGGTCTTGTGAGTTTACAAGTGGGAGAGGGTGGTTGTTGGTGTGTCCTGAGTCTTTCCTTCTGAGACCTTACTGATAAGGGTACTCTGGTCCTCTTGGCCCAACAAAGGGAAGCTTAAAATGTAACTTTTGTGATCTTGAGTCTTTAGAACGCCTTTATTTTTACAATATTTATCTGTGGGTTGTGAGCTTCACTGGCATGGTCACCATTTACTGCCCATCCCTAATTGCCCTTGAGAAGGTGGTGGTGAGCCATCTTCTTGAACTGCTATAATCCATGTGGTGTTGGTACATCAGCAGCTCTGTTAGGAAAGGTGTTCCAGGATCTTGACCCAATGATAACAAAGCAGCAGCGATATAGTTCCAAGTCAGGATTATGTATGGTTTGGAGGACAACTTGCAGACGGTGTTTCCCATGTGTCTGCTACCCTTGTTCGTCTAGATGGTAAAGGTCACAGATTTGGAAGGTGCTGTCAAAAGGGCCTTGGCCAGTGGCTGCTTTGTGTCTTGTAGATGGCTCACAATGTTGTTGCTGTGGTCCAGTGGTGGAGGGAGTAAATGTTTAAGGTGGTAGATGGGCTGCCAATCAAGTGGGCTGTTTTGTCCTGGATGTGTTGAGTTTCTTGAGAACTGCTGGAGTTGTACTCATCTAGCCAAGTGAAGAGCATGCCATTACATTCCTGACTTGTGCTTGTAGATGACAGACAGGCTTTTGGGAATCAGGAGATGATGCAGTCTCCTTCCAGCCTCTGATCTGCTCTTGTTGCCACAGTATTTATATGGATGATCCAATTCAGTTTCTGGTCAATGGTGACCTCCAGGATATTGAAGGCAGGGGATTCAGAAATGTAATGCTGTTGAACATAAAGGGGAGATGATTAGATTCACTCTTGTTGAAGGTGGTCATTGCCCGGCACTTATGTGGTGCAAATGTTTTTTGTCACTTCTCAGCCCAAATCTGTATATGGCTCAAAGTGGACATGGTCTTCAGTATCTAGGGGTTTCATCAGCAAACATCCCCACTTCTAACTTGCTCCTTACTGGCTCTCTCATGGAATGTATTAAAATATTATGCTGTAAAATGTAATTTACAGCACTGAGAGAACTATTGTAATCTCAGAGGATCGCAGAATGCTCCATTACTGTTTGATAATTGTATAAGGAATTTACTCTTGTGTAGATCTGAATAGGTAACAATATTGAACTTTGTGTTATAGGTTCCATAGGTATTCCATGTGCTTCTAACACAACTGGAATCCGTGACTGGCTATGGAAGAACTTTAATAAATTCGTGGCACAGGTTCCTTACACAGACTTATTACTTCTGAACAAGAAAATCTCTGTAGTAAGTAATTTACATTTTACCATGTATAATACAGATACCAGGCAGACACTGGACATGGATGCCTAATTTTAAATTCCCTGGACTTGTTGTTTTAGTGGATTTAAACTAACACCTTAGTATTAAATAATGGCTTTTGCTATCTGCAGTTTGAAATACTGGACTTTCTGAGTGCACCGCAACTTTCTGGGCTGACTGTAAAGTCACTGGATAACATATCTCACATCAATATGATCATTGACGCCCTTGGCAAAAGAAGTTTCACTGACTTGACCAACTACTTTACCCAATTTGTTAACAACACTCACATGGTAAGATTATTTCCCTTTAGTCTTTGGATGGGTTTGGCTTATCTGTTAACTTTCAAATTGATTCTATTATATGTAGTACTTTTAAATTTGAGTTGTTACACTTCCCCGTCAGTGAACATTTGAATGGGAAGAAAAAAGAACTAATGCTTTTCTGATGTGCACACAAATAAAATTACAATTTTGTTTTACTTAATTCTCAGAAGATTACCAAAATAAAAGGCAAAAGAAATTTTGGAAGTTGTTAGAATTTTATAGCTTTAGCACTGATTACATTTTACTGAAGTCAAAGCAAAAGTGCTAGCCAGAATTTAATGCTTTGGGCATTCCTCTGAATTATGTTACATCACAGCTTGTGGGTTGATGTGTGGAAACATTTTAAATTTCAACTGACATCACTGTGGACAGTGACAATAAATGGAGTAGATTTTGACTCTGTGCAATAGTGTGGAGTAGTGACAATCTGTTTCATACCTCTCCCCATTTTCCATGAGAGCCCATGCAATTAAATTTGCGAGTTATAAAATGGGCTTCCATATTTTACACTATCACTAAAACTCAAGATCTACGCCAGTTTGTGGTGGTAACTGCAATGTGTACCTATTATTGGTACAATAATAGGATCTACAGCAACAGAGAAAACAATAGAACGTTCCCCTACACAGATGTAACAAAGAAGTATTTGCAGTTCTTTCTACTTAATCTACTAGTTAACACTTATGGGAATAGTGAAAAAATGATTACCAAATTCAGCAACAGTGTTTAATGGGATAGATATAAGATGTATTTTGCTAAACTGTAGGAAATACCAGAGAGGAATGATCATATTTGTCTTCTGGGGATAAATTTTCAATTCCACTGCCTAAGGAAATATTGGCAATGCAGATTGCCCAGCCTTTATAGAAATGAAATCAATGGAATGAAAATCAGGTAGGTACTATAAAAGGCATATCATTTGATTTGCAGTTTGCAACTTGAGCAGTGAAGATGAACATCTATTTCCAATGTATTTCACTTTCATGCAAATTGCCACTGTACCGTCAATGAATCAACTTAACCTTTTGTTTTAGATTAACATTACAACCATTCAAGGCATGATAAGAGACACATTGCTGAGTGGGATTACGCAACTGTTGAAACCCCAATTTGTAAGATTTAACACCACGGATTACACTGAGTGGTTCCAGAACAGATTACACTTGCTGCTGCCCAGTATCACAGCCAAGGAGCTGGCCACTATACCCAAAAATATATCATGTGCATCATATCGAGCCATGTGAGTATAAAATGCACATCATACAGGGTTTGTTGATGGGCAACCTTCTTAGCTTCAGCAACTAAAAAACACACTGAACACTTTGGGCTGGATTTTACAGAGTGTGGGGCTCCCCCCAATTTAATTCCCACCTCTGAGCTGTCAGCCAAACAAATCGGCAGAGAAGACAGACATACTGCTGATTCACAATCAGCCAATAAAGTCAAGATCCATCCCACTGTCTTTATTTTGAATTAGATAATTCAAATTCCATTTTGAGACTTTGACTAATGTATTTTAGGCATAGAGATCACTAAAAGTGGCCCAATCTAGTTTATTTATCCAAGAAACGTTTTACCTGCAAATATTGTTTCAGTGCACCGCTATGGGAGCCTGGAAGTGATAAAAATGGTGAATTGGGGTGTCTGCTACTGATGACTTCTGGTGTGGCTGCACCCATCACCATACCTGTAGAGACAATAGTGCTGGATTGCCATGCATATGCTAGAAGCCTGTAGACTGGGCACATAGATGATTTGGTGCCTGATCTACCATTTTTGATATCACAGATTCTGTTAATGCCCTCATTTAAATATGTACAGCTGGACATGTGGTATAAATAGTGTGTGGTTTTAAAGGCTTGAAGTAAAACAGCTGAAGGCACTATCCTGCCATGGGATCTGTTGATCCACTAAAATATAGTTGGCAGTTATAATATAATCGAGTGATGGGAGGAAATATGTTTTGAAAGTAAGGAGAAAGAAAGACACAATAAGATTTTATGAGGGAATTCTCCATTTTGGGGTAAAGTTCCAGTATAGCAGGACTTTTGTCCCTCTGAATCTGCCTCAAAACCTCTGTGCAAGGTCAATAAATTCCATCATTGATGCAATGGTAATGCTACTGCTGTACAGAAGGGATGATGAGGGGATTTTAAAGGGGGAAAAAGTGTCTCAAAGTGGCAGAAAGACTCCAACAGAGTACTCCAGACTGTACTTTATGGGGCGCAGGTCGGGAGTGAGCTAGTGGCCGCTTTGTCAGCTGGCCCCCAGAGGCATTTAATGGCTGTTGGGCCTTTAATTCACTTGAGGTGAGACTCCCACGCCTATCTGGGGAGGAAGTACCACCTCTGAGAGCTGTCAGCCAGTCAAATAGGAATGGTGGCGATTGCTGGGATTGCATCCAGTCTCCAAAAGTGACCGTCAGTGGAGCCAGATGTGAAGGTAGGTTTAGTGGTATGGGGGAATATCTCACCGGGGGCAAGTGGGTCCAGAGGGAATGGAAAGACCTTGGGGTGGGTGGGTCCGATGGCAACAGGGGACCCGTAAATTAGGCATGCGCCCCCCGCCCCCCAAATCCCCCCACCTTAACTGGTCCACCAGCTCAAGCAGTGAAAAGCTGTCAGCCTGCATACATGAAGTGGGCCTCTCCTGCCACGGGTTAAATCCCAGTGATGGCAAGAGGGGGCCCTTAAGTGGCCATCAATTATCTCCCAGGCAGGTGGCTGTCCTGAGACCTCACCTGCCACTGGTAAGATTGAGGTGGGGGAAGGTAGGTAGATGCTGGGAACACTGTCTATCGCATCGGGCCTAATTTTAGAGCCCCATGCTACCTGCCAACATGCTCCTGGGGCACTGTAAATCCAGCCCTTTGACTGAGAACCAAGTTTCGATTGGAAGTAGAAGAAGTCTTACCTCAGTTCCTTTACCTTGCTTACTGCAGACCCACCATTGGACAGCTCTAGCAAGTGAGAATAAATTGAGTGGACAGTACGGAAACCTACTGGGTCCCAGATCCAGCTGCTCCACTTCCACATTCATGAAGTGTATGGCTAAGGAGTGGCAAGCTGTGGTCCCAGCAGGGGCAAGTGAAATACATTTCTTTCAGCATGACAGGCCTCATTACATAATTTTTATGTAATCCTTCATTGTATAATCCTGCCTGAATTCAGACAGGATTATGAAGAAATCCTTCCAAATGTAGAGGACTAGATAGACATTTCATGTGGAGCTCCATGAGTTGTAAAAGGTAAAGAGGGCTACCAAAAAAAAGGACAAACTAAATGTTGTTTTTCATCTAGAAACACAGAATACAAAAACAAGGAGGTAATATTGAACTTCTCCAGACCTTGGTTAATTTTTTGATGGAATATTGTATCCTTTTTGAACACCCTATTATAGGAAGGATATGAGGATAAATAACGTGATGGTAGCCTTGGCTACTTTTTAAGATTATATTTTGCCAATAGCATTTATAGAACAGTCTGGTATCAGTGTATATAGTTTTATTACAAAAACATTTCTAATGTCCCCAGTTACTCATTTACTCAGGGTTTTAATTAGAGCAATATTGAATCATGCACTGGAATGCATTGTCTGAGAGTATGGGGAGACTGACTCAACTGTGGCTTTGAAAAGAGAATTAGATAAGTACCTTAAGGGAAACAAACTGTAAGATTACGAAGGAAGGGCGGGGGAGTGGGACTAGCTGAGTTGCTCTTGCAGAGAGCTGGCCTGGAAGCAATAGGTTGAATGGCCTCGTCTGAAACCATTCTATGATTCTGTGAATGTACTGCTGTTTTAAATGAATTGCTTTTAGTTCTTCTAAAATTGAATCCTGCCTTCTCTCTAGATTTAGCGATAGGGGGGATATCAATGAGAAAGGTGTGTGACTGAGGTCTGCACCAGAGAAAAACCTACAGCGACATTTGTGATTAAAAATGTAGATGACTGACATACACACAAATTTACAGTTCTCAGATTCAAACAATATTATACTATACTTTTTTTGTCTCAATAGATTGAAAGCACTGGATAATTTATACCTGAATTTTACACAGTCACAGTATTATGAGATCTCCATTTTTGGTAAAAACTTTCTGAATTTCCAATTCAGTTTATCAGGTAATGTATTCATTTCTCATTTTTGCCAATAAATGCTTCATAGAATAAATTGGATGGCTCCTTCACAAAATTCCATTTAATGTAATAGTGTGGAGTATGTAACGAGGTGTTTTAACATGGATCAAACCTGATGCTGTTGAAGAGAAATGATTGTGAAATAAAATTTAAATTTCTCTACAAGAAGGATGCTGAAGATGTTTATTTTTGATTTCTTCTACACTGTAGGGAGATAATGAGGCTCATTGTCCACATTGCTGCATGTGGAAATTGCTCAGCTCCTCAGCAATTGGGGACAGAGACAATGTTGTATGTTGTCTAGGATGTCCAGTGTTTCTTAAAATAGGTCTAGACTAATGCTGCCATTTAAATGAGGCAAGGCCACAAATATTGAGTCACCCAAACAAATGGAGGCCCAAAAAGATCTGATGGTGGGGCTTTCAATGTGCTCTTTCATTTCCTACCTTTGCTCAGAAAGAAGAGTGGAGGCATTAAACAGGAAATTAGAGATGCATGTAACAAAGGTGCTACCATATTCATGGGTGACTTTACAAACAGAACAGCCAAACCAAATTAGCAATAATACTGTGACAGATGAATTCCTGGAGTGTGTATGTGATGGCTTTTCAGACCAGTACGTCGAGGAACCAACTAAGGAACAAGCTCTCCTAGATTTGGTATTGTGCAATAGGAGGGAGTTAATTCATAATCTTGTTGTGCGGAGACCTTTAGAGAACAGTGACCATAATATGATATAATTTTTCATTAGGATGGAAAGTGAAGTAGTCTGATCCAAAACTAGGGTCCTAAATCCAAACAAAGGAGACTATGAAGGCTTGAGGTATCAGTTGGCTAAGATAGGTTGAGGGGGGACTTCATTAAAAGGTATTAAAAGGTGGATAGATAATGGCTAATATTTAAGGAACAAATATATGCATTGCAACAATTATACATGCCTTTCTAGCGCCAATGCGCAGCAGAAAAAGTGGCCCAGCCATGGCCAACAAAAGAAATTAAGGATAGGATAGTATTATATCCAAAGATGAATCATGTAAAGTTGCTGGAAAAAGTAGCAAGCCTGAGGATTGGGAACAGGTTTAGAATTCAGCAAAGGAGTGCCAAGAGATTGATTAAGAGGGGAAAAATGGAGTATGAGAGTAAATTTGCACTTCCTGCACACGTGGTCGCCCTGGACTCTGGAAGTGACCCTGACTCTGCACATTGCCCAGGAAGAGCGTTCCACATGGCCTAGCTGCCCTGTCATGACTTATCCTTAAATTGCTCCTTTTACTTTTACTTCCTTCAGATGCAGAGAAAATTACAGGCAGTAGAAATACTCATCAGGTCCTACTTAGCAAGGCTGCTGCTCTTCATTCTGAGCAAAGGTAGAAAATGAAAGGATGACCTTCCTTCTTCACTGAACTCTCTCATTCACCAAACTCCAACTTAAGCACAGTGCAGCCCAAAGCGGTGCAGGTTGGATTGATAATGTGGACCACACATATCCAGTGCACAAATTTGGTGCATCAGTCATTAAAGATCAGGTGTTGCAAGGTGTGATCTGAACCTGCAATGATTAAAGAGCCATTTAACAATTTGAAGAGGAGGTGTTTTTCAATGTGTTTAGTTTAGGCACAGTTGGTGGAAGCACTAATCTGCGTTTTTGGAGGTGTTTGCTTGCCTTTGTCAAAATGCAGCCAAGGAAGATAGAGAACTACCTGACCCAGTATTGGGAAGTTGTTGCCGTACCTCCCGATCTGAAAATGTCAGTGAGCTTGGACCTCATGACTTCCACCTAAGCTTCCACTGCAGTATTTTAACGTCAGGAGGATTCTGCCTGTGTTGCAGTGGTAGCTGGGACAACAGTCATCAAACTATCCATCACGATTGGTCCGCCAGTGCTGTCATGGTGTTGGCCACCATTTCCATGCTGGGTAGGATGTGATACAAACTTTCATGATGCCTTCTGCCACATTGGAACTGGACTCCTTCATGTTTCTTAGCACTGACAGAAGGTTGTCTGACAGGCATGTCAATAGACCAAGCATCTTGTGTCTTCAGCGTTCTCCTGTATACCACCTCATTGAAATTCTTATGAGTACCCTGCAAACAGAACTCCACTATGATCTTGTTCTCTGGGGAGCTGGCACATGAGCTGTGCTTTCCCTAGCCAGGCTGCAGCTCACTCCCACCTGGTGACTCACCATGTGCAGATTGCGACTCTGTACTAGTTTTTAAAGTTCATTTGAGTGCTAGTACCTGCAAGTGTTAGATCAAGTTAGATAGTGCCTCATCGTCACTGTCCTGGGGTTCCTTTTCCTGTTCTTCTAGCTGTCAGGGCAACAGGACTTGTGCATCTGAAAGCATATAAGCAGAAGGGGAGGGTTGAGGTGAGAGAAGGCGGCAGCAAATTTCAAGGGCTCTGTCACCTCTGGGCTCACTGCACCATATGGTCTGCAAACGTGGTTGCAGAGTGTAGAGGCCACACACAGCATGGAACAGAGAGAAGCAGTGTGGGATCTGCTCAGGCTATTACTACAATTATTCAAATGAGTTGGGTACACCATGTTTGTGTGTTTCCCACCAAGAACTGAATGGGTATGGCCAGGTCTCGAATTCTGACACAAGTAATAGTGCAATAACATTTCTAGTCCATTGTATCTACATGGCACATGATCTCAAGCAGCATCTCCTCTGGGGATGGGGATGGGGAAAAATCAGGACGCACTCTTGTATGAAGTGGGAGCTCCCCACTTCAATTCTCTGAGTCACCCGGTTATTGGGAAGTGGGTGAAGGCAGAGAGGAAAGCAGTTGATCCATGGTCATACCATCTGAAACCTCTACTTAGTGACACATATTTCTGGATGAGGGTGAGGAAGGAGTTCGGAGGAGGGCACAAGTCAGTCACTTAATGTCATCCTCTGCGGGGCCAGATTCCAGGGGCTCTTTCACTCTGGGCCCATGATCTCAAGCAGTATCGCCTCCAGGGCAGATCATGGTTGTAGTCTGGAGTTCCCCACTTCGGTTCTCTGAGTCACTTGGTTGTTGTATGCTCATTTTTCCCTCAAGGAAAGTGTGGGCGGATGGTCAGTGATTGTGTAGCATTGTGCTTAGGTGATGTCTATCATAGCTGAACAGCTGGAGATCTGTGGAGGCAGTGACAAGTGGCATGCTGGCAGCTTTGTGAGGTATATGTGAGAGTGAGGTGCAGTATGCGAATGTTAGATATGAGAGTGGTGCAATGAGCAGAGTACATTGAGCACCGAAATTGGTGGTGTGGTGGGTAGGAGACATGATGATGCTTTCATTCACCTTGACCACCCATGTGTGAGATCATTGAACTTTTTTTGAACTTCTGCCATTTCCTGAGTGCCAGACTCTGCCATTAACCTCCCTGGCTCCCACTATCTCCTCAGGCTGGTGCAGGAAGACTTCCTACCCAACTGGGGAAATATAACATCCCTTCTGTGTCCACTTCACTCACAAGAGCTTCCAGACAACGTTGTTGAACTTGGGAGTGCACTGCCTTTTCTGCTGTGCCATTATGATTCCTGCAATCTTCCAAGTTGATTTTCCATTGGCCTTCAGTTGAGTTGTGCAACCTCCCTTTGATAGAGTGAACTTTTAAGAAGAGCAGGCTCAATGCATCATGTGGTCTGCAAGCATGGCTGGAGTATAGAGGCCACAGGCAGCATGGAGCAGAGCGAAGCAGCATGAGAGCTGCTTGTGTTATTGCTACAATTATTCCAAGAATTGGGTACACCATATGAGTGTGTCGCCACCTAGAACTGAGTGGGCATGGGCAGGTCTTGAATTGTGACAACCACATGCGAATAAAAGTACAATAAAATTATTAGTCCATTGTGTCTACATGGCACCTGGCACAATGTGGGGGAGAAGAAAATCATGTCTATTCCTTAAGATCCAAAGGAACACAGCTTGAAACTCATAGATGGAGGTGAGTTGCCCAATAACACACATTGGCAGGCAGCTCATCTCTTCCTCTCTTAATTGGGGACTTTCTGGTATCATTGGATTATTATGAGCAGTATCCAGGACAGAAGGAGAATTGTATTTACTTTATGCAAGAAGGAGAGGTGCCTACAATGGAACTTAAGGTATTCATGTAATAATAAAGTGTAACAAATAACTGTATTGTAACAGAACCATGTGTTTACTGTCTTATAATTAGATAAATAATTTGATTTGTGTATGAAATCATGCAGCTAACAACATTACCATTTTTCCTGCAGGTTCCTTAGGTATCGCATGTGTTGATGGCACTAATGGAACCCGTGAATGGATAATAAACAACTTCTTTAGATTCATGGCAGTATTTAACTACAGCGACTTCACTGCACTGAATAAGAATTTTTCTGGCGTAAGTCATTGAAACTATGGCATAATTTTTAATGAACATCTCACCAGATAGCGATTTCTGGGGCAGGATTTTCTGTTTCAGTTGGAACCGCAGTACCAGGGTCAATACAGGTCCTGACTCCACACTGTATCATGGCAGTCACCTGATAGTAATTTGGCCTGGATTGGTCAACAACAGCCCTAGGGCTCTCACGTCATCCAATTAAAAACAGTGAGTGGGCTCTTGAAGCTGGAGGGTCAACAGGATACCTTTCAGCAATGAAGGAGCAGCATCTATCATTGTAGGTAAGGGAGAGAGAGGGTGCCTCCATCTTGAGGCTTCATCTCAGCACTTAAAAAAGATTTGAACTGAAAAATAGCCACAGCTGCTGGACCACAATTGTGGAGAGGAAGTCCCTCTGCACAGTGGCCTGTGGCTGCAGCTGTGGCTAAGTAGCTGAAGGGGGTTCTCAGAGACATCCTGGAACACTGGCCCCGCAGTCTGCCGCCTCTCGGCAGTTGCTGTGTTTCTCACCCTGTGGGGGTCTGCAGGTCAACTGGAAAATTTCGTTGTTTTATAATAGACTGGTATTAAGATTTAGAAAAAGAATCCTAGGATTTTTCCTCCTGTATGTTTTCGCTTGGCCTCTTCATGATCCATGATGCCAGCTGAGGTCATTAGAACGAGGTATCCAAACTGACAGGAAGGCAGGAGACCATTTTGCCATCTTTCTAGCTCCTTTAGTCGAACATCGAATCTGGGGCTAATTAGCTTTTTAATTACCTTAATAAGCTACCTGCTGCTTCTGGGTAGGTAGCCGGTCAGTCCCCTATCTGGGTTTCCCGAAAATAACTTTGGGTGAGATGGTGCTGGCCAGTGGGGCAAAGTTATACAGCTGATTGCCTCAGTTCTTGGGGTGAAAACCCTGTCCCTAGTCTCCACCTATAATCTCAATTTCTTTTACATATTTTTGTGACTCATAAATATAACAGTAATTTAATTTGAGTATTGTTTGATTTTTCTTTAGTTTGAAGTGTTGGACCTGCTCAGCCCACAACAACTTTCTGCATTGACTGTGATCTCTGCATTGAATAACACAGACAAAATCAGCCTGATACTCAATGCCCTCACAAGCAGAAGTTTCAGTGACTTGACCAACTACATTACTCAATTTAATCGTGAAACACAAGCGGTAAGATAGGTTTCCTTTAGTCTTGGAATTTTTAGTGTCTATGGGCATAATTTCCACCTTTACCAGTGATTAAGCAGTAGAGATGTCCAATTCATTGTAGAATTTGCCCAATTTTCATCCCAATGATTTCCACTGGCTGAAAATTGGATAGGGTCTACAACGGGCTTAAAGGTGAAAATTAATTCACGTCTCAAAATGCTGCTGAGTTGATGTAATATTTGCCAACTTTTTTTTAAATGTTGAACTTCATCATGTATAGAACAGATCTTGGGGATAAAATTCAACTTTGGCAGAGGTACAAAGTGGATAGTCATGGACCGTAATTTCTATTGGATTCAAAATGGAAAACAAAATTGGGCGGGGTGTGTAACAGGATGCCAATTTGCTACTGCTATTTTAATTTTAAACCTTTATGGTTGAACTGACAGCAGGATATGCACTGGTTAAACTAGCATTTGTACCTGGAATCTACAGTTTGTGCTCAAAGTAACACCAATGATAGTCACTCACACAATGACACTCCCTAGGATTCTCTCCTTAATGCTGAGGTTCCAAGGATAGAAGACTTAGCACAGCAACATACTCTGATTAGCAGCACAGGAGTGAGGCATCAAGCCTGCATATCTGAAGTCCATGCTATTCTGTATCTGTGTGTCCATGTTCCGTGCCACTAAACCAGTGCCAAGATATTCTCACTTGGACCTCTACTATTGACCTTGCCATAACACCTAAGGCTGGAGGCAGGACCCTTCACTTACTTGGCATTAGTAAACGTCCATGTCACTAGGGCACTCATTATTATATTTAAGCCAGAAATTAGAGTGCAAGTGGGTTGGTAGGTTGAGGGAGCAGGGAAATGACTTTATTCCAACCACTTGGCAATAAGGCCGTTGAAAAAATGTTTTAAAGAAAAGTAATCCTACTCCTCTCTTGTGAGGTTGAGGCCTTGATCTGGTTCTGGACCTCCAATGGCTCCTGGATTGGCCTGTGTACCTAGGTATACTTGCACTAATAAAGTCCAATTAAAGGCCTGGGGTGGGCTTTGTCCTCAAGAAACATCATGATGTTGATGTGCTAGGTTGGGAACAGGCATATATTTAGGTCATGGGTTAGTTTTCAGTCATTTTAGTGATTAAGGCAGGAGTACAGACAAAGGGCCGCACATTTTGAGCTGGTATATTGTTATTTTTCATGTAAAGATGCCACAGTGGTTCTCACAAGGAATATATAAATCAGTCTATGCATCATGTTCTTCATTTCAGGTGAGCATTACAGCTGTTGAAAACACCAGAGTGAGACAAATAATGCTGAGCAGAATCATGGAGCTGCTGAAACCACAGTTTCCGAAATTTAAAACCATTGACTATATTGACTGGTTCCAGACCAAATTACATCTTCTGTTGCCCAGTATTACAGAAAATGAGCTTAACATCATACCCACCAATATAACCTGCAAAGCTTACCAAGCCATGTGAGTATATACCTAATGCTTTTGTAGTGATTTCAGCTCAAAGGCCAAGTGATTCATGTAGTTCAAATGATGCCTATGTGTCACTTCTGAACTGTAGCTTGTTGGTACGTGACATCTCCTGTTCTGTAGTCTATTTAGTTGATACCGTTTTCATTGGATAAACCTTTAAGGCAAGCTTTTAAAGATCTTTCAAAGAAAGAACTTACACCTTTCATGGTACAAAGCACTTCATAGCCTGGCCCTAAGCTCATCTTGAACTTCTATTAATTAAACATTTACATAAGGTCAGAGTCATTATGGCATAGAAGGAGACCATTCAGCCCATCAAATCTGTGCAAGATCTCCACAGAGCAATCCAGTCAGTCCCATTCTCCTGCTCTATCCCTTTAGCCTTGCAAGTTGACTTCCATTAAGTGCCCAGGCAATTTCTTTGTGAAATCATTGATCATCTGTGCTTCCATCACCCTCATTGGCAGCAAGTTCTAGGTTATTACCACTCGCTGCATAAAAAAGTTCTTCCTCACACAGCCCCTGCATATCTTACCTAAAACCTTAAATCTGTATTCCCTAATTCTTGTGCCATCAGCTAATGTGAGCAGTTTTCTTTGTCAGCCTTATCTAAATCTGTCATAATCTTTACTCCTCTATCAAATCTCCCCATAATCTCCTTTGCTCCAAGGAAAACAACCCCAGCTTCTCCAGTTCAACTATGCAGCTGAAGTCCTTCATCCTTTGAATCATTCTGCTAAATGTGCTCTGCATACTCTAAAGGACTATCACTTCCTTCCTGAAGCGTGGTGACCAGAACTGGATGCAATATTCTAGCTAGGGCTTTATAAAGGCTTAGCATCCCTTCCTTGCTTTTGTACTCAATACTTCTATTTACGAAGCTTTAAATCTCATAAGCTTTCCTAACCACTCTCTCACTATGTGCTGTCAGCTTCAAAGATCCTTGCACCTGAACCCCACCTATCCCTGCACACCCTGTACAACGGTGCCATTCAGACTATACTGCCTTTCCCTATCCCTTCTGCCAAAGGGCATTACCTCATACTTCTCTAAGAAATTTCATTTAGACTATGTCCTGCTGCAGTCGATTTGTATCATCCTCACTGTTTGCCACTTCTCCGAGTTTGATATAATCAGCAAATTTTGACATTTTACTCTGTATTCCAATATCTATACTACTATACCAAACAGAATATAAAAAAGCCATGGTTCCTAGCACTGATCCTTGGAGAACACCACTGTCTACCATCCTTTAGTCTGAAAAACAACCATTTACCATGACTTGCTGTTTTCTGTCCTTAAGTTGAATTTTTATTCAAGTTGACACTGACCCCTACAATTTTGTCAGCCACCCTTTTATGTGGTACTTTGTGAAACGCTTTCTTAAAATCCATTTTGAAAGCATCCATTTTGAAAGCATCTACTGCAGTCCCTTTATCAACTTTCTGTTACTTCATCAAAAAATTCAATGAGATTAGTGGAGCATGATCTGCCTTTTACAAACCCATGCTGGCTATAAATAATTAACTCAAATCTCTCCAAGTGCCTGTTAACTTTTCTCTCCCTATAATCTTAAATTCTTCTAAAATCTTACTCACCAGTGGCATTAAACTGATTGGCTTGTAGTTACTACGGCTGTCTTTACACCCTTTCTTGAATAAGGGTGTCACATTTGACACTCTCCAATCCTCTGGCACCTCTGTTGTATCTGGCGAAGGTTGAAAGATTATGACAAGCTCTTCTGTTAACTCCACTCCTGCCTTACTTAGCAACCTGGGATTCAAGCTATCTGGACCAAGTGATGTATCCACTCGAAGTATAGCCAACTTTTCCAGTACATCCTGCCTCTCAACTTTCATCTGTCCATTACCTATACTATGTCCACTTCTATAGATATTTTGTCAGATTCCTCTTCCCAAACACCAATGCAAAGTATTCATTAAGTATTCTAGGCTTGCCCTGCACCTAGCATATATCACCCTTTTTGTCTCTAATAGGGCCTACCTTGCCTCTTACTACCTACTTGCTACTGTAAATAGTTACTATTGCATATATTCTGGTAGAAGACTTTTGGGTTCCCTTTTATGTTGACCGACATTATATTCTCCCTTTCTCAATCATTTTTTCCTCTTCGCTTCCCCTCTTAACTTACAGTATTTGACCTGGTTCTCACTTGAGGAATTAACTTGACATGCATCATACACTCTTTTTTTGTTTCATATTCTCTATCTCCCTTGTCATCCAAGAAGCCTTAACTTTGGTTCCCCAACCTTTATCCATTGTTGAAATGTATGGGGCCTGTACCTGAAACATGAGCATGAGTGCAAGTTTCATATTTTTGGGTTAGATTTCTGCAGGGATTTTTCCACTCATCCAACATAATCTAGGTGGAAAAACTGCAGAAACCCTGAAAAGAACAAAATGGCCAAAATGAAACAAAGTTTCCACGGTCCCAAGCACTTAATGTTTTTGAGTCAATGTTGTTACGATACCCATAGAGACTGATAACCTTTAAAAGATATGAAGTTCCAGTGACCAATGCAAAGAATCACATTTTAAGACTTTTATGATAAAAAAAAACTAAAATCAATATTGACTAAACACTTTATAGGCAACAAACACACTAAATTACAGAAAGGTATTCCCATTAGCTTCCTAACACAACTGAAAACCCCAGACCATAGATATACATTTCGTTGCACTCTAAGCAGAAATGTAGTCTTGTGTATAAAGTTCCAAGCTCCCCTCACCTTTAACAGATCTTTTCTCCCTGCCCCACCCAGGTGAATCTTCCAGTGTCCTTTTAAAAGATAGTCCCTTCATTCAAGATCAACTCAGCATAATCAAATAGACTGCCAT
Organism: Carcharodon carcharias; assembly: GCF_017639515.1. Classification (NCBI taxonomy): domain Eukaryota; kingdom Metazoa; phylum Chordata; class Chondrichthyes; order Lamniformes; family Lamnidae; genus Carcharodon; species Carcharodon carcharias. The sequence continues at coordinate 40,666,472 of NC_054481.1, read as the reverse complement.
TGGCAAAGCGCTCTCTGGCGACTACTTTGTCTTTAATTCTCCACAAGCCTCGCCTCTTCACCAGGAATCACTTCTTGATGATTAACCCAAAAAATTATTCTGTTTGGTATAGTTGCACCTGTTGTGCATCTTCTTCCCTAAATCTCTCTGCCTAATTGACTCTGAGAGTCAGTGAGTCTGTCTCATTCCTTGGGTCCAGGTGTTAAAACTTGTACCTTATTTCCAAAAAGTTTTGACCTGGGCCTCTGTTCCCATGGCTACCAGATCATATGAGCTATCTCTGGGCAGATTTCGTAGGAGGTCATATCTCCCTCTCCAAACTACTCCATTTTACCTTGAGTTAAAGTTTAAAACATAACCATCTTATAAGGTCCAGCTTTTGTAACAGTGTTGCTGCTGGGCAAGAAACAGGCACCAGCGAATGCACTAGCTGTTTTTATGCATGTCTGATTTCCCTTTTCATTGAAGTCTCACCAGGCAGGGTACAAATGGGCAGCCAAATTTCTGATTACCGTTATCTGGAAGGTAGGAAATTAAAATCAATACCATTTTTATACATTTGGGGAATATGGATCCAGATTGTTTCCTCATCCAAAGCATAGCTCACACATGCATACTATTTTTAAGCTATTTCTGCATTAAAGAGATGAACGCACAGTGCAAAGTTCTTGATTTCTCTTGAGCCCTTTCAAGTACTAATTCGGTAACTGATGCCAAAAAGCCTTCCCTTTTAATGTTCAGCAGGGATTATGCAAGGGCAGAATTTTCCCCTCACAAAATTAAAATGATACACAGCAAACGTTTCATTTTTGAGTGTTCACTCAATAAACCAAAAGCTTATTATTTGTTCGATCGATGTTGAACACATCAATATTGTATATTTTTGTGCTTATAGAGTGGAAGAACTGGACAAGTTATATCTAGATTTAACAACAGAACAACGAGAAGATATTTACAATTTTATTATAGATTATCTGACTCACCAACTTGATTCAACAGGTAATATACATCCAACTTTTTGTCCAGTGCTGGTAGACTTGCATGCATTCAACATCAACTTGTCCATCAGTAGAAGAGTTGCTATTATTATTTATGAAACATACAGTGATGGAGCTTACTTAAGATTCTTAGCATCGGTGAAACTTTACAGAATTCAGAACTGGAACTGCGACTTGTGTAACTTTGTTTCCTTTTCAGCAAAGTGCTTTTCTCCAACTGTTAGCTCCCCACTCCTAGCTCCCTCATGAAACCTGCTCTAGCAGGGTGGGACAATCACCTGTACTTCTGTGATAGAGAGAAAAACTTGGAAAAGAACATAAAAACATAAAGGAGCAGAAGTGGGTCATATGGCCCTTCAAGTTTGCTTTGCCATTCGTTAAGAATATGGCTGATCTTCGACCTCAACTGTGCTTTCCTGTCTCATCTCCATATCCCTTGATTCTCTTAGAGACCAAAAACATATCAGTGTCAGCCTTGAATACACTCAATGACTGAACATCTGCAATCCTATGGGACAGAGAATTCCAAGGATTCACAACCTTCTGCATTAAGACATTTTTGCTTATTTCAAGCTTAAGTGGCCGACCCCTTATCCTGATACTATGCCCAATGTCCCCTCTAAGATACCATGTTTGCAGTGTTTTAAAGTACTGTGCACTTAAATGAGTAAGCCAAGTACAACAAAAAACAATTAGAAGTGATGTTGCTATGCCCCTAGTTTGAGACACTCCAGTCAGATGAAACAGCTATCAGAATCTTCCATGTTTTAATGAGATCACCTCTCATTCTTCTAGCTCTAGAGAGTATAGGTTCATTCTATTGAGCCTCCCCTTGATAGGGGGAACATCAGAGGTTCCGTGGCAGGGGGCTGCTGTTCGATGAGGGAGTTGCTCAGGCAGCATTGCTGAATCCATGACATAGGTGTTGACACTCTCACATCCTAGGTTCGAAAAACCCTCACTTGAACATAGCTGGTGGGTTTCACGAGGGTTGAGAAACCCGCCCTACCGCAGTTAAAGTAAAAAAACTGAATAACAATCAAGCTTGGAGTCTCGTTAACACACTTAAAGTGCAACCTGCCTGCTTGGTGCGGGTAGGTTACCCACTCTCTTTTCCACGTCAGTTAAGTGGGCAGGTTGGAGGCTAGTTTGCATTAGGAATCTTTAACTACCAACAACCCCACCCCCCACCCACCAAAACTTGCCATTTTGTGTTAAAATTCCCCCCCCCCCCAATAAGTGTCTGGACCAAGAAGTAACAAACATTCAAACATTCATCTCAGCTATGGCAGGTGGTTTGAGATTTCAAACTTGTACTGAATGTTGGATAAGCAATCACTTTGGGAAGCCAGAGTTTCATGGCTACCTGCCACTTCTACTTTGAGTTTAGTTATTGATGGTGAACAACCTTTTTTAAGATTCAATAAACTTTTAATTCAGTTGGAGATACCAACTTAACAGTGAAGTATACAATTAGACAATAGATTTAAAGTACTGATGGAGCAAATGCGCTTCAAGCTATATATGGCTGATTCTCAGATCAGGCACTCCCAGGCTGCACCAATGTAAAACTGTTGGTCTTCAGTCCCTGATTCTCTGTCCATTTAAATTTATACATGAAAGAAATCAGGGGATGGAGGCCTCTAATCTCTCAATATCACTCCTTCCTGGGTGTGCACTGTTGTGGAGTACCTAAAAGACACGAAGCAGAATCAACCATAGGTAGATTCAGCTGTAGTTCTTTATATAATACAATGTGCACAAAGGAAAAGCTCTTTCTCTAAAAGGCAACTCGAAGTTTCACAGCTTCTGTTGATTATGTACACCATCTTTTAGGGTAACTCGTTATTAAGTCAAAAGGTTCCTATCTTGTATGCCTAATTGTTACATCCATAAGTGCAAGTGAGTTTACAACATAAACACGGAATGACCTATTCACTATCTCCGTAGTTCCAGTGCAATTTGTACAACAATCACGGAACGACTTGACAATTAACACAAACGATGTTCACAGTTCACTTCAAAACATATAAACTTTGCTTATCTATCCTGATATTTTGCTGCTGTGACTAGTCATCTGCATATCTTGAACTTGAGGTCAAGTTATCGGTTTATTACAGTTGACCATTCATCAACTTATTTTATCCTGACCCAAAGGTCACCTTCCTTAGCTCATCACAAACTGGTCTATAGGCTAGTCATTTAACTTCCAGGCCTGGCCAAAAGGTCATATTCATTCTAATGTTTTTTATAACTGCGGATACTTTTAAAACCTATATCCACAACTTGGACAAGCCTGGGTAATCACATGATGCGTCTTGATATGTGTCTTCATGCACAGTGGTATCAGCCACTTTTATTTAACAAGCACTGATGTAATTAGTCTGTTTACTTTTCCAGGAACGGCGTGTACTGCTCGCACTAATGGAAGTATGTTTTGGCTCCTGATTAACTTCGGCAGATTCCGATCATTTGTCAGCTACAGCAAACTCCTAGCTCTAAACAAGAACTTCATTGGTGTAAGTTAACCAAATTACAGAGGAAAGTAATCAAGCTTTAAAATATTTTTACCAGGGCCCCATTGAGAGTTCGTTACAATATTACTGGCTGAGAATTGTCAGCCTGAATTTACATCCTCAAGGAAGGTAGTGGGAGTCTGGAAAATTCCCAGCTTGGCCCGCCTACCTTGGGAGTAAGTGCCCACAAGGTGGGATCTTCATTGTTAGGATGTGGGCCCGGACGGTAGTCAAGCCAAGCTGGGAAAAAGTTTGGAGGCAGCTATAGGAGCTGCCGGATGCTGAGGCGGGCCATTTGAAAGGTCTAGTTAAACTAAGAACATGAAGGCCCTCCAGCCCTCACCCGCCCCCCCCCCACACACTCCCCATGCCCCATCCATGCCACCTCATGCCCCCCCACCACCCCTCATGCCAAGCTATGCCCCTCCATCTGCCCTTTGGCCATGGGGGGTGGATGGTGGGGCATAGCTTAGCATAGGGCGCATGAGGGGCCCAGGAGGTGTGGGTGGGATGTGTACTTTGATATAGGGAGCATGAGGAGGACCTTTTGAATGAGTTTTAAAAGGTCCCCTCATGCAGTCTAGGGTTCACAAGTCCTTTGAAGGAGCCATGAACCATGACTCTTTAAGATCTTGGCTGACTCCATGAAAATTGCAGATGAGTAGGACAAGCTGTTTCCACAATGCAGCCAGCCAGATTGAGAGTGCTAAATGCAGACTTTTTACAGGAACCAGCCTGCACTCATTAAAGGCACTCCTGAAAATCAGACAGCCTGAGAATAGGGTTGGAAATCACAGAATTGGGATCCATCTGCCATTTTTAAAGAGCTCCCAAGTCATCCCCACCTGGTGAAAATCCAGGCCGTCAAGTCTGGAATGGACAGAAGACACACATTATTACCAAATGTTGTTGCACAGATGAAGGATCTTAGTCAGCTTCAATTGCTAGGTACAGTATTACCTTCATTCAAAACATAACCAAGTGCCCAGTGATCTTATGAAAGATTTTAGACAGTTCAGGAACTCAACTAAAATACCCAAGTGCCAACCATATGACTTATGTTATGGCACAATGGATGATAAATGCCAAGCTGCTCAAATCCCGGAGGGAAATTTGAAACAGCTGCCAAAACGGTTTTTGCAATTTGTATAGTATGAAGAGCAGTTCTGAAATCAGGAAATAATTTCCTCGACTACTTGTGATGATTTTACAGTAAAGTAAACATTCATTAAAAGAATAGAGGGAAAAAGAACACAATTACATTTCCACACAAGAATGGCTTTACACAGTAAACAGTTCCTCAAATCTTAACTATACCCCCAGAGATAGCCTTTCTCTTTTCTGTTCTGCAACTATCCTTATACATTTTAAAATCTATAGAAGTCCAGTAATTTTACCACATAGTGCTTTTTCCTTGGGGTGTCCTCTGAGGCTGACAGCAAAGGTTCTTCAGGTCTGGCCTTGTTCACATTGTCTTCTGGGAATTCTGACGAGCTACTGAAGCTAACTCCTCACAGAGGCTTCAGTATTTCCTTAAAAGTGGCCCTTCCCTTTGATCTCTCTATTATCTCAACCAGTCTCTTCAGAAATGCTTTCTTCCCAGAATTCATTAAATTGTTCTTTACTTTAGCTCTTAGACTTGTAAAAACAAACTTACCCTTTCTTTACCAGGAAAAACTCAGCAGGTCTAGCAGCATCGGCGGAGGAGAAAAAAGTTGATGTTTCGAGTCCTCATGACCCTTCAACAGAACTGAGTGAAATTAGGAGAGGGGTGAAATATAAGCTGGTTTAAGGTGTGGGGGGGGGCGGGGGGGGGGGGGGGGGGGGGGGGGTGCGGGTGGTGGGGGGTGGAGAGAAGTTGGGGGGGCAGGTGTGGTTGTAGGGACAAGCAAGCAGTGATAGGAGCAGATAATCAAAAGGTGTCACAGACAAAAGAACAAAGAGGTGTTGAAGGTGGTGATATTATCTAAACGAATGTGCTATTTAAGAATGGATGGCAGGACACTCAAGGTACAGTTCTAGTCGGGGTGGGGTGGAATAAGACTAACCGGGCATAAAAGGTATAGATTTAAAAATAATGGAAATAGGTGGGAAAAGAAAAATCTATATAAATTATTGGAAAAAACAAAAGGGAGGGGGAAGAAATGGAAAGGGGGTGGGGATGGAGGAGGGAGTTCAAGATCTAAAGTTGTTGAATTCAATATTCAGTCCAGAAGGCTGTAAAGACCCTAGTTGGAAGATGAGGTGCTGTTCCTCTAGTTTGTGTTGGGCTTCACTGGAATAATGCAGCAAGCCAAGGACAGACATGTGGGCAAGAGTGCAGGGTGGAGTGTTAAAATGGCAAGCGACAGGGAATTTTGGGTCTTTCTTGCGGATAGACCGCAGGTGTTCTGCAAAGCGGTCGCTCAGTTTGCGTTTCGTCTCTCCAATGTAGACGAGACCGCATTGGGAGCAACGAATGCAGTAGACTAAGTTGGGGGAAATGCAAGTGAAAGGCTGCTTCACTTGAAAGGAGTGTTTGGGTCCTTGGACGGTGAGGAGAGAGGAAGTGAAGGGGCAGGTGTTGCATCTTTTGCTTTTGCATGGGGAGGTGCCGTAGGTGGGGGTTGAGGAGTAGGGGGTGAAGGAGGAGTGGACCAGGGTGTCCCGGAGGGAATGATCCCTACGGAATGCCGCCAGGGGGGTGAAGGGAAGATGCGTTCGGTGGTGGCATCATGCTGGAGTTGGCGGAAATGGCGGAGGATGATCCTTTGAATGCGGAGGCTGGTGGGGTGATAAGTGAGGACAAGGGGGACCCTATCATGTTTCTGGGAGGAAGGAGAAGGCGTGAGGGTGGATGTGTGGGAGATGGGCCGGACACAGTTGAGGGCCCTGTCAACGACCGTGGGTGGAAAACCTCGGTTAAGGAAGAAGGAGGACATGTTAGAGGAACTGTTTTTGAAGGTAGCATCATCAGAATAGATGCGACGGAGGTGAAGGAGCTGAGAGAATGGGATGGAGTCCTTACAGGAAGTGGGGTGTGAGGAGCTGTAGTCGAGGTAGCTGTGGGAGTCGGTAGGCTTGTAATGGATATTGGTGGACAGTCTATCACCAGAAATTGAGACAGAGAGGTCAAGGAAGGGAAGGGAAGTGTCAGAGATGGACCATGTGAAAATGATGGAGGGGTGGAGATTGGAAGCAAAATTAATAAATTTTTCCAAATCCCGACGAGAGCATGAGGCAGCACCTAAGTAATCATCGATGTACCGGAGAAAGAGTTGTGGGAGGGGGTCGGAGTAGGACTAGAACAAGGAATGTTCCACATACCCCATAAAGAGACAGGCATAGCTGGGGCCCATGCGGGTACCCATAGCCACACCTTTTATTTGAAGTGAAGCCCAATGCAAACTGGAGGATCAGCACCTAATCTTCTGACTAGGTACTTTACAGCCTTCTGGACTGAATATTGAATTCAACAACTTTATATCTTGAACTCCCTTCTCCATCCCCACCCCCTTTCCGTTTCTTCCCCCTCCCTTTTGTTTCTTCCAATAATTTATAGATTTTTCTTTTCCCACCTATTTCCATTATTTTTAAATCTATACCTTTTATGCCCGGTTAGTCTTATTACACCCCACCCCCACTAGAACTGTACCTTGGGTCTCCTGCCATCCATTCTTAATTAGCACATTCATTTATATAATATCACCACCTTCAACACCTCTTTGTTCTTTTGTCTGTGACATCTTTTGATTATCTGCTCCTATCATTGCTTGCTTGTCCCTACAACCACACCCCCCCACCTTAAACCAGCTTATATTTCACCCCTCTCCTAATTTCACTCAGTTCTGTTGAAGGGTCATGAGGACTCGAAACGTCAACTTTTTTCTTCTCCGCCGATGCTGCCAGACCTGCTGAGTTTTTCCAGGTAATTCTGTTTTTGTTTTGGATTTCCAGCATCCGCAGTTTTTTGCTTTTACCCTATCTTTACCTTATTTCCTTATACCTTTTTACAACCTGCATATACTCCCTTTGAACTAAAACAACACGATTCAAAACTATTCCTGTTATTGCTTTATGTAAAAATCTGATTCAAGTTCCTCTTGGTTCATTAACATATCAAATCCACTGTTACAGTTGACTTTAGACCCTTGCCGTCACTCTAGCTCTTAATCCAATTACAGCCTGACTTCAAGTACATTAGAAAATATGCCAGGGTTATTACCAGAAGAAAAATATTACAATATCTTGCTTTCTTGACACTTAATCCCATTTGCATTCAAAATGTATGTTTGGTAATGTATAAAATACACCAACCATGCCATTCATACACAGTGTTCATATTCAGTGTTCACATGCTGTTAGAACTGAGTCACACTGAAGGAAAATGCAAGTCCAGATATATTTCCATTTGACGCAATAATCAGCATCTCATGATCAACACTGGGAGCACTGTATTAACCGTATAGATGCTAAGTCTTAAACAAGCATGGGCAGTTCACACCAGGGCCTTGAAGGCCCAGAGCTGCTTGAAGTCTCCAAGAGCATTGTAGTCTCCTCCATTAAAAACAGACAGCCATAGTTGCCTAGTAGCTGCACTTTGGCTTTTCAGCACCATGACAAAGCAACGTTACAGCAAACTGCCACAGAATGAAGGCATAATGACTGCTGCCAGGATATTGGGCATTGATCAGCATGATTTGCTACCTCTGATCACACAGAACGGATGTTGATGAAGTGAAATCCATTTTGGTTTTGGTATATTTCTGGGGGTATTCTCCTGATAGAAGGTTGAAAGGAGATTTGATGGAAGTGTCCAAAATCACTTGGGGTCTAGACAGAGTAGGTGGAGAAAACTGTTCCCTTTGCTAGAGGGTTCAAGAACAAAGGAAACTGATTTAAGACAATTGGCAAAAGTACTGTTGGTGATATTAGGAAACTTTTGTTTTTACATACAGATAATTTTTCAAAAAAGAATTGGATAAGCACCTGAAGATAAAAAACGTGCAGGATTACAGGGAAAAGGCAGGGAAGTAGAACTAGCTGATTTGCTCTTGCAGAGATCTAGCATGGATTCAGTGGACCAAATGGCCTCCTTCTGTGGTGTAACCCTTTTATGATATGGCAAGAGGTGACATGCAGCAGCCACAAATGTGCATGTAGGCAGTTGCACCCTGTACTATGGGGAAGCTCCGTGAAGCCATTTGCTCCCTTGGCCTGTTGGACTCTGGCAGGATAGAATAAAATATGGTTTGCTCTCATTAAATAAAGAGCATTAGTGATCTTCCAAATGCAACAATGGGCGGTAATCTGCAAGATGTTGCAAATATCTCCAGCTCCAGCCTGAAAGCAGCCAAATACATAAACGTTTGTTACTACAGTCACTGTCACAGGTAATGCATTCCTTGCCCTACTCTGAGATTGCAGTTGCCTGCAGCAAGTGACAAATTCAGTGAGAACACTCTTACTGAAGTACAGATGTCTGGCACATTCCTTGCAGAAGTTCAGATAGGAGAATTGCCCCCTGAACACACTGGGTGGATATGTCCTCCTGCTGAGAGCCCTTCTCCCCTCCTTCCCTTGCTTTTGCCGGCAGTTTGTCCTGTTCTGCATGGCATCTGCTCATTCTTCCAGTCATTAATATTCCAGGGTGACTACGTACTAGTGCACCAATGCTTGGGGGCAACTGGTTTGTTCAGAAGCCTTGAAGGCAGCAACAAGTCCTTCAACAGACTACTTCTTATAGATTTTGCAACTTGAAAAAAAAATGATAGAAAGCACCAAACACTTGTAAAAATGTAGCAGTAGCAAGAATAAATCAACCAGTAATTAACCTGTAAATTGTTCATGACCCCTTTAAATAGTACTGGCATTGGAACCTTTCCTGTTGCTTAACATGTATATAGCTGTGCTGGAATGTCAAACTCCAAAATGGCACTGTTAGCATCAAATCAGCACTTCATGCGGATTGATGTCATGAGCTGGCTGCTCTGCTAACTTCTGGTGGATGTTAACAGCGCATGTGCTAACAGCCTCACCAAGGGTGCAGTGATTCATAGCTGAAGTATGCACACATATCAGATGCCATTTTGGTCCTCAACTGGCACCAGTGATGCCCAAACAATGGGCATTACCAAGCCCCATTTTACACCCAAGGTGTTCAGAAATATTTCTTTACTCAGAGCGTGATTTATAGCTGGATTACTGGGAAGAGTTAGGACAATTTAATATATCAGATGCAGGTGGTTTAGTGTTCCATAATGAGCTCAAATGGGCAAAACGATCATGTTCTGGGATATAAATTGAGTCTCTTTGTCTTTCATTCTATGCTGCCATGCAAACCCAGAGCATCCAATAAATTTAAACCGCATAATTTGCATTAAACATTTCTGCAACCATTTGAACCTGATTGTTATTTATGTTGCCCACAGTTACCTGATTACTCAATAGTGTGTTCAGTAAATTATATCCCCTTACTAAAGAACGTATGGCAAAGTAGTCTGTTGAATCTTAAGAATATATATAAAGCAAATAAGGAACATTTGTTCTGTTGCGACAAAAGCACTTTTAATTTGCTTGATTTACACGTGAATTAGGTTATCAACACATGAATATAATGTCTATATCAGTATTATTTAAAAATATATCCCCCCATATACTATATCCACCTATATAATATTAACCAGCTAGACAGATTTGATCTAAATTTCACAAATGTTTGTGTAGTTTCTCTCGGGATCCTGTAGAAGTTATGGTAAACGTTTGATAGAATCCACAGGGCAGTTTTGCTGCTCCAGAGAGTTTACGTTGGTGTTGCCAAAATGAGCTATCTTTCTGTCTTTATTCCAAATGCTCCACAAAAACACTAGAAAAAAAAAGGACCATACATTTGGAGCAATTTTCCCCAGATACTTTAGACACTAAAATAGCACAAGTTTCATTACTATTTTAACCCACTTTTAGACCCATTTTGGGAAAGGAATTGAAGCGTGCACCAGGAATGGCCGTGCTGAGAATTGTTAAGGCTCTGATCGCCAATTAAATTTCTTGCTAGCACTCCAACATTTTTTTCAGTTTGACCAGATGAATGAAGTGTTGGCTAGGTTGCTTGAGCTAGATTTTTGAATTTATAATATTTCTATAGGTTGTTTTCAGCATATTTTGCAAAATACAGGCAGCAAATTAATGGCAGAGGATTTACATGCTGTTTTCATTTTTCATAGCTCAATGCCATAGAACTACTGTCTGCTTCTCAACTGGGGGAATTGGCTGGTAACAATGGGACACTGAGAAACAGTTACGATTTGCAGAAAATTTTCAGAAACATCACCAGTGACAATGTTATTGAGTTCATTGACACATTCAGAACTGCTGTTAACCAGGTGGGAGACTTTATCAATCTGTTTTAGATGAGTATCTGTTTACAAGCACCACCAGACAACATTTTCTCCAAATTAATTGTTTAGTTTCTAAAGTGTTCATCACTGTTAACACCAAGCAGCTTAATGAAATTATTGTTCCCAAGTTTGAAGAGTCAAATTGGACTCAAAACGGTAACTTTGTTTTTCCCTCCGCAAATGCTGCCTGATTTGCTGAGATTTTCCAGCACTTTCTGCTTTTATTTCAGATGTCCAGCATCTGCAGTGTTTTGCTTTTATTTTAATGAAATTATTGTGTCCAATTCTATTAATAAATAGAATGATGCTCAAAAGTTGAAGGTGCTTCCTAAAATAGTTTAAAATATTATAAACTATAATTTGCTTAGTAGTTTTAAGTGCTGTATAGGTTATATGTGTAATAATGAATGTACCTGGGATGATGAGCTGAAATAAAAATGAAATATAATAAATAAAACTGAAATGCTGGAAACACTCAGCAGGTCAAGCAACATCTAAGGAGAAAGAAACAGATTCAGATTGATGACCTTTCATTAGAAATCATACAGCAATACTTTGATTTGCTCTATGAGAGTACCAATGTGAACCTTATTTTCTTTCCAGAATATTTTTAAATACTGGTTTATGCCGTGCACTGTGCCCAAACAGTGTGTGGAGGCAACCAGGCTTTCATGTTCTGGACGTGTCATTCCTTAATTGCCCACTGGGAGAATATGAATCTTTTTGGGGTGACACCTACCCGTCCTAGATAGTGCAAATCTTTCTATTAAAATTGTTTTACCCCGGCTTTTTCAGACAAATGTGGTTTTCGCTCCTGGTGTCCGTGCAGCTTTGCTAGGAGAAGTGCTGAATCTCATACAGTCAGATCTTTCAAATGCCAGCAGCACTGAGCTCCAGTTCTGGTTTGGTACAAGGCTGCAAGCACTGCTGCCTGGACTCAATGAAAGCATGGTGTCTTCAGTATTTGTCACTGAAAGCTGCAATGGATCTCAAACCATGTAAGTCTGATGAAGTTTTTCTGTTTATTAAGAACATAGAAATAAAAACGTTTCGCATTTTGCGCTAGTTACATGAAAGAGCATTTTTGTCGGATGGTCGGTATTAAAAGTGAGCAAAAATAAAACATTTTGGTTGAAATCTTTCTTTGATCAAAAAGAGTAAGTTATTTTGTTTTTTTTTTGAAGTCAGCAACATTTCAAAAAATAACAGACCAGCTTGCCGAAGCAGATTTCAGCTGTAGGTAGATTTGTTAAAGTTAGTTAAATTTGTGCATCCAATCAAAAAAGAAGGACACAAAACTGCTCTGGAAATTGTGAAGCGAACTGAACGACAGGCAGCCGCCTGCGGCGTTCAAACCCAACGGCAAAAGCACGAGCGGCTAAAAGCCAACCTGTGATTGGAGGAGCAACGAGCACGAGCTGGGACTGTGGAGTAGGCGGAGGGAAAGGGGGCGGGGAGGAGACCGTGGTTGTTGGGATGAGAGGGCGTGTGGGTGAGGAGTAGGTGTGGGAGGGTAGGTGTGGGTTGGGTGGATAGGAATGTGGGGAAGGTTGTCTGTTATGGGGGTGGGGTTTTGTATAGAGTTCCCGAGTGTCTGTAATAAAGCACAGGCTGGAGAGGCGAAGATCCCTGAAAACGCCTCAGAGTCTTGGGAAGACTGGTTTCAGAAAGTTATGACCCGAATGCAACTGTTAAGTTTCACGGCCACTCGGGAAAATGACGCCCGAGTTAGTCTCCTCCAAGGGGCAGTTTGTACCGCATTCATGTTTGCTCCTGATCTAAACAGCATATCGCTTTTAATTACAGTGATCTGTGTTTAATGTATTTCTGTTTATTTTCTATAGTGTTTCCATACTGAGCTCAATCAAACAACAGCTTGATACCAATGTTCAAGAAGCCATATATAGAAATATACTAGCTTCCGATAAAGGTATTGATGCAATGATGTGTTATTGAGTCATGTTTTTTCTTATGTGTTAGTAGAGAATGCCAACTTGTGGCATTTGAGGCACAAATTGGTTTTTAAACTGATGCCTGAGTGGTATGGTGACCCTACACACTGAATTCCAACACAGTGCCGGGGAATGGCAAGATATATATCCTGCTGTCCATTCTCCTGAGGTCCTGCTTCCAGCTGTGTTGTGCATGGAGTTGCCAGATGAAGGCTTGGTAGCTTTTTGAAGAGTTGGGAGGAGGAATCAAACAGAATATTGCAGCTTCTGGTAGCCTTTAAGAAGGGGACTTGAAATAGTGGACTAGGGTAAGGGTGGAAATCGAAAGGAATAAGAAAATGATTGTGCGGGTCCTCAATGGAGATACCCACTTTAAAAAATGATAAGCAGTTACTACTGATCCTTGTTCTCTTTCTCTATAGATATAATGCATACTAAAATCAACTTATTTGTGTTTGGTTTGATGCTTTTTTGATCAAATATTTAAGATGAATCACCTAAAAATTAATACATCTTGAGGCTCAGTTGCTTTCTATGTTGTGAAAAACAGGACAATTTATTGACTACAGTAATTTGTTCTTGTCCAACATGTCTAAATTTTCATCAATATCTGTAATTCTGAAGTTTTATGATATTGATTATATACATAAAGCAAGGATTATTATGGAATTGTTTTTGGAAAATAAGTCAACATTCATGTAACCACTGTTTAAAGGCTGCTGGATCCATGAATATTTCTAACATTTAAAGAGAAATAAAAATGTTCACTTTGAAGGATGTTGCCATCTGGTGTAATCTATGTCAGTTTCTGTCAAATTAATTCATGATTTTAGACCTTGAAATTACATTTTGTGAATACGAATATTTAAATGCTTAATATACTGGTTAAAAATTTATTTTCCACTTAATTTTTTTTGAAAAATATACTTTATTCATAAAATTTCTGGAGGAACATTACAAAAATTACAATCAGCTTCAACTTTTACACATGGATCATGAGGTGCTTCAATACAATCAATGAATATTACAATCATTTCAATATGGTAATTACAGACAATCAGACATTGGTATTGGAGTTATCAACATACATCATTTTGCACTCTGAGGCACTTCAGTACAATTATAATACAATTAGTATTCAATGTATACTTTCATTGTGAGCTGTACAGCCCGAGAGGCTCTAAACAATTCCCAACCCCTCAGTGCACTATGGCAGGAAGGTCTTAGACTGCAACTTTTCCCCATTGCGCCTTTGCGGGGCTGCCCCAAGCTTTAGTGCGTCCCTCAGCATGTAGTCCTGGACCTTGGAATGTGCCAGTCTGCAACACTCGGTCGGGGACAACTCTTTGCACTGGAAGACCAACAAGTTTCAGGCAGACCAAAGAGCGTCATTCACCGAGTTGATGATCCTCCAGCTGCAGTCGATGTTTGTCTCGGTGTGTGTCCCTGGGAACAGCCCGGAGAGCACAGAGTCCTGTGTCACAGAACTGCTTGGGATGAACATCGACAGAAACCTCTCTCCATCTCTCTCCAGACCTTCTTTGCAAAGGCACAATCCACATGGAGGTGAACAACGGTCACTTCCCCACCACAGCCACCTCGAGGGCAACGTGCAGAGGGGGTGAGACTCCTGGTGTGTTGGAAGGATCTAACGGGGAGGGCCTTTCTCACCACCAGCCAAGCTACATCTTGGTGCTTGTTGGAAAGTTCTGGCGATGAGGCATTCTGCCAAATGAATTTGACAGTCTGCTCGGGGAACAATCCCACAGGATCCACCCTCTTCTTTTCCCGCAGGGCCTCTAAGACGTTACGTGCCAACCACTGCCTGATGGACTTGTGGTCAAAGGTGTTTCTCTGCATGAAATTTTCCACGAGGGACAGGTGGTACGGCACGTTCCAACTACGTGGAGCGTTCCGCGACAGCATGGCCAGACCCATCCTTTGCAACACCGGGGACAAGTAGAACCTCAGCACATAGTGACACTTGGTGTTTGTGTACCGAGGATCTACGCACAGCTTGCAGCCACACACAAATGTGGCCATCAGTATGAGGGAGATGTTGGGCAAGTTTTTTCCCCTTTTATCTAAAGGCTTGTATACCGCGTCCCTGCGGACATGATCCATTTTTGACCTCCAGATAAAGCGAAAGATGGCTCGGGTGATCAGCATCACGCAGGAGTCTGGAATGGGCCAGACCTGCGCCACGTACAGCAACCACTCTTAATGGAGACAGAAATGTAATTAAAGGAATAAAGGAATGTCATGCTAAAATATCAAATGTTAATAGACTAATATCACTGGCATTTCAAGGTCATGCTGAGCACTTATTAAACATGCCAGTGTTTACTAAACCATTGCTAACTCTGACCTTTTTTTAATCCTTCTCTCCTCAATCATCCACAATAAGACAAAAGTATAGAATTGATATATCCTCAATGATATCACCAGTGTTGACAGTGCAGTGTTTGCCTTAAATAATTTGCATATTTGAATGTCTAAATATGTCTTAACTAGTTTACAGCAGTTAATACTTTTGCTGGAGAAGGATCATTGTTTGGAAAAAATAACCAAATATTTTTCTGTTTCTCCCACAGTCTCACCCTTTCGTTGCTATAGGAACAACAGCTTTGTTCATTACCTAAACAATCACTTCCAAAATTTCTCTGAATTTCTAACTCTGACAGATACATTTCTACAGATTTCTCAAAGTCAACTTGTTGAGGTAAAAACAAAGTGAAATTCACAAACATTTGTGTATGTGCAGGAAAATAGTCCTTGAAGTATAAACTAAGTTTAAGCTCACTTGACAAGGGTGTCAGAACCAGGAGGTAATATTCGAGAAAAATACCAGGATGCACAAAATATTTGAAGAGACAGATAGCACTAGAGTAGGAAACAGTAAGGTATTAGGTAGGTTCAGCATTAGATGGAAAGTAATAAAGTATTAAATTAGGGTTACTATGCATGTATGTGAATGCGTGAAGTGTGGTAAATAAGATTGGTGAGTTGCAGATGCAGTTAGCCGCATGGAAATATGATGTTGTGGCAAAACCGGAGACCTGGTTCAAAGAAGGGCAGGACTGGGTATTAAATATTCCTGGATACATGGTGTTCAGGGAAGATAGGGAAGGAAGGAAAGGAGGAGCAGTAGCAGTATTGATTAGCATTGCAGTGCTGGAGAAAGAGAATATCCCAGAGAGGTCGAGGACAGAATCTATTTGGCTAGACCTACGGAACAAAAAGGTGCAGTTACATTGCTTGGTGTAGTCTATAGGCCATCAGCTAATAGGAATGATGTAGGGGAACAGATGTGCAAGAACAATACAGAGAAATGCAAGAATTATAGAGTAGTTATAATGGGGGACTTTAATTATCCATATATAGACTGGGACAGGAAGTATGTAAAGGGCAGAGAACATCAAGAGTTCCGAGAGTGTGTTCAGGAACACTTTCTACAGTATTTTTCTGGTCCAGTGAGAGAGGAGGCAATACTAGACCTAGTTCTTCAGAATGAGATGGGCCAACTGGATCAAGTGTCAGCAGGGGAACATTTAGGGTACACAATCACTGTATCATAAGGTTTAGATTGGATATGGAACAGGATAAGGAACAATCCAGAGTAAGAATAATTAACTGGAGGAAAACCAACTTCAGTGGGATAAGAATAGATCTGGCCCAGATTAATTGGAATCAAAGACTAGCAGGCAAACCTGTAATTGAGAGAGTCCAGACATTGTCAAGGTATATTCCTACAGATGGGAAAGGTAGGACAAACAAATCCAGAGCTCCCTAGATGAGGAAAGTGATAAAGATTAAGATGAAGCAGAAGAAGTGTGCTTATGATGTCAGATAGATAGTACAATTGAGAACCAGGCTAAATATAGAAGGTTCAGAGGGGAATTGAAAAAACAAATACGAGAAGAAATGAGGGTGTAAGAAAAGAGACCAGTATCTAACATTAAAGGGAATAAAAATGTCTTCTATATTCACATAAATAGATGAAAGGAGGAGTAGGGCTGATCAGGGACCAAAAAGGGGATTTACGCAGGGAGGCAGAGGGTATAGATGAGGTATTAAATAAATACTTTGCATCCGTCTTTACCAAAGGAGAAGATGCTGCTTGAGTCATGGTGAGAGAGAAGGCAATTCAGGCACTTGAAGGGTTTAAAATTAATAAGGAGGGGATATTGGATAGGCTGTCTGTACTTAAAGTTCAAAAGACACCAGGACCGGATGAGATGCATCTAAGGATTCTGATGGAAGTGAGTGCGGAAATTGCAGAGGCACTGGCCCTAATTTTCCAATCTTCCTTAGAGTTGAATGGTACCAGAAGACTGGAGAACTGCAAATGTTACATCCTTCAGGAAAGGATATAAAGATAAGTTGAGCACTACAGGCCAGTCAGATAACCTCTGTGGTAGGGAAGCTTATAGAAACGATAATTTGGGACACATGCAGGGTAATTAGGGAAAGGCAGTACAGAATTGTTTAACTAAGTTACTTGAGTTTTTTGATGAGATAACTGAGAGGGTTGATGAGGCTAATGCTGTCTGTGTAGTGTACCTGGACTCCAAAAGGCGTTTGACAAAATGCCACTTTGCCAAGTGAGCATAAAGTTAGAGCTCATGGAATAAAAGGGACAGTAGCAGCATGGATACAAAAATGGCTGAGTGACAGGAAAGAAAGTAGTGGTGAAGGGTTGTTTTTTGGACTGAAAGGAGGTTTACAGCGGAGTACCCCAGGGGTTAGTGTTAGGACACCTGATCTTACTGATGTATATTAATAACCTATGCTTAGATGTACAGGGCACAATATCAAGATTTGCAGATGACACAAAACCTGGAAGTATTGTGAACGGTGTGGATAATGTGCCACTTCAGAATAGCATTGTTGGCAGAATGGGCAAACAAGTGGCAGATGAAATTTAATGCAGAGAAGTGTGAAGTGATTCATTTTAGCAGGAAGAACGCAGAGAGACAATATAAAACAAAGGATACAATTCTAAAGTGGGTGCAGGAGCAGAGGAACTTAGATGAATATGTGCACAAATCGTTGAAGGACAGGTTGGAAGCACAGTGAATAAAGCATATGGCATCATGAGGTTCATAAATAGGGGCATAGAGTACAAAAGCAGCAAAGTTAGATTAAACCTGTATAAAACACTGACCTCAACTGGAGTATTGCATCCAGCTCTGGACACCACATTTTAAGAAGGATTTGAAGGCACCAGAAAGGGCGCAGAAAAAAGCTACAAGAATGGTTCCGAGAATCAATCATGCAAATGAGGAGAAGAAAAGGTTAGAAGATTTAATAGAGGTATTCCAAATCATAAGGGATCTAATCAGAGTAGATAGGGAGAAGCAGCCCCCTTTGGTGGAAGATTCAGAGCAGGAGGGCACAGATTTAAGGTAATTAGCAAAAGAAGCACTAATGACATAAGGAAAACTTTTATGCAGGAGGAATGACACTAAGTGAATCGCTGCTGAAGAGGTGCAACACAGAATGCAGGACTGAAGGGTCTCTTTCTGTGCTGTAACCATTCTATGATTTTATAAGTAACTTCTGCACTGACAAGCTCAGTCTTCTCCTCAGATGCAAGCACTGAAGCACAAGAGAATTGGGTTATAGTTATCTGGAACGATAACTAGCTAAGAAGCTTTTATTATATACTAACTAACTTGATTAAAATAATGTACAAAGCAATTTCACCAAAAACTTTAACAATTTCTTAAAATCATATGCAGAGAAAATTCTACATCTAAAAGCAATCAATTCCCTGTAGAAATTCTTCATTTAAAAGATGTAAATCACTACATGTTGTTATTTGCTTTGGCTCCCTATAAGAGACTAACCAACATTCTTTAACTAGTTAAGTCCAAAGCAAAATTGTGGTTCTTTGAATGTTTGGTCAAACTATTTTGCCATCTTTGCCATTGTTACCAAAGTACCAGAGTGTAACCTGTCAACTGCACAACCCTAAGCTAATGTGATATCTTCTCAAATGCTAAAGTAGTCATGGATGGGCATATCAGTGCTCAGGTCCAATTGTTGTCCTTTGACTGATCAGTGTTTAAGGCAGATAGTTTGAAGGAACTGATGTACTCAGAATAGGGGAAAATCCCCCGTTTGCCTGCCATCCTATTCATGCTGAATAAGGTAGGGAGATGAAAATACAAACAATTGACCACAGGCCCACCAAACTTGATTTTGAGCGAACTTTGAATGTCCTGAGTGTAAACAGAAATACAGCTGCCTGATACTTTGTTGTCATCACAAATCTATTTAAATGTTCAACAGTCCAAGGCTAGGCTTGAGTGACTGACATTATTGACATAAATTTGAGAATTTTCCTATTGTGTTTCTACAGGTGCTGAATACTGTTAATCCCAGTGAATTGGCTGATTTGCTGAGCAGGCCTGGATTCATTGATAACAATAAGATTCTGATCACAGTGTTAACAACTTATGGATCAGTTCAAAATCTAGTTACATTTATAGATGATTTCAACCAAAAAGTCCGAGATGTGAGCTTCAAACATTATTTTATGTTTCTGATTGTACAATGCATAGATAAGTAGTAACAGTTCTCTCAAAATAGTGTCTGTTATATCATTGTGTGTGGCCTATGGTCCTGAAGCTCTTATCTGAAGCCTAAGTGCCTCTTAATGGGAGGGCAAGGAGTGGATGTGTGCAAATGTGGATGTTTTGCCTGTGCAATTGGAAGTGCTTGTGGACATGTTTAGTGGGGTATGCAAAGATTGTGGAGTTTTGTTGCAGAGAGTGTTCTGGTGTCCTGTCTAATACATATTCCTCAACCAACATGACTAAAATAAGTTAATTGGTCATTTATCTCATTTCTGTTTCTAGGACCTTGCTGTGTCCAAATTAGCTGCCGCGTTTCCTACATTAGTAACTACTTAATTGGGTTTTCGGATGTTTTGAGGTTGTGAAGGGAGCTATGTAAATGCAAGCAGCTTCCTTCATAAGCACAGCACAGAAGGAGGTTATTCGGCCCATAATGTCTGTGCTTGTTCTTTGAAAGAGCTATCCAATCAGTTCCAAACCCTTGTTCTTTCTTCATAGCCATGCAGATTCTTCTTATAATTATACATCTAATCCTGTTTAGAAAGTTATTGTTGCATCTACTTACACCACCTTTTTAGGTATTGCAATCCAGATCATAACTCTTGTAAAAATTTTCATTTTCCTCCTTTGTTTTCTTTTGACAATTATCTTAAATCGCTGTCCTCTGGTTATCACTCCTCCTGCAAGTGGAAACACATTCTCCTCATCTAGTCTATCACAACCACCCAAGATATTTGAACAACTCTAATAAATCTCGCCTTAATCTTCTTTGCTTTAATCTTCTTTCCATCAATATGACATAATATAGTATAGCAGTCAGCTGATGGCTGGGGACTATGTGGCAGCAACTACATTGGTAAGATGTGGAATACTGGTACAACAACTTGTATTGTGCTTTTAATGTAAAAATGTCCCAAGGTGCTTCAAAGGAGCATTATAAAACAAAATATGATACTGAGCCACATAAAGAAATATTATGTCAGATAACCAAAAGTTTGGTCAGAGAGGTTGGTTTAAGGAGTGTCATAAAGACAGAAAGTGAGGTCAAGAGATGCAGGGAGAATATTCCAGAGCTTTGGGCCTTGGAAACTGAAGGCTCATCCTCCAGAGGCGGAGCAATTAAATCAAGGATGCATAAGAGGCGAGCAGATATCTTGGCGGGCAACTAGTGGAGTTGGAAGAGATTTGAGATAAGAAAGGGCAAAGCCATGGAGGGATTTGTAAACAAGGACTAGAATTTTAAAATCAAGTCATTTCTTGACCGGGTCCCAATATAGGTCAGTGATCGTGAGTAATAGGTGAACAGGACTTTGTGTGAGTTTGACGTAACAACATAAGTAGGAGTAGGTGTAGACCATTTGGCCCCTTGAGCCAGTTCTACCATTTTGAGAGATAAAGGCTGATCTGATTGTGGCCTTTACTCCACTTTTCTGCCTGACCCCCATAACCTTTGACTCTTGTCAATCAAAAATCTAATAGCCTTGAATATGTTTAATGATTTAGCCTCTCTGGAGAAGAGAATTCCAAACACTAATGACCCTCTAAGAGAAGAAATTCCCTCTCATTTCTGCCTTAAATGGGAAACCACTTATTTTGAAAATGTACCCGCTAGTTCTAGATTTCCCTGTGAGGGGAAACATCCTCTCAGCATCTACCAAGGAAAGCCTCCACAGGATCTTGTATGTTTCAATTAGATCACCTCTCATTCTTCTAAAGTCTAATGAGTATAGGCCCAACCTGCTCAACCTTTCCTCATAAGCCAAACCTATCATCTCAGGAATCAGCCTAGTGAGCCTTCACTGAACTGCTTCCAATGCAAGACATAGGCAGCGGAGTTTTGGATGACCTCAGGTTTATGTGGGAGACCAGCCAGAAATGTGTTGGATAGTCAAGTTGAGAAATAACGAAGGCATAAATGAGGGTTTCTGCAGCAGATGAGCTAAGACAGGGCGAAGATCGGTGCACCATTTGGGTTCCATTGTGCATTGAATGCAAAACTGCATTATAATTGTGGCTATAAATTATTGTTACAGGTAGTTAGGAAGCACCAAGCCTTGTGATGGGGCAAGATTTGGTTTAATCGGTATCCAAGATCTTATTTATAACTGAAAATGCTTGTACTTCCTTTCATACTATGTAAACAATCTGTTCGCATTTGACTTGCATACCATAAACTGAAAATATAGATTTTTCAATCAGATTCGCAGATTATCAATTCTTTAGCTTCCAAAGCTGACTTAGAATCTGAAGTCTAATTATAATTATTTGTTTTTTTTGTGAGAATGCAATTTGGAAATTTGAACCTTTGAAATGGATTTAAGATCTATACAAAAAGCTGAGAGTTACACTGTTTTTTAAAAATCTTTGAAATAAAACTACTTCCCACTATTTTTTTCCCAGAGTCGTCTGACAGATGATAACCAGGCTGCACTCCTAAAGGTTTTCTGGTTTCGCTTTGCCACAGCCTTGACTGAAAACAATGACACTGAAGTGGACGAATGGCTTAATGTCAGACTACAACCATATCTGCCTTTTATCACTACTGAAATCTTGGCTTCCAATATAACCCTCGCAATTCGGTGCCTTCCTTACAGGAAAATGTAAATACAGCCACGTCTATTTCTAACACTACAATGTCCAATGGGGTTCTGCCCAGAATTAGTTTAGCTAGTATGTTGTCATCAAAATTTGCAGATTAACGTTTGCTTACAATTCACTGATGTTCCAAGTAGGTCCCTGTAAGTCTAAGCAATGCTGGATTCATCTAAATTTTCTCTGCTTCAGATGTATCTGGGAGCTGGAACATACATGCCACCTATTAACATCCATATCATATTTATCACTGACCATCTTTAGTTCATGCTGGAGTTTATTTGTTTCCACTCCCCAAGTGTAGAGTCATAAAATCACTTATCCAATGATGTGAATTATTAATTGAGGGAATACTTATAATCCTGATCTGACAAAAACATTGGTCTCTGCAGGGAGATGGTAGCATGAAGGAAACCCACAATCCCGAAATGTGGATGTCCTGTTGAATTTAGCAGCAGAACCTCATGTTAATTTTTTCCTTCCATTTCCTTTCTGTAGCTGGCCAAATTGACTGACTGGTTGGTTAGCTGCTTGACGGGAAAACCAGCAGAAGTTTGCAGGGGCCAGTCTTAGGAAATCAGGAGGGCAGAAGGCTGCAGTTTGGGGAGCAGGGTGTGCTGGGGTGTTGGCCATGATCGCAGGCTACAGATTGGGGGTGGTGGGGGAAGAGGTGGTAGGGATGGAATGCCATCGATGGTGCTAGAAGCTGGAGAGAGGCATGATTGACAGAGGGGAAGCCAAGGCTTCCTTGAGGGACTCCTGCTCCTCCTGGTTCATAAAGGGTATTTTAAAAAAAACACACCTCCTTGAGCTGGTAGCTCTCACCTCCCTCCCCAGACCCTGAGAACCTGAACAGCTGAAGTAAACTTTAAATTGGACATCCAACTACACTGTGAGATGCTAATGTACTAACGATACCATTAATTCACCATAATCAGCACCCATGGCCCCTAGTACCCTGGAGGCTCTCAGAGTTTCCAACTGCAACTCCTGAATGACTCAGGTAGAACTCCAGGGTAATGGGGCAGACACAGTGAAACCAGTGTCTTGTAGTTTCTATTGGAGTTATGGTGAAAGACAAGAAAAACTCCAGGGTAATTTCAAGGCCCAATTTTTAATTTTCATCTTTAAACCCTTCTTGAAAGTTTAACTCTCAACAGATTTAGTTCTAAATTTCTACTGAAGCAAGGCATTATATTTCCGTCCAAAGATATGAATGGGTGAGGAAAGACACAGAGCAGCCTGTGTACCCTGACTAGCCTTGTATCCCTTGGCTGGATGTTATATTTTCTAAAAAAAATAACACAGATAAGAGAATAAAAGCAAAATACTGTGGATGCTGAAAATCTGAAACAAAAACAGAAAATGCTGGAAAAACTCAGCAGGTCTAACAGCATCTGTGGAGAGAAAGACAGTTAACTTTTCGAGTCCATATAACTCTTCTTCAGAGCTAAAGAGAAGTAAAAATGTGATGAAATTAATATTGTTTAAGGGGGCTAGAAGGCTAGCAATAGGTGGAGGCAAAGGAGAGATTGACAAAGATGTCATGAACAAAAGGACAAAGGAGTGTTAATGGTAGTGGCACTGGCTAAAAGAGGTGCTGGTGGTGGCATTAAGATAAGAAAGCAGAATGTGATAATAGACAAGGGTAAGCACTTTGGGAAGAACAACATGAACAAACGACAGATGGCCCTAGTGGGGGTGGGGTGGGGGGAGGGGACAGTGGTTGGGGAAAAGGATCAAAATTAGGATAAAGGTGGGAATAAAACAATGAATAAAGATGAAAATAAATAAAAGTAAAATAAATGGATAAAAATTAAAAAATAAAAATGAATATGAAAAAAGGGGTGAGGATGGAGGAGCGAGTTCATGGTCTGAAGTTGTTGAACTCAGTGTTAAGTCCTGAAGGCTGTAAAGTGCTAATCAAAAGACGAGGTGCTGTTCCTCCAGTTTGCGTTGGGCACTGCAGCAGATAAGAGAATCCTCATTGAAAAACCCATTTAATAGAGTTGTAGGAAAGAAAAAAAAGCAACAGCCATTACCACAGGTTCTCATGAAAGTAGCAGCAGAAGAAAAAACATTCATTTAATTTTTGTTATTTTGTTTTATAAATTAGCTTCTACTGCAGCTAATCTCCAAACAAACGCGAACAGCTATTATGCAGAGGTGTGATTTGGAAATAGCCTTATACCAATGCACTATTAAAGCCATAAAAGAAGTATGAGATTATAATATCAATCCAATGTCATTTAATGTTATGGAATTTCTTCACCAGGCTCTGCAGAACTGTGGAAATAGGGTGGCAGTCTACTGTTATGGGTCTTTTTGTCACTTTAGTTGTAGGAAAAATCTAACGTTGCAGGGACGTACTGTGAAAGTACCGCTAAGCATCTTTTGTTTTTAAATTGAGCTGTGGGATATTTACTACAGATTTTAAAATTTTTTCAAACTTGATTGGTGAACAGTTTTCAGGTTAGTTAGTTATACCCCACAGGGCGTAACCAACATGAAAATCAGCCCTAAGGTTAGGGCAATTGGAGACTGAAATCATCTTCCTTGTTGAATCCAGATCTTTATGAAAACAGTGAAAAACCATTAGTAATGCACCTAGAGTAGTTGGTCATTTACAACACCTGTTGCTAAGAATATTTAATGTTGTATTTTACACATCTGTGTCGCTAGTATAGAACTGTGAGCACTGAATTTCCAAGAATGTCTGGAATTGGCGTTTGGAGATCAGTAAGTCCCACACTCTGACTGTCATTTCTGTCTGTCACTGTCACCTTTCATGTTTATACATGCAAATTATTTATATATATATTTGTATTATATATATAAAATGTGTGTGTGTGAGGGGACATAGAGTTGCACACAGCAATTCGCTTTCCTTTTTCAGCATGTTGCACAATCATTTACAACAAAATCAGATCATCAGATGAAGGGTCATACGGACTCAAAACGTCAACTGTATCCCTCTCCGCAGATGCTGTCAGACCTGCTGAGTTTTTCCAGGTATTTTTGTTTTTGTTCTAGATTTCCAGCATCTGCAGTATTTTGCTTTTATTTATTTGCACAATCATTTATTTGGTTCAAATGCATTTTAACAAAATTGCAGTAATGCCTAATGAAAAGATCACATTTTAATATATTCCTAAACTTCAAATTTAGTGTGAGTACACTGAAAGCTCGCTACAGTGACATGACCTCAAGCAAACGGAAAGCAATCTACAATGGTATCAAAATTTATTTACAGCAAGGTAATGTGACAGTCTTTGACTTTAATGTGTGTATTTGTGTAATTAGAAGCAGTATAATCCTTGTTAATTTATTTGGGTCTGGGCAGATATACTTGCATTAGGATAAGGGGAGAGCCATTTCAGACTGGGTTGAGGAGAAATTTCTTCAGTCAGAGTTGTGAATCTTTGGAATTCTCTACTATAGAGGGCTGCGGATGCTCAGCAATTTAGTATATTCAAGACTAAGTGATAGATTTTTGTACTTTAAGGGAATCGAGATATTGGACCATGTGGGAAAATGGAGTTAAGCTAAAGGACCAGCCATCTTTTTGAATGGTGAAGCGGGTTTGAGGGACCACATGTTCTATTCTACTTATATTCTTTTTAACAATAGAGGCCTTATATAAGCTGTTGCTTTAACAGGGATATGTTCATCCCTAACTGGAATACATCCATCTCATGAAGTCTTTGAATGTTAACAAATGCAAATCCTTTTTCCGTGCTGTAATCATCTTTATACCATCCAAAACGGTGGTTCGTTACATGTAGTGGGGTGGGGGGGGCGGGGGGGGGGGGGGGGGGGGGGGGGGGGGCGGGGGTGGGGGGCGGGGGGGTGGGGGGGGGGGGGTGGATTCCACATCCATCTGATGGATGCTAATCTGGAATTTGGAGTGAGGTTCAAATCCTGACTCAAAAAATTGAAAATGCTACCTTTGAGCCAAAGGCTCATTCCAGGGTCAGTAATAACATTTGAGGAACTCTATTAAAGCCCAGAGATTAGAACTGCATGTAGTCACCTGTTCTGGGTGTACATGCCATCTTCTCTGATGCTTTGCACACTATTGCTGGTTCTGTGCAAGCAGTAATTTTCCTGTGTGAGGGACAAGGAATCAACTCGCGCCCTTAGAACTGAAGCCTAGCTGGAATCACTCCCTTTAATACAAACAGTAAGATTTGTGATTTGAAGAGAGTGGGAGGATGAGAAACCCATTTGACACAAAAAATGGAGAATGTGAGGTGTGTTTTAAACTTCATAGCATAATTATATTAAGAATTGACAAAGTTTTATTTTCTAAAGATGGATTCAAACATTTCTGTATTCAGTAGAATAATATTTACATTGCAGGTGCCAAACCCAAATGCTACAATGCAAGTGATCCAGCCCTGAACTCCACTGCTTGGTTTGTTGATTATCTGGGACTATTTATGAACCAAATGTCATTGACTGATTTCCCATCTTTCTTTGATAATGAAACACAGGTGTGTATTTTATTTGTGCTCTAAGCACAAGTGTGCCTGACTCTTGGAAAAATTGATCTGATCTCAAAGCCTAGTTGCAATAAAACGCCTGCATGACTAACCAGCCATTGAGGGCATTAACTACTTTATTGCTCATTCCCCAATGCTTAAAGTATTCAATACAAAGTGTGCAGATGCATTTATTTAGTAACTGATCACTAAAATTTATGAGCATAATTTAGTTCAACAAGAAAACAAACTCCTCTTGTACATATGGGTGTTGGTCGTTTGGTAGTACAGAACTTGAGTGTTGCTGAGAAGCTTTTTGTTTTGCACTCATCAGGACAGAATTGCAAGAATACAATGTAAGGGAAAACAGCAAATTTATATAGTATGAGAAGAGAGTGTTGATTGGTGGGCAAGTGAACCCTGATTGGTCAAGGCTTTGCCCTGAGGAATGAACCAGTGAATGACTGTCACTTATTTTGTTCAGCTGAAACAAATGTAATGTATGTACATGTTCTTTCTGTCTGCAAAGAACAGGGCCTGTGTATTAATATATTTAGCTATAAATTTATTGTTTTCCCTTGCATTGTATTCTTGTAAATTGAGCTGATGAGTGTAAGATGAAAAGCTTTGACAAAATGTCTCTATTTTCATGGGTATTGGTCTTGGATTAATTGAAGAGGCCTCAAACCCAATGTAGTGCTTTCCTTCCTAATCTGCAGCTTCAGAGACCAGCACAAAGGAACATTTTGGGCACACGCTTTGATTGTCTTGTTCTAGTACTATTATTACTCGTAGTTACCAAGCTATTTGCTTCAGCCAAACCTTTCTGTTGAGGGTTGTGCATTTTTTATGGCCTGCTGTGATATCTCTCTTTTACACAATCATCCAATCTTTCTCTCGTTGGTGCAATGTTTCCTTTATAGTATTGGACATATTTAACCAGGGATCAAAATAATTATTTTTTGAAGGTCTTTTATGAATTTTCTTGAGGGCTACTTTTTGATTTTCAGGGGCTCCTTTTCATTCGCACTAACTACTTTATTAAATGATGCAGTCATGAAGTAACATTATCTTCTGTATTTGTGTTGAATTTTTTTTAGGGTTTTTATCTTTAGATAGCACAAATACCAAAGATTGTATATGCATATATGATTAAATCATTTAACTTGGAATCTATAAATAAGATATTTTTGTTAATTTGTATAATTACATCTCCCTTATTCCATTTCCAAAATGAAAATTTTAACTACTTGGCAGAAGATAACTTATTGGGAATAAGTTTCACATCTGCAGCCCCTTTAAGAAATTAATTGCAAGCAATTAGCATTCTCTAGCATTCTTTGGTTTACTTCTGCTAATTTCAGGTTTCTTCCCTCAATACTCTTGTTTAAAGTGACTGGTACAAACATGTCAGGATACAACTTCCAAAGGTCAACTGTGCAATGATTGGAAATGCATACTTATTAATTCTGCAACACCAAGCTGACCATTGGATAATACATGGTTTAATTTATATATACCTCATATTTTCATGATTTTTCCAAGCTAATGCCTCGCATGATCATCTCATAATGAGACATGGATTGGATGGACCTAAAGAACCCGTATTAAAAATGAGCCATATTCTTGGGATTTTTCTTAATATATATCCTACTGTTGTCAGGGAGTTCTAATGATCCAAATCTATAAATACTATTTAGGGAGATTGAATCAGATACTGGAATCATGGAAGAACTCGAACTAACACATTCGGCATTGAATGACTCAAGTTTAGTAGATGATGAACTAGGGTGGGGCTTTCCAATTGAAAACCTGACACACAAAAATTAATTGAATGAAGTCCAAGCATTTTCTCAGATAAAATATCAAATAAATTTTACTTCTTCTTCAGCTTCACAGCCTCTTTCCCCCACATCATACACAAATACTTCTCATCACAATCCCACCTTACTCCTAGTTACTCAGCAGCCGCAGGATCCACTGTCACCCCTCTCCCCACCCCCACATTGGCCAAGACTCCGGGCCCAGCTGTCACTCCTCCAGCCAAGCCTCAGGCCTGGCCCGATCAAAGCTCACCTGGCAGGGATGAGTGATGGCTATCCTAGCTAGAACTTCTCCAGCCTCATTACTGGTGGAGACTCCCTCCTCTTCTTTCATTTTCCAATTCTTCTCCTGGACATCCCAGAGGATGTCGGGAAGCAATTGATGGCAGCGCAGCTGAAAGGCTTCTGCATGGTGGCAGCAGGGACCAGCCAGAGTAACTCCTCCAATTACAGGATTCTTCTCTCCTGCTATTACTGCTCCTCCAATCAGAGATGCTGCCTCTTGAGTAGCGAGAGTGGGAACAAGGAAACCTGTGATTGGAGGAGCTGGAGCAGTGAGCATGGAAAGACAGAATCTGGGATTGGAGGAGCAGCTACCCACAGATTTTGTCTCTTTCACATACAGGGGCAACTTCTCTCTCATTGGTCACCCCTGTGATTGAAATATCCTGGGATTTTTGACTGTTTTCAAGGGCAAATTTGTCTGCCTTCCAGTGTACTTTGAATCCTGTAACCAACAGTATACGTCTGACGGTATACCTAACAGTAATTCTCAAAATATACTTCACCGAGTCTATATCATACGATATATATCTGTCAATATACACGCTGCAATATCTCATATGGTATGCACTCTAGACCAGTTGTCTTCCTTGACAAAGCAGTTACAAATGCTTTCAGGAAGATCAGGTAATAATATAAGGGTAAATTTTATAAATTTGCACTTGGTTCTCAGAGCTTCCCCATTGGGAGCAAATATCAGGAATTCAGGATTAGAGATCAGGCCTCGTAAAATTTTCTATGTATTACCATACACACACTGGGCTCTTTGTCCAAATTCTCAATAAATGTTCTTCATGGGCAGTAATGTAAATTTGTGAAATTACCCATATACTGTTCCTCATTGTAGTTATATAATTACCTGCCCTTATTATAAATCTCAATTCAGACATTCAACACTAATTAATGGTGTTAACCAACCTATCATTGACTGTCTCAGCTGGCAAACTTCTACTAATCTCAAGTACGCTGAGAGAAGGTATTTCCTTCTAATCATGAACCTTGCTTTCGACTTTATAATTGCATATGTGTGTCGGATATTTTTATACTCAGTATGTGTTACGTAACCTGCTTGTATCAATATTAGAATCTAGAAAGAAATGATCAATAAAGATCTGGACCAAGTCTCCTCTATAATCTTTGCTCCAATGCATTGGGAAATACCATCTTCTGATAAGCTGCAATAGGAAATTACAGTAAATTGTTCATAGTCAAAGATAATATCATTGAAAGTGGGAGATGTTTCATCACACAGGATGATCCCTTGTAACTTCATTGGTACAACTGTAATTTCTTTTCAATGCTACTGCAAAACCTTTTGTTGTGCAGTAAACAATGACCCTTCATTTTCATTAAAGATAAAATAGTGCATTATTGGATAAATAATTTATCTTAAACTCTATGCAGGTTCAAGAGTTCGTGGCAAACCCTGAAAACCAGGCTCTTTTTGGAAAACTGAAGTTATCCACTGAAACCTCAAGGTTCTTCATTAACTTGTTGTTGAAAAACAATCAGCTTCTTAATGCTACAAGGTATGTTGGGTGATAACTGCCCAGAGTTAAAAAAAAGGTTGGATTTTGAACACATTAAAACCAGTTTGGCGAGAGTGAAGAGGATATTTAATGAAATGAAATGAAATGGGAGTCTGGTTATGTGGAGAGTCTAGAGAATCTGGGAGTTTTTTCTTTAGAGCAGTGATGGGTCAGGGAAGACTTAATAGAGGTGTTTGAAATAATGAAGGGTTTTCACAGAGTGGATGGAAATGGTGTCCATTGGATCAGTAAACAGAGGGCACAAATTTTTGATAATTGTCCGTAGGGGAGGGCAATAAGAATTTTTAGGATGTGGACTGGTAACAGGAGTGGATTTTTTGGTAACTTTCAAAAGGGAATTGGATATATACGTGAAAAGGCAAATATTGCAGGCTATGGGGAAGATTGGGGGAATGGGATTAATTGATAGCTTTTTCAAAGAGCTGCCATTTGCACAATATGTTGAATGGCCTCCTATGTTGTATGATTCAGTGTTATCTTTAGTTTATGTTATTTTGCTGAAGTTGTGCAGTTTAATCCTTGGTGTTTTCAGATTGGAAGAAGGCCTATAGTGGAGTTCCCGGGGATCAGTGTTGGGACCCTTGCTCATCCTGATATATATTAATGATCTAGACGGTGGTGTTTAGGGCAAGATTTCAAAACTTGCAGATGATATAAAGATTGGAAATGTTGTCAACTGTGATGAGAATAGTCTTGAACTTCAAAACCACATAGACATGTTAGTGGATTGGGCAGACAAGTGGCAGTTGAAGTTCAATGAAGGGATTCATTTTAGCAGGAAGAATATGGAAAGACATAAAATAAAGGGAGAA
Organism: Carcharodon carcharias; assembly: GCF_017639515.1. Lineage (NCBI taxonomy): Eukaryota > Metazoa > Chordata > Chondrichthyes > Lamniformes > Lamnidae > Carcharodon > Carcharodon carcharias. The sequence goes on along the minus strand of NC_054481.1, from coordinate 40,635,503 downwards.
ACTCTAAAGGAGTTGAAGGAACAGAGAGACCTTGAGGTGTATGTACATAAGTCATTTAAGATGGCAGGACATGTTGAGAGAGCAGTTAATAAAGCATATAATATCTTGGGTTTTATTAATCAGGGCATTGAGTACAAGAGTAAGGAGGTCATATTGAACATGTATAAGACATTAGTTAGGCCTCATCTGGAGTACTGCCTTCAGTTCTGGGCACCATACTTGAGGAAGGTTATGAAGGCACAGAGAGAGTACAGAGGAGATTCACAAGAATGCTTCCAGAGATCCATAAGAACTGTAGCTATGAAGATAGATTGGAGAGGTTGGGACTGTTTTCATTGGAGTAAAGAAGGCTGACAGCGGCCTTGATAGAGGTATTCAAGATCCTGAAGGGCATGGACAAGGTAAATAGTGAGAAACTGTTCCCACTCAAGAGAGCATCAAGAACTACTGGGCACAGATTCAAAATAATTGGCAAAGGAGTAAAAGTGATGCGAGGAAAAGTTTTTTCATGCAGCGGGTGGTTGGATTCTGGAACAAACTTCCTGAGAGGGTGGTGGAGGCAGGTTCAATCAAGGTATTCAAAAGTGAATTGGATTGCTATCTGCAAAGAAATAATGTGCAGGGTTACGGGGATATAGCAGGGGAGTGGAACTAGGTAGAATGCTCTTTCAGAAAGCCAGTGTAGACTCAATGGACTGAATGGCCTCCTTTTGCACTGTAAAAGTAGTGTGATTTGTGTTCATATCACCTCAAACCAAGAAAGGTTATCTTAAAACTTGTTGTTTTATAGAATACCCTGTTAATGACTTTTCGAACTTTTATTTCTGCTGATGATAAAGTCACCCAAGTGAAATGAGTTTGGAAAGTCTGGGAGGCATTTTTACTTACCTGACCAATACTGTCTGCCTCTGGGGAATCTGCGAATTAATTTCTGACCTGCAATCTTTGAGTTGCTAGTTAACATGATCACTGCACTAGCATACTTAATTCATAGAGGAGCAAATACTGTCTTGATTTTTGCCAGAGAAAGGAGAGTTGGAGGAGATTCCATCTGATTGCATTCTTTGCATTTTGTTTCTGGGGTTTCAAGAGCCTTATATCCCTTTTATATTCAAGCGCCATCTGAGGCTAACAGAAATTAGCAGTTTAACTCTGTTAAACTAACAATGGGGGTGGGGGAGGGTTCGGGTGAAGGGAGTCTTAGAAATCCAAGGAGAAAGGTTGAGGTATCAGAACAGTATAGTGATGTGGGTAAAGACAAGCCAAGTGGGATGAAGGGACAGAGTTTAACAAAAAATGTACATCAGCGAATAAGGCCATTGCAGGGATTAGAAGTAAAAAAGTGAAATTAAAGGTTCTTTATCTCAATGCATGAAACATCTACAATAAGATAGATGAAATAGTGGCACAATTAGAGGTAGACGATTTGGATCAAATCATCATTACAGAAACATGGTTATAAAACGACAAGGTTGGAAAATAAATATTCCAGGGTACAAAATACTTCAGAAAGGCAGGCAGAATGGTAAAGGAGGCGGGGTAGCCCTTATAGTAAGGGATGACATAAGGACATTAGTGAGAAAGGACCTGGCCTACTGAGGTAGAATCAGTATGGGTCAAAATGAGGAATAGCAAGAGTCAGAAAACACTGTTGGCTGAGCATTAAACAAGAAATTATTAGAGCCTGTAACAAAGGAAATGTAATAATTGTGGGGAACTTTAATCTTTGTATAGACTGGGACAATCAAATTGGCAAGAATGGTCTAGAAGATGGGTTTGTAGAATGTTTTCGTGACATTTTCTTGGAGTAGTATGTAGTGGAACTGACTAGAGATAAAATTATCTTAGATCTAGGATTGTGTAATGAAGCAGGGTAATTAGTAATGTCATAGTAAAAGATCCATTGGGAAATACTGACCATAATACCATTCAATTCCATGTTAAGTTTGAAAGTGACACATTCCAGTTGCAAACAAAAATCTTAAACTTAAAAACAAAGCCAATTACATAGGTATGAGGGAAGAACTGGCTAAGTTTAATTGGTTAACTAAACTAAAAGGTATGGAGGTATATGAGCAGTGAGAAACACTTAAAGAAACGATTCAAAGTGTTTAACAAAAATACATTCCATTGAAGAATAAAAACTCAGCAAGAAGGGCCCATCCATGGCTCATTCAGGAAGTTAAGAAGAGGCTTACAATGTTGCAAAAAAAAATATAGCAAGTCTGAGGAAAGGGAGTGTTTTAGAAACCAGCAAAGGGAGATCAAAAAGTTGATAAAAAAGGGAAAAGAATAGAATATGAGAGTAAACTAGCCGGGAATATAAGAACAGATTGTAAGAGCTATTATAAGTATATAAAAAGGGAGAGAGTAGCTAAAGTAAACATTGGTCCCTTAGCAGTGGCAGGAGAAATTATCATGGAGAATGAGGAAATGGTGGAGGCATTGAACAAATATTTTGTGTCTGACTTCACAGTAGAAGATGCAAGTTCCATACCAGAAGTAGACAATAACCCAGTGGCTAGAAAGAGGAAATTAAGGAAGTTAACATCAACAGAACTAAAGTATTAAAGAAACTTAAGGGACTAAATTCTGAAAAATCCCCAGAACCTGATGACCTAGACCCCAGGGTTCTAAAAGAGATACCTACAGAGATACTGGATGTATTAGCTATGATTTTCCAAAATTCCTTAGATTTGGGAACGGTCCCACTAGATTGGAAGTTGGCAAACATTACACTGCTTTTCACAAAAGAAGAGAGAGAAAGAAAACAGTGAACTACAGGCCAGTTAGTCTAACATAAGTTGTTGGGAAAATGCTGGAATCTATTATTATGGAAGTATTAACAATGCGTAGTATGATTAGAACAAGTCAGCGTGGTTTTACTGAAGGGAAATTCTGTTTGACCAATTTATTAGAGTTTTTTGAGGATGTAATTAGTGAGGTGGATAGGGGGGATCCGTAGATGTTGTATACTTGGATTTCCAAAAGGAATTTGATAAGTTGCTGTACAAAAGATTAATAGGCAAGATGAAGTTATAGAGTCAAAGAGTTTTACAGTATGGAAAGAGGCTCTTTGGCCCATTGTGTCCACGCTGGTCACTAAGCCCTTATCTACTTTAGTCCCATTTTCCGGCACTTGGCCCGTAGCCTTGTATGCTATGGCATTTCAAGTGTTCACCTAAATACTTCTTAAATGTTGTGAGTGTTCCCGCCTCTACCACCCTTTCAGGCAGTGAGTTCCAGATATCCCCCCCGCCCTCTGGGTGAAAAAAACCTTCCTCAAATTCTCTCTAAACCTCCTGCGCTTTACCTTAAATCTATGCCTCCTGGTTATTGACCCCTCCACTAAGGGGAAATGTTTCTTCCTATCTACCCTATTTATGCCCCTCATAATCTTGTACACCTTATTGTCCCCCCTCAGAGCCTTCTCTGCTCTAAGGAAAACAAATCCAGCCTATCTAGTCTCTCTTCATAGCTGAAACATTCCAGCCCAGGCAACATCCTGGTGAATCTCCTCTGCACCCCTTCCAGTGCCATCACATCCTTCCTGTGGTGTGGCAACCAGAACTGAACACACTACTCCAGATGTGGCCTGCTCCATCATAACCTCCCTACTCTCGTATTCAATGCCTCTACTAATAAAGGCAAGTATCCCATATGCCTTCTTAACCATCTTATCTACCTGTTCTGCTATCTTCAAGGATCTATGGACATGAACACCAAGGTCCCTCTAATCCTTTATACTTCCTAGGGTCCTATCATCCATTGTGTATGCCCTTGCCTTGTTAGTCCTCCCAAAATACATCACCTCACACCTTTCAGGATTAAATTCTACTTGCCACTGTTCTGATCATCCCCTCTATATCGTCCTGTAGTCTGAGGCTTTCCTCCTCGCTATTTGCCACACCGCCAATTTTCGTGTCATCTGTGAACTTACTGATCATACCTCCTACATTCATGTCTAAATCATTAATATACACTACAAACAGCAAGGGACCCAACAGTGAACCCTGTGGTACGCCACTGGACACAGGCTTCCAGTCACAAAAACAACCTTCGACCATCATCCTCTGTCTCCTGCCACTAAGCCAATTTTGGATCCAATTTGCCAAATTGCTCTGGGTCCTGTGAGCTTTTACCTTCTTGACCAGCCTCCCATGTGAGACCTTGTCAAAAGCCTTACTGCAGTCCATGTAGACTACATCAACTACACTACCCTCATCTACACACCTTGTCACTTCTTCGAAAAGTTCAATCAAATTTGTTAGACATGATCTCCCTCTGACAAAGCCATGCTGACTATCCTTGATTAATCCTTGCCTCTCCAAGTGGAGATTAATTTTGTGTCTCAGAATTTTTTCCAAATGTTTCCCTACCACTGATGTTAGACTCACTGGCCTGTAGTTCCCTGGTTTATCCCTGTTATGATGTGGCAGATGATGTGTGCCAGGTGGATCAAATCCATGAGGGAAACTTGATCACGTGGTCACAACTGTTTTGCAATTTGTATTTTATTTTGAGACGCAGCCCTGAATTCAGAAGTAATAAGACTACCATGACTTCAGACATTTTTAGAAAACTAAATTAAATGTTTATTGACAAAAGAAAAGATTTCAAGCACATACATAGGTCTATAAGTTACTACTATAATAACTCCTAAAACCTCTAATTAATCTGACGCCCAGTTACACCTCCGTTAAGGCAACAGTAAAAACAAATGGATTTAAACAGACCCAGGCAAAGCAACACGATACCCTGGACAGTGAGTTTCAAAGTGAGTTTTCTCAGCTTCAGTTACTGTAGACATCAACTTGATGCTTTTCACACTTGTGTTTGATCTTAGAATGCCTTTTCCTCTGACGCATAGCCTCATCTCCATTATACATATTTCTCCTTTATTAATGCAAATTCCATTATTCGCATATGTTTTTGGAACTTTACCTTTCTTATAATGTAAGCTTTCTCATAGTACTAATTTTATCAGCAACCTTTGGGAAAAATAAACACACTGTTTGGCTCGGCTTCTTCTGGCTAGGTGTAATATCTTACCATCTTTTTGAAATTCAAACTACCCTAATTTAGCTATAAATGCAAAGTTTCCTCACACCTTACATTCTAAAACTTCAGCCATGTTTACGTATTTAGCATTTCAAACCTAGCTTCTTGTTGGTAACTCAAAGCCTTCAGACCAGCTTTCTCCAATTCAATTAAATCCCACACATACACACAGAAAACTGATCCAAGCCCCACTATTAACCTACATTTATAAGAAATCACAATAATAATGAGAATTATTATATTTTCTTGACAATCCCTATCACCCTTCTTGAAGAATGGTACCACATTTGCTGTCCTCCAGTTCTCTGGCACCTCTCCTGTAGCCAGAGAGGATTTGAAAATTAATGTCAGAGCCCTGCAATTTCCTCTCTTGCCTCCCAGAGCAGCCCGGGATACATCTTATCTGGGCCTGGGGATTTATTTACTTTTAAGCCCGCGAAAACCGCTAATACCTCCTCCTTCTCAATGCTAATTTATTCAAGTATATCACAGTCGCTCTCCCTGATTTCTACACCTATATTGGCCTTCTCTATAGATGCAAAGTACTAATTTAAAACCTCACCTACGTCTTCCAGCTCCTCACACAGATTGTCACTTTGGCCTCTAATGGCCCTACTCTTTCCCTACATCTTACCCCTAATATACTTATAAAACACCTTTGGAGTTTCCTTTATTTTACTCCTAATTTCTTTTTTAAGTAACCCCCTGCACTTTCTATGCTCCTCTATAGCTTCTGTTGTTTTGAGCCCTCAGTATCTACCATAAGCTTCTCTCTTTTTCCTTATCCAATTCTGTGCATTCTTCGACATCCAGGGTTCTCTGGACTTGTTGGTCCCACCCTTCACTTTTATGGGAACATGTTGGCCCTGCATCTCACTATTTCCTTTTTGAATGACTCCTACTACTCTGATGTAGATTTTCCTACAAGTAGCAACTCCCAGTCCACTTTGGCTAGATCCGGTCTTATCATTTTAAAATTGGCTTTCCCCCAATTCAGAACATTTATTTCCAGTCCATCTTTGTCCTTTTCCATAACTACCTTAAATCTTACTGAGTTGTAGTCAATATCACCAAAATGCTCCCCCACTGATAATTCAACCACTTGCCCAGCTAAAACTAGGTCTCTTGTAGGACTTTCTTCGTGCTGGTTCAAAAAGCTCTCCTGGATACATTTTAAGAATTCCGCCCACTCTAAGCCTTTCACGCTTGGTCTAACCCAGTTAATATTGGTGAAGTTGAAATCTCCTACTATTATTACCCTATTTTTACACTTCTCTGAGATTTGCCCACATATCTTCCCTTCTATCTCTCCCTGACTGTTTGAGGGTTTATTGTACATGCCTAGCAATGTGATTGCCCCCTTTTTGTTTTTAAGTTACACCCATATGGCCGCATTTGGGGAACCTTCTAAGATATTATCCCTCCTTATTGCAGTAGTTGGCTCCTTGATCAATATTGCAACACCACCTCATCTTTTACATCCCCCCCTCCACCCCAGCACCCCCCATCTCACCTGAAGATTCTATACCCCGGAATATTGAGCTACCAGTCCTGCCCTTCCCTCAACCATGTCTCCTTGATAGCAATCCCCATGTGTTAATCAATACTCTTAACTCATCTGCCTTACTTGAAAGATTACTTGCATTAAAATAAATGCCATCCAGCCTTGCTATGCCCCCATGTGCCTTAAATTGACTATATAGGCTCTGCCTTCCAGACTGACTTGGTTTTTATTCTATACTTGTCTGTACGTCACCCCTTACTATACTTCCACTCCGTCTCCCACCCCCTTGCCAAATTAGTTTAAACTCCCACCAACAACACTAGCAAACCGCTCCCGTTCCCCACAAGGATGCTGGTCCTGTTCTGGTTCAGGTGCAACCCGTCGGACTTGTATAGGTCACATCTTCCCCAGAAACAGGCCCAGTGATCCAGGAATCTAAAGCCCTCCCTCCTGCACCAATTCTTCAGCCACGCATTTGTCTGCTCTATCCGCCTATTTCTATACTCACTTGCATGTGGCACCAGGAGTAATCCAGAAATTACAAGCTTTGAGATCCTGCTTTTCAATCTGCTACCTAGCTCCCCAAATTCTTGTTGCAGGACCTCATCCCTCTTTCTACACAAGTCGTTGGTACCAATGTGAACCATGATCTCTGACTGTTCACCCTCCCCCTTCAGAATGCCCTGCAGCTGTTCAGTGACATCCCTGATCCTGGCCACAGGGAAGCAACATACCATCCTGGAGTCGCGACTACAGCCGCAGAAATGCCAGTCTGTACTCCTCACTATTGAGTCTCCTTCCTCTTCCTCTCTTTCTCCTTCCCTCTTGTGCAGCTGGGCTCTGGCTGTCCTCCGCAGAGGAACCGTCACTCTTACCATTTTCCAACACCAAAAACCTGTTCTTGAGTGAGATACACTCTGGGGCTTTCCTGACTCCCTGCCTTCCTGGGGGTAATATTTAGCATGGATTGGTTAATAGATAGAAAACAGAAAGTGGACATAAACGGGATTTGTTCGAATTATTCAAAGAGACTTGGGTGTGCTTGTACAAGGAATGCAGAAAGTTAACACGTGGGTGTAACAAGCAATTAGGAAAGCAAATGGTATGTTGGCCTTTATTACAAGGGGATTGGAGTAAAAGAATAAAGATGTCTTGGTACAGCTGTACTGGGTTTTGGTGAAACTACATCTGGAGTACTATGCAGTTTTGTTCTCCACATTTAAGAAAGGATATATTTGCTTTGGAGGCGATACAGCGAAGGTTCGCTAAATTGGTCCCTGGGATGAGGGGGTTGTCCTATGATGAGAGGCTGAGCAAATTAGCCTTATATTTGCTGGAGTTTAAAAGAATGAGAGGTGTCCTCATTGAAACCTACAAAATTCTGAAGGGGTTTGATAGGATGGATGCTGAGAGATTGTTTCCTTTAATCAGGAAATCTAAAACATGGGGGCACAGTTACAAGATAAGGGGCCAATCATTTAGGACTGAGATGCGGAGAAATTGTTTTGGAATTCTCTAACCCAGAGGGTTGTGGTTGTTCTATCATTGAATATGTTTAAGGCTGGGATAGACAGATTTTTGGTGTCTTAGGGAATTAAGAGATATGGGGGTGGGGGTGACAGGCCAAAGGCAGGAAAGTGGAGTTGAAGCCCAAGATTAGCCATGATCGTATAGAATGGCAGAACAGGCTCAGTGGGCCGCGTGGTCTAGTCCTGCTTCTATTTCTTATGTTCTTAGATTGCAGCACCATGCTATCAGAAGTTGATGCACAAAACTTTATCGTCAGGAAACACCATTTCACAGGAATGTTTCATTGTTCACCTCCAAGGTTATTTAAATAGTTCCAGGTGGCATTGTATGATGTGAATATTGATCTATTGTCCATCCAAGAGTCTAATCAGTGGGGCATCATTATAATAAATGATACCTACATCAACTTGCATCTAAGATAACACATTTTTACTTTTGCTAACTTCATTAAATTTGTTGTACAGCTTTTACATCCTCGACTGGAGTGTGATGCACCAATGTTCTTAAAGACAAACTTAATGTATAACTGACTCTTTTGCAGCCTGCCAAACTCTCTTGTTTGCTTTGTTCTTGGCACTGATGCACTTAAGTCCTTGAATATGCAGCAAGTTCTGGCTGTAGTTGGAAAGGTAAATGAAGTCTGTGGGCGCAGATCTTCAATCAACGCAACTAAAGATGCAGTGTTTCTAAGAGACGAACAACGAAAGGTAAATAGGAAAGAATCTTTACAACAAATTAATTTTGAATGAATCTGCCTTACTTATACTAATATAGATGGATGGACTGTTATTATTCAAGATAAGAAACTTCATTTTAAAATTGGAAATCCTTTTACTAAGCTTGAAATAGAGCTGCACTAAAATCTTCAGTGAAATGTTTTATTTTCAATATTTTAACTTTGTCATTTTGATTATTTTGTTGTAATCTTTAGTATTTTTAAAATTTTAACACCTTATTTCAGTAATGTAATCCAGGCTGAGGTGGTTCACATTAAGTAGTTAATATTTGTATATTCAGTTATTAGTATTCAATCCCGAGCTCAATACAGACATTTGAGACAAGACAGTTTATTAATGACACACTTCTGAGTGTAGTTTACTTACGTGTAGCACTCACCTGAATAAGTTACAGTTGCAGCTATTTTTAGTAAAGAAATTTCTCCTAAATCCCCTTTTGGAATAATTTGTGAATACCTTGTACTTATGGCCCATGGTTTCAGTCTCCCCTTCAAGTGGAAAGATTTTCTCTACAGCTACCCCATCAAACCCTTTCATAATCTTTAAATCTCCATTAGGTCACTTCTCAGCCTCCTCTTCTAGAAAAAAGAATCTCAGCCTGTTCTCTCAGTCCCGATATCATCCTTGTGAATCTTTTTTTGCACAATGAGTCTCATTGCTACTTTTTAAAAAGATATAATATGAACATCAGAACTGTGTACAATACTCCCAAGTGTGGTCTAATCAAGGTTCCATAAAAAATAAGGTTCCATAACAAAACTCTTGTTTTTCAATTCTATCGCTCTAAAAAAATTCTCCAATGCTTGTATGCTTTTTTGATGGCTTTATTAACCTGTATTGTGACTTCTGGTGACTTGTATTGAAACCTCTGATCCTTTTGTCCTCTGCCGCATTTAGACTGATTTTCCAAGAAGTATGTGATCTCCTTCTTTCTATCAAAATACCAAAATGTACTAATTGATGCTTATATTAAAGTGTATTTGCTTTTAGCAAGTTTATTAATGACTTCCTGTATTTTGTAACAGTCCCCCATCAGTGTTAACCATACCCCCAATTTTTGATATATGCAAATTTTGATAATGTTCTTTTGATTCCTGAGACCAACTGTAATTACTTGTTATCATGCTTTAAACTTATTTAAGGCTGATTTTGAGTTGTCAGCTTTTGGGTCCTGGTGACATTTTTAAAACTGTTGGTCAGCTGTCTTGTGCTTTAGCTTGGGATGTGTATGAAGAAACTGACCAGGTTTCTATGTGTTATTGTGAACCAGCCTCCTGATTTTCAGTTTCACATTCCTGCAAAGTTTTTCAAAGAATTAACTGCACTAATACTAAAGAATGGCATGAGTGCCACCAACCCATAAACCTGACCTACTGGCCATCCATTAGGTTATTGATGAAAATAACAGTTCTTGGAAATAAACTGTATGATTGTATGTTCAGAAACTATAATCAGGAATTTCCTTGGCATGTTCCCAATTTTCCAGTAGTGTGATAGAAACTGTGTTTCCAGGGTGGCAGAGCTGGAGCAGGGCCATGGAAATTCCCAGCCCTTATTACAGTTGCCAATCCTTGACATTAAAAGATCACATCTCATTTCTACCTAATACCCAATATACAATGTAGCTCCAAAACTATCTCCATGGAGATTGGGGAGGAAACTGGAAATGGATCCATTTTCAGAGTGTCAACAGGCTGATTCATGCAGAAGACTGTGAGGGATCTGCTTATGTAGTGTAATGCTTTCTGTGTTCAGTTGTTAGATTAATGTAAGCATGTGTCTCTTTGTAAAGCAACCCTAAATGCTGTGGAGGTGAAATCGCTCTTAGGCTTTAGCGTAAAATGTCCAATGGTAAATTGGCTACCCATTTTACACCGCTTGATTTTCTCTTTCATTAACTTCATTGGTGATGCATAATGAGCTGTTGATTTGGTGTGCCCACTTCCCAAACAGAAGACCGATTGTTTTTTCAGCACCCTCTCTCTAAAACTGAAACCTGCTCCTCTTAACTTGGTAATTAGCCATAGTTCATGAGGGCCCGTAGGCATCTCTCATTGTTAAAGAGAGAGAGAGACAAATGGTTATAATAGCTTCAGGGGCACCACTCCACATTAAGCATAGGGCAAGGTAAGGGGGCAGACCTCCATGAATTACCGCAGCCGGTACGGGGATTGATCCCACCCCGTTGACATCATTCTGCATCATACTCTAGCTATCTAGTAACCCTGCATACAGTTACTTAATTCAAATTACCTGATCATTACATTTTTTTTCAGCAAAAGCACCTTCAATTTATCGGGCAAAGACTGAATACTGGTTCCGCACTATTCCAAAAGTATTAGTTGATCTACCAATCAAAGAAGCACAGCATTCTTATCTGTAATTTGAGTGTAATTAATGCAGCATAATTCTAGCCTTAAAGTTGCATTCACCCACATTATAGTTCACATTGTAATATTTTCATATCCTTATAAAACATGGGGCTGTAACCTCCGAGCTCCCCAGTGTGGATTTGGAGGGTACCCCAAAGATGCGCTGGAGAATCCGTCCGGGAAGTTCTCAGGTGAGGGTTTGCACGGGCAATTGACCAGAAGTGCACACTTCCCCTGGACAACTGCACTGCGCTGGGAACCATCCGAAAATGGGGTTTAAATTGCAAATTTCAGATGGTTCCGCCAGCGTTATACCAATAGTTACCCAGAAGAAGTTAGAAGAAATAAAATCTCTTCCCACTACCATCGATCCTCCTACGGCACCCTGACCACCACCCCCCCCCCCCGCCGAATACCTCCACCTCCCCGAATCCTTTTCACTTACCTTAGGCACTTACCTTCTCCCTGGCCTGTCAATTTCAATGGGACCTTTAAACTTAGCTGCTTTACGGCAGCTAGTGCTGTAAAAAATGGGGCGTGACCTTCAATCTGATGGTGCTGGACTTCGATGCTGGACTTTGGGGACTACTGCACTCCTGGATCTCACCCGGCTTGAGCTGGAAGGTCAGTGAAATAGGCATGGAAGAAATTTGGCATTGGTAAGTGAGGCACAGAGTGGCAATCCAACGCTGTTTGCCACTCTGTGGAAGTTATGGCCCATTATATTCTCCGACTTATCTAGAGCAGTGTCATGGAAGATTCACAAGTATAAAATAAGTATTGCCAGTTCATTCAAAAAAATATGTTTTTAAGGCTTAATGTTATCCTTGTTTCTTGCAGCTCTCGATGTTCTTAGTGAGCAAATTTGACAACTTCTCAGTCAGCATTCTGAATAGTTTGGGACAAATAGCTGTTGGACTGTCATTGTCACAGATTAGTGGTATTGATGGGAACATTCTACAGGAAGCTCTGCCAAACCTGGGTAAAGTCAAAGGGTGGAATTTCGGCCAGGCTAAAGCAATTGTAGCCAAATTACTGAAAAATGGCTTCCAGGTAAGGGCTGAATAAATCGGAAACTAATGAATTACTTTGATGCAGAGCTGAATAAATTTAATGGAGGTAACTTATTATGCTATATGGTTAGTGACACTTTGATATAACTCCTTGGGTATAATTTTAACCTTGAGTGATGGCATTAAAACACCATCTTGCCTGATTTTCCTTTGCATCAACTTCAGTGGGAAGGAAAATTGGGTGGGGTTTTAATGGGTGGCTGATTCAACATCATTAAAAGTTAAAATCCATCCCCCCCAAGATGCTTGTCACACCGTGAGTCAATTGGTCTTATTGCACTCTATCTTCATGACCTCGCTTTGGAATCTTCTCCCAAACTGACGTTTTCTTTCAAATGCCTTCCACAAGGGTTCACCTCCAGGGTTTTGAATTCTCCTTCCTATGTTCCTGTTCCCTGGGTCACCACATGCATTCAAGCTGTCTTCCATGCATTCTCTCTCACTGACTTAGTTGACAACAGTACCACTACTACTTCACATGCCCAAAGCAAAGAGTTACAGACCTTCAGTTGGCTCTTTGGATCTTCTTGCCTCTTGCAAGCTGTTCTTGCTGTAAATCTGCTTTCTGCAACTTTTGTCTCTTTAAATCTGAAGCTTGGAGCCTTTCTCTCTGCCCCTCGCTCTCAACTTCACTAAACAGGATCTTTTCCAGGTTCCTCTCCTTCCTTTTGACTAGAAAGTCTGCTTGGGACTTTCTCTTCTTCCATTCCTGTGGATTTTGAGTCTTTTATTTAGCTTGGGACTGGCTATCTGTCCGTTTTGCTCCAGTCTCTCTCTGGCAGCTACTTTCAACCAACTTTAGCTTGGAGCTGGCTATCTGCCCCTTCTAGGCTGCCTCCCTGGCAGCTATCTTCAAAACCTGCTGAACTCCAACAGCTTCCAAAACAAACTGCTCTTTCTAGCTTTTCTGTGTGTGTATCTCTGGGAGGGACCTGCCTCTCTGGACCCCTATTCGTGGGCAACAGCTCAGTTCTTCTACTCTTGTTTGTTTAACTTAGCTTACAGTTGTAAAAACCTTATAAGAAAGGCAAGCACCTTTTCAAAGTGAAACTAAAGCTCAATTTGACCTTTCTTGACACACCGATACAGAAATACAAATCAAACGTAAACATTAAAGTTAAAACTCATTCCTAACACTCAAAAAATACAAATATAACTTACTTAACCCATTTCTCTTTCCAAGCACTTGAAATTGCAAGTTTGTTTTCACTACAGAGTAATGATGTGCAACAGACTCTCAAGAAAAGCAGCACCCATATCCTGAGAAATAATAAAATAGAGTCCTTGATAAGGCAGATTGTACATGTTTTGCAGAAGCTTTAAGTATATTCTCGTTGCATGCTTCCTTCTGTTCCTACATCCAGGCTGTTTTAATTCTAGGAGCCTATGTATCTCTTCTGTATAAAAGTCTAAGGTTAAAGGGATGCTAATGACAATTTTAGAAATGGTTGCATCTCACTTGCTGCACTTACCTGCATCTGCAGATTAATTTGTAATTCGAAACACAGCTTTGACTTTGACTAAGGGATGAATTTTAATCATTGTTTCACCTATGTGTTTGGAGATCCAGGATCTCCTTTCCTCAATGTCACCCATTGTCTTTTTCTGTTAGGAGCGATGCCCTTCATCACATTTGCAGTATCTCTTTGGAATCCATTTCTTCTGATATTTACTTCTGTAGACCGAATGTGAAGTGGAAACTAACAGCATCTTTCCAAGCTGATTCCACTTTAAAATAAGGACTACTTTTGCTGTAAAGATACATTTTACTTTGGATCCAATCCCTCACATCTAAGGATGGTCTTGTAATTACTTATTGTCCATTGCTTCTTTAAATTGAAAGAATGCCTTCATGTTATAATGGTTGGTCAGTTTTGAATTGACTTCTCCTTGTTTCTTATTTCAAAAACTAGGTCAACAACAAACAGAATTTGCTAAAGCTGGGAATCTTGGTATCTGGTATTCCCAGCGATGTATTCCAACGCATCGAAACTGAGGTTTTCAACAGTATAATCTCAAATCCAACATTTGTTGAAAATATTGGAGCAGCACCACAACCTATACAATTTATCTATGTTATGCATGTGAGTGGCATGAAATACATAAACAGCAGTATCAAACTTGATCTAAAATCTAATTTTCTGACTTTTGCATATAACTTTTCAATGTAGATGGTTTTGTGTCATGACTGTTTTCATTTCCAGATGCTGCTCACAAGCTATAGTATGTTCTGGGTTAAATTCTGTTCTGTTTCATTTTAACTCAGGTGTTGCAGAATGTAGATGCTCCTGTAACAACAGTGAAGAACATTCCATCTGTTCTAGCCAGATGGGTCCCGCCTGTGCTGTTAAATTCAAACTTGGTCCTCAGTGACATCAACAACAAACAGTGGGTTCCCAGTCAGGTAAATTATAATGTTCTTTAAAATGTGTAATGATTCTTAGTGAAAAAGAGGTTGAACTGTAATAGACATTTATATGTTCAGTTGAAAGATTTCAGTCAATTCCTCACACTGTAAGTTACAAATTTCAACTTTACTGTCACAAAGAAGTAGTAAACGGGAAAAATAGTTAACGAGTCACCAAGTTCACATTGGTAGCTAAGAAAAGAATCGTTGGAGCAGCCAGAGGTGACACCAAAGGGACACTAAACGTAGGAAGAGCAGAATGTAAGGAAAATATCTGTACATTATTACTTTTTAAATTGATCTAAAATAGATGATGGTAATCTTATATCAGAAGATTGAATACTATTCTCACTTTCTAAATTCTAAAAACAAACCATCTTTAAAAACATGGATGAAATTAACTTCATTTGGCAGAAACAAAGTCCTTTGGAATGGACAATGCAATGGGGCTCAAGGCAGTTTTGAACTGATTTGAACCAAAGAGCAAAGTTCAATACAAAGGCAGAATGTAAATATTTTGTACTCATAAGTGCTTATCCACTTAGGCCTCTATTTTTGAGCTAGAAGACTCAATAAAATATTTGCAAAAGAGTGAAATCTCTCCAAGGATTGCTTTTATGCCTCATAAAATTCTGTAAACTTCTGTGGGTTGTAAACCAATCAGATTTATTGAACAAAGAGCTGGATTTTCTGTTTGCGGTTAGGACCACCTTTGATCCTAACCCTGTATCATGTGTGAAATAGTTACCTGATAAAAGTTTTGTAGGATTGTCCAAATAACGGCCAGCTCATCACCCAATTAAGGATGGTGAGTGGATTACTGATGATGGAGGTCCATTAGGAACTACAGCCTACCGATGTGGTAAGCAAGAGTGAGGGTGTTTTAAGATGGAGGGGAAGAACTTTGCAAGGCTCTAAATAAAGCATTTATATAGTGTTTTACACAATCTTGAGATGTCCCAAAATGCTTCATCACCAATTAAATACTTTTGAAGTGTAATCACTGTTGTAATGTAGGAAATGCAGCAGCCAAATTGCACACAGCAATGTCCCTCAAACAGTAGTGAGATAATGACTAGTTAATCTGTTGAGTGGGGGCTAAATATTGGCCAGGAGAACAGGGAGCTTTGAAATAGAGTTGCCTTCAATGTCCACCTGAGAAGTCAGAAAGGACTTTGGTTTCATTTTTCATCTAGCCCTCTGACAGTGCAGCACTCCCTCAATACTGCACTGAAGTGTTAGTTTAGTTTATGTGCTCTAGTCTCTGCAATGAGATGTTAACTAGCAACTTCTGATTCTGAAATGACACTGAACCACAGCAGATCAGAAAATCTTTAATGCATTGCTGTTGATTTTCCATCCACTAATGTGAATAGATGGAGAATCTTGAGCAAACAATCTGCAACTTTTAGACCACTTAGTTTGAATCAGATCCTGCTAGCAGTGTAGGACCTCAGGAGCTTCAACCTCATGCATCAAAAGCATATGCTGCACTGTAGACTTGGTTGTCTTCATCTACGAAATATAATGAGATGTATCTGTTCAAAAACATAGAATTAATTTACACGAATGCTATTCCTCTCAAAGAGATCTTAGTAAATCTTTGCATGCTAACTTCTAAAGTACATATGTTAAAGCAGTCAATAATTTAATGTTTTAATGTTTCATATGCTTTAACCTCAGGCTGCTGTGTTTTTTGAAAGCGTTGTGAGAAGTAGTGACAATTATGACATGTGAGTAATATTTACATGTATGTTTATAGGTTTTTCTTTTTTTTTATTCATTCGGGGGATGTGGGTGTCGCTGGCTAGGCCAGCATTTATTGCACATCCCTAATTGCCCTTGAGAAGGTGGTGGTGAGCTGCCTTTTCGAACCGCTGCATTCTGTGTGGTGTAGATACACCCACAGTGCTGTTGGGCTGGGTGGGGTGGGGGGTGGGGAGTAGTCCCAGGATTTTGACCCAGTGATTCTGAAGGAATGGCAATACATTTCCAAGTCAGGACGGTATAAGGCGTGAAGGGGAACTTCCAGGTGGTGGTGTTCCCATGTGTCTGCTGCCCTTCTCCTTCTAGATGGTAGTGGTTGTGCATTTGGAAGGTGCTGTCTAAGGAGGCTTGGTGAGTTCCTGCACTGCAATTTGTAGATGGTACACACTGCTGCCACTCTTCATCAATGATGGAGAGAGTGAATGTTTGTGGATGGAGTGCCAATTGAGCGGGCTGCTTTGTCCTGGATAGTGTCAAGCTTCTTGAGCGTTGTTGGAGCTGTACTCATCCAGGCACATGCAGAGAATTCTATCACACTCGTGATTTGAGCCTTGTAGATGGTGGACAGGCTTTGGTGAGTCAGGGAGTCATCTGTATATGTGTCAACACAATGGAATCATAGGTTGTATTAATTGGCTTATGGAGTACAGAAACAAAGCAGTAATGCTAAACCTATACAAATCATTGGTTAGGCTACAATTAGAATATTATGACCGCTTTGGGCATTTTTCTTTAAGAGGAAAATCAAGGACATGGTGAGGGTATAGAAGAGATTCACTAAGGTGATACCAGTGTTAAAGTCTACAGTTATGAGGAGAAATTAATGAATCTCTGGATCTTTTCATTAGAAGTTATACTAAATTTTTAGGACCTTGGTTCAGGCCACACTTTGAGAAGGACATGGAAGCGCTGGAAAAACATACAAAAAAGATTTACAGGGATGGTATTAGAACTGAGAGATAAAGGCTATTGGAAAAATTGAACAGTTGGGAGTTTTTTTTCTTTAGGAAAGAGATGATATAGAGGTGAGCTGATGGAGGTCTTTAAAATTATGAATGGGTTGGACAGGGTTGATGTAGGCAGAATGTTTCCATTTGTGCAAAAATCCAAAATTAGGGCCCATAAATATATCATCGTTAATAATAAATCCAATAGGCAAAATTCTTTTACTCAGAGTTGTTAGAATGTAGTGGTTGAGAAAAATAGCTTGGATGCTTTCAAAAGGAGGCTAGACAAGTACATAAGAGAAAATGGAATAGAGAGAGAGAGATTACAAGGCTGAAATGAGTTAGATGGAATGGGAGGAGACTTGTTTGGAGTATAAATATCAACACAGACTAGTTAGGCCAAAAAACTGTTCCTTTGCTGTGTGTTCTATGCCATTCTATTTAACATAGCAGATTTAAATCAGACCAACTGGTTCTGACAATTTTGGAGGGTAAAGCGTAATAAAGCCTACGTGCAATCCTTCAATGGCTGATTGTGTTACAAACTTAAAGGGTGCTGGTATTGTGAAGACAAACAACTTGCTTCCTGTTTGAAGAAAGTGAGGTGTTTAGAAATGAATTAATGATGCTGTTATTTGTTTCAGATTTTCACCCTCTGTCCTTCAAGGCTTCAGTTGTAGTGCAGTGAAGGACCTGAATTTTACTACATTTCTTCAGCTTGTTCAAGCAATGAAAGATAAAGGGGTCGTGTTTGATGAAAGTCAGGTGAGGGCATTCATAAAAATCCTATTGGAAGAAAGCTTTATTGTATTCCCATCCATTGTCCATTAACTATGATCTGTTGAGTTAAGTATAAAAGTTAATTGACCAGATGAGGTTGGCACATGAGCACAAGGATGGAGTGCTTGAGAGATATGGGGATAGGACAGGAAAATAAAGTTAAAGTATGAGATCAACCATAAAGTATGAGAATGGGCCATATGGCGTATTCCTTTTTTTTTCAAAACTGGAAAGATCGACTAAGCCAAAACACAAAGATGTATACAGCACATGAATAAGACAGTGTATGTTTGCAATTTTCTGTTTACTTGGGAAGTTTGACATAAATAAACCAGTTTGAAGGAAGTCCCACTAGGTGGAATGGTCTTTGCATTGTTCGTCTTCTTAGGTGCTCAGTGAGGAATAAAAACACAACATTTTGTTAGAATGATATGTAGCCAGCAGATTGTGAAGGTGGAATAAAGGGGGTTGAAAATCCACAGCTTTTTTTCTGCACGCCTGTTATAATAAGGACTTCGTAACAAACATTTAAAAAATTTATTCATGGGATGTGAGCATCACTTGCTAGGCCATTATTTATTGCTCATCTCCAATTGTCCTTAAGGTAGTGGTGAGCTGCACCCATGGTGCTGTGAGGGAACAAGCTCCAGGATGTAGACGCAGTGATGATAAATGAATAGTAATCCAAGTTAGGATGGTGTGTGACTTGGAGGGGGACGTAGGTGGTGTTTCCATGCATCTGTTGCCTTTGTTCTCCTAGGTGGTGGAGCTCACAGGGTTGGGAAGATACTGTTGAAGGACCCTTGGCAATTTGCTAAAGTAGATCTTGTAGATGGTACACACTGCTGCCACTGTGGGCTGGTGGAGTGAATGTTTATGGGGTGTTGATCAAGTGGGCTGGATGGTGTTGAGCTGCTTGAGTGTTTTGAAGCTGCGCTCACCCAGGCAAGTGGAGAGTATTCCATCATATTCCTACTTGTGCTTTGTAGAGATTGTGGAAAGGCTTTAGGAGATCAGGAGGTGAGTTACTCACCACAGAATACCCAGCCAATGACCTGCTCTTGAAGCCATGGTATTTATATGTGGTTTGTAACATGCATAGTCTGCGGCGGTTGAAAATAATACCAGATGCACAGGAATGATTGGGGCTCATCTGGTCAGAGTTCCCACATCAGCAGCCTATGTAATGCCAGTCAGATCTTTGATGGCTTTTAACCAGGGTTACCACCTGGACTTCCTGAGCTAGGTGATAGCCTGGACCCTCGAATTAGACAAGACAATTTTACAGACTTTATGGAACTCCTTATGAGGAGAGCTGATGGGGCGCAGGGTCAAGATATTTCAGAGAGGTCCGAGACCTAGGACTCTAGTTACAAATTTCCCATCTTCTATGGTGCACGCCATTCCTTGTTCCAATTAAGAGAAATGCATGTGAACTCCTGATGTTTGCCTGGTTCAGCACTGGAGATCTTAAGCACCCAAGTCTTGGCACTTAACACTCAGATGTTGACCTAGTTGGTTTGCATCCCAAATAACATGCTTTTTACATTTTTGGAAAGCGAACCTTGCCTTATGCAATTGATTACTCTTGAATGATCGCACTAAGCATGGTGGGTTTTTTAACATTTCAGGATCCCTCTTCACCTATAACCCTTCTGGATACAATGGAGATATTAGTATTCCTGATGCCAAATGTTGCTAACGCTTTGACAGCAAATAATAGATGATGTATTCACTCTCATCCAAATAGTAATGAGCATATTTAACATCAGAAGTCACTTCTGGGTGGAAAATAGTGAAAATAGTGGCCTACGTGGAAGTGCAATGGAATGGCTGTCATCGCAATTGGGGCCCATCTATCCTTCTACAGCTTGCAATTGGTTGGCAAATGTGGAAAGCTACACTCAAATGTCAGCGAAGGCACTGATATTACAAATCCAAGTGTATTTGAGGGAAATTTTCCAAAGCTTTTAAATATTCTAAGCCAAATTGGTTCTTTAATAGAAAATTTTAGTCCAGTAGATTGTTGTGAATTGCAAGGGGCTTCCAGTACTTCCTATTCATGGAGTGTAGATACAAAGTGAATGGTAGAATTGTTGAGCATCTTCCTACATATAGCTCAATTAGCATGATCTCTGGAAAGCATCGCATTATAAGAAACCCTTTGGAGAAACGTCTGAAGTGAACTTAGGTTTATCTTTAGCAACCTGACCTGTTTTGTTTACAAGATCCTATTGACATTGCCAACTGCTATCATGCTTTGAATAGATCAAACAGCAATTTCATGAGCTTTTCTTGAATCATTGTTCAGGTGCCTGCATTGTGGTGCTAATTCTGATTTTCAACATTGCCATTATAAATATTTGCTGCAATTGTGGTGCAAGTTTTTTGAGGAAGAACAATATCTTGCATTTTGTTATGAATCCCCATGGAGGAATTTACTGAATGACCCCAATGGGCAAGATCTCACTTTATAACTTTTACTTTAACAATGAAACCAAAATCAACATAAATTAAACATGAATTAATAGACAAATTGAGGTCAATATAAACTATAAATAACAATTTAAATAGCAGATATAACAAAGCTAGATCTCATGGATTTACTGGCAGGTCCACTGCATATATGGCACTAATTTCAGCCACAAATCCCTTCAGAACATGGAACTTACTTAGGTAGAATTCCAGCTCCCTTTCATCAAAGATTTAGTCACTGATTCCCCTCCAACAGCAGATCCTAATCAACCAGAGTTCCAAAGGCATGGTCTTTGCCAAAATGGTACACTTCTGCAGAACTTACTCAGCTCTTCTCGTGATAGCCTTGATGGCATGGATCCGGCAGAAACACCTTTATGCGCACCCACGGTAACAACCCTGTGTACTGTATGACTGGTGCTGGTCAATCAGTTCCTTTAAAATAAATGAAGCAGTGGCATTAACCTTATTTTATGCCCGCTCTAAGATCCAGCCTATGCCTTCCTTCAGCCTGCCTGCTCTGCACCATTGCATCATCTGAGCTCAGATGGCTCTGTACCTTTCATCTAGTTTCAATCAACTTCAGATTCAGTTTCCATTTTAGTCTTAGCTCCCCTATAAAGCTGAAGATTCCATTTCCCTTTCGGTTAGAATCTGACCCAAAAAATACAAGTTTTGAAACCAGGGTCAGTGCAATCAACAGAACATTTGACAAGTCATCTCTTCAGACACCAGCTCACACATGCTCACTCACTGGTCCAGCAAACCACAATTCCATCACAGTTTATATAGTATCTTATATAGTATTTTCAACAAAGTAAAAACATTACAAGGTGCTTCCCAGGAGGATTATCAAACAAAATTTGGCACTGAGCCAAATAAGGAGATCATTAACAGAGGTGACCAAAAGCTTGGCAAAAGAGGTATATTTTAAGGAGCAACTTGGAAAAGATAAGAGAGGTAGGGAAGAGGTGAAGTTTACAGAGGGAATTCCCAAGCTTATGGCCTAGACAGCGGAAGCCACTGTTGGAGCAATTAAAATTGGCGATGTGCAAGAAGCCTGAATTGGATGAGTACAGACATTTCAGAGGGTTGTAGGGCTGGAGGAGGTTACAGAGATAGGGAGACGAAAAGCCATGGATACCTAAGGATGAGAATTTTAAAATTGAGGCATTGCCAATATATAGCCAAACAAGCACAGGAATGACGATTGAATGACACTTGGTGCAAGTTAGGATACAGGAAGCAAAGATTATACTCATTGGTTTTTATGTAATAAGGAAAAGGTGCGAGTCACAGTCAAATTGTTTTATAAGTCTGTTTGGCTGGGACTGGTTCTCCGGTAATTAATCATTTCTCATTTTGTTTTACAGCTCAGTTGCATGTTTTTTAGAGTAACTTCTAAAGGAACACCATCAACCATAGATACTTTACCAGTGGATGTTCTGCTGTATTTTAAGTAAGTTGACATTCTTGCTAATCATCCAGGATGAGAAAAGACTTACCCTGCTTGCATTCCAACTTTCCAACCTTTGCCAGTAGATAACCT
The DNA here is from genome assembly GCF_017639515.1 of Carcharodon carcharias. Lineage (NCBI taxonomy): Eukaryota > Metazoa > Chordata > Chondrichthyes > Lamniformes > Lamnidae > Carcharodon > Carcharodon carcharias. The sequence goes on along the minus strand of NC_054481.1, from coordinate 40,613,301 downwards.
TAAATTTGTAATACTTGTAGTGAAGGAATACTTGAGGCAGGAATATTTAAAATTTTGGTCTACTGTGTAGTGCAAGTTAATGTGTAGAAAAAAAACTTACAACAAACTGGAAGATAAGTATAAAATAATCTATACTAAGATGCTGAAGAACAAGTTATGTGGCTGAAATGCAGTATGTGGGAGTTTGTGGACAGTGAGACTGTCCCAAGTGAAAACATCTGCAATCAATGTCTCTGTCTTAAGTCTCTCCAGCTCTGGATCATTGGAGGATGGGGGTAGTGTGAGGGCAGAAGCAGTATCTGGACAGTTTGCTCCAGACTTCAGTCACAACTTGCAGAGAGGTACAATTTAGTTAGTGTGACCAATAGTGTACCGAGTAAAGGGAACCCAAGTGTGACTGAGAACAAAGAACCACAGAAACTAATCCTATCCTAGATACAATGTACTTAGTAACTGTGAGGATAAGGATAAAGACTGTTGAAAGGACAGTCAGAATGCAGACAATGGCATCTTGTGCAGGTGGGTGTCCAAACCCAGAAGGAAAAAACAGTTCGGACCAGTACTAAGGTAAAAGCAAAAAACTGCGGATGCTGGAAATCAAAAACAAAAACAAAATTACCTGGAAAAACTCAGCAGGTCTGGCAGCATCTGTGGAAGGGAGCACAGTTAAAGTTTCGAGTCCGCATGACTCTTCAATAAAACTAAGGAAAAATAGAAAAGGGGTGAAATATAAACTGGTTTAAGGGGGCGGGGGGGTTGGGACAAGAGAACTGGATAAGAGGGCCAGTGATAGGTGGAGACAACCAAAAGAAGTCACAGACAAAAGGACAAAGAGCTGTTGAAGGTGGTGATATTATCTAAAGGAATGTGCTAATTAAGGGTAGAAAGCAGGACAAGCAAGGTACAGATAGCCCTAGTGGGGGTGGGGAGGGGTGAAGGAATCGAAAAAGGCTAAAAGATAGAGATAAAACAATGGATTTAAAAATAATGGAAATAGGTGGGAAAAAAAAATCCATATAAATTATTGGAAAAAACAAAAAGGTGGGGGAAAAATCAGAAAGGGGGTGGGGATGGAGGTGAGAGTTCATGATCTAAAATTGTTGAACTCAATATTCAGTCCGAAAGGCTGTAAAGTGCCAAGTCAGATGATGAGGTGCTGTTCCTCCAGTTTGCGTTGAGCTTCACTGGAACAATGCAGCAGGCCAAGGATGGACATGTGGGCATGAGAGCAGGGTGGAGTGTTGAAATGACAAGTGACAGGGAGGTCTGGGTAATGCTTGCGGCACATGGCGCTTGATACCAATAGGATCAGATGATTCCACCCAATGTTTCAAGTCCAATATCACTTCTTCAGACTGAAGAGAGGTAGAAATATGATGGGGTTTATGCTGTTGGAAAAGTTGGGGGGGGGCGTTCAAGTGAAGCAAAAGTGAAGGTCAGTGATAGGCTAGAGGGCGGGGGTGATGAAATGACTAAGATACCATGGAACAAAAGGCAAGGAAAGTGGTAATGGTAGTAGTGAAGGAACAAAACAATGGTCCAGAGTAGGTGTTAATAACAGAATAAAGGTTAGCGCTGTCTGAAAGCAAAACATGAGAACAAAATACAAACTGGCTTTAGGGGAGAAAAATACAAAATGAAGGACAAAGTTCATGGTCTGAAGTTGTTGAAAATGTGGTGTCCAGAAGACTATAATGTCCTTAATTGGAAGATTAGGTGCTGTTCCTCAAGCTTGTGTTGGGCTTCACTGGAACATTGCAGCAGGTCAAGGACAGAAATGTGAGCATGAGAGCAAGGTGGTGAATTGAAATGGCAAGCAACTGCAAGGCTAGGGTCTGGAGTGAACAGATGTGTTCTGCAAAGCAGTCATCCAATCTGCGTTCGGTCTCACAAATGTAGAGGTGAGCTGTGAAAATGTATGCTACATTGAAAGAAGTAGAAGTAAATCACTGTTTCATCTGGAAGGAGTGTTTGGGGCCTTGGACAGTGAGGAGGGAGGAGATAAAGGGGCAGATGTTACAGCTCCTCCAATTGCAGTGGAAAGTGCCATGGGAAGGGGATGAGGTGTTGGGGGTGATGGAGGAGTGAACTAGGGTGTTGCAGAGGGAATGGTCCCTTCAGTATGCTGACAGGGGAAGTGAGGGAGGATGTGTTTAGTGGAGGCATCATCATGCTGGAGTTGCTGGAAATGGTGGAGGATAATTTTTGAATGCGGAGGCTGATGGGAAGTGAGGACAAGGGGAATCCTATCATGATTCTGGAAGGGAGGGGAAGGGGTGAAGGGAGAAGCGCGGAACATGGGTCGGACATGGTTGAGGGCCCTCCATCTGTTGTTTGTTATCTGTTGTCAGGAAATTCCTGTTGTCTATAATTAATGGTAGTTTGATGAATGGCTAAAAATTATCAGCTGATCAGCAAAAGTCAGCATGGATTTCTAAAGGTTAGATTGTGCCTGACAGATCTCATTGATTTTTTGGAAGTAATAATTGAAGTGATAGACAGAGAAATGTCTGGATGTTGTTTATATGGCCTTCCAGAAGGCCATTGATAAAGTCCCTCATAAGAAAATTTTTGGCAAAGGTCAAGCTTGTAAAATTGAAGGCACTTTATGAAGTTGCCTAGGAAATTAGCTGAGTGGAAGGGGACAGAGAGTAGAGATTATGGATAGATACTCTAATTGGCAGGATGTGACTAGTGGTGTGCTGTAAGGAGCTATGTTGGGTCCTCCACTATTGACTATTTATTAACAACTTAGATGATGGGATAGAAAGTTGCAGATCCAAATTTGCTGATGATGCAAAGATTTGCAGTATTGTAAGCAGTGTAGATGGATGTGTAAAATTATAAAGAGGTATTGATAGATTAAGTGAACGGGTAAAACTGCGGTGAATGGGTTTCAGTGTGTGAGAGGTCATTCACTTTGGACCTAAAAATGATAGAATAAGGTCCTTTCTAATTAATGAAAAGATGGAAATAGTGGAGGCTCAAAGAGATTTGTCAGGGGATTGGTGGTTTTAGCCACTAAAATGTCATGTTCCGAAGATAATCATAAAGGCGAATGGAATGCTGGCTGTTACATCTAGATGAATAGAATACAAGAATTCATGCTTTATCTATACAAGGCTTTAGTTAGAACACACCTTGAATACTATGAGCAGTTCTGGGTACCAGGTCTTGGAAGGACTGCAGCATAGATTTATTAGAATGATCCCTGAATTCCAAAGGTCAAGCTAAGAGGATAGATTAAATGAACTAAGGTTGTATTCCATGGAAGTTAGAAGGTTAGGGGTGATTTGATCAAAGTTTTCAAGATATTAAGGGAACAAATAGAATAGATAGTAACTATTTTTGCTGGATTGAAGCCTAGGAGTAGAAAACACAGTCAAAAAAGTTAGAACCAGACCTTTCAGGACTGAAATTAGGAAAAACTTCTTCATGCAAATAGCAGTAGAAATTTGGATCATTCTTCTGCAAACGACAGTTAACGCTTGATCAGTTTTAAATCTGAGATTGATAGATTTAAGGGGTACATGGAGTTTTATGGACTTACATTGCAGATTAGCCAAGATCTAACTGAATGGTGGAATAGGCTTGAGGAGCTAAATGTTCTACTCTTGTTCCTATGCTCCTATTATATAAATTTGAGTTTTTTTCTGAAACCTGCTTTAACTTTAATTTTCACTAAATTAAATTGACATCCTCTTCTGACATTAAGTAATATTCTTGGTACACCTAGTATTTAAAAAAATAGTTTTTCATTATGTATAATAAATGTAATTCAAATTTTTCACATTGAAGCTCTAAGAACTTCAGAAAGTCTCAAAACTGCAAGGCATTCTTCAAAGGTGTTGGAAAATCAAACATTCATATCTTGCCGAAAGGATCAGTAAGAAGACAGAACCTATTGGAAGACGCCAGAATGTGTTTGGTAAGGAAAATGTGCTCTATAGGTGCAAACTAGGGATTGATGACACCAGTACCCTGGATGGCATTGATGGAAAATGACTTCACTTCTCCAATCAATCACAAATTGTGACATACCAAGGAATGGTCTTCTATTTCTAGCTTTGTATTAGAATGGCAAGCATCAGGAATCTGGTACAAAGCAAAATAGGAAGCATGATTATTATGAATTGATCCTAATTGGGTCTTAGTTGTGTTCTCTTACATTTCTTTCCTCTTTTATACACAATTATTTGACAACTTCATGGATATAGGCCACTAGATGCTAAGAGGCTGTTAGCCCTCGCTGGAGAGTCTATACTAGAGGATGTATGGTAGTTGCAGGATAAGAGGTCGGCATTTCAGACTGAGTTGAAAAATTTCTTTACTCAGAATTGTGAATCTTTGGAATTCTCTATCTCAGAGAACTGTGGATGAGTGGAGTGTATTGTCTATTCAAGGCTGAGATGTTTGGACACTAAGGTAATCAAGGCATATGAGATCAAATGGGAAAGTGGAATTGAGGTTGAGGATCAGCCATGATAATATTCAATGGTGGGGCTTACCGAAGGGACCTTGTTCCAACTCCTATTTCTTACATTTTTATGTCCTTGTGTAGGCTCTATTTTGACATTCCAGTTTAATTTAAGAATATTGATATGTTTTTAGGTTACATTTGTTTCTAACAAAGAGCAGTATTGTAGACAAAATTGGTTTAAATAATCTCAAAAAACCTGCCTATCCTCTCAATGTTAATAATGGAAAAGGAAGAATTTATGGATGAAGGGCATTATACTGTAAAGTTAAGCATATATAAATATTGACTTTCAAGGATTATTATGACTGAAACAGCTTTTAAAACACAGGCTTTTCATAATAGCAGAAGAGTGTAAAAAAAGATTACTTCAACATAAAAGGGAATATGTTCTATAGAATGTGCTTCAGAGGATATGTACAGTAAAGCTATGGATCGAGAAAAGCAATGATGGGAAGCAACAGTATGGTGTGAAAAGGCATGAGACTCTCATCTCTAGAGTAAAAAACATCAGAGAATGTTGCATCCAACAGAAAGCAAACTATAAAGACAATGGTGTAAGAAAAAATGCAATGTCTTTCTGATACATTCAAGACCTGGTGGTCTAGGAGAAGCCATTTTCAGAGTTTCTCATTAAATCGACACACTTGAGTGATTAGATGTAAGGCTGATATGCGCTACTCTGTAAGAGTGTTTAAGACTAATGTTTTGTCAGTAATAAATGAAGTGAATTATCAAACATGTTACTGTCTGTTAATGGCTAAAGGACTTATCCAACAGACAATAAAACATTTTTTGAGCAAAGTGCACATCTTGCATAATGCTTCTTGTTAAAACTTAGCAAGAGCCAAACTGTTAAATTGTACATGAATTTCATTGTGTTGGATCAAGATGGAGAATTTATTTGAGAATTGCCTGGGTCCTATTTGGAAATGATGATGAAAACGTCTTTGTACAATCCCTTGCTTCAATTCAGTTTCAGCTAAAATACTTACTCTTCACTAAACCCTATGTCCAAAATCCTAAAATCAATAATTCTAAAGCCGAAATGATTCTTGATTATTCAATTTCTGTAGTACCTTACCAAATTTGATTTCCAGTCTCCGCAAAATGTAAATGTTTGCTATTTTCTTAATAATGTCAATGAATTATGGCCTTGTTATTTCGTGTAAATATTGAGGCCTTTAATGGTAAAAAACATTAAGTTGTGTTTGTATGGAAAAAGGACATTCCACTGGTTGATTAATAATACTCTTTTGATTCAACTTCAGGGAATTACTGGTGGAAGACTGACAAAGGAGAATGTGGCAATTCTGGGTGTATTAGTGTGTGACCTTGAGGGATCTGTTATCACTGAATCTGATATTTCAATCTTGAACGTCTTGAAGAATTGTACCTCATACTCAGAGAATCAAAAGAAAGCAATTGAAACTCTGCTTAAAAATGGAGTCCACAGCTACAGGTGAGTTTTGAAACTGTATGGGGAAAAAATTGGACTTGCACTCGAGGTGGGCAGTAAGCCAGGGGAGTGATCACTCTGATCTGTGCTGGCTGATGTCAAATTGGGCATCAGACCTCATCTGAATAGATACACTGAGCTGGGGTGCCAAATAATCCAAATAAAAAATACGAATTCTGTCCATTTCCAGGGCACGAAGATATTGTGGAGAATGAAAGGTGTCCCGAGGGTGGATTGGTGCAGGAGCAAACTGAGGCCAGCAGTCACCTGCAGTATTTTTATGGAGTCAGTGAGAGCATTCCTGTTGCTTCTGGCTTCACAGAAATTTGACTTTAAGAACATTTTGTGGTAGATTTTTTTTAGCTGACCTGCAGTGGTTTCTTTAAGGACCTTTAGTTAGGTCACTCCAGATCTAGTACAAATTGGAGCTTGTGCAACACAAACTCTGCCTATTTGTATCTTCGATCATTAGACATCATTGTAAAATTAGTGTCGAGCTTCAGTTTGCATGGAAAAGCACAAATCCGCCTCTTTCATACATGCAGGCTTCACACCCATTTAATGGTCCACCAGAATATGGCATCAGGCAGTACTTGGTCATCAGTGACATGGGCTGAGGTGCCCACACTTGTTTGAAACTCTTGGCTGCCTGCTCTTCAGGCACATTTGAAAATTATTTAAATTTCTTTCCCTTAATTTTTTAATTGCATTCTATTAGACTGAAGAGTTAAATTTTCATGCTTTATTGTTTCATGTAATATTATGAACTGCAAAAATGGAATACGGGTACCATTTATACTATCTATGGAGCAATAAGATGTTAGTGTCTTGCAATAATATGCTGCAGCTACAGGTTTCTCAGTAAATCTTGGCAGTACCATGCCAATGCCAATTAGTGATCAATTTGCACAAAGTTAATGTGACCAGCTGAGGCAGTACTGTGGTCATTTAAAATGGGCCAGCACGCTGTTGCCATTCTGAAGGAATAATTTCTAGATGAATTCTATAGGGAGCCATTTTTACGTTAAAACATCTCCAATGGGCATATTAATCTATCATCCATAGCAATGTGTTTTTTAATTCCGAGCTTTTTGTTTGTCTGCAGCACTCCTTCGTCGTGGTTGTCATCTACAATAAATGATCTTGGAAATCTTCCTTTGGCTTTGACCGACACATGGAGTCAAGTAAATGGGGTATGCTTTACATGTTGAAAATCAAGCCACAAGTTAAATTCATGAGTCTATAAAACCCATTTGCACTTTACTGGATCTTCAGTTAAAGTTTTTCAGTCACAACTATTGACTTTTAACCTTAACATTTTGGCTAAACCTTTGGCTCAGTATCTGATTTCCTTGCATCTCTGTGAAGAATTTTCAGTCATTTTTCAACTTTGTTGATGCTTTATAAGGGCTTTTGTTACAGCTATTCACTCAAAATAAGCTGAAAATAATGCTGATTCCCACTTTATGAATATACAAAGCAGCCCGCTTGATTGGCACCCCTTCCACAAACATTCACTCCTTCCACCACCGACGAATAGTGGCAGCAGTGTGTACCATCTACAAGATGCATTGCAGAAACTCACCAAGCTCCTTAGGCAACACCTTCCAAACCCACGATTGCTACCATCTAGAAGGAAAAGGGTAGCAGATACCTGGGAACACCACCACCTGGAAGTTCCCCTACTTATGTGGTTTTCATAAGTAGGCTCACACCTCAGATGATCAGAAATGTGAACCCTAATGCATGTAACATATGGAAATACTATGTCCGAGAATTAACAGAGCTATCTCTCATCAGTGGTTCTACAGGCTAACGTGCTTCTCCTAATAAATTCCTGGCATGTCCAACAGACATGAAGGATCATGGCCCTAAAAATCTATAGACTGATACGTCTTCGCATAACTACCAACATGCACCCACATGTTCCCTCTTCCACTGACCCTACCGAAACCTCTGGGGACGGAGGTAGCTACAGTCATAAATCAGCAGGCAAGCCCCCAACCACACCCCAACCCCTCTGACATCCGAAAAAGAGGCTGGGAAGTCTGCTGAAAAGTCTGATTTACTTATTAGATTCCCTTTTCCCTAAAGTAACACTAAGACTCCCTTGTATCACAATACATTTTAAGAGGTCCAGCTCATGATCCTGACCTGGATCCTCAGGTGGGGCGCCACATCTTTGTCTCAGCTGGATAGTTAATTTGAACTCACCAGTACTAGCTGCACCAGCTAAGAAGGACCGGAGCATGGTCACTCCAATGTTCAGAGTTCTCCTAACCTATCCTTGTCAGAATCCTTTTACGGGGCACATTGTCAACATATATAATTAGCCAAGAGTTCAGATTAGACTGAACTAAATGCTGTAACTTTGGCATGCAGGCAGGCAGTGCATGGTGAAACTGTGTCACTTTCCAAGAATTAGGTGGTATTTCAATGTTTGAATCTCATTTCAAATGTACATCAAACTCTAAACTAGCACCAACAGGATGTTCACTGTTTGGAGATGGAAAATCTGGTGTTTCCTACATGGCTGGGCTAGATATAAAGGCTTTTAAGGGGGGTGTATGTATTTGTGGGCGAGGGCCACAGCCAGCAATAGGCTGGATGGCTTCCTCTGCCTAGCTCCATAAAGATTTTTTTCAAATGCCTCTTCCCACTTCCCTCCCAAGCCCCGCTGCCCCCAGCTGCAAACACTGGTCTCAGTTTTGAATTTAGTAGGATAAGACAGCTTACAACTGTAACAATAGCTTGTTACCTTGGTCTAGAATTTTCAATGGGCTTCCTGGCAAACTGCATCAGTGATTAATCAGTGATTATCTGTGATTATGTATTAATTTTGGAACATTTTTCAATGAGTTACATTGTGCTCCATGCAGGATGTCCTTAAAGAAGCTCTCCCGAGATTCATCAAGAAAATAAAGACATTTACACCACCCAATGATGTGCTAGCGTTTATAAATCGCATCAACATACAGAAAGATTCAGACAACATAACAAGTATGTAATAAGTACGAATGTAAAAGTGTGATTGGAAAAATATTGATTTGTATGTAGAACATATATCATGTATGTGGAGCGGATGTTTCTATGCTGTAAATCTAAATCCACGAGTCAAATGACTTTGGCAGACTACATCATGCATCACACTTGTTGGAACATTTTCCTCCCCTATCAGGTACACTGGCTGTAGGGAATAAGAATGTATTGGAGGGTGTTGAAATATTCTACCTTGATTCTTCGGGCCTTCGAGGGGTTGGCTATTTCCTAAAGCTCCAAAGGTCTGATAAGAGATGTACAAGATTATGACAGGTTTGGATATGGTAGACAAAGAAAAACTGTTCTCATTAGCTGATGGTACAGGTATTAGAGGACACAGATTTAAGGTTTTGGGCAAGATATGCTAGGGGAATATGAGGAAGGAGTTTTTTATGCAACGAGTAATAAAGACCTGAAAAACAGTCAAAAGGAAATTGGATGGGCACTTGAAGGAAATAAACTTGCAGGGCTTTAGGGATAGAATGGGGAAATGGGACTGACTGGATTACCCCACAAAGAACTGGTATCGAATGGATTTATCAAATGGCCTCTTCTGTGTTGTAAATGACTATAACTCTAGGTTGGATGAAATAACCTAGTTGTGTAGATATGGTGTCTGGACTACGCTGAACCATGCAATATTGGACGGACTGATAACAATGGCCTGGATTTTGCAGTTGGATTGACAGCAAAACTGTTTGCTGCCCACACATGTGCAGTTAAATGGAGGAATCCAGAATATGCTGTCAGTGATTCCCTGATTCTCCAAAAGGTCATAGAATTATAGAGGTCTACAGCACAGAAAAAGGCCCTTCGGCCCATCGAGTTTGCGCTGGTCAAACAAGTACCTAACTATTCTAATCTCATTTTCCAGCACTAGACCCATAGCCTTGTATGCCATGGCAGTCTGAGTGCACATCTAAATTTTTCTTAAATGTTATGAGGGTTTCTGCCTCCACCACACTTTCAGGCAGAGAGTTCCAGATTCCCACCACCCTCTGGGTGAAAAAATTTTCCTCACATCCCTTCTAAACCTCCTGCCCCTTACCTTAAATCTATGCCCCCTGGTTATTGATCCCTCCACCAAGGGGAAAAGTTCCTTCCTGTCTACCCTATCTATGCCCCTCATAATTTTATACACCTCAATCATGTCCCCCCTCAATCTCCTCTGCTCCAGGGAAAATAACCCCAGTCTATCCAATCTTTCCTCATAACTAAAACTCTCCAGCCCAGGTAACATCCTGGTAAATCTCCTCTGCACTCTCTCTAGTGCAATCACATCCTTCCTATAATGCGGATTCCAGAACTGCACGCAATACTCTAGCTGTGGCCTAACCTGCGTTTCATACCGTCCCAGCATAACCTCCCTGTTGTTATATTCTATGCCTCGGCTAATAAAGGCAAGTATCCTATATGCCTTCTTAACCACCTTATCTACCCTACCTTAGAGGACCGGTGGACATGTACACAAGATCCCTCTGATCCTCGGTACTTCCCAGGGTCCTACCATTCATCGTGTATTCCCATGCCTTGTTTGTCCTGCCCAAGTGCACCACCTCACACTAATCTGGATTAAATTCCATTTGCCACTGATCAGCCTGTCTATATTCTCCTGTAACCTAAGGTTATCCTCCTCACTATTTACCACCCTTCCAATTTTCATGTCATCCATGAACGTACTGATCTACCCTCCTACATTCAAGTCTAAATCGTTTATATATACCACAAACAGCAAGGGACCCAACAACAATCCCTGTGGAACCCCACTGGGCACAGGCATCCAGTCGCAAAAACACCCCTTGACTATCACCCTTTGCTTCCTGCCACTCGGCCAATTCTGGATCCAATTTGCCAAAATGCGTTGGATCCCATGAGCTCTTACCTTCGTTATCAGTCTCCCATGCAGGACCTTATCAAAAGCCTTGCTGAAGTCCAAGTAGGCTACATCAAATGCTTTGCCCTCATCTACACACCTTGTTACCTCTTTGAAAAATTCAATCAAATTGGTCAGACATGACCTCCCCTTAACAATGCTGACTGCCCTTGATTAATCCCTGCCTCTCCAAGTGTAGGTTAATTCTGTCCCTCAGAATTGCTTCCAATAGTTTCCCCACCACTGAACAAAGACTGACTGGCATGTAGTTCCCTGGTTTATTCCTTCCTCCCTTCTTGAATAACGATACCACATTGGCTGTCCTCCAGTCCTCTGGCACCTCTCCTGTGGCTAGAGAGGTATTGAAAATTATTGCCAGTGCCCCTGCTATCTCTTCCTTTGTCTCACTCAACAGCCTGTGATACATTTCATCTGGGCCTGGAGATTTATCTACTTTTAAGCCTGCCAGACCACATAGAACCTCCTCCCTTTCTTTATAAATTATGAATGTTAATTTCTTTAATTATGTCACAGTCCTTCTGCCTGATTCCATACCCATGTCGTCCCTCTCACTTGTGAAAACCGACGCAAAGTATTCATTTAGAGCCCTACCTATGTCTTCCGACTCCACACACAAATTACCACTATGGTCCTTAATGGGCCCTACTTTTTCCCTAGTTATCCTCTTACTCTTAAAAAAGCTTTGGATTTTCTTTTATTTTACCTGCCAATGTTTTTTCGTGCCGCCTTTTTGCTCTCCTAATTTCCTTTTTAAGTTCCCCCTTACACACTCTATACTCCTCTGGGGCTTCTGCTGTTTTGCGCCCTCAGTATCTGCCACAGGCCTCCCTTTTTCTCTTTATTCAATCCTGTATTTCCCTCGACATCCAGAGTTCCCTGGATGTGTTGGCCCACCCTTTGTCTTTACTGGAATATGTTGGCTCCACACTCTCCCTATTTCCTTCTTGAATGAGTCCCACTGCTCTGACGCAGATTTACCTAAAAGTAGCTGCTCCCAGACCACTCTGGCCAAATCATATCTGATCTTATTAAAATCAGCCTTCTCCCAATTTAGAATTCTGATTTCTGGCCCATCCTTGTCCTTTTCCATAACAACCTTGAATCTAACGGAGTTATGATCACATCTGCAAAATGCTCCCCCTCTGATACCTCTACCATTTGCCCAGGTTCATTCCCCAAAATTAAGTCCAGGACCGCCCCCTCTCTTGTAGGAGCTTCTACGTACTGGATTAAAAAGCCCTCCTGGATGCATTTTAAGAATTCCGCTCCCTCTAAACCTATCACACTCTGACTAACCCAGTTAATGTTGGGGAAGTTGAAATTCCCCACTGTTACTACCCTATAATTTTTACACTTCACTGAAATTTGCCTACATATCTGCTCTCCTATTTCTCTCTGATTGTTTGGGGGCATATAGTACACTCCCAGCAATGTGATTGCTCCTTTTTTGTTTTTCAGTTCGACCAATATGGCTTCATTTGAGGAGTCTTCTAAGATGTCATCCCTCCTTACTGCTGTAATTGATTCCTTGATCAATATTGCGATACCCCCTCCTTTCTTACCTCCTTCCCTGTCTCGCCCGAAGACCCTATATCCTGGAATATTGAGCTGCCAATCTTGCTCCTCTCTCAACTGTCTCTGTGACAGCAATGACATCATACTTCCACGTGTTAATTTGTGCCCTCAACTCATCTGCCTTATTTGTCAGACTCCTTGCATTAAAATAAATACCACCCCGCCTTGCCAAATTCTCTTGTGCCTTAACTGGCCTATAATTTCTATGCCTTCCAGACTCACTTGCTCTCTCTTCTAATTTTGGCTGTGCATCTCCCCCTGCTGAACCTGTTGAGGTCTGCGCAAATGGAAATCAATTACAAATTAGTGAATTGACATGAACTTTCACTTTTCACACCACTGCTAAAACTCTTGTAAAAAATTTATGTCATGTTAAATGAAGTGTAATTTGGTTTTTAATGGCACACTAAGTCAGAATTACTGTTGAAAAACCTCCATGGTCCTGAAAAACTAATTATCCATTTGTGGAAGGTCAGATTTCTCCATTTCATGTTAAAACGTCTTTACTATTTTAAAATAATGATCATTATTTTCATTAAAAGTATATGATATTGCAGCTTTCCCTTAATCCGAAGTGTGTATTCCAATCTTTATTTCACTTTCTGTAAAATTGTAAAAATGAATGATAAAACCTACTTGTTACTTCTCGGTTAGTTGTCAAAATTCTTTAATGCGATTGTTTGCTTAGCTTGGTAAATTATATCACTGTTACTAGATGTCAGAGATCTCCTTTGAATATTTTGACTTAATGTAATGGATACCAAACTGAAATGTTGGCAATTTCAAAATTGAGCATGAGGACCCCACCTACTGGTCATTTGGTATGGGACAATTCTAGCTTTCTTCCTTTGTATATTAGGAATCCAATTTCCTACCATAGCTGGGCGCCAGTATCACATTAATGTTGGGAAAGGTGAAATCCACACTACAGAACTCATTAGATCTTTGTGAGCAGCTTTCTTTGAGGTCAATGATGACCAGCTGATTTCAAAAATCCATGTCAATATGTTTGTAAAATAAAAAGAAAGAACTTGCATTTATTTTATTATTAAACTTTGGTAGCTCAACCCTGCCATGCTACTTTTTTTGGTGGAGACAATAAATTGAGACACTTTCTACCCGCTTAGGTGGGCATAAACAATCCCATGACACTATTTCAAAGAAGAGCAGGGGAGTTATCTCTGCAGCCCTGGCCCGAAAAGTCATTATCACATTACTGTTTGTGAGAGTTTGCCAAGTGCAAATTGGCTGCTGCGTTTCTTACATTACAACAATGACCACACATCAAAATACTTTATTGGCCTTGAAGTGTTTGGGATTCCGTGAGGTGGTGAAGGATGTATTTTCCTTCTATATTTCAAAACTTGCTAACTGAGGTATAACCTTGTAGAAAATAACTTTGTTGGTTATTAAGTTTAATCAGCAAACTGAAATGCCAAATCTTTATACTTACACAGACTGTACAGAGGGACTGTTAGCAGCAGAAGACATTAATGACCTTACACCTGTAATCTACGATGCGGCCCGATTGGACATCTGTTTGCGTGATCTTGTGCTGAAAGACAATGTCCTCCAATTGGGATCTCTTGCCTTTGATCCCACGCAGCTGAAAGTTCTGAAAAAGAGACTTTTACAGGTAACAAGTATGGTGTGGAGAGGATGTTTCCTCTTGTGGGAGAATCTAGAAGTAGGGCTCATTGTTTAAAAATAGAGAGGTCACCCATTTAAGACAGAAATAAGGGGAAATTTTTTCTCTGAGGGCCGTGAGTCTTTGGAACACCTTGCCTCAAAAGGCAGTGAAAATAGAGCCATTGAATATTTTTAAGGCAGAAGTAGATAGGTTCCTGATAAACAAGGGGTGAAGGGTCATTGGGGGTAGGTGGAAATGTGGAGTCAAGGTTACAATCAGAGCAGCCATGATCTTACTGAATGGCAAGCAGGCTCAAGGGGCTGACTGGTGTACTCCTGCTCCTAATTTGTATGTTCGTATGTGTGATATTTTCACAGAGGAGCTACCATGATCTTAGTGGTAAATCATTCGTAATAAATTCATACATTCAAAAACAAAAATGCTGATTTTAAAATTAAGAACGATAGTTGAAAAGGTTCTTGCCAGCTATTTGAATTATATAATGCGAGGATTAGAAGGAATGAAAATCTCCATGTATCTTTATAGTGTTTTCCTCTGTTACTCTCTCCTTGTTGTCTCCTGCTTTTACTCTCTCTCTCTCTTTTGCTCCATTCACCTATCACCTGTAATAAAGGAAGAAAGAAAGGCAGAGATGTTTAGGGAGGTAATTCCAGACATTAGGACCCAAGCAGCTGAAGTCACAGCCTCCAATGGAGTAGCAATTAAAATCTAGGATACTCAAGAGGCCAGAATTAAATAGGCACAGATGTCTTAGAGGTTTGTGGGGCTGGAGGAAATTATAGAGATGGGGGGGCGAGGAGGGGGGATAGGGGTGGGCAGTGATGCCATGGAGAAAAGAGCCATGTGGTTGAGGACAAGAAAGAGAATTTTGAAACTGAGTGAGAGTCATTGTTGATCAATGAGCATGAGGTGATGGGTAAACCGGACTTGATGTAAATTAGAATACTGACAGCAGAGTTTTGGATGAACTGAAGTTTATGGAGGGTTCATGGTGGTAGGCCGGACAAGAGAAGATGGGAATAATCGGGTCTAAATCTAACAAAGTCATGGATGTGAGCGACATTACGGTGGTGGAAATAGGTGGTCTTGGCGATTGAGAATCTAACCATCACTGCATGACATTCAATGGCATTACCATTGCTGAATTCCCCACCATCAAAATGCTGGGGGTTACCATTGACCAGAAACTGAACTGGATTAACCATATAAATACTGTGGCTACAAAAGCAGGTTAGAGGCTAGGAATCCTGTGACAAGTAACTCATCTCCTGATTCCCCAAAGCCTGTCCGCCATCTACAAGGCACAAGTCAGTAGTGTGATAGAATACTCTCCACTTGCTTGGATGAGTGCAGCTCCAACAACACTCAAGAAGCTTGATACCATCCAGGACAATGCAGCTCACTTGATTGGCACTCCCTCCACCACCAATGAACAGTGGCAGCAGTGCATGTTATCTACAAGATGCATTGCAAAAACTCACCATTGCTCCTTAGGCAACACCTTGCAAACCCACAACCACTACCATCTAGAAGGACAATGGCACTAGATAGATGGGAACACCACCATCTGCAAGTTTCCCTTCAAGCCACTCACCATCATGACTTTGGACATATATCGTTGTTCTTGCACTATCGCTGGGTCAAAATCCTGGAACTCCCTCCGTAACAACACTGTGGGTGTACCTACACCACAGGGACTACAGTGGTTCAAGAAGGCAGCTCACCACCACCTTCTCAAGGGCAATTAGGGATAGGCAATAAATGCTAGCCTAGTTTGTGACGCCCTCATCCCTTAAATTAATTTTCAAAAAAGAGAATGGGTTTGGAAGCTCAGCTCAAGGTCAATAGGATGCTAAGGATGTGAATCATCTGGTTCAGTGTCAGACAGTGGCCAGGGAGAAGAATGAATTTGATGGTTAGGGAACAGAGTTTGTGGTGAAGATTGACAATGGTTTTGGTCTTTTCAATATTTAATAGGAGGAAATTTCTACTCATCCAGTCTGGATGTTGGACAAGCAGCCTCACAATTTAGAGACAGTGGAGAGAGGTGAATGCGAGGTAGCGTTGGATGTCATCAGCATACATGTAGAATCTGATGTGTTTTTTGACAATGTTGTGCTGGGTTAGCATATGGATGAGAAATAGAGGGCCATGGATAGGTCTTAGGGGAATCCAAAGGTAGCAATGGAGGGGAGTGGGTAGGGAAGCCATTGCAGGTGATATCTAGCTGTGACTTGATAAATAGGAATAGAACAAGGCGGTCCCATAAAGCTGGCCAATGGTGGCGAGATAAGAGGAGGATGGTGTAGCCAACCATGTCAAAGACTGCAAACAGGTCAAGAAGGATGAGGAATCATAGTTTACTACTGTCACATTCACATAGGATGCAATTTTTGACCATTTCAGTGTTGTAGCAGGGGCAGAAACCTGGTGTGTTTATCAATGACTTTGCTTAAATGTTTATTTTCTACAGATTGTTCTCATAGCTCTCCTCTCTGTTTCCTATTGCATTATACATCATTTTCTCTACCCACAGTGGCCATGCAGTCACCTTCGTGGTATCCAGTGTTCCATCCTTGGTCACTTTTTATTGGCATTTATATGCTACTCTTAGTGTTGTTATCTGGAATCCTGTGGCAAGTCTGATGACAACCAGTTCTCCCTTTCCACTTCCTCTGTTACCCTGACAGCTGTTGCTACCCAGCTACAGTTGCCTATCTAACATTAACCCCTGTACAAACTAAACTTTCCTCCAGTTTAACATCAGCAAAACTGAAGCCATCGTGTGAAGAGCCAGCCTCAACTTCATCTTCCTGGTAGACTGCTGCCTCAGGCTTAGCCTAGAAGTGCAGAACCATGGCATACTGCTCAATCCTGTGCTTTGTATCCTCCCCCTACATCAATCTGCCATTTTCTTTTCAAAAGTTCAGCAAAATTACCTGCCTCCATCCCTTTTTCTTCACCTAATACTATGGTTTTATTACCAGGATTTCTCCATTTTCCTTATTGGCTTCCTAGCTTCTACTATTTATAAATTGCAAATCATCCAGATTAAGGTTCATATCCCAATCACTCCACTCCATGAAGATATCTTTATATTAAATAACTAAATTAATTTTCACTTTTACATTCTCTTTTATCTCTCGCTTTTGTTTCCCTTTCTGTATTTAGCCTTCTGCATATGATTTTACATTGAATTAAATATTTTAATTTACACTTCCTGGTTTTGGCTGTGTGCCTCAGTAAGTATTTTTCAGTTTGACTGGTTGAAGGGTTACGCTGTTGCTTGTCCTGTTTATGCAGGTCCCAGATCCCTTGTAGAGGTCACTATGCTGATATGGCTCTCAAATGATCTAGTGCTCTGATAAAGTCCCGAGCATTCTGTGGGCAGCTGCAAACATAAAGAATGATGTGTGCCGTTTGTTTGCTGCTGACTGCAAAACCTGGCTATGTGAAGCATAATGTCTGAGACAGCTTTTTGAATCAAAACGTTGCAAAGATTGGGGATATATAGGACTTAATTTTCAAATTGGGATTTGAGCCTGGCACCCCAATAATTTCTGGCTTCTGATCCTGTGCCTCATCTGTTACACTTATGTGATGCCACTTTAGAATGTGATGCCATTTTGGAATGTAAATGCTCAAATTGGGGCAGAGGTGATCTGAATGCCCAACTGGTGGCGCCTAGTGTCTCCAGGAAGCAGAAGCTGAGCAGCAAAGGCAGACAGCAGCCATGATGGAGTCTGCCTCTGCCTTAGAGAAGAGAGCAGGCTGCACTCAGAGGGCCAGCAGGCTCATCAAGCGCAAAAGTGGCCAAATAGAAGATGAGGCGCATGATCTGGTGCACAATCTCCCACCTCTCGAAATATTTTGACATTCCAAAAAGTTCAACTATTGCCTGCTTTGAATCTAATGTGCACCAGACTCTGGGTTTGGTGATTTACACTTGGAAAATTATCTACTCATCCTCCTGGCCCTTTAACAAGCTCCTTGAGGTGTTCAAATTGCAGGTGAGAAGATTCCTTATTTTCCCTGCTCCCACTCTCCCATTGAAAATTGCTTTGGGTTCTGGAGGTGGGGGGGCAGAGGCATCCAGTGCTGCTCTCCGGAACATGATTTTTAAATCACAACCATACCAGTTCCTGACCTCAGCAGCAATTGTAAATCCAGGCCATATTATTTACAGTACAGAAACCAGCCATTTGTCTAACAGGTCCTAGCCAGTTATTATGCTCCATGCAAGCCTCGTCCCACCCTTCATCTAAACCCATCAGTGTAACCTTCTACTCCTTTTTTCATGTGTTTGGCCCAGATTTTCTGGTCTCCAGTTGGCTGGAGACCGGATGTACCCAGAAGATGTGCTAGGAGACCTATCAGAAGTCCCAATGCCAGGACTCTGCTGGAATTGTCCAGGAAGTTTCAGCTTCCAATGGGCAATTCCCCAGCTCCCCAGGACCATCCGAAAATGTCTCCAACTCTGAATTAGAGTCGGAGACTTTGGAGGAATCTGTTTCATTTACCTAGATGGTTACCCAGGAAATGTTAGACAGAAAAAAGCATGTGTAACTGCTGGATAACCATGCATCCGACACTCCTGACACCCCTGTGACACCCGCCCTCACCCAACCCTCCGATAGCCCCGACCCTCTGACTCCTCCCATGACCCTCTGATATCACCCCCCACCGACCCTCTGACTCCCTCCCTCCAACCCTTTGACGACCGACATGATTCCGCCTCACCACTTTACCCACCCTGCAACATGCCACCCTATCCAGCTGTCACACTACCTACCCTATCCCATCCTGCCATCTTCTGCCCTACCCACCCTGCAGCCCTACTCACCCTGCTGCCCTGCCTCCCTAAACGCCCTGCTACCCTACTCAGCTGGTACCCTACCTGTCCTACCACCCTGTCATCCTACCCACCCTACCCACTGACCTCACTCACATTCATTCACTAACACATTGAACTATTTAAATGCCCCTAAGCTTTTCACTGCGTTAATGAATGAAGACTTACCAGAAAACGGCAGCTAGTGCCTTAAAAAGGGGGCATGGCTTGGCTTCCCACAATGATACTGGGACAGGATTTTCCCAGCGGGGGGCGGGGCCTGCTCGCCAACCCGTAAAATGATGCACGGTGACGCCGGGCGGAACTCCCGACATCACCGCGCCTCATTTAAATTTTAAGCAAAATCAGTTTTGCGCCCGCCGACCTGTCAATGGCCAATTGAGGCCATCGATAGAGTCATTAAACTAATTAATGGATAAAAGCAAAATACTGCAGATGCTGGAAATCGAGAACAAAAACAAAAATACCTGGAAAAACTCAACAGGTCTGACAGCATCTGCAGAGAGGAATACAGTTAACATTTTGAGTCTGAATGACTCTTCATCAGAACTAAGGAAAAATAGAAAAGAGGTGAAATATAAGCTGGTTTAAGGGGTGGTGGGACAGGTAGAGCTGGATAGAGGGCCAATGATAGGTGGAGATTGCCAAAAGATGTCATAGACAAAAGGACAAAGAGATATTGACGGTGGTGATATTAGCTATGAAATGTGCTAATGGGGACATTAAGGGTGGAAAGCAGGACGAGCAAGGGACAGATAGACGTAATGGGGGTGGGGTGGGAGGAAGGGATCGAAATAGGCTAAAAGGTAAAGATAAAACAATAGATGGAAATACATTTAAAAATAATGGAAATAGTTGGGAAAAGAAGAATATATATAAATTATTGGAAAAAGGGGGATCGGAAGGAGGGTGGGGAAGGAGGAGACAGTTCATGATCCAAAGTTGTTGAACTCAATATTCGGTCCGGAAGGCTGTTAAGTACCTAGTCAGAAGATGAGGTGCTGTTCCTCCAGTTTGCGTTGAGCTTCACTGGAACATTGCAGCAGGCCAAGAATGGACATGTGGGCATTAGAGCAGGGTGGTGTGACTAATTAATGGACCTGTCCCTTCAACCTTAAGGTTGGTGGGCAGGTCAGGAGCCCTGATGGGAATTAGAAAAACATGAAATCTCATCCACGGGCGGGATGAGGTTTCATGTAGGTTTTTAAAAATTTAATTAAAGTTTTTTAAAAAAATTATGGACATGTCCCAACTCATGTGACAGTGTCACATGAGGGGACATGTCAGGGGTTTTTTTTTATTTTTAATATTTTTGACAGTAGAGGCGATCTCCCTGAGGCAGCACTTATCCTCAGGAAGATGAATGTGCTCTTTCGTGCGCATGCATAGTACTTCCGTGCGGACGTCACGCTGGACAAGCCTTAATTGGCCTGCCCACGTAAAATGGCGGCATGCCCCCAATTGGGGGCGCCAATTTGAGGCATGCCTCTGCATGCCCGCACTTCAACTCTGCCCCCGACGGGGGAAAATCCTGCCCCTGCTCTACAAAGGAGGACTCTGAGAACAGGTACTGTTTCTGAACAGACCCAGTTCAGAAGCCTGGGCCAGAAATGCAGAGATCCTGTGTTGGCTAAGAAAATAGGAGCGTAGTGGTAATTCGACGGTGATTGCTACTCCTTGGAAGATTCAGCCCATATCTAGCTTCCCCTTAAGCACATCTATGCTAGTTGCCTCAGCTACTCCATGTGGTAGTGAATTCCACATTCTAACCACTCCCTCAGCAAAAAAATTCCTTCTGAATTTTTGGTTGGATCTGTCAGTAACTAGCTCATATTTATGGCCCGTAGTTCTGGTCTCCATGTGGAAACATCATCTCTATATCAATCCTATCAAACCTTTTCATGATCTGAAAGACCTGTATCAACTTGCCTCTGAGTCTTCTCTAGAGAACAGAGTTACAACTTGTTCAATTTCTCCAGATAGGTATAGCTTCTCAGTTCTTAAGTCATCCTAGTAAATCTTTATTGTGCCTTCTCCGGTGCCTCCATATTATTTTTATAAAATGGAGATTAGATGCAGAGTACTCCAAGTGTGATCAAGGCTCTGTACAAATTTAACATAACGTCTCTGCTTTTCAATTCTATCCCTCTAGCAATGAGCTCCGGTATATTGTTTGCTTATTTGATGGCCTTAATAACTTGTGTCACTACTTCTACTGATTTTGTAGAAATTCCAAATCCCCCTGCATCTTTACTCCATTTAGATATTAATTTTCCAAGGAGTATTTGGCCTCTTTATTCTTCTTACCAAAATCTCTTTCTTACTTATAGCAAAGTTAATTTGTTAAGGTATATTTTGGAGTGCAATGAACAGTTATTGAGTCAATCTGATGCCAGTTATTCTGAATGCACCAAAATACCTCAAGTTTTATATTTATTCTGGGAATCTGCTTCACTAAATTAACTGCATTTTATTATTTTTGGATATCCTGAAACAGATTTACCCCAGTGGGCTGCCAGAAAACCAGATTCAACTGCTGGGGAACATATCCACTGTGTTTACGGAGACAGAAGTCAGCAACTGGAATATCACTGAAGTTGAGACACTTTCTGCATTAATGATGCAAAAGCTGGAAAACACCACGGTACTGAAATCAGAAGAATATAAAAATATTGATGATTTGTAAAGAAAATTTATTATCTGACTTCAAAAATTCCAGACAGTTTTGGGTGCAAAAATTAGTACAACTTGGACAAGGAATAAGAAATTTGGGACAGCATTTGTTTCTACTAGCATTCCACCCCTTTATGGCCACATAGATTAATTCTGAAAGAGGGGGTGAAGGCCTTCCTTTCTGTCATAACGTCATGTTGGAGATGACTCTGGTGGATGTTAGGTTTCCTTGGAAGTTCTGCATGTTTCTCTGATGTTGGGCTTGTGATATCAGAGATTGTGATTGCCATTTGGAGATGAATACACCAAGATGGGATCAAGAACACAACAAAAAATTGGCATTCAACACTCAGATCACTCTGGCATGTTCTTCATCCCCAATGGAGTGACATGAACTGCTCCCAGAGGCCAGGTGTGCCTAAGGCACAGCCTCCTGCCCCTATAATGCAAACAACCCCTTCCCTGAGATTTGGGGTGAGCACAAAATTGAAGGCAACATTCACACCTAGCAATACCTCTGCTGGAGCATCAGTCCATCTGCAATGGCCATCTGAACCCTGACCTCCCGAGTGTCAAAGTCCTTTATCATCACAGTATTTCCTTGAAATACAAAGTTTGCTAAATCAATGTTAACAACTAAAATAAAGGACTGTAAGCCACCCCATTTGCAAACTCTTTGGAACCTCATAGTGCAACCATTATTAGATTAAAAGCAGAGGCTCGCAATGTTGCTAGTGGGAGTAGTAGAGGTGAGGATTTGAATAATTTTAAAAATCAAGTAGGAAAGAGAAAATAGAATAAGAGGAAATTGGAAAGAAATATAAAAACAGATTGAAAGAGAGCTGGAGTACATGATTAAGGAAGCTTGACTTAGTTAAATAGGGATTTGGTGGGACTACACTTTAAGTACTGCTTACAGTTTTGGTCTCCTTTACTAAGGAAGGACATACTTGCCCTAGTATCAAGGTTCAGTAGATTGATTCCTGGCATGAGAGGGCTGTCCTATGAGGAGTGTTTAAGTAGAATGGGTTTATATTCTCTGGAATTTAGAAGAATGAGAGGTGATTCTGTTGAAATATATAATATTCAAGGGGGTGGCGTTTGACAGGGTAATAGCTGAGAGGCTATTATCCTTAGCTAGAGAGCACAGAACTAGGAGATCTATTCGCAGCATAAGGGGTCAGTCATTTAGGACTGAGGAAAGGAGAAATTTCTTTACTCAGAGGGGTGTGAATCTTTGGAATTCTCTACCTTAGAGGGCTGTGAATGCTCAGTTGTTGAGTTTTATTTTCCAAGACAAACTGACTTGAACACTAAGGGAGTTAATGGATATGGGGATAGGGTGGGAAAGTGAAGTTGATTTGAAAGTTTAGCCATGATCTTACTGAATGGCAGAGCAGTCTGAAGCGGCCATATGGCCTACTCCTGCTATTTCTTGTGTCTTTCATCTCTGGGCTGGACTTGAATCCAGCCCGAACTGAGTGATCAGGAGCTAATTTCTCTGACAATGTATGGGTTTTAAACAAATTTAGGTCGATCTTGACTTTGTATAATAGTGTAAAACTGACATCAGCAAATAAGCATCAATGTTTCACGTCTCTTCCAATTTTTATTTCGATTGAGGTCAAGACAATTTTAGGAACTTATTGAAATATTATTCGGGCATATGTTTGGGAGAACTGAGCAATCAAGAAATAAATCTACATATGCTCTTCTTTGTAAAAATTAACTTCTGAATTGTTCTTTAAATTTATTTCTATAGGTGAAATCTATCCTTGAAAGATATCTGCAATTAGATGGAATTCTAAATGCAGTTTCTTTGAAAGCTATTGGTGGGGCAAATATATGCCTTCTGAACAAAAGCCAGTTGATGACAATTTCAAACTTAACGTAAGTGTTGAATCTTTTTTTAAACAGTTTGCCATTGACAACTACTTGCATTTATGTTGCAGTCTTTAATGCAGAAGATCTTCCAAGGTCTTTCATTGTTGGGGTTCAAACTGTGGCAGAAGTTTAAAGGAATTATGGAGGTGATTAGAGGCCAGATCAAGAAAATGGGTTTTCTTGAAGCTGTTAAAAGTAGGAAGAGATGTGGTAAAATGGACAGGTTTATGGAAAAAACTCCAAATTATGAGGTTATGATAGTTCAATGTTTTTTCACTGATTGTGGAGCGGAGTGAAGAAAAGGATTTTACAATTGACCTGAATCAGAAGAATGGAAAATAAAAACCAGGAGGTAGGACTAGAAGAGATTTACAAGTAGCAATGCCATGAAGGGTTTTGTAGATGAAGGTGAGTGTGGAAGCACAGAGTGTGACAGGCTTCAGTGCGACGAGGTATGAGTATTAACTTGGGAATTTGGTGCAGATTGGAATTCAGTGCAGAGCGGGAAGGAGGTGCTGCATTTTATATCTTCTTTTCAGCCCTCAGAAGCTGTTAAGTGTTCAAGGCTTTAATTTGGAAAGCAGATAGGTGATTGAGGAATTTTCAAAAATTCATCCTCTGAATTTGGGCAGTAGTTTAAATTGGTACTGGGGCGATATAAATTTGCATTAATTTATAGCTAAACTAGTTAACTACTTGGCATAACAACAGGCAATTTCTAAACTTGTAATCTAATTAGTTGAATTAAACATAATAAAAATGGCAGGGCAGGTGATGTGTTGCAGCTGTAACTTATGGAAGCTGATGGACACCAGTGTGATCCATGGCAATCACAATTACAGTAAGTGTCTGCAGTTCAAGGAACTTGGGTTCTGAATTGAGTTGGCATCCAAGCTTTGGACACTGCAATACATCAGGGAGGGGCAAAGTTACCTGGACACTTTGTTTCAGGAAGCAGTTATGCCCCTTAGGCTAGTTACTTCAGATTTGGTCAGTGGTCAGGGACAGGAGGGTGTGGCCACAAGTGAGGCAATATGGGGATTCAGAAGGTAGCATTAGAGGAACCTCAGCTCTTGCAATTGTCCAACAAGTTTGAGCTTCTTGCAACTTGTGTGAACGAGAGCAAGGATTTCAGGGAGGGGGAGCATTGTGGTTCAGGGAGCTATTCAGGTGGCTAGAATAAAAAGAAATATAGTTGTAATGGGTGACAGTATAGTTAAGAATAGATACTGTTCTCTGCTGCTAAGAGCCTGAGTCCTGAATACTGTGTTGCCTGCCGAGTGCTAGGGGTAAAGACATCTCCTCAGGGCTGGAGAGGGACTCGGAGTTGGAAGGGGAGGATCCAGTTGTCATGCTACCAACGACATAGGTAGGACTAAGAAAGAGGCTCTGTTGAGGAAGGTTGAGCAACTAGGCACTGAATTAAAAAGCTGAACTACAACAGTAACCTTCTCTGGTTACTACCTGAGTCACGAGCAAATTGGCATAGGGTAAATAAGACCAGAAAGTTGAATATGTGGCTCAAAAATTGGTGTGGGAGAAATGGGTTTCAATTCATGGGGCCTTCACCTGAACTATACTGGGACGAGTGCCCTGTTGAATCATATAACTAGGGCTGTAGACAGGACTTTAAAGTAAATAGTAGGGTGGTTGGGTTCACATGAGGGGAGATTTGGAAAGTTAAAGAGAAAGGTCAAGGCAATAGTGCAGGGTAGCAACGTTGAAAGTGATAACCAGAGTGTGATGGGAAGGAACAGAATGTACAAATATAAGAGTGCATCAGCAAATAAGGTCAGAGTAGGGAAAAGTGGTAAAAAGACAGAATTAAAGGCTCTTTACTTGAATGCAAACAGCATTGTAACAAGATGGATGAATTGATAGCACAAATAGAAATAAATGGGTATAATATGATGGCCATTACATAGACATGGTTGCAAAGTGACTTGGCTGGGGCCTGAATATTCCAGGGTATTTGACATTTCAGGAGGATGGAAGAAAGGAAATAGATGGTGGCTCTGATAATAAAGGATGAGATCATTACGGTAGTGAGAAATGATCTTGATTCAGAGGAACAAAATGTAGAATCAGTTTGGTTGGAGGTAAGATATTGCAAAGGAAAGAAGTAATTAGAGTGGTTATAGGCCTCCTGACAGTAGCTATGCTGTTGGCCAGAGTATATAGTAATATATAATGGGAGCTTGTAAGAAAGGTACTGCAATAATTGTGGGAGATTTTAATCTTTGTTTAGATTGGAAGAATTGAATTGGTAAAAATAGCATTAGATCATAGAATGCATGTGGGACAGTTTCTTAGAAAATTATCTTCTGGAACCAACACAGGGATGAGGCTCTTTTAGACCTGGTAATGTGTACTGAGGCAAGATTAATTAATGACCTCATAGTAAAGGATCCTGTCGGTAAGAGTGATTGTAACATGATAGAACTTCACATTTGGTTTGAGGGTGAAAAGTTTGAGCTTGAAACTAGTGTCTTAACCTTGAATAAAGGCAATTACAAGGGTACAAGGACAGTTGGCTAAAGTGGAATGGGAAAATAGGTTAAAGGGTAAGACTGTAGAGAACCAGTGGCACATATTTCAGGAGATATTACAAAACTTTCAACAAAGATACTTTCCACTGGGAAGGATGCACCACCCGTGGTTAACTAAGCAAGTTAAAGATGGTATCAAATTGAAAGAAAGGATATACAATGCTGCAGAGATTAGTGGTAGCCCAGAAGTTTGGAAAAATTTTAGAAACCAGCAAAGAATGCCTAAAAGAATAATAGGGCGGGATGAATTCGAGTACGAAAAAATACTGGTAAGAAATATAAAAACAGACAGTAAAAGCTTCTACAAGTATATAAAAAGGAAGAGAGTAACTAAGTTAAGTGTTGATCCCCTAGGGGGCGAAACTAGGGATTTAATAATGGGAAGTAAGAAAATGGCAGAGGCTTTGAATAAGTATTTTGTGTCTTTTGTATCTTGTCTTCATAGTAGAATATACAGAAAGCATCCCAAGAATAGTAGAAAAGTCAGAGGCAAAAGGGCGAAAGGAGCTTAAAATAATTATCATCTAGAGAAAGTGTACTGAGAATACTACTGGGACTAAGGCTGACAGGTCCCCTGGATTTGTAAAGGACAGTATGTTAATCGCCGGCTTAGGACACAGTAGTGTTATAGGAGTTAACTAAATATTGAATGCAACAATGGCAGGACATGTGTTATGTTGCAGCTGTGGAAGGTGAGTGCTTTTGGCACTAAGGCAATCCAGGACAAGCACGTCTGCAGAAGGTGTAAGTAGCTAGAGGAATTCGGAGATCAGGAAGCCGAACTGCAAACACTGTGCAACATAAGGGACGGGGCAGGCGGGGGGGAATACCTGGACACTTTGTTCCAGAAGATGGTCTCACTTCTTAGAATAGGGTCATCTGTTTTGGCCAATAGTGAGGGACAGAAGGATGTGACTGAGAGTGAGGCAGGTTAAGAGACCAAGCAGGCAGGAGTGGAGGAACCTCAGACTTTGCAATTGTCAAACAGGTTTGAGATGCTCAAAACTTGTGTGAATGAAGACGAGATCTGCTAGGCGGATGAGCAGGCTGGCCACGGCACGATGGTACAGGAAGTTGTTCAAGTGGGGAGGGGGTGCAAATAGAAATATAGTGGAATTGGAAACCGTATAGTAAAGGGGATTGACACTGTTCTCTGCAATGAAGTGTGAGAGTCCAAACGGCTGTGTTGCCTAATCGGTGCCAGGGTTCGGGACATCTGCTCAAGGCTGGAGAGGAATTTGGACAGGGAGGTTCCAGCTGTCGTGGTTCACATAGCTACCAAAAACATAGGTAGAACTAGGAAAGAGGCCCCTCATAGTCAGTGTGAGGAGCTAGGCATCAAATTGAGAAGTAGAGCCTTAAAGGTAATAATCTCTGGATTATTACCTGAGCCACGTGCAAATTGGTGTAGGGAAGATAGGATTAGAGAGATGAATGCGTGGCTGAAAGACTGATGTGGGAGAAGTGGGTTCTGGTTCATGGGGCACTGGCATCAGTACTCGGGAGAATGAGGCTGTACCGTTGGGAGGGCCTATACCTGAACCTTGCAGGGACCAGTGTTCTAGCGAGCTGCATAACTAGGGAGGTAGGGAGGGCTTTAAACTAAACAAGGGGAATGAGGGATCAAGCTTGGGTAGATGTTGCAAATCATGGGGTAGAGTCAAAGCAGGAGAGCAAAATAGTAACATGGGAAATGAGCGTCAGAGAAGGGAAAGAGAGAAAAAGAACTAAGAATGCACCAACAGTCAAGACTAGATGTTACAACGATAACAAAAAGGCAAAAACTAAAGTCTCTGTATCTAAATGTGCGTAGCATTCATAGCAAAGTAAATTAATTGATAGCGCACGTTGAAGTAAATACATATGATCTGATAGCCATTACGGAGACATGGCTGCTGGATGAAAAGGACTGGGTCCTGAATATTGTTATGATGTGGCAGAAGATGTGTGCCTGGTGGACCAAATCCACAAGGGAAACTTGGTCGCGCTATCACAACCGTTTTGCAATTTGTTTTATTACAAGATGTGTGCTCTGAATTCAGAAAAATTTAATTAAAATATTTATTAACAAACCATAAAAGATTTCAAGCACAAACGTAAGACTAAATTACTTATTAGTATAATAACTCCTAAACTTCCTAAGTAACCTGATCTCCAATTACACCCCCTTTTAAGGCAATGGTGCAAAATAGATTTTAGATTTAAAACAAACTCAGCAAGTTAACACAATACAATGGACAGTGGAATTCTAAATGGCTTTTCCCCAGCTTCAGCTTCATTAGATAGCCAACTTATGCACATATGCTGAAGGCTTTATTAAGGCTATTCCACATATTCCTGTTAGATCTTACATGGCCTTCTCTTTCTACAAAGTCTTTCATTCACCTTTTTATATGTTTCTCCCTTTTTAATGTATAAATTCTATTCTTCCATATGTCTTTGAAACTGGATTTTGCTCATAACATAAAAACTTTCATGTTGCCACTATATATTGTCAGGAACCTTTGGGAAAAATAAACACATTCCTTAGCCTTGGTTATCTGGCTAGTTGTATGCAGACTAAGATCCCTCGAGATGCAAATATCCCTACATTTATCTAAAAATGCAGATTTCCTTCACACCTTACAGGCTAAGCCAGCATCCATGTTTATTCATTAGCATGTCAAGCAACTAGCTTCTTTTGATGATTTAAACTTGCAGTCTACTTAACTCTAACTGTAATTAAATCACACACAGACCCAACTATACTCAAGCCCATAAACCTACTTCACAATAAACCAGAAAAATATTATGAAAATTATTATATTTTCATCACAATATTAAGGGTATATGACATTCAAGAAGAATAGGAAGCTAGGTAAAGGTGGAGGGGTAGCACTGTTAATCAAAGATGGCATTTGTACAATAGTTAGAGATGACCTTGGTTCAGAATTTCAGGATGTAGAATTGGTTTGGGTGGAGATGAATAGAAGGGGAAAGATGTCACTAGTGGGAATGGTCTACAGGCCCCCTAACAGTAACCACAATGTAGTACAAAGTATACAAGAAGAAATATTGGGAGCTTGTGATAAAGGGGTGATTTTAATCTATGTATCAAGTGGATAAATCAGATTGACAGTAGTAGCCTGGATGAGGGGTTCATAGAATGCTTTTAAGACAGTTGTTTTAAAGCAGCACATTCTGAAACCAAATAGAGAGCAGGTTATATTAGACTGAGTATTGTGTAATGGGACTGGACTAATTAAGGACCTCAGAGTAAAGGCAACCCTAGGTAGCAGTAACCACAATATGAATGAATTTTACATCCAGTTTGAAAGAGAGAAGTGTGGGTCTAAGACTAGCATTTTAAAGTTCAATAAGGCTTCTATGTGGGTGTGAGAGCTGAGCCAGTTGAAGTGAACTGGGATACTGTGCTAGAGGATAGATCAGTAGAGGAGCAGTGGCAGACACTTAATGGGATATTTCAGAATATTCAGAATGAGTATATTCCTTCTATAAAGAAATATTGTAAGGGAAGGACCCACCATCCTTGGTTAACTAAAGAAGTTAAAGAAAGCATCAAACTTAAGGAAATGGCAGGCCGGACGATTGGTCAGAATATAAAGAATGGCAGTGAATGACAAAAAGGTTAATCAGAAGAAAGAAATTGTAGCTAGAAATGTAAAAACGCATAGCCAGAGCTTCTTCAGGTATGTAAAAAGGAAAAGTGTAAGTAAAGTGAGTGTTGGTTCTCTACAGAGTGAGAATGGGAAGTTAATAGTAGATAATAAGGGAATGGAGGATGAAATAAACAAATATTTTGCTTCTGTCTTCGGTACAGAGGATACAAAAACATTCCAGTATTAGCCCTAAATCAAGAGGTAGACGGGAGAGGGAAACTTGGTGAAATTACAATCACTAGAGAAGCCTTACTGAGCAAACTGACAAAGCTGCGGGCTGACAAGTCTCCAGGTCCTGATGGACTTCATCTTGGGGTCTTAAAAGAGGTGGCTAATGAGGTAGTAGATCCGTTGGTGTTAATTTTCCAAAATTCTTTAGACTCTAGAAAGATTCCATCAGACTGGAAAGTAGAAAATATAACCCCTCTATTCAAGAGGGGAGGGAGGCAGAAACCAGGAAACTAGGCCAGTTAGCCTGATGTCTGTCCTGGGGAAGATGCTAGAATCAATCATTAAGGAAATCATAGCTGGGCATTTAGAAAAACTTAAGGTAATTTGAAAGAGTCAGCATGGTTTTGTGAAAGGGAAATAATGTTTAACCAATTTATTGGAGTTCTTTGAAGGAGTAACACTAATGCCATGGATAAAGGGGAAGCTGTAGATGTACCGGATTTCCAGAAGGTATTTGATAAGGTGCCACATCAAAGGTTATCACGGAAAATAAAAGCTCATGGTGTGGGAAGTAACATATTAGCAACGAAAGAAGATTTGCTGGCTGGCAGAAAACAGAGAGTTTGTATAAATGGGTCATTTTCTGATTGGCAGGATGTAAATAGTGGAGTCTCGCAGGGGACTGTGCTGGGGCCTCACCTTTTTACAGTTTATGTCAATGACTTAGATGAGGGAAGTGAAGGCGTGGTAGCTAAATTTGCAGATGACACAAAGATAGATAGGAAAATATGTTGTGGAAAGGATATAAGGAGGTTGCCAATGGATATAGATAGGCTGAGTGAGTGGGCAAAAATCTGGCAGATGGAGTTTAATGTGGGAAAATGTGAAATTGTTCACTTTGGCAGAAAGAATAAAAAAGCAGAGTATTACTTAAATGGAGAATGATTTACAGAATTCCGAAGTGCAGAGGGATCTAGGTGTTTTAGTGCATGACTCACAAAAAGTTAGTATGCAGGTACAGCAAGTAATTAAGAAAGCTAATGGAATGCTATTCTTCATTACTAGAGGAATTGAACATAAAGGTAAGGATGTTATGCTTCAGTTATACAGGGCATTGGTGAGACCACATCTTGAATACTATGTGCAGCTTTGGTCTCCTTATTTAACGAAGGATGTAAATGTGTTAAGAGGAGGTTTACTAGTTTGATATCTGGAATGAGTGGATTGTCTTATGAGGATAGGTTGGACAGGCTGGGCTTGGTTTTCACTGGAGTTTAGAAGAATGAGGGGTGACTTGATTAAAGTATGTAAGATTCTGAACGGTCTTGACAAGGTGGACACGGAAATAATGTTTCCTCAGAACTAGGGCGCACTTTTTTAAAATTAGGGGTGGCCCTTTTAGACATAGATGAGGAGAATATTTTTCCCTAAGGGCTGTGCGACTTTGGAACTCTCTGCCTCAGAAAGCAGTGGAGGTGTGGTCATTAATTATCTTTAAGGCGGAGGTGATAGATCCTTGTTAGGGAAGGGAATCAAAGGTTATTGGGGGTAGTTTGGAATGTGGAATTAGTAAAACAAACAGATTAGCCATGATCTTATTGAATGGTGGAGCAGGCTCGACAGGCCAAATGTACTACTTCTGTCCTATCTTGTATGTTTTTAAGGAGCACTATGCACAGTTTTGGTCTCCTTACTTGCATTGGAAGCAGATCAGAGAAGGTTCACCAGGCTGATTCCTGAGATGAGAAGGTCGTCTTATGAGGAAAGGTTGAGCAGATTGGGGCTGTACTCATTGGAGTTTAGAATAATGAGAGGTGATTTTATTGAAACATTAAAGATTCTGAGCGCGCTTGACAGGATAGATGCTGGGAGGCTGTTTTTTCTTGTGGCGTAATCTAGAACAAGGGGGCACAGTTTAAAAATAAGGGGTGTCCAATTTATGACGGAGCTGATGAGGAATTTCTTCTCCCAGAGGCTTGTTAATCTTTGGCATTCTCTTCCACCAGGAGCAGTGGAGCTGGGTCATTGAATATCTTCAGGACAGAGTTAGACAGATTTTTGATCAATGATCGAGTTAAGGGTTATGGATGACGGACAGGAAAGTGAAGTTAACGCCACAATCAGATCAACCATGGTATTGAATGGCGGAGCAGACCTGAGGGGCAGATGGCCTATTCTAGCTCCTATTTCTTATGATCTTATGGAGCTTTTTGAGCTTGTACAACAAGGTTGGGGATGTTTAGTGAAAATAAATTTGTGTGGGGTAGGATGTGGATGGCAGAATACTGGATGATTTGGGGAATAGACAACGTGGGGGTTGGGAAACCAATGAGGACAGTGTTGGCAATTCTTGATAAGAGGAAAGCATGGATGGGTATTTTAGTGATGCTTCGGGTATTGTAGAAATGAACTGTGGTTGGTATTTTAGAGGTAGAAGTGGTGATTTGAATTGATGTGTTGGAAAAATGCTGAAATCTAATAATAAGAAAGTCTTAGTTTATATAGTATGATTAGAAACGTCAATGTGGTTTTACAAAAGGGAAGTCCTGTTTGATAAATTTATATGTTTTTCAAGGATGTAACTGTTAGAGTAGATAAATCCAAACCGGTAGATGTAATATACCTCGATTTTAAAAAGGCATTCAATGACGTGCCACGTAAATGGTTAATAGGTAAGACAAGAGCTCATGGAGTTGCGGGTAACAGATTAACATGTCAACGGGCAGGAAGCAAAGAGTTGACATAAATGAAGCATTTTTAAGTTGGCAGGCTATGACTAGTGGAGTGATGCAAGGATCAGTGCTGGGGACTCAGCTATTTACAATCTATCTTAATAACTTAGATGAAGAGTCTGAGAGTAACATATTGAAGTTTGCTGATAATGCAAAGCTAGGTGGAAAGGTACAGGGAGAACACAGAGGCTGCAAAGAAATATAGACAGGTTAAATCTGGCAACAAGATGGAGTATAATGTGGTGAAGTATGAGGTTAAGAATCGGTTGTAAAAATATAGAAGCAGAATTTGTAAATGAAACTTGTAAATGAGAGACTTGTTGGGATGCCTGTACAGGGAACGCAGAAAGTTAACATACAGGTACAGCAAGCAATTAGGAAATCAAATGGCATGTTGGCCTTTATTGCAAGGGGATTAGAGTACAGGAATAAAAAAGTCTTGCTACAATTGTACAGGGTTTTTGTGAGACCACACCTCGAATACAGTGTGCAATTTTGTCTCCATATTTAAGAAAAGATTTATTTGCACTGGAGGCAGTACAGTGGTTCACTAAATTGGTCCCTGAGATGAGGGTTTTGTCCTATAATGAGAGGCTGAGTAAATTGGACCTATATTCTCTGGAGTTTATAAGAATGAGAGGTGATCTCATTGAAACATATAAGGTTCTGAAGGGGCTTCATAGGCTGGGTGCTGAAATATTGTTTTCATTGGTTGTGGAATCTAAAACATGGGGGCACAGTCTCAGGATAAGGGGTCAATCATTGAGGACTGAGATGAGGAGAAATTTCTACACTCAAAGTGTTGTGAATCTTTAGAATTCTCTACCTTGGATGATTGTGGATGCTCCATTGGTGAATACATTTAAAGCTGATGTAGACAGATTTTTGGTGTCTCCCGGGAATCGAGGGATATGGGAGAGTTGAAGCCCAAGATCAGCCATGATCACCTTGAATGGTGGAGCAGGCTTGACAGGCTCCTATCTCTTGTGTTCTTGTGCTCTGGTGTGAATTTCAAATCTCAAGCTCAAGATCCTGCATGTCATAAAGATTGTCATTCTGAGCCTTAGTCAGCATCCAAGGTAGGCCTTGAATCATGGTTAAGATATGAACTTATATGCTGGGTGAAGAACATGATACTTTTAGTACCAGCAATGCTCATTTGCAGAAAATTGTTTCTGCATGACTTAAGGTCAGACAGGAAGCTGGATAGCACAGAGACCGATTTGAATTTGAATATGGTGGTATTTGCCATACATGTAGAACCTGGTTGCCTGCAGGAATAATTTTGGCATTCTGCAGATGAGGCAGAAGAATGGGCCAAGGATACAACCTTGGGTACACCAGAAGTGCCTGTGGAGGCATTGGGGAAGAAACAATGTTGGTGCATGTTCTAACCATATGAAGGCAGTTGCTGTTGTATCAAGCATTTTTAATGGAAACATTTTCATTTCACAAATTGTCACCTTTCAACACTCACTAGAATCAAATTCACCCATCAAAACCAGCCATGTAACGTGTAGCACTTCAGTTCAATTTTAAACCGGCATGACTTGTTGAAACCAGACCCTTGAGCAATATCACCATTCTGAAATAGCACCCATTAGGTAGCAGTTGGTGGCACGATTCCAAGAGAATTCTATTGGGACTTGAGTTCTCCAAATAACACCAAGTGATTGCCAGAAGAGGCAAGTTGTATCCAGAGTTGACAATTTTAGTTGCTCCTTGTATAAACACTTTTGCAATGCCCATGCTGCTTTAGACTCAAGTTCTTGCCACACATATTATAAACCAAAATATCTCATGCAAATGCAATTTATAAGTTAAACAATCAGTGTTGAATATTCTTAAGAAACAAAAATATCAAAGGACTTGTACTCCTCCATTGTGTTGAAATTTTTTTACATGCAAATGAAATATGCACTCATTCTTCTGGACAATTTTTTTTAGTTTTCTGTGACAATCTGTCCATCAATTTTGCCTGCATCAAGTAGGTTGATATATATGGTAGCAAATCTGTCTGACCTGACTGTACCATACATTGCTTGGGAAGTAGTACCTTGAAGCATTTGGATTGAAATGTGGAATTTGGCTCAAAAAGGCAAGCCTGAAATGAAGTTTAATGCTGTAAACTTTCTCTCACAGGGATGCAGGAGCTCTGGATCTATCTACCTGTTCACAGTCAAAGAAAAATCTCCTTTACAGCCAAGCATTATCTGCACTTGGATCTCAGCAAAGTAACCCAATCCCCTACTTTCAACTAATGAGGCCATATCTAGGTAAATGAAAAAATGCTAATGTCAGTCAATTGACATCAACTGGTAATGTTAAATGAGTTCAGGTGGCATTCTTTTGTCCAATATTCTACCAGAAATGTTAACTTGTCTGAAGTAAATGTTAGCATTACAGTGGTGGATAGAAAAATGTCTTAAAAATATATTTGCAAATATTGGCAACAGTTTTCTGGGCTTTCATCTTGGACTAATTGTATTTTTAAAAATCATCTAAATCTTGCTAATTTGAATTGAAAAAGAATCTGTTTTATATAATTTTTTTGATGACTTTTCAAACAAATGACCATTTTCAGTGTAACACCAGTTAAAATTTCATCAATTTTTGTCTGTGAAAATTGACATTTACCCCATTGTTTGATTTAGTCCGATCCTTAAATATAAAGGCCTTGAAACTCTGAATCCCTTCTGCATACTCCTGCTGTAGCTTCCACTGGAGTCTGCTAAAGGGGCCAGATACAGTTACAAGTGATGCAAAAGGAGGTGGGGCTAGGGACTCAAAATGGTGGTGTTTCTTCTTCCTTAGCAGCTCAGTTGTTGGGACAGAATGAGCAGTTGGTATGCCTGTGAGATCTCTAAACTGGTAGAAGTGGGACCCTACCTATGCATCCAGAGTGGTATTATGGCCTGAACCCTGCTGAGAAGCTGGAGCTTTTTTAAAAGAAACTTCAATGTGGCTTCTTACAATGAGTGGGAGAGAAAGGGAATTTGTTGGGGGAACTCATAGATGTTTCTGGAGATTTGAGTGGAACTGGCTCCAAATGCCCCCAGCAGGCCTCATTGTGGCTTCTTGGATGGAAGGCTCCATAGATATTTGTCCCACTTGGCACAGGCACCTGTTTCAATGGGAAAGAGGCTTCACTTGACTCCACAAATTTTGACAGGGTTAATGGCAAAGATTGTGGGTAGGCATCGCCAGACTTTGTCCTACTCCTAGAGAATTCTGGAAGGATATTTGATTTAAGCTCTAATTGGCTTGAGAGAAATAATAGTTTCTCAATAACTACCTCTGATTGCTCTTTAAGTAAATCCAGGGATTTCAACTCCAGTACAACTGAAAGTTTGGCTGGGATTTAATGGGGCTGGAGTGGCCCTATTCACCAACTGGAAAATTGGAGGCAGCCCGCCTCAGCCGGTCATGGAAGCCCTGACTGAATTTTACTTTCATCTGGTAGTTAATTCCCTACAGTCAGGGCTACTGCCCCATAAAGGAGAATGACCTGCATCCAGGAATCAGTCACAGAAGCACCACCAGGAGCAATGGCCACTGCTGGGACCAGCAAAGATTGAAGAGGTCCTAGAATGCAGGCCTCAATTAAGCCTGATTTGGCCTAAGGGCAGATGGGCCCGTGCTGCTGATAAAATGCCAGTGGTAGAGGGGAAGGCGATGGGCATGGTTTCCCCACCATTCCACCTGATCTTACGCTTCCACCCCTAGCCTCCCAGCATGCTCCCTGAGGCCTTGTAAAGTCCCGTCCTTTATTCCATATAATAATCACTCCATGCAGTAGATTTTCAACTTGTCACCCAGCAAGTTAAAACTGGATTTGTAATTCATATGCTTATTATGGAAACTGATTAATTTTAATTGCCATTGTGTTCAGCAAGTTGCAAATTATCCATTTGTGTGAATAACAACTTCTAAATATCGCTTTTAAATTTACCCTTTACTATCTTAAACCTGTGTGGCCTCTATCCAATGCTCACAATGTAGTTTAAAGTAATATTCCATGTTTATCTTATACTCAACTATACCTTAATTATAATGTATATCTTTTATGACATCGCCTTTTGGGTACCTCCTTACCAAGTGAAAAGTTCAAGTTCCTCCAGTATAACCTTTACATTAGAAGTCAACCTCATGACACTTCTATGCACTGTCTCCATTGTTTGAATGTTTCCTATATGATTTGATAACCTGAACTGGACACCATATTCAAAGAGCAACTGATCAGAGAATTGTACAGTTGGATCATGCCTTCCTCTGACTTACACTTTACAGTTAGATTATACAGATCACCATTTTAATGGATTTGATTGCTGCTCTGCATTGGTTGGACTTGTTGGATTTTGACTCCTCTTTCAACTTCATCCTGAGCTATTTTAACACCATTCATGAAGTATTTATGTTTTCCATTTATTCTTCATCTGTGCAAAGCTCTAGATTTGTTTGCCTTAAATGCCATTTGCTGTTGTTCTGCCCACATATAAATTGAGGGGAGAATTTTCATGGGGTACCACCAGTCTCTCAGTGTAGTTTCGCTGGAGGATTGGCAGAAACCCTGGAAAACTGCCCATTTGTGACAGTTCTCCAGGATTTAAACTGATCTTCCATTGAAGCTACACTCTGAGATCGGGCGAACCGCCATGAATATTCCAGACATTTTTATCCAATTTCTCTAGTAATTTTTAAGCTGCCTCCTTCAAACCACTGTTCCTCCCAATTTAGTATCACCAGTAGATTGACCTAATTTATACTGAGTTTCCAAATCCTCTGATAGAAATGTTTCTATCTGTTTATTGATGTTAGAAACAATAGTGGCCCCAACACTGAACCAGGGCTTAGCAACTTACCTACTCCCGACATGACATACCTGCTCTAATAAGTTCCAATTGTTTTTGAGCCTTCAGCTAATTTCGTATCCATTTCCATGATGTATGTTTTGAATTTGATTTTTGTAAATCTAGGTACAATACATAATAGAGTTTTCTGATATCTATTTGGGTTGTCTCTTGCTCAAATAAGTCAAAAAGATTGTTCAGACAGGATCTTCCCCTCTGAAGTCATGCTGGATGTGGTTTCCTACATTATTGTGGTACAGATGATCCACACATTTGATCCTGATAATTGGTGCCTTTTTTTAAAACTCAGAATTTTAGTAATACTAATGGGTCTGTAGCTGCCTATATGGGTTTTATAATCCTTTTGACTTTTGGTATCACATAAGCCAGTTTCCAATCTACCAGTTGCCTATAGTATTCAGTAAAACCCTCTTAATGGTAGTTAATGTCTTGCAAATCTTCACAATTTCTCAAATTCCTGCCCTATCCCACAGTGATAAATATAATTGGAAAACTGTACCTATCAATGTAAAATTACATTAGAAGCTAATTCAACATTTCAGTAAAGTTCATACTTAAAAAACTTTCTAATGCTGAACTCCTAAAGCTGTATTTTCACTACAAAGGCAGGTAGCTTGAATTGGGAGATTTCCTGATTCGGCAGACCTGCCTCAGTTTAAAGGGCCCGGTCGAAACGATTTATACACCAGGGAGGCAGGAGGGGTTGTGGGTTAAGTCGGGCCTGCTGACACCGGAAGTAGATCTTTGGTGGCCACAGGGGCGAGTGAGTGCCAAGGCGAGCTGGTTAGAAGGCGAATACAACTCTCACTCATATACACTTGATAGTCAAAAACACTCATTCATGAAACCCATTCAACGTAAATCTCCTCAAGTGTTCAACCTCTTATAAACCTCTGTCAAAGTCTCGTGGCACCAGGTTAAACATGGGGAAGGAAATCTCCTGCTGATTATCACATTCCATCCTCCCGTCAGCTGATAAATCAGTACTATTCCATGTTGAACACCACTCGGAGGAAGCACTGAGGGTGGCAAGGGCACAGAATGTACTCTGGGTGGGGGAATTCAATGCCCATCACCAAGAGTGGCTCGCTAGTACCACTACAGACCAAGCTGGCCGAGTCCTAAAGGATGTAGCTGTTAGACTGGGTCTGTGGCAGGTGGTGAGGGAACCAACAAGGGGGAAAAACGTGCTTGACCTCATCCTCACCAACCTACCTACTGCAAATGCATCTGTCCATGACAGTATTGGTAGGAGTGACCACCACACTATCCTTGTGGAGACAAAGTCTTGTCTTCACATTGAGGATACCCTCCATCGTGTTGTGTGGCACTGCCACCGTGCTAAATGGGATAGATTTTGAACAGATCTAGCAACTCAGGACTGGACAACCATGAGGCGCTATGCACCATCAGCAGCAGCAGCAGCAACCTCACGGCCAGGCATATCCCGCACTCTACCATTACCACCAAGCCAGGGGATCATCCCTGGTTCAATGAAGAGTGCAGGAGTACGTGCCAGGAGCAGCACTAGGCATACCTAAACTTGAGGGGTCAACCTGGCAAAGCTACAACCAGAACTACTTGTATGCCAACAGCATAATCAGCAAGTGATAGACAGAGCTAAGTATTCAACAACCAACCGATCAGATCTAAGCTCTGCAGTGCTGCCACATCTAGTCATGAATGGTGGTGGACAGTTAAACAATTCACTGGAGGAGGCAGCTCCACAAATATCCCCAGATTCAATGATGTGGGAGCCCAGCAAATCAGTGCAAAAGATAAGGCTGAAACATTTGCAACAATCTTCAGCCAGAGGTGCTGAATGGATGATCCACCTTGGCCTCCTCCGGAGGTCCCCACCATCACAGATGCCAGCCTTCAGACAATTCAATTCACTCCACACGATATCAAGAAATGGCTGAGGGTATTCAATACTGCAAATGCTATGGGTCCGGGCAATAGTACTGAAGACTTGTGCTCCAAAATTACCCTGCCCTTAGCCAACCTGTTCCAGTAGAGCCACAACACTGGCACCCCCGGAAATGTGGAAAATTGCCCGGGTATGTCCAGTACACAAAAAGCAGGACAAATCCAACCCGACCAATTACTGCCCCTTCAATTTACCCTCGATCATCAGTAAAATGATGGAAGGGGTCATCAGCTGTGCTATCAAGCAGCACTTGCTTAGCAATAACCTGCTCACTGATGCTCAGTTTGTGTTCCTGACCTCATTATAGCCTTGGTCCAAACACGGACAAAAGAGCTGCACACCCGAGGCGAGGTGAGAGTGACTGCCCTTAACACCAAGGCAGCATTTGCCCAA
This sequence comes from Carcharodon carcharias, assembly GCF_017639515.1. Lineage (NCBI taxonomy): Eukaryota > Metazoa > Chordata > Chondrichthyes > Lamniformes > Lamnidae > Carcharodon > Carcharodon carcharias. Next base: position 40,573,492 of record NC_054481.1, on the reverse strand, counting down.
GTGTGGCATCAGCGACCCTTGGCAAAACTGGAGTCAATGGGAATCGGGGAAAAATCTCCACAGGCTGGAGTCATATCTAGCACAAAGGTAGATGATAGTAGTTGTTGGAGGCGAATCATCTGTTCCAGGACATCACTGCAGGAGTTCCTCAGGGTAGTGTCCTCGCCCTAACCATCTTCAGCTGCTTCATCTATGACCTTCCTTCCATCATAAGGTCAGAAGTGAGGATGTTCGCTGATGATTGTACATTGCTCAGCACCATTTGCAACTCCTTATACGAAGCAGTCTTTGTCCAAATGCAGCAAGACCTGGACAAAATCCAGGCTTGGGCTGACGTGGCAAGTAACATTCATGCCAAACAAGTGTCAGGCAATGGCCATCTTCAACAAGAGCGAATCTGACCATCGCCCCACGATATTCAATGGCATTACCATCGCTGAATCCCCCACAATTAACTCTGGGGGTTATTATTGACCAGAAACTGAATTAGACTAGCCATATAAATATTGTGGCTACAAGAGCAAGTCAGAGGCTACGAATTGTGCGACGAGTATCTCACCTGCTGACCCCCCAAAGCCTGTCCACCATCTACAAGGCACAGGTCAGGAATGTGATGGAATACTCTGCACTTGCCTTGATGAGTGCAGGCCCAACAGCACTCAAGAAATTTGACACTGTTCAGAGCAAGCCAGCCCATTTGATTGGCTCTTTCACAAACATTCACTCCCTCCACCACTGATGCACCATGGCAGCAATGTGTACCATCTACTAATGCATTACAGGAGTCAACAAGGCTCCTTAGACAGCACCTCCCAAACCCACGACCGCTATCATCTGGCAGAACAAAGGTAGCAGACAGATGGGAGCACCACCATCTGGAAGTTCCCCTCCAAGCCACTCACCATCCTGACTTGGAACTATATCACAGTTCCTTCACTGTCACTGCGTCAAAATCCTGGAACTCCCTGTGCATAACAGCACTGTGGGTGTACCTGCACCACATGGATTACAGTGGTTCAAGAAGGCAGCCCACCACCGCCTTCTCAAGGGCAATCAGGGATGGGCAATAAATGCTAGCCTAGCCAGCAATGCCCACACCCCATGAATGAATTTTTAAAAAATGCAAACTTCTATTCAGGAACCACATCAAAGACAGCTAATCCTTTACTAGATCTTTAAACTGTGAATCCAGAACCCCCTGCTGAGGTAATTGTGCCTTTGAAACTTAATGAAGCATTCCTAATGACATAATAATAGACCTTGGGAAGTGTCAGCAAAACACTCTTTTGAAACTGAATGACCTGATGGTAATGTTTTTTTCTAACCCGCAGGAGATGGCTGGTCAATCAAATTGGTCCAGTAGGCAGTAGTTTTTTTTAACTCTCATTGAGAACTTAGCCCTTTTTTATTTCAAGTTTAAAGAGCAGGGGATTTAGAGAAACTTCAGATCATGACTTGAAAAAACCTTATTCACCCTTCATGAGCATTTACATTTACTCCATCAATTTGTCACTCCCACATTGTGGATTAAGGCCCTTAGAACAGCCAAAATGGAGTCTGTTTGAACTCAGCTCTAACTTCAAATGAGCCTGCTGAATTCAGGTGTCCCTCCTGTGTGTATCATGCCACACACCCTTCCCTTGCTGGCAAAAACTGGATCTGTCAGAAATTAAGATGGGATTTCTAAATCTGGGTCTCACCCGCCATTTCTATAGGTCCTCAGAGCCTTCCTAACTCCACAAAAATCCAAACTCTAGGGTCTTAAAAAAGTAGCTGCAGAGATTTTGGCTGTAATCATCCAAAATTCCCTAGATTCTGGAAAAATCTCCAGTAGATTGGAAAACCAGAAATATAACAGCACTATTCAGGGAAGGAAGGAGACAGAAAGCATGAAACTATAGGCCAGTTAGCCTACACCTGTCATTAGGAAAATGCTGGAATCCATTATAAGGGAATAGTAGCAGGACATTTAGTGAATCATAATACAATCAGCCTGAGTCAATGTGGTTTTATTAAAGGGAAATTGTGTTTGACAAATTTATTAGAATTGTTTGAGAAAGTGACAAGTAGGATGGATAAAGAGGGAGCAGTGGATGTAGTGTATTTGGATTTCTGAAAAGCATTCAATAAGGTGCCACATAAAAGTTTACGACACAAGATAAGAGATCATGGTTTTTGGGGTGATATATTAGCATGGATTAAGGATTGGCTAATGAACAGGAAACAGAGAGTCAGGATAAATGGGTCATTTTCAGTTTGGCAAATTGTAACTAGAGGATTGCCAGAGGGATCAATGCTGTGCCTCAACTATTTGCAATCTGTAATAAAGATTTGTATGAAGGCACTGAGTGTATCATAGCCAAATTTGCTGATGATACAAAATTAGGTCGGAAAGCAAGTTGTGAGGAGGATGCAAAAAGCTTGCAAAGGGATAAAGAATAGTTAAGTCAGTGGGCAAAAATTTGATAGATGGCATATATGTGGGGAGAAAAATGAGTTTGTCCACTTTGGCAGGAAGAATAGAAAAGCAGAATATTGTTTAACTTGAGAGTACAGAATGCTGCAGTACAGAGGGATCTGGGTCTCCTTGTACATGACTCATAGAATCATGCAGATACAGTAAATAATTAGGAAGACAAATGGAATGTTGACCTTTATTGAAAGAGAATGGAGTTTTTAAATAGGGAAGTCTTGCTACAACTGTAGAGGGGATCGGTGAGACCACACCTACAGTACTGTGTACAATTTTGGTCTCCTCACTGAAGGAAAGATATCCTTGCATTGGAGACAGTTCAAGAAGGTTCACTAGACTGATTCCTGGGATGCAGGGGTTGCCTTATAAGGAAAGGTTGAGCAGGTTGGTCCTAAATTCATTGGAGCTTAGAAGAATGAGGGGTGATCTTATTGAAACATTAAAGATTCTCAGAGAGCTTGGCAGGGTAGGCACTGAAAGAATGTTTCCAATTGTGGGGAATCTAAAACTAGGGTATACCGATTTAACACAGAGATGAGAAGGAATTTCTTCTTTGAGGGTGGTTAATCTTTGGAATTCTCTACTCAGAGAGCAGTACCAGCTAGATCATTGAATATCTTCAAGGCTGAGTTAGTCAGGCTTTTGATCTACAGGGAGGGAACAGTTATTGAAGGGGTTGGGTGGGAGGGAATGAGGGGTGGTGGTGGTCAGGAGGTCTGTGGCAAGCAAGAAAGTGGAATTAAGGCCACAATCAGAGTAGCTATGATTTAATTGAATGGCGGAGCAGTCTCGAGGGGCTGAATGGTCTTCTGTCCTTTTATTATGTTCTTATGAATGGTGTCTCTTTATTTAAGGTGGTATCCCACTGGTTGATCTTCAAACTCTTTCAAATAATACAGTAAACATGGATTTTACAACCTTCTCAAGCCTGAATCTACTGGTAGTAAAGGTATGTACAGTCTCATTACAATTATACTTCTCTGATTTAGATATGATTGCAGGGCTTGCACTTTTTCTTTGGCAAGAATTTTAACTACCAGTTGGTTTCTGGCAGGAAATTGTGTTGACAAGTTAATTTTCCAATTGTTAACATCTCAATGAGGCCCATCTGGTTTTAACCGCTGTGCCTCACTTGGTGGGAATTAGTAATAAATAATCAACACAGGTAGGTGATGGGGTTAAGTGACTGCGATCTCATGTTCTGGAAAGTGGGTGGGGAGCCTAAGGAAAGAACAACACCCATCTCAGTCTCTTCTGCTTCAGGGTTAACTGGACAGGAAAACCACAGCAGCTTCTCCCATCAGGTCTGAGTGAAAATCACAGTTGGGTTCCAGTAACATAACAGATGCCTTTGGGTGGGTTTCCTTACCACCTGCTTAGAAGAGCAGGTTGAAATTGCAGAAGGCAGGATTCTGGCAGTTCCAGAGCAGAAAAGTACCTTGAAGCGTTTTAACTAACGAGCAGTTTGGTTTCTGCTGGATGGATAGTTTAATGTTGCCCTCTGTTTCCCGTTGGAAGCAACTATGTGTTTTCTGGAAGGTGCTCATAAAAATCATGTTAAGAAATACAAGTTTGAATTTGGCCTAGATGGTGCAAAATTGATTTTTGAAACTTATCTTAATTGGCTTTTTGGAAATGTGGTTCAATTGGTAGTGCAAAAGTCACATTAAAATGTCATTTTATCCTTTTACCTTCATATTTCCTATTATATTTATCTTTTTATTAAGGCAACATTTTACTCCTTTAAATCCATTTGCTGAAATGCAAGTAAAAAAATAACATGGATTGGACAGCTGGAAATTACAATAACCAGTCTAGAATATGCCAATCAAACAGCTTGCTTGTATGTCCTTAGGATTTATCCTATTTCAAAAGACTTGTTAATAAAGGACTCAGTTCTAGTGAAGCGTGAAAGCTATTGCTTGTTCATTTATCAATTGTTTTTTCTTATTTCAGAATTTGAGCGCTCAGAATCTGATTGACTTGCTTGGATATAATCTTCAAGCTCTTCAAAGTGCAGTCAATGAAACTGTAGTGAGGGTTTGGGTGAACTCACACTTTGAGTCTGAAGTCAAGAAACTGGGGTTGACTGGAGGAATTCCAGATCCTAGACCTGGTATGTACTTTGCTTGAACAAAAGGAAGTACTGTGAATATGTATTCAAAGCTATTTCATTATAACCCAGCTGAATACCTATCCATACTAATGTTTGACTATTTGCATTCTCACTTCTTTTGAATAACATGACTGTGCATTCTTCTTATTAGCTTTTCCCCCTTGAATCTACTTCCTAAATGATCCAATCATAATGATTTCTAATTTCATGCTTTTCAGTGTTTTTGTGTCTTGATCTTTCCAGTTTAATTTAGTGTCAAAAGTATACATATCTCATTAATGTTTTTCTCTTCTATATTTCAGAGACAATATTTTGTGCAAACAAAGACAGGTAAGAATTTAAGGGAAAACTTACTTTGTTTCTGAGAAACCAATCCTTCTGTCGATGCATTTGTTAGTGGCTCCTACTTAGAAGACTTTTGGTATATCATTTATTGCTCCAATGTGGTCAAAATGAAACCACATAAATTGTTGAATATTTAGGAGCTTTTTGGCTGCCTACGGCTGCGCTGGCGGATTTTGGGCACAGATGCATTTTATGATTTGCAAATTGTGGACTGTCCAAATGCAGTCTGTGAGCTTAAACTGAGAGAACATATACATTTTCAATGAGGCTGGTCAGTGCAGTTATTGGGATATCTTAAATAATAAGTGCTATACCCTCCATTCATCAGAAACTACTAACCTGTGAGGTTTTTGCCCTTTCCTCCTTAATGACTGGTATTGGTTCAAAATGAAAAGATTTTGGTCAATCTCAAAATCCAAATGCCTTAACAAAATAAAACAGTCCCATGCAGTTGACCAAAGTATTACAAAATAAACAAAAACAGAATTACCTGGAAAACCTCAGCAGGTCGGGCAGCATTGGCGGAGAAGAAAAGAGTTGACATTTCGAAACCTCATGACCCTTCAACAGAACTGAGTGAATATTAGGAGAGGGGTGAAATATAAGCAGGTTTAAGGTTGGGGGGGTGGGAGTGGGGGGAGAGAAGTGAGGGGGGGTGCGGTGTGGTTGTAGGGACAAGCAAACAGTGATAGGAGCAGATAATCAAAAGATGTCACAGACAAAGGAAAAAGAGGTGTTGAAGGTGGTGATATTATCCAAACGAATGTGCTAATTAAGCATGGATGGCAGGGCACTCAAGGTATAGCTCTAGTGGGGGTGGGGTGGAAAGCCTAGCAGGGCATAAAAGATTTAAAAATAATGGAAATGGGTGGGAAAAGAAAAATCTATATGAATTATTGGAAAAAACAAATGGAAGGGGGAATAAACGGAAAAGGGGTGGGGATGGAGGAGGGAGTTCAAGATCTAAAGTTGTTGAATTCCGTATTCAATCCCAAAGGCTGTAAAGTGCCTAGTTGGAAGATGAGGTGTTGTTCCTCCAGTTTGCATTGGGCTTCACTGGAACAATGCAGCAAGCCAAGGACAGACATGTGGTCAAGAGAGCAGGATGGAGTGTTAAAATGGCAAGCGACAGGGAGGTTTGGGCATTCTTGCGGACAGACCGCAGGTGTTCGGCATAGAGGACGCCCAGTTTATGTTTGGTCTCTCCAATGTAGAGGAGACCGCATTGGGAGCAACGAATGTAGTAGACTAAGTTGGGGGAAATGCATTTGAAATGCTGCGTCACTTGAAAGGAGTGTTTGGGCCCTTGGATGGTGAGGAGAGAGGAAGTGAAGGGGCAGGTGTTGCATCTTTTGCGTGGGCATGGGGAGATGCCATAGGTGGGGGTTGAGGAGTACGGGGGGATGGAGGATAGACCAGGGTGTTCCGGAGGGAACGATCCCTACGGAATGCCACCGGAGGGGTGAAGGGAAGATGTGTTTGGTGGTGCTTGTTTGTCCCTACAACAACACCAACCCCCTGCACTTCTCTTTCTCTCCCCCCACCCAAACCCCACCCCCCCCAAACACACACCTTAAACCAGCTTATATTTCACCCCTCTCCTAATATTCACTCAGTTCTATTGAAGGGTCATGAGGACTTGAAACGTCAACTCTTTTCTTCTCCGCCGATGCTGCCAGACTTGCTGAGTTTTTCCAGGTAATTCTGTTTTTGTTTTGGATTTCCAGCATCTGTAGTTTTTTTGTTTTTAATACAAAATAAATCTGTGTTTAGAAAATTGCCCTCGTGGATGTAGTTAGAGTAGCAGTTGTGCGAATGTTTGCACATAAATGTATCGCTGGGAAATTGAGACTGCCATTATTCAGGTATGCCTGCTTCCATGATCCATGCTCCAGTCAAGTAAAGATCCTACCACTGGGGCCAGAACCTTGTATCATTTACCTTAAAGTCCCTACAGGGCACTTACTCCCCTACAGGACTGTCAATACAAATAATTCCCTGGAGATAGGAGCCCCTGCATTTCACTGGTAAAGATGAAAATGAAACGTTTTGAACTTTTAAGTTTGAAGCTGTGATTTTCAAAAAAAAATCTCAGTGGGATCCTTTTGATTTCCTCCCCACAGTTCAGCTCTTAATAATTTCCTGACTGATGTTAACCAGGACCAATTCTGCAACTTTGACATTAAAGAATATGCATGCTCTAAGGTAAGATGTATCAAAGTTCAGAGTTCACTTGAGAATGTAGCATATTTCAATTGGTGGAGTATGTGCTTGCTTAAAGGTTCATTCTATGTTCCTCTATGTTTTGTTTTTGAAACAAGTTATTTTATTAATGGGTTAACACTGCTTAAAAATAGCACACAGAGAAAGGCAGTATGAGCTGTCAAACATTCATTCATAAATGTTACTGATGGTAAAATGTGCCCTGTAAACGTTATCCATTCAATGTATTTACAAGTTAAACTTGTAAACAAGTTAAACCCTTTCCAGAGTGCTTACCCTGGTCCTGCCATTATCACATTTTGCTTTCTTAATGTCACCATTAACACCTCATTTATCCAGCACCACCACCACTCTTTGACCTTTTATTTATGACATCTTTTGCCATCTCTCCTTTGCCTCCACCTATTGCTGGCCAGCTTCACCGATTCAACCCCCCTTAATCAGTGTATATTTCACCACATCTTTACCTCCCTTTAGAAGAGTCATACGGACTCGAAACATTATCTCTGTCTCTCTCCACAGATGCTGTCAAACCTGCTGAGTTTTTCCGGCATTATTTGTTTGTGTTTCAGATTTCCAGCACTCACAGTATTTTGCCTTTATTAAACAAAAAGATTTCTGATATAGTTAAGCCCCATGTCTGGACACAGGTTCAATATGTTCTGTTGGTCATGCTCTCATCGTACAATTATATTATTCTACGAATTGAACCCTATTAGTTTGAGGCAGGCACCATTTTGGCAGTAACAGTACTATCTTGTAGAGAAGCTATGGGCAGGATTTAATGGAACTGATGAAGATCGTGCACAAAGACCTATGTCACCTTATTTTAGAATTAAGTGCCACTCAGGCACTTAACTCGACAGTGACAGGCCTTCTTGGGACCAAGGATCCTGGGGATGGAACACTTGCCCACCAAGAGATGCAGGCCAATCAGAGGCAGGCAGCTCTATTGAATGGCACTGCCACTGGTGAGGTAGTGACTACTGCTGGTATGGCACCCACCCCAGGTCTAGTCGTGTCGCTGGATCCCAGGCTACAGGTAAATGAAGGTAAGGGGGGGGTCACTGGATGGGGGGTCAGTGGTGGGGGTGCGAGGGGGCCGAACATCTTGATGCCGTGTTCCTCGTTCATGGGTTTGCTTATCGTGCTCCCCGAATGGCAATCCCCCTTACACCATTGGGATAAACCCAGCAGTGGTGAGATGAAGCCCTTAATTGGACATTAATTGCCCATTTAAAGGTCTCAATTGCCGGAGAAGCAAGATGGCCTTCGATGGGCTTTCCTGCCACGGATGTAATTAGAGTGGTGGCAGGAAGACGGCAGGGTCCCCACTTCTCACCTGATTAAATGCCCTCCCTCCACCAAACTCATTATAGGGGAGGGCATTAAATTCAACCCCATAAATAGCCAGCATGACTATTACAATTGCAATGTTACCCATTGATTTTAAAGGATTGGGGGTACCACAGGGTCTCTAACTAAAGAAATTCACATATTTTTATGAATACTGTTCATAGTAAGTCTAAAGGATGTGAGGTAGACTTTCAGCTTGTTTCAGTGGTAAACTGGCAGTGTGGATCATCCGCCTGTCCTAGATGCCACGATGAGTGGAAGCTGCATTGCTGAGAGGTAGGGGGGGTTTATTTGCTGACGTGTCGGGGGAGAAGCACTCCTACTCCTCCTGGCTCACTAGCAGTGCTCTAATAGCTACCGCTTCCACACAGTGGCCTTTGCCTTCCTTTAGCATTTGGGTTTCCTGAGGCTTGGGGAATTGGCCAGACTTAAACATGGAATGTAAACAAAATATGAAGCACGCAGCCTCTTAGGAGTGGGTTAGCTTCCTGTGTCCCCTCTCCACTCGTCCCCAACCCACCTCTATTAAAACCAGAAGTGGATGGGTTTAGGTTTGAGATTTAAGCATTTTTCACAGCCTACCTAACCCTATAGCTGCCTATTTTTGGGGTGAAAATTTTCCTCGGTCTTGATAACATGTTGGTCAGTGATCCCGACATTCATACCAGAATTGTGTCTGCTGGTGCAGTATCACAAAGAAGTCACCTAATTTAAGTGTCCCTGGTAGAACCCTTTACTCCTAGCAACACATCTTGAGTACCTGGATGTTGAAGAGTCTGGGAGATTAGCCTGTTGTTGTCAGTTTTGGGGTGGGAAATATTGGACCTTCTGAGAAAGAAAGCAGACATGGCTCTTTTCAGCATCCTTTTAAGAGGGCACAAGTAACCATTTGTCATTAGGGGTTAGACTACGATCCTATTCTGGGGCACTGCATGTAGTCATTTATGATTTCACTTGGCAAACCAGCTACCAGTCATCTGCCAGGCTTCTTGGAGATCGGAGCTGCAAAAACACTGGGATTGGAAGTTCCTCCTCACACCTGGCATTATCTGCATACGTTGTCAAGTTTCTGGGCAGAGGCTGCATCTCCAGAAGGCCCAGGAAACTCCTAAGCAGTGTCAAGATTGTGACACCGGGTCCCTCTCTAGTTTGTGGCCCTTCAGGCTGCATTCCTGCATAAATTAGGGTGGAAGGACACTGGATGAGTTCAGATTTCAAGGATTCGCTAAATTCTCACAATCAGGACTGTGTTATTTAGAGGGGAAAATAGATGGACCTAATTAAACTGGCAGACCATAGGATGTTCTTTTCTGTTCATTTGATGTTAGATTATATTGTGTTGGAAATCAAACACTGCTGAATCTCTTGGTCAACAAAGAATTGTGTACTTTGTGATATGTTAGAAATGTTTTAACTGATGCTTAATCCATTATAATTTATTTGCAGACTGATCTACTGGCAGGTTTAAGCAGTGGTGCCTTGAGTTTTGTATTTGACTGCTTCATTGGCCCAAAGGCTCTGAATACCTCAGATGAAATGGCACTGACCATTTTTCTTCAGCGATTTGAGGAAACTACACTGAATGATGCACTGGAGAAGTTCAACAAGCGGGTACCTAATTATTAGTTGCATACATTTGCTCATATTCCACGATAGAAGATAAGTGGTGATCAGATCAAGGTATTTAAAACGTTCAAAGGATTTGATAGGGTTGTTACAAAAAAATATTTCCCCTGATTGGACAATCAAGAATGAGGGCGTGTAATCTTAAAATCAGAGCTGGGCCATTTAAGAGGAAAGGGTAATAGAAATTTGGAATTCTCTCATCTAAAAGGCTATGAGTGCTGGGATAATTGGAACTTTCAAGGCAGATTTTTTTTAAGTTATGGGCTTCAATGCATATGGAGCCAGTGGGCGGTGTAAATGGAGTTGAGGTACAAATCCACCATGAACTAATTGGCTGAGCAGGCTCAATGGCTGAATAACCTATTTAACCTTTGTTAAGTATTTGTAAATAATATATGTAAATATGCTTATCAAACGGAGGACTAATGCTGCTAAAATATGCTTAAGAGTCTTGTAGTTCACCTGTTGAAGATAAATTATGGAATCATTGCAGCACAGAAGTCAGCCATTGAACCCTTCTGTCTGTGCCAATTCTCTGCAAGAGCAATTCGCCTCGTGCCACTCTCGCCGTCTCTCTGTAGCCTTGCAAATTTTTCCTCTTCAGATAATGTCCCAATTCTCTTTTGAAACCAGCAATTGAATCTGCCTCCACTACTTTCAGGTAGTGCATTCCAGATCATAACCACTTGAAAGGTGAAATGCAGAATATATGTTGTTAGCTGATAAGTTGTGACCAGGGGCTGGATTTTACAGTTTTTGGCAGGGTGAAGGAGACGGAATGGAAAGTGAGTTGTCCACTCACTCTTGCGCCTGCCATCTCAGCTCGGCGAATCAAGTGTCACACAGCCAGTTAGCGACTGCCTGGCGAGAAGGTGGTAAAATAGTGGTGCAAAGGGGGGTGTTCCGCACCCAATCAAGTGTGTAGACCAGGATGTCAAGCAGGAGAGGGGTTATGCTGTGAACAGGAAGTCAGTCATGTCCACCAATTTAAAGGCAGGCTCAAAACAGTGAATAAATGAAGTCAAAAAGCATACAAATGCTGCCACCTTCACCAGCAGTATCTGCTGCTACATAAAGCCATGAACCCATTGGCAGGCTTTTTCTTCCTCCCTTTTGCAGCATCCTCAAACCTGGTGTAAAGCACTCCCAAAACTTTTCTCATCCGAAGCCTGATAAATGGAGTGGGCTGTCTAATGCTTGGACTGGTTTGGCTCAGTTGGGAGAATCCTAGTATTTTTCACCCAAGAGCTGCTGGATGGAAAGTCACATGGAGGTGATATGCTTTGCCTTTGATGTTAGGGAAGTGAGAGAGAAACTAACTATGTCACACAAAAGGGAAATACTGGATGCTGGAAATCCAAAATAAAAACAAAATATTGGAAGCACCGAGCTGCATCTGTAGAGAGAAACAGAGTTAACTTTTCAGGTCAATGACCTTTCATCAGAACTGGAAGATGTGAACAGCTTTTATCCCTCTCTGACCTGTGTTTTCTTAGCCTTCTACACTATACTATTACAATACCAAGCTCCTTTACCAAGCACTCTACAGCCTTCTGGCTGTAACATTGAATTTAACAACTCTCCATCTTAACTACCCCTCCCATTTCTCTCAGACAGCAGGTGCTGGTATTGGAGGATGGCTGCATCTGAGCCACAGAGTTGACAAAAACAGAAATACCTGGAAAAACTCAGCAGGTCTGGCAGCATCGGTGGAGAAGAGCAAAGTTGACGTTTCGAGTCCTCATGACCCTTCAACAGAACTAAGTAGAAATAGGAAAGGGGTGAAATATAAGCTAGTTGTTTCGGGGGTGGGGGCGGTTGTTGGGACAAGCAAACAGTGATATGAGCAGATAAAGCAGGTCTTAGTAAACACCTTGTCAAACACCAGGAGAGAAATAGAAAGCAATGAAGGTGAACAAGGTAAAAGAGAGATTCGAAAATCCTGACAGAGGGTAGAACAAGTATTCTTCAAGGTAGGCATTTCTTGAAGAGAAGTGGCAGTCAATTTCTCTCCTGGTGTTTGACAAGGTTTACTATCACTGCTTGCTTGTCCCAACAACCACCCCCCCCCCCCCCCACCCCTTAAGCCAGCTTATATTTCACCCCTTTCCTATTTCTACTTAGTTCTGTTGAAGGGTCATGAGGACTCAAAACGTCAACTTTGCTCTTCTCCGCTGATGCTGCCAGACCTGCTGAGATTTTCCAGGTATTTCTGTTTTTGTTTTGGATTTCCAGCATCTGCAGTTTTTATGTTTTTATATTTTTGTTTTTACTACAGAGTTGACATGTGGGTTAATTTTCCCCCAGCATCCTAGATTCAAATCGTCCCTGTTGTCCCACCCCTAGCTCTCCCCACCCCTGCTCCCACTTCATACTTCAAAATCCTAATCTTGGTTTACTCTTCACCATCACGCCTTGCTGTCTGCATTGAAATGAGACCCGAGGATCATTATCATAAGTAATTAAATGCACTATATACGTGCAAGTTATACGGGCAAATCTTCTTTTGATTGCTAATGTTAGTGAAGCAAATTGCCTCTGGTGAGAAAAGGTACACCACTACTTTTGAAACTATAAAGAGATCTCACTGGTTTTAAACATGTCATGATTTGTTTCAGATCCTGAACACATCAATTCCTTTGATGACAAAGATCACATTCATGAATTCCCTGTGGGAGATTGTGAAGACCAATGAAAACTTAACCAATGCAGATTTCCTGAGAAAATGGTTCCAGGAGCGTTTCAAACCTTTCATTGCTGGCATTTCTCAGTCGGTGCTGAGCCGCCTGACAAGAAACATAACGTGTGATGGTTACCAAGCAGTGTGAGTGAATCGCTCTCCTACAATAATCCATTAATGTACATTCAGTTGAAAGAGCGACCCTGTCTAAACATTTTAGCTTGTTACTTATTACTAAGTGACCTACAATATGATTGTAGATTTTTTGTTTTAACAGTTAATTCAGATTTTTATTCATATGAGCTCAACACATTGGATTCCTCACTCCTTGCCTCATTGTTTTCATTTTCATTTGTATTGTAATACTACAGCTATTACATTAGAAATCCCAGGAATGACGCTTTAATTGACAACTAGATTTTCCACCCATAGAATTGCAGAATTATGATTGTGATAGAATATCTGGCTGCATTATGTACTTTTAATACAAAATATTTGGAATGTTTCAAAGCTGGTTACAGAGTGACTTAAATGTTTGGGCTTTGTCAATATGTCACTCCAAACAATTACAACCGTAAATTGACATTAAGTTCCACATTTTGTTTTAAAATGCAGACACTGTACTGAGGGCGTTGAAATCAGTACCATTGTTTGGAGTTTTGGTTAGTCTCAGTTTGGAAACCTAAAGCTTCCGGTGTGCATTGAAGAAACTCCATTCAATGAGAAGGGACATATGGTATCTGTCATGTACTCCTCTGAAAAGAAGCTTCTGAAATTTAGAGCCTTGATTAATGGGTGAACAAATTGCCACATACTTTGAAAAATTAGGCTTTTTTTTGCACTAAAAATTTAAAATGATTCAATGACTCGAATTAAGCAGCTTTGAAATATATTGCACTTCAAGATGTATACCACTGTTCAGTTCCCAGGATGTGGGATTATTATAGATCTGACATCTGATCAATGATTTAAATTTGTTTTCTATGTTAGTGTAAAAGGACTTCGTGATGGATTCAGGGAAATGCCACATGAAACAAAAATGACTGTGTTGCAAGAGTGGATCCTTAATTACCTCACAACCACAGGTAAGCTTGAAAGCCAACTGTTGAGTTTTTAGCATAGTGCAAATAATTTTAAAATAACTGTTGATAAAATCTGCCATCATGTTTAAAAGGTTCAATTTTATTGAATACAGGTTGAGTATGTTTAATGGGGTGGTATTTTGATGATCTTGTAAGAAGAAGGGAGGTCTTGTGGCACAGTGGTTAGTGTCTCTGCTCTGATCAAGAAACTATGGTTTCAAGTCCCACTCCAGGACTTGATGGCCAAGGAAAGTGCTCTCATAACGTGGTTGAGTATCAACTTGTAAATCCTTTAAGACATGCCATTAGCAGGCAGTAAGAGTGGGAGAGATTCCTGGTCAGCCATGCGATGGAGAGAAAGTGGAGCATTTACCATCACTATCCATAGCTCCAGGCTACAAAATGCATGTAAAAGTGTATGCTGCGACAACAACTCTGACTCCTTGTGGGGGCCAGTTGGCTGGATAATCACTGTGGATCGGATTGGCACCAACTTCAAGGGATTTGATCTGTGCTGCGGCTGGGATGGATTCAGGATCTGCCTCCTGGTCCTGCCTGTGATGTAGGTTGTGGCACTGTGGGTCAGACCTCTCTTAGGGTAGAGAACTGAAGAAGAATGTGAAAATTTCCAAACATTTATGGCTCCGAAGGAGGTCATTCTACTTATTGTGACTCTGCTGGTTGAAAAAGAGCTATCCAACCTCATCCCACTTTCCAGCTGACTCTGCAGTCATGTAGGTTAAGCACTTTGAGTATATATCTAAATGTATTTTTTTAATGCAATGGGGTCTCTGCCTCTACCACTCTTTCAGGCAGAGTTCCAGACCCCCCCACTACCCTCTTGGTTAAAACATTTCCCTGCAACTCTAAACCCTCTACCAACCACTTTAAATCTATACCCTCTGGTAATGACCTCTCTGCTAAAGGAAATATGTCCTTTGGGCCCCTCATAACTTTATACACCCCAGTTAAATCTTTCCTCAGCGACTTTTTTTTCACAAAGTAAAGAACCCAACCTTTCCAAACTTCTCATACCTAAAATTATCCATTCCTGGCAATATCCTTGTAAATCTCCTGTGTACCTTTAGGTGGACAGGTGTAATTGCACCAGAACTGTACGCAGTACTCTGGCTGTGACCTAACTAACATTTAATGTAACGTTCCTGCTCTTATACACTACCTCATAATAAAGGAAACTAATCCCGGATGTGTTCTTGACTACCCTATCTATCTGTCATGCTACCTTCAGTGATCTGTGGACACACAGTCCATGATCCCTCTTTCCTCTACACTTCTCAATATCCTATGATTTATTATGTATTTGCTTGCATTATTTGTCCTCCCCAAATGCATTACTTTACACTTCTCTAGATTGAATTGTATTTGCTACTTTTCTGCCCACCCAATATTGAATCCTGTAGAACCCAACTGAAAACAGGCTTTCAATCACAAAAGGACCTGTCGACCATTACCTTTTGCTTTCTGCCACTGACCCAGTTTTGAATCTAGCTTGTCACTTTCCATTGGACCTGATGGGCTTTAAGTTTTCTGACCAGTCTACCATGTGGGACTTTCTCAAAAGTGTTGAAAATCGACATAGACTACGTCAAATGTGCTACCCTCCTCAACTCTCCTTGTTAGCTCCTCAAAAAATTCAATCAAGTGAGTTTAGACATCTTTCCCTTACCAAATGCTGACTGTCCTTGATTAATCAATGGTTTTCTAAATGATGATTTATATTGTGTCTCAGATTTTTTTTCCAATAATTATTCCACCATTTGAGGTTAGGCTGACAGGTTTGTAATTACTCATTCTATCCTTTGCTCCCCTTTTAAACAATGTTAGCAGTCATCTGGCACCATGCCTGTAGTCTTTCTAAGAGAACATAACTTATATTTCTTCTGAACAAAAAATTACTGATACAAAAAAAAATGGATGGGAATTCTCAGGCTTCATGCCAAAGAGATAATGGATGAAAAATCACAGGTAATATAGCAATAATATCTTTCATTTATGAAATGCTTTCAGCCTGATTTCCAGTGTCACACATTGCACATGAAGCCCCATTTATGGCATTGGGTCTTCAGAAAATTTATACCCCTGCGTTTATTTTTTGAAAGTTGTGCATAAGGTTTTGCATCTCATCTACTCAGTCACCTTTCTGATAGCAAACACACTGGCTGAATAGTTTCGTGTACTGAGGCAGATATTAGATATTGTGCAATAGTGTAAAACAGGTGATGGCAAGTCAGTAGCCTACCAATTTTTACTTCCATTGAACTCAGATTGTTTGTTTCCAGCAGTGGTAAATTGCCAACTAGTTTTACTCATTACATAAATTTAACCAACGAATCTTCATCAGTAACTAATGGTTAATTTTATGTTATTAAGTGTCTAATGTCCTTCAAGAAGGGCTCCTGCCACCCTTGCTTAGGCGGTTCTATATGGGCAAGATTTTCCCTGGAGGTTTCTGAATCCTGCTGTCAGGCTCAAATGAGGGTCAGAAATCTATGATGTGGAAAACACTCAGTGATTTTCTCTAGAGTGGCAAACTAATGATGAGAGGGTGGGCTTGCCATCCAATTAAGGATGTTGGGAGGGCTCTCAAAGTTGGAGTGCCAACCAGAAGCCATACAGTTTGAAAGGAGCAGCAGGCTGTGATGGCAGGTAAATAAAGGAGAGGGCACTTAAAAACAGAGGTACCCTGTCCCAGCTTTTCTTGAACTTTAAATTAAAACAATGCTTTTTGCAGTCAATCCACCACACTGGGGTTGAGGGAGTGTGAGGAGCTCCTCTACAGGGCAGCCTGCAACTGATGCTTCACCTAGTTAGGCAGAGAGGGACTCTAAGCCTGTATGGAGCACTACCTCCAGTCAGCTAACTGTCCCCTGCCGCTTTTGGGAACCTTATGGCTGATATGAAAATCCCAGTTGACTTCCTTTAATTGGCCTTAATATGCTCTTAATTGATATAATTGGCTAACCACTACCAGTTGCCCTGCCAGTTCCCCACATCCCACCTCTGCCAGAATGGCCTGAGGACAGATGGCTGTAGGCAGGGAACCAGCACTACAGTTGGGGGTGCTATTTTTAGCACCTGTTCGCTTCAGTTCCCAGCCCCACAAGTTCTAAAAATCAAAACCCCCATGTCTTTAAGGCAATTAAAGGTAAGCAATAAATACTGCTTAAGAAGAAAAACTAATTTAAAAAATAAACCAGCTGATTTAGCAGAAATTATCACCAAAACATTGCTACTACTTGAAGACTCAACAGAGGCCTAAAACAGAATTTTAGAAAATTTTGCCTAATGCTTCTGGCTATTTTAATCTTTGTGTTTCCTTTGTTAGGAATGTAATGATTAGCTAATGAATAGCTCTCCCTGTTTTATCCTTTTGCTTTGACTTGGCTTTCAGGTGTTCATGACAAGTTAATATCATTTGTGTAAGTAGGACAAGTGAAAAGTACCTGAATACTTTGCTTTTTTTTTTAAAAAAACAGCTTTTGCTCTTAACTGTTATGAAAGCAACAGTTTTGTTCAATTCTTGGAGAGGTCATTTCAAAGCTTCACCCAGTTTCTAACTCTGAAGGATGTATTTGCACTGGTTATTCCTGACCGCATAGCTGAGGTAAAACTTAAAACAATTTCTCTTGTGAAATGGGTGTATGTGGGTGTCTCTCGTTTCAAATCGAGATTTGTTCCTTGATCTGCCTCTAGCCAGTACAATTAATCTGGCAATTTTCAAAAGGCTATTCTCATTCCAGCCCTGGAACTCTCCAAATTTAATCACAATGCTACAAAGCAAAAAAAATATATATTTTGTGTCCTTCAGTGTCCTGCAATTTCCTGAGATAGCATGTTATAATTTTAGTAACTGAATATGATTTCAACTAGAGCCACCGCTGGTGCTGTCTGGACTCTCTGACCCAGATAGGATTGCTGCCTCTAGAGCAAAGGTTCACACTATAACAAAACTTCTATTAATTATACTTAGCTACTAAAATTATGCTATCCTCTCATTGGCTTTCTTGACTTTGATATACAATAGAAATCCTTTCAAGAATTCAGTACCTGTTTAAGTAAAATGATTAAAATCACAGTAGTAAATACATACCTTTTAGGGTACCTGCAACAATTTTAAAACAAGATTATTCATGTGAATAACACACACAGGAAACACACCTTCGACAAACATTGAAGCATAAATCAAAATGGAGAATCTTCAAAGATACCTGGAAGCTGAGGAATGAAATGCAAATCGCAGTATATCCTAAGTGTCTTTGGCATAGAAGCATGAGTTGCCTCTCAAAATACCACCAATGTAAAATGTTAAAGCAGCAGTGACTTTTCTTAATCTTTATTGCTGAGCAAATTTCTGGTCTCAACCTGGTGTGCACACATTGTTACCACTGCAAAGCAAAGCATTTTTCACCTTTTGGTTTCATCTCTCTCGTTAGTCCTTTCTCCCACCTCCATTGATCCCTGGCCCCTCTCTGCTAGCTGTTTGAATCCATTATCTTGTTAGCTCCAGTTGTGGCTAACATCTATATTTCTGCCACAACACCACCCCACTCTAAATCCCCAAATCCAATCTCCCCTTTCAGCTACTGTTAATAACTGAAATTCAGTCAGCTGTGTTGCAGATTCTGGGCTTCACATTGGAGAGATTTGTAAATCAATTGGACAGAGACATTGAAAGGATTGGTCATCTTCTGCAATCTGTTCTCCTGCAGTTCATTAGAAGTGATGAGGTTCATATTGGCCGCAATCAAGGGTCCCAATATGAGGACCAACTGCCAGCTCTGTGCAGGCCACTAGGGGAGGACCTCGTAGGAGCAGTAGACTAAGGAAGCTGCCTTTAAACAAAAGCACTATGGGTTGATCACTTGGGTGACAAATAATTGGAAGGCAGTTATTCTGCTTGGTATTAAATCACCTTTATGACATTATCACTTTATGAAATCACACTGCAAACTAGAGCTTCAAGGTCTGCATTGTCAGAATGTCATTGATATAGAAATTGCCTGAATTACTTTAATGTACTTCAATACTCAGTTAAGGGAGTGGGGAAGAATGTAACAAGAAGGGGCTGGATTTTCGGTCCCCGGCCAACGCCTGGACTCGAGGCAGAAGCTAAGAGTAGCCCTGCTGGCTGGCATGCTGATTCCCCAGCTCCATCCCACCTTTGTGCCATTTTTTGCAGAGTTGGGATTGGGAGCTGGCAGTGTGATTTGCAGACATGGTGGGTAGCCAATTCAGCTCATTAGGAGCCTATTTTTTGCCACTGTAGTGGTTTAGCATTCATATATTTTACCCAGTCTCCTTCCAGCTATTTACATAAAATTATGTCATATCCTTGTCATGTTTTTATGGTTGTTGAATAGCATTGATTCCAGAGAACTGGCTAAGGCACTGAGCAGACCTGAATTCAGTAATGACTACGAGGCACTGACCATCATCTTAATCAAAATCTGTCCCATCCAGAATCTGGCTACACTTACACATTAGTTCATCATAGAAACCCAAGATATGAACTGCAAATGTTATTTGTACTTTTGAGAACACTGTTATGTACCGCAGATTAGCTGTAATGGGTCTCCCAAAATGATGTCCGTTATATCAAAGCAGTGTACCTGGTCTGCAGTACCAGAGTACTTATCTGAAGTCTGAGTGCCTTATTAACAGGAAGAAAAGCAAATGGACCTATTGTCTGTGCACTAATATGTAGAGGATCTGGCTGGGCACACAAGGATTGTAGAATTTTGTTCTTCTCTGCCATTTCAGACTCACAGGCCAGCTGGCTTGAAACCTGAGACTTTGTTGATGGTTAGTTGCTAAGTCCAGTTTTCCAGCGAATACATGCCCTTGATGCTGTTGTCTGAACTGGTGGAGGGAGACCTTTGAGTACATCAGTATTTTATGTGCAAATAGTATGGTGACTGAATGAGTTATCTCATCAGTAGCACTGACAGTGAGATCTCACACGGACAAGGACTCACCAACAGTTTTTGATGGAGGAGGGTGGTGCAAGGGGTGGTGTGGTTGCTGGTGGGAATTTAAGCTGAAGTATCAGAATCACAGAATGATAATTAATTCTTCCAAAACCTAACTCTGATTGCAACAAATGTTCAGATCCAGTTTCTTGTTAGAAAATCTGATCTTCATTAATAGATCTAATTGGTAGAAAGATATGTTGCAAGGTGATGAAATTTGTGTTGTTTTAATATTTAATTTTAAACAAGACTCTTTCCTTTTTCAGAGCAATTTTTTAACTGGTGTCATAGAAGGGTTGCAGCTTGAGTTTTTCAAAAACCTGTCCAGAATCAGTGATCAAGATGTGGAAGAATGGCTTAACATTACACTAATTCCATCTCTGCCATTGATCACCAACGCTCTTTTCATTTCTAAAGACAGCCCTAGATTTCCGTGTCTTGTATTGGAAAAAATGTAAGTTTATTTCTGATCTGTCTTTAAGTGAAATGCCTATGATTCTAAGTAACCTTAAACAAGGCACATGTAATAACCATATGCCCCACTGGAAGACATCACATTCACTGTCACAGAACCTGGTCATGTATGTTGCAAATGAGAATGCACAGAAATTTCACCATTCCCTTATTGTATTTCCATTTTGTTATTGCTGACCCTCCTTCCAAATGTACATGGTGGGAGTCACTTGACCACATTCTACCCATTATAATCAGTTGTTTTCTTGAAGTACCCTTTTACTCCACGCTTACGTTCCAAATATGTCACTCATTCGCAATGTTTTCAGGATTGAACATACTGAGCAAGTATATTCCCAAATTTTACCTAATTGTACATAAACATCAGAATTGAGCTTTTAACCATCATTCAACCTCTCACTTAACTGTTTATTAGCGAATTGTAATGATGTGTTTTAAAAACTCATAATTTAAGGAAGGCTAAAAAAGAGCACTGTTAATAGTATCACACATACATGTACACAAACACCTGAAAACCCGATTTAACACCACTGTGGGAGTGATGTGAGTTGCTAGTGGTATTGACAATGCAGCAAATCCTTTAGGAATATTTGGTGAATTTTCACACCCCTATTATTGGAATTAGTAATTTGAAGAGATTTTATGATATGATAGAGAATTTTAACATCTAATTTTCTAATGGGTGGGTGGATTTTAAATGTGTTAAATTATTTATTATTTTTTATATTTGTTGTTAGGTAGGATGACACTGGCCAGGTGGCATTTATTGCGTATCCCTTATGGGCAGGATTTCCTGGTCGGCGTGGAGGGTCGGGACCTGCACGCCAATGCGTAAAATAATGCGGGATGATGTCGGGAGTTCCTCCTGACGTCACCCCGCGTCATTTAAATTTTCAGGTCAGCAGGGGCGCAGTTGAATTAGCTGTGTGCCCGCCGACCTGTCAACAGCCAATTGAGGCCACTTAAAAAGTAATTGCACTGTTTAAGGACTTGCCTGTTGAACCTTAAGGTTGGCAGGCAGGCCGGGAGCCCTGGCAGGCTTCAGGAAAAAGCATGAAACCTCATCCATGGGTGGGATGAGGTTTCATGTAAGTTCTTAAAAATTTAATAAAAGTTTAATTAAGAGTGATAGACAGTGTCACATGAGGGGACATGTCAGGGAATTTTTATTTTTCTATTTTTAACATTTTTGAATTTGGCGCCGATATCCCTGTGGTAGCACTTAGCCTTAGGGAGATGAGTGCACTCTTTCATGCACATGCGTGAAAGAGCGCACTCTCGGCTTAGGGAATCCACACCACCACCCACCCCCCCCTGCCCGAATAGGGAGCTCATAGTGCTTCCTGGTGGACGTCATGCTGAGTGGGCCTTAATTGGCCCACTCACGTAAAATGGTGGCGCGCCCCCGACTGGGGGGAAAATTCTGTCCGATGTGTATGTGAACTCATTGATACAAATATGTTCAAGTGCATATAGGTGAATTATACACAAATATGCAGGCATTTCTCAGAAATACCACTGAGACCAATTTTACTTCCCAAATTCTTGGGGAAATTGTTAATCCCAGTTATTTGAGTATCTGATATATTTCTGTTCACTTTCCATAGCGTCAAGTTACTGAGCTCGTTCAAACAGCGGCAGAAAATCAGTGATCAAGAAGTCATATATGATAATTTATTAAATTATGCGAAAGGTAACGATATAAAAAATACTCTTCTGTTTAATGGCTTGGTGACACCTTGTGGTTTGATCTTCAGTAGCTGCTCCCAGTAACATCTTTCATTCTCCTATCCCAGAGCTACAATAGCTAATCTATTTATATTTTTATTTGTTATTCAAACTGTCTTAAGTTAAGGCACCTATAACATGTTCTAAAACTTGTTGTTGCAAATTACAGGTTTATACTCTCATTCTCTCATGTCTAGCACTACTGGCCCCTCTCATAAGAGGACTTTATATCTTTCGTAAACTGGGATCCACCATTAGTTTTTTTTTCTCTATTCACAAAATGTGGGCATTCAAAATGTGGGCATTACTGGCAAGTCCAGCATTTATCATCTATCTCTAATTGCCCTTGAGAAGGTGGTGGTGAGCAACCTTGCATAAAACTAAGTAGCTTATTAGGCCATTCCAGGGGGCAGTTAAGAATCAACCATATTGCTGAGAGTCAGGAGACCAGACTGGGTAAGGTCAGCAGACTTCCTTTTTTAAGGTAACACTTCGAGTCCGTAAGATTCTTCTCCAGAGCCATACAGACCCGAAGCGTTACCTCTGTTTCTCTCTCCACAGGTGCTCCCAGGACCGGCTGAGTTTTTCCAGCAGTTTTTCTGTTTTTATTTCAGATTTCCATCATCAGTAGTATTTTGCTTTTTTTCCTTTCCTAAGGAACAGGTTGAGTTTTTACAACAATCCAATAGTTACATGGTGACCAGTCCTGATTATAACTTTTATTCCAAGTTTATTTAATTAACTGAACTAAAATCCCCTAGCTGCCGTGGTGGCATTTGAATTCATGTCTCCGGAGCATTGGTCCAGGCCTCTGATTTAATGGTCCAATAATATAACCGCTCTGCTACTGTACCCAATATCTAGCCAATTTGCTGCCTAAGTCACAAAGGTGAACGTTACCCCTGTGAGGTTTATTACAATAGTTTGGGATTGTGTATTGAATTTAGGGTAAAACTGAGGAAAGAATGGTGTCATGTGACCTGCTCTGAATTCAGCTGACAGTAGACCTGCATGGCTTGGGTATTATATATTAAAGAGGAGGCCTCACGTTGTTTTACTGGGAAGAAGATACAAGGTGTCATAACTGTAAACAATTACTAAAGCAGCTGTGCTGCTGGTGAATCGACTGTTAGTCTGCAAAGACCCATGACGTTTTTAGGAATGTCAGGTTTTCTGAACTGCTATACTTTAAGCAGTCTATTTAATTTCGAGATAGAATGAAGTTGGGAGCCTAAGGATAGTTAATTAGCTTTTCTACCTGGATACAAGGTCCATATGATTCATGTTGCCATGGAGATGGACTTTGAGAGGGGAAGGGTCCATAGGAAACCATTGTGGGAATGGGTTATCGGTTTTCATAAAAATCATTGAACTTCACACACAGGTTCAGCCTGCAAGAATCCGAGGAAATGAGGGAAACCACCAAGAGATAAAGGCAGCAAGTCCCTATTAACACAAAAATGCAGTTGGGAGTTTATGCTCAAACTAAAATGATTAGGGTCATGAGGATTTAAGTAAAGCTGGAAGATTCGTCTAGCTTTGACGAGAGGAAGAGATCTCCAGGGTAACCCACACCATGAATGTCAGTTCGAGGAATAGAAGATATCTGGCTAGAAAAAAAAAAGAAAAGCTAAGAATCATTTTGGACTGGTTCCTAGAGAGTTAACTGTCCATTTGAGGGACAGAGTAAAGAATAATTGTAGATGGAGATTTTCAGGTGTTTTAAAGGTTAAATAGGGGTCCTTTCTGAAGTATAGAGTATAAATTGCTGACTGAAATAGTGTTTAGTGAATGTTGCTTTATGTGTTACTGTAAAAGTATTCAAACTTAAAGGAATTGCACAACAAGATTTCAATTTGGCCACTAGAAATTCAAATTTCTTTTTAAACATATCAACCTTTACAGGGATCGTATCATCCCCATTAAAGCTTAAACCGAAAGGCTAAGCCAAACCTTGAAATATCTCAAAGTTCTTAATCCTGGGTCTGTACGTGAAAATGTTAAAGTTAAAAGATTTGTTGAGTTAAATGAAGTTAGACCATTTACATCGAACAACTGTAGTTGACCAATGAATACTTTTACCCATTCGTACATTTTCTAACAAACCTTTATTAGCAATTAATGTAAATTTTCTGATACAAAGTGCAAGATGCACTTCAGGAAAGAGACCTATCACCCTTACCTAGCCTGGCCTGCCTGTGACCCCAGTCCTACTCTATGGGCTAGATTTTCTCAGTTGGCTTGTGATCCTTAAAATGGCCTTAATTCTGGGTCTGAAATCTGTAATTGACTGTGGCAGGAGTCAGCTATTCCTAGGAGTCCTATTCAATTAGGGACAGCTGGTGGATCTGAGAAATGGGAGGCCAAATAGTAAGGGTCCGCAGCAATGTCTGGTGGGCATCTCCCACCTGGAGAGGTGGGCACTGCTGAGACAAGCAGGAGACTACGAGGGGACTTCAAAATGGAGGTGCCCTCTGCATCAATGGGACAAATTGTAAACAACACATGACCATGGCTGTCAGCCCATCATTTTGGAGAGGTAGCTGCTGAGTTTCTGGCTATTGCATCCATGCATGCTGGGGGTGAGTGAGAGGATGCATAGGTGGCCCCTCAGCCTGCCACCAGGCTGCACCCTCCACTTAATTGCAACGGTGTCAGTGAGGGGGCAGGCTGCCATCGGGAAGATCCCAGCCATGCCATCACCTTCCCCAAGTGGCACAATAATGGACTTAATTTGTTACCCACCACTGCTGTATTGACTCACGTTTTTGGCAAGATCTCTCGCAGATGCAAATGTGTCTGTTAACCTAACCTGCTCCCCCCCACCCCGCCCACCCCCCAAACCAGGAAAAAAACCTGAGAGTTTGACTCTTAAATGTGCTTGAAACAACCAAGGATGAGCAATGCTATCTGCTTACCCACATCTCAACATAAATTTTAAAAAAAATTTTAAAAATTTTATAAACATTATTGGCAACCAATACAATATCACCAAAATATCCATATTATTTGGAATCTGAATTGAGGCCTCAAACAGAACAAAGACATGTTATTGAGTGATGCTTTTGGTTAGTTTAATACTTACGTTGGAATTTTAATGACTTATTAATGAATAGCTCGATCAGTTTCATCCTGTTGCATATTTGGGCTCTCAGATGTCTATGGTAAGTTAACATTTTTTGTGTGAATAGGGCCATTGAAAAATTATTGAATATTTTTCTATTTTTTTCCAGCATTCCCTCTTCATTGTTATGAAAAGAGCAGTTTTGTTCACTACTTGAAGAGCTATTTCCTGAGTTTCTCCAACTTTCTAACACTGAAGGATGCATTTTCATTTGTTCCTCCTGATCGTTTAACTGAGGTAAGAAGAAAATTATTCCTCTTGTGAAATGGGGTGAATATGGGTGTCTGTCTTTCCAGATCTACATTAGTCACCTGTTCCCCATTTAGCCAGTACACTGAAGGGAATTTCCAATATGTCTGTTTTATTTTCAACCCCAGAACACTTTGAATTCAATCACAATGTGACAAAGAGAAAAGAAAACTAATTTTCGTGGCATTTGGTGTTCTGTAAGATCTGCTGTTTTCTAAGAGAGCAGAGGAGGTGTCTATCCATGTTGCTGTGCAACATAATTACTGAAAGAGCATGGGAATCCTGATTCTGTTATTTGTCTCAGAAAATTGCATTATGTCAAACCCAACTCCTTTAATGGCTGAGTCAGGTCTGTGTACTCCCAAGGACCAAACTTGTGAACTTGTGCATATTGTACTATTCTGCATCAGTGGGTACTGCCATATTGATAGTGATTAGTATAAATTAGAATGAAAATATGCATTGTGTCACAAATTGAAAAAGCACTCATATTTCTTGTGTCTTTTATATCCTTCTACCTCTTTCTAGCATCTCTACATAGATTCCTCTCATTGTGAGTTCCAACTTCATACACCATCAAAAGCACCTCACTACTCTTGATTTTTAGCACATGGTTGTTCCCGTTTTTGCATCCTTGCTTCTTCCCTTGCAAAATACTGTGAAGTGAAGGAAGAATTCTCAGTCTGATTAATTGTCTGGTAGGCAGCAACGTGAAAGCTTCTTTAATGGACATATTCATCTTGATATCAACCTATAGCATGGGAGAGTGTGGTGGGGGACCCATACTACCTGTCATGACTGTCCCGCTGGAAGTCAAATCATGTAGGCTTTAGATGTAGCCAACATGAATAATTATGCCTTGACCTTCCTCTCTTCCCCCCCATTACCTCCCTTTACAGCATCTACAGCGAATATCTTAAGCTCATCGTGCTAACTTCTGGTCTGGCCCTCACTCCCATCTCGGATATGCTTCTGCCCTAGAATACACAGCACCTTGGTGCCATGGCATTCATGGTTCCTTGTGGTGTTTTCTTAAAGCCTCCAGTGCACCACTCTGACAGACAGCATATCCACAGCCTATTCTTTAGCTTTTTATTGCCCTGGCAGTGCTAGTTACCACCCCAGGGAAGACTTTTGTAACAGTACATGTGTGCTAGAATCAGCTCTCTTCATTTGTAATACCACCAAATGGTGCAGGGCAGATAGATACTGCGGGCCTCAGACACAGTAGATCAAAGGAACAGTAGGATGACAGCTAGAGGAAAGAGAGAGAGATGAAGGGTCTAAGACCTGAAACATTAACTCTGTTCCTCTCTACAGATGTTGACAGACTTTCACTGTATTTGCATCCATTTCAGTTTATGTATCAGTTTTCCAGCATCAGCATTTGGCTTTTGCATATTTATGTAAGGAAAAGAGATATCTGGAGAGAGAGATTGGGAAAACAGAAAGAAATTTGAAGGTCAAGGAGGTCTGCGACAGCCTGTCCAGAAAAAGTGGCCACATTGCTCCATTAGCTAGGGCTAAGAAGGTGACTCATGATCACCTTGGTAGACCCTGTATGCTTTTGTTTCAGGCCCTTGTGGTGGTGTTGGTTGCTGTTGTTGCTCCTTATCCATCCTGCTCTATCCAAAACAAAGCAACAAGAAAGCTGACGAAAGCAACTAAAAAGTCATAAAGCAACAAAAGTGCACATGTTGCGATTGGGAAGCTAGATTGTGGCAAACCAGGCAGCAAAAGGTCTGGTGATCCACTGACTTGTAACTCGAAACCCCTGTTTCTGCTGCTGCAAGAGTTCTCATTTACCAATCTCGTCAATATTGCTAGCTGGTACAAAACTAAGTACGGCAACACAATTTGGTATTAAAGTGTAGTGTGGTGGGTTTGATGTCAAAGGGAGAAGTGTAGTGTGGTGAGTTTGATGTCAAAGGGAGGGTGACTATGAACTTTTAATCTTGTTTGCTTTTTGGGGGCGCATGCAGTGGATGTTCTTTGTCACATCCAAAAATTGG
The DNA here is from genome assembly GCF_017639515.1 of Carcharodon carcharias. Taxonomy (NCBI): domain Eukaryota; kingdom Metazoa; phylum Chordata; class Chondrichthyes; order Lamniformes; family Lamnidae; genus Carcharodon; species Carcharodon carcharias. Next base: position 40,546,014 of record NC_054481.1, on the reverse strand, counting down.
TGAGGCTGAAATGGTGCAGAGAACCACCTGACATGAGTTTAACTTCTGTAATGTCCTGTTCCTGCACAGCAGGCTGGGTGAAAGTTGGGCCTCATGAAAATGTTATATTGCAGTATTTCTTTTTTACATGTAAAACCTGGTCAGACAATCTCATTTTTGCTCCAGAAGTACTTATACATTCATCTGTTTCACACTGGTGGCTCCCAGTTACTTAGATAAGTTGAGAATTTCCCTATTGTGTTTTACAGGTGTTGGGTAACACAGATCCCAGAGAATTTGCTGATTTACTGAGTAAGCCTGGATTCATTGATGACTATGAGATTCTGACCAACATCTTAATCCATATCCAACCCATCCAGAATCTGAAGTTATTTATAGAAGAATTCCTCACCAAAACACAGAATGTAAGTTGGAAGCGTTATGTTTACTTTTGGGGTCGCAGGATATAGTGCAGATAAATTGGAGTAGTTCTTCCCAAATTGTGTCCATGATATCAGAGCTGAGTGCATGAGGTATATGGTGCCACTTATCTGAGGTCTAAGTGTCTTATTAAAAGGAAGATATGGAAATGGATCTGTTGCCTGCTGGGTACACAAGGATTGTGGGATTTTGTTACTCTCTGCCCATTTCAGAAGCACAAGCAACATTTGTGCCACAAGTGCCAGCCAATGACCATCTCCAACAAGAGAGAATCTAACCATCGCCCCTTGACATTCAATGGCATTATCATCACTGAAACCCCACTATCAACATCCTGCGGGTTACCATTGACCAGAAACAGAACTGGACTAGCCATATAAATACTGTGGCTACAAGAGCAGGTCAGAGGCTAGGAATCCTGTGGCGAGTAGCTTACGTCCTGATTCCCCAAAGCCTTTCCACCATCTACAAGGCACAAGTCAGGAGTGTGATGGAATACTCTCCACTTGCCTGGATGAGTGCAGCTCCAACAACACTCAAGAAGCTTGACACCACCCAGGACAAAGCTTGATTGGCACCCATCCACAAACATTCACTCTCTCCACCACTGACGTACATGGCAGCGGTGTATACCATCTACAAGATGCACTGCAGGAAATCATCATAGCTGCTTAGACAGCACCTTCCAAACCCATGACCACTCCATCTAGAAGGACAAGGGCAGCAGATAGATGGGAACACCACCACCTGGAAGTTCCCCTCCAAGTCACTCACCATCCTGACTTGGAAATATATCGCCATTCCTTTACTGTTGCTGGGTCAAAATCCTGGAACTTGCTTCCTAACAGCACAGTGTATGTACCTACACAACATGGACTACAGCGGTTCAAGAAGGCAGCTCACCACCACCTTTTCAAGGGCAATTAGGGGTGGGCAATAAATGCTGGCCTAGCCAGTGACGCACACATCCCATGAGTGAATTTTTTTAAAAAAAGCCCCTCAGCTAGCTGAAAGCTGGGGCTGTCCAAAAAGACCTGACTCCAACTGCCATTTTTCCAGCCAATATATGATTTTAACTCTTTTGTCAAAACTAGTAATGCCCATGACCATCTATTATGTGATTTTCTACTGACAAATACAAGTGTGTTGTGACCAGCCAAGTTATCTCATCCACAGCACTGACAATGAGATCACGCTATAACAAGGGAACTCAACAGCAGTGAGTAAGGTGAAGTGGTTAAAATTTAGCATCAGAATCAAAGAACAGTAACTTCATTCCTCCCGAAACCTATATCTGATTGTAATAAATGCTCAGTTCTAGATTCCTGTTTAGGAAAACTGATCTTCACTCATTGATCTAGTGGGTAGAAAGACATCATGTAGCAAACTGAGGGAATTTGGCCTGGATTTTCATCCTTAAGGCAGGTAGTAGGAGTTAGGAAAATTCCCAGCTCAGCTGTCAGCCTTGGGAGAAAGTGCTCGCAAAGGCGGGATCTTCATTGCTGGGGTCGGGTCCAGGCTGGAGTCGGGCCAGCTGATCCGGGAAAATGTTCGGAGGTAGCCACAGGGCTGCCAGGTGCGGAGGTAAGCTGTTTAAAAGGCCCACTTTAGTGCCTTCGGGCTTTGTCGCAGTTAAAATAAAAATGCAAAAGCCCTCATGCTCATATCCCCTCACCCTTCAAATATTTGCCATGTCCCATCCATGCCCCCATCCAATCTTTATGGCCCCTCATGCCCCCTATGCTAAGAAAAGGCACTTCCATGCCCATTGACCCACTGTACACTTTAGAGAACCAATGAATCCTATAGCGTATAGTGGTATATATTTTTAAAAAAAGGCTTTTAAAAAAAGTAATCCATTCATAACTTTCTCTTATGTTTGCTTGGCCAAATAATCATTGAGTTTGTTGAAACAGCTGCTTCCCCGAGTAAACATTGTTTGATTGACAGCTCTCTCTCTCTCTCTCTCTCTCTGCCTCAATTTCACAGTATTTGTTTACACAAGTTGAGTAGTTTCAAGGGTTTGTGGTTTTTAATACTTTAAAGGGTCTGGAAGATTGACACTTTTATTAACTTCAAGTGAAGACATTTTTTAAAACATAGGATAAAGTTATGAATGGATTAATTTTTTTCAAAACATTTTTTTATAGATATTATACACTATAGGGTTCTTTGGTTCTGGACAGTGTACAGTGGGTCAATGGGCATGGAAGTGCTATAGTGTGTAGTGTGGCATAAGGGGCCACAGGGTGTGCCATATCTTGACATAGGGAGCAGGAGAGGCTATGGGGGTGGGGGGGGCGGTGGTGGCGGTGGATGAGGGTGTAATTTGGTATAGAGAGCATGAGCACCTTTTAAACTTACTTTTTAAAAGATCCCCTCATGCGGACAAGGTTCATGACTCCTCTGAAGGGCCATGAGCCATGACTCTTTAACAACCTGAACCAGTTCCATGAAAGTGGCAAAGGAGTATAACATGCCTATCTCTTCAATGAAGCAAGGTCGGGAGTGCCAGATGTGGGTTTTTGACAGGAATCAGCCCGCATATTTTAAAGGCACTATTGAAAATCAGACAGCCTGGGAATGGGGTTGGGAATCCCAGAATCAGGACCTGCCCGCCATTTTTAATGGACTCCAAAGTCAACCCAGCTTGGTGAAAATCCAAGTTTTTGTGTTATCTTGGTAGGATTCTGATATTTTACTTTAAGATAAGACTATTTCCATTTTATTTTTCAGAGTGATATCTTAACTGCTGCCATAAAGGGTGTGCAGTCTGAAGTTATCAAAAGCCTTTCCGGACTAAGTGAAATAGATGTGAAGGAATGGTTTAATATCACACTAATTCCATCTCTGCCATTGATCACCGAAACCATTTTGACTTCCAACTTTTCCCTAAAAATCCCATGCATTCTTACCAGAAAAATGTAAGTATATTTCTCAACTATCTTGAGCTGAACTGCTTATAAAAATTGTATTGTAGGATTCAGTAACCCTAAGTAGCACAGAGTCCACATATCAGCATGTCCCACTGGAAGACTTACTGCATTCCTGTTTCAGAATCAGACCATACATATCATGTGATAGCATCCACAGAACTTATCCTTAACTATCATGTTTATGCTCTCCCCTTTTCTATATTCATAGGATGGGAAGTTACTCATATTGCATTGTGTCTATTACAATACATTGTTCACTTAGATGCTACTTCACATTTTTGTACTAGCTTTCCAAGAAAACCATTCATTTATTGTATTTTTAGGATTGAAGTTAGCACATTTCCATTTTTTTCCTAATGATACCTGTACATCAAAATTGAGTTTTTTTATCATGTGTCAGCTTCTCAGGCAAATAGCCTGTCATCATTGAATGTAAAAGCTCACAGGAATAATGGCCAGTTGAACCTGGCATCTTTGGAAGCAATATTCAGCCAAAGAATAAGTGACTTTAGGAGTGAATGGGAGAAAATTGATAAGGGAGATAGTACCTGTAACAGTATAGTCTTTCCTGTCCAAGGTCAGTCAATGGATGGGAAGAATCTTTATGATCTTAGTCACCAGGGAACATAATTCCCTCAAAGCAAAGATCAGGAAAAAATGTTGACATTTGCAATATCTGGCCTCTGTCCTCTTTACGTTCCTTTGAGATTTTCAAAACTTCTTCAGTAGAGGTGGAGCTAGACTAGTTGCCTTTTCAATGACGCAGCAGGCTACTGGAGAGCTGAGTTACAGGAGCAACCCATAAATCTATTGGAGAGCTGATGAGCATGATGAGCAGCCACACCAACACTGCAGCACTAACTGCAGGTGGTGCAACAACAACAGCAGCAGTTACCTTCCCCACAGCCACATGCTGCTTTCAGGACAAAGGGAATGGAAGCAAAGCTCTAACTCTGAGGAGGTGATATCTCTAGCACAGGATGTACAGACAGAGGTAAAAACAGAAAATGCTGGAAAAATTCAGCAGACCTGACAGCATCTGTGGAGAGAGAAACATTGGCTTAGTTGTAGGAGGCAGAGGGTGATGATAGAAGGATGTTTTAGTAACTGGAAGCCAGTGTCCAGTGGCGCATCACAGGGATCTGTGCTCGATCCCCTATTATTTGTCATTTATATAAATGACATAGATGACTATGTGGGGAGTAGGATTAGTAAGTTGGAGGATGAAACAAAGATTGGCTGGGTGGTTAACAGTGAGGTTGAGTATCTTGGGCTATAGGAAGATATAGACGGGATGGTCAAATGGGTAAATAAGTGGCAGATGGAATTTAACCCTGAAAAGTGTAAGGTGATACACTTTGGAAGGAGTAATTTGACAAGGAAGTATTCAATGAATGGCATGGCATAAGGAAATTCTGAGGAACAAAGGGACCTTGGCGTGTGTGTCCATAGATCTCTGAAGGCAGAGGGGCACTTCAGTGGTGTGGTGAAAAAGGCATATGGGACCATAAGACCATAAGACATAGGAGCAGAAATTAGGCCCTTCGGCCCATCGAGTCTGCTCCGCCATTCAGTCATTGCTGATAAATCTCTCAAACCGATTCTCCTGCCTTCTCCCCATAACCTTTGATCCCCTTACCAATCAAGAACCTATCTATCTCAGTCTTAAATACACTCAATGACCTGCCCTTCACGGGCTTCTATGGCAATGAATTCCATAGGTTCACCACTCTCTGGCTAAAGAAGTTTCTCCTCATCTCTGTTCTAAAAGGTCTTCCCTTTACTCTGAGGTTGTGCCCTCGGGTCCTAGTCTCTCCTACTAATGGAAACACCTTACCCACATCCACTCTATCCAGGCCTTACAGTATTCTGTAAGTTTCAATCAGATCCCCCTTCATCCTTCTAAACTCCATCAAGTATAGACCCAGAGTCCTCAAACATTCCTCATATGTTAAGCCTTTCATTCCTGGGATCGTTCTCGTGAACCATCTCTGGACCCTCTCCAGGGCCAGAACATCCTTCCTGAGATACGGGGCCCAAAATTGTTCACAATATTCTAAATGTGGTCTGACCAGAGCCTCACAAAGCCTCAGCCGTACATCCCTGCTTTTATATTCTAGTTCTCTTGAAATAAATGCCAACATTGCACTTACCTTCCTAACTACCGACTCAACCTGCAAGTTAACCTTTTGGGAATCCTGGACAAGGACTCCCAAGTCCCTTTGCACTCCAGATTTCTGAATTCTCTCCCCATTTAGTAAATAGTCTATGCCTCTATTCTTCCTATCAAAGTGGATGACCTCACACTTCCCCACGTTTTATTCCATCTGCCACTTCTTTGCCCATTCTCCTAACCTGTCCAAATCCTTCTACAGCCTCCCCGCCTCCTTAATACTACCTGTCCCTCCACCTATCTTTGTATCATCTGCAAACTTAGCCAGGATGCCCTCAGTTCCTTCATCTAGATCATTAATGTATAAAGTGAAAAGTTGTGGTCCCAACACTGACTCTGCGGAACTCCACTAGTCACCGGCTGCCATCCTGAGAAGGACCCCCTCATCCCCACTCTCTGCCTCCTGCCAGAGAGCCAATCTTCTCTCCATGCCAGTACCTTGCCTCTAACACCATGGACTCTTATCTTACTGAGCAGCCTCCTGTGCGGCACCTTGTTAAAGGCCTTCTGGAAGTCCAAGTAGATAACACCCATTGGCTCTCCTTTGTCTAACCTACTCGTTACCTCCTCAAAGAATTCTAACAGATTTGTCAGGCATGACTCCCCTTGATGAAACCATGCTGACTTTGCCCTATTTTACCATGCACTTCCAAGTATTCTGAAATCTCATCCTTAATAATGGACTCTAAAATCTTACCAACAACCGAGGTCAGGCTAATCGGCCTGTAATTTCCCGTCTTTTGCCTCACTCCCTTCTTAAACAGGGGGTTGCATTAGTGATTTTCCAGTCCTCTGGAACCCTCCCTGACTCGAGTGATTCCTGAAAGATCACCACTAACGCCTCCACTATCTCTTCAGCTATCTCCTTCAGAACTCTGGAGTGTAATCCATCTGGTCCAGGTGATTTATCCACTTTAAGACCTTTCAGTTTTCCAAGCACCTTCTCCTTGGTAATGGCCACCATACTCACCTCTGACCACCACCCCCTCCCGGACTCTCTTAAACTTTGGGGATGTTACTCGTGTCTTCCACCGTGAAGACCGATGCAAAGTACCTATTCAGTTCCTCTGCCATTTCTTTATTCCCCACTACTACTTCTCCAGCGTCATTTTCCAGCGGCTCAATGTCCACTTTTGCCTCTTTCTTACCCTTTATATATCTGAAAAAACTCTTGTAATCTTCTTTTATATTACTGGCTAGTTTACCCTCATATTTAATCTTCTCCCTCCTTATTTCTTTTTTAGTTGTCCTCTGTTGGTCTTTGTAGGCTTCCCAATCCCCTGGTTTCCCACTGCTCTTCACCGCATTGTATGCTTTCTCTTTAGCTTTTACGCTGTCCCTGATTTCCCTTGTCAGCCATGGTTGCCTTGTCCTCCCTTTAGTATGCTTCTTCTTCCTAGGGATGAATTTTTGCTGTGTCTCCCAAATTACTCCCAGAAACTCCTGTCATTGCTGTTCCACTGTTTTTCCTGCTAGGCTCATCTCCCAGTCAATCCTGGCCAGCTCCTCTTTCATGCCTCTGTAGTTGCCTTTATTCAACTGTAATACCATTACAAATGATTCCAGCTTTTTCCTCTCAAATTGCAGGGTAAATTCTATCATATTATGGTCACTTCCTCCTAAGGTTTCCTTCACCTTAAGCTCCCTTATCAAATCTGCCTCATTACACATCACTAAATCTAGAATTGCCTTTTCCCTAATGGGCTCCACCACAAGCTGTTCCAAAAAGCCATCTCGTAGACATTCCACAAATTCCTTTTCATGGGATTCACTACCAACCTGATTTTCCCAGTCTACCTGCATATTGAAATCCCCCATGATCACTGTAACCTTGCCTTTCTTACACGCCTTTTCTATCTCCTGGTGTATCTTGTGACACTTGCCTTTATCAATCGAGGCATAGCTTACAAAAGTAGGGAGGTCATGTTGGAGTTGTATAGAACCATGGTGAGGCCACAGCTGAAGTACTATGTGCAGTTCTGGTCGCCACACTATAGGAAGGATGTGATTGCATTGGAGGGGGTGCAGAGGAGATTCACCAGGATGTTGCCTGGGATGAAACATTTAAGTTATGAAGAGAGGTTGGATAGACTTGGGTTGTTTTTGTTGGAGCAGAGAAGACTGAGGGGCGATCAGATCGTGGTGTACAAGATTATGAGTGGCATGGACAGGGTGGATAGGGAGCAGCTATTCCCCTTAGTTGAAGGGTCAGTCACAAGGGGGCATAAGTTCAAGGTGAGGGGCAGGAGGTTTAGAGGGGATGTGAAGAAAAACTTTTTTACCCAGAGGGTGGTGACAGTCTGGAATGCATTGCCTGGGAGGGTGGTGGAGGCGGATTGCCTCACATCCTTTAAAATGTACCTGGATGAGCACTTGACACGTCATAACATTCAAGGCTATGGGCCAAGTGCTGGTAAATGGGATTAGGTAGGTAGGTCAGGTGTTTCTCATGTGTCGGTGCCGACTCGATGGGCCGAAGGGCCTCTTCTGCCCTGTGTGATTCTGTGAAACAGAGATAATGTTTCGAGTCTGTATGACACTTCTTCAGACAGAGGGTGGGCATGATGGACCAACATTACCTCAGGAGGCTCATACTTTCACAGCAGGTCATTGCTGACATCTGCAGCCTTTTGCAACTTGGCTGCCTTCCCTATAGACTAAGTGGGTGCATATTGCCAATGGCTGTCAAGGCTCCAACAGTCCTGAAATTTTTTTGCTTTCATCTCCTTCCAGTGATCTTCGGGTGACATCTGTAGGATTTCACAATTGTTGCCTGCAAGTTTATCTCTTGGATGACCAGTGCTTTGTTTGCCAAGGCAATTGTTGTGTCCACACTGTCAATTTTAAGTTGGTATGTGACCACTGAAAGGTTTTCACGCATGTCTGAGCAAGATATCCCAGAAGTTGCGAAGATAGCTTCATTTTGTGAGAAGTCATATCCTCCACATGTGTTTGTACCTCCAAGCAGAGTGAGTAAGTGGCTCCTTGTAGACTACGGCTACTCTCTGATGACACCTCTGAGGAATCTTACACTTCTACAGAGAAAAATACAATTGTAGCCACATGACTACAAGAACAATCATTAAGCAAGCCATTGGATTGTTGAAGGTGTGATTTGGGTGTCTGTGCACATCTAGAGGTGTGGTGTTGAGACTGATAGTGGTAGTTCTCCTGCTCTGACTGATGAAATGCCTGTGGCATATTCTGAGTTTTGGAACTTATTAGAGCCACACAATACGAGGGCCGACTAAGTCATTGGGGCTGGAGGCAGCACATTGGCTGTGATTGGGCGAGGGTGGCCAAAATTGAGAAGCAGGGGTGCCCTGAAAAGAGTCCCTACTTCAACTTTCCCTTTCTCTAACTTCCCTCTCGTGGCCCACCTGTGCTTCCCTCCTAGTCAAGAGCTGGACACTTTGCTGCACTTCAGTGAGGCATGGAGCTACTAAGGCAAGGCTTTCCTCCATCCATTTTAAAGTGGCAGACTGAGTGCAGACCATTTGTGAGGGCAAGGAAGTTCCCTGCCACGCCTGGTTCTCCATGCAGGTATACTCTCTCCATGGAGGTGTACATTGGCGCAAATGCCCAAGGCATCGTGGCACTCATGGTAGAGATGGACTCCTCCACTCTCTGTCTAAGGATGTGCACTGCCTCTGAAGCTGCTGGCAGAAGACCACACACTTCCTTTTGTTGCTGCAGAGTACAGAGTAGCCCTCTTCATGGGTGACCCCCTCGAGGCTGAACATTTGTGTCCAGCCCATCAGAACTTGTAATGTCCTAATGCCCTTCAACAGAGGCTCTCCACTGCTGTCTCCAGCATCTGCTGCTCTGCTCAGACGTAGTGCTGGATTTTACAGCCCTGCCCCACCGTGTGTTTTCAGCAACTGGGGTTGGTGGTTGCATGCAAAGTATGTCGGGTGACTAGCCCACCACCTTCCCACCCACCCTCGAGCTGACTCCCATAACATACGCCAAAATCGGCAGACTATCTGTCATATTTAATTACACAGGTCAGTTAGGCTAGTTAGCAAGCCTGTTGACAGGATAATGCGCTGCCCAAGCCATAATACGGCTGGCATAGGCTGGCAGGTGGAAGTGGACAGGCTTTTTTTTGTGGCCTAGGTGCGAAAGGGCAGGAAGGAAGAGGAGGCACCTCATTTGTGGGATGTCCTAAGTGCATTGGGGCCACTCCACCATCCACACCACGCCCCCCAAACCCTTCCTTCTGTGTTGCCTGCCCGCCACATCTGGCCCCGCTCCTCTCTCCCTAGGCTCTTGCATCCTTCTCTTTCCTAACAGCTTGGAACTTACTTTTCTGCGGCAGCCGTCGCTTTCCTTCATGCTCCTTCTTGCAGCCATTACTGCACCCCTAGCCACCAGGCCAATCAGATTGGTCAGCAACCCTCAAGGATAGGACTTTTTCCTGCTGAGAGGCAGAAGTTCCACTCTCATCTAGCTTAGCCTGCTGGCAACGTATTATAGTTGCAGGGCAGGCTTCTTTCAGGTGTGCCTGCTACTGGCCATCTTTCCTCTTGGAGGTGGCGAGCAGTCCATGCTGCCACCCCCACCCTCCATAAAATGCAGCCAGTGATGTGCACCTTACCATATGAGAGTCTGCAGCACTAAGTGTGTGTTTCTGCACTGGTGGAGGAACGTATGAGTTGTTTGATGGTGCTTTCTCAAGAGTGCACGCCCTCCTCTGGGGACAACTTGCCTGTTACTGTTTCATCTCCTCCAGCACTCTTGAAAGACCTGTGAGAGATGAAAGACATGAATTGAAACAGACCTGGGAAAAGGGTACAAATTCTATATTGTGCAAATCTTGACATTTCAGTTAGTGGTGGCAGGGATTCAATATGAGTGACTTATGTGGCAATTAGCAGTGTGATACGTAGTTCAGTGGGAGACCCCTATCTATCCATCAACAATGGCACTGCACCACCTGGCCAATTTCCATGGCCTCCTCTCCACCAGCGTGACTATGAATTGAGGGCTGCACCAGCTTCCCTGCCTCACACTGGAATTCTGTGCTGTCTTTTCAAGCATGCAGGGAAAACAGAGTCATGAGTGTGAAAAATGGAATATGTGGAGAGAATGGAAGGACAACATTTGCGGGGGGTCAGTGTGAAGGATGGGTGCAAGATGGCAATAAGATGAGGGTGATGATGAATGTTGGCTGTTTAGATTAAGATGTGAGGAGATGCCGTTAGAGAGAGAAGAAAGGGTGGAGCTGCAATTCGTGTTGATCTGAGGAGTGCTGTGTGGGGGAACTCTGGAGAAATCAAAGTGTGGGGGTTGGCACCTGAAAGTGAAAAGCCATTCACCTTTCCACCTCATATGAGGCCATTGAAACTCTTGCAGCACAGTATCCAGGTTCTAGGGATCACCCTCCTGCTGCTGACTGGTTCTATAGCTTCCAACCATGTTTGTTTGATTTGCGAGGCTGGTCTTTTCTTCCCATCTGTGGGAAACAGCCCTTCTCTGCATGTCCTCACTGCCCCCAGCATCACCACCAGGGAAGAGTCAGAGAAACAGGGCTTGGCCTTCCCATGTCACGCTTTCATTATTATCCTTCCATTATTATCCTTCTAAAACCATTCAGATCCAGTGTAGGATGCAGCCTTTTTGACCACTGATGGGGTCCCTTTAAATAATCTTCCATTGAAAGTTTTGGGTCATCATGTGCCCAGATTCTGTCATTGGTTGAGAAGTCTGGAAGTGGGATGTAATGTCATGGGTGCATTAAACAGTCATGGTATAGCCTGCTGATGCAATTTTCGGATTCCTGACCAGCTGCTGCACCCACCCCTTCCCCCACAAAGGGTCAGTTCCAGGTAAATTAAGTCTTAATTCACATTGTTCTAGACTTTCCAGCAAGGAAAAACCACCTCTCAGAATCTACCTTGTCAAGCTCTAGAAGAATTCAAAGAGATAATGCATTTAACTAACCATGTGCACAGGGGACACTAGTGAGTGAGGTACAAAATGCTGGGTGGTATTAACAAGACAGGAACAGTGATTCCACACCATTTATGAGTGTTCAGTGAATTTTCATATCTACAATGGGGAATATCAATTGGGAAGGATAAAATGCTGTGAGAGAATGTCTAATATTCAATTTTCCGATGGGTTGATCTGTGCATATATTGTATTTGTTGTTGGGATTGGGCGATGCTGTCAAGACTGCAGTTATTATTCATCCACATTTCCCCTGGTGGGGCCTTCTCTTTGAACAATCCAGTCCTTGTCAGTGCTCCCACAATGGTGTTGAATAGAGAATTCAGATTTTTTTTACTTGTGTTTGTGTGTGGCTGTAAAGTTCTCAACATTAAGTTGTCACCTTCATATGAAATTCTATCAAATGTTGTTTTAAACTGTTTATGAACTAATTTAATGTAAATGGGTGAGCAAATATGTACTATAGCACATATGTGAATTACACACAAACATGACAACACATTTCTTAGAAATACCACTGAGAACAATTTCAACTCCCAAGTCCCATGGAAGTAATTGTTAATTTCAATAACCTACGTACCTGATGTATTTCTGTTTATTTTCCATAGCGTCTCAATGTTGAGCTTCATCAAAAAGGCGCTGAATGCCAGTGATCAAGAAACCATATACAAAAACATATTAGCTAATGCTAAAGGTAATGAAATAATGTTTAATTTCATTCATAACGATAACTCTTCCTTTTCAATGGGTTATGACACCTTGTTGTTTGATCCTCATGGGGCTTTTCAAAATATGAAGTGTAACTCTTCCCAGGAACATTTTTATTTCCTATCATAACTACAACAACTAAACCTGGGAGTTATATATGTCCTTTTTTCCTTTAAAATGTCTTGTAATTTAAGACATCTCTAATATATAAAAGTTTGTGTTGCAAACTGCAGGTCTGCACTAGATATTCCCTCATCTCAACAAAACTGTCCTCTCTAAGTGGACTTTTTGTCCCTAATAAACTAGAGTGTAACAGTAGCACACACAAGCTAAATGCTTATTTGGGTTTCATAAAGGTAGATTATTTACATTCAACAACTGCTGTTTATCAGTTAAAATTTACTTATTAATAAAGTGTCCAAAAATTCTTCATCAAGTAATTATAAATTCACTGATAAAAAGTATAAAATGTCTGTCAGGAAAGGGACCTGCCAGGCCCTTACCTGGACTGGTCTGCATGTGACTCCAGTCCTACACTATAAGATTGACTTCTAATACATTCAAAGCAACTGAGGATGAGCAACACTCAGATGTCAGTAACTATTTTTAATTATGTAAAGCATTATTTGCAACTAATTCAGCAGAAGATATCACCTAAACAATTTTAATACTTGAAGCTTCAACTGAGGCCTTGAAGTAGAATAAAACATTTTTGACTGATGCTTTTGGTTATTTTAAAAATGGTGATAATCCTTGTTGGAAATTTAATGGCTATTGAATGAATAGTTCCACCTGTTTCATCCTGTTGCAAAAATTGAGCTTTCAGATGTTTATGCTAGTTAACTCAGTTTTTTGAATAGGATTACTGAAAAGTACTGAATATGTTTTGCTTTTTTCCAGTGTTCACTGTTAAATGTTATGAAAACACCAGTTTTGTTCTCTACCTGAAGAATTATTTCCAAGGTTATGCTGACTTCCTTACTCTACAGGATGCGTATTCACTGATTCCGCCTGGCCGTGCAGCTGAGGTAAGAAGAAAATTATTTATCTTGTGAAATAAGATGGGTGCAGGTGCCTGTCTTTGGAGATCAAGAACATTTATTTAACCTACAGCCAGTACAATGGACGAAATCTTCTCTTAGGCTATGGGGCTGAGTTGGGACCATTTCTGGGTCCTGAAACCTCTGGCTGCCTGGAAGATCTTCTGGAAGTGGCCCACTAAGAGGTTGTCCAGGTCTGCTATACGGTTGTAGATGATGGGTGGGTCCCTGAGGCTGCAGGGCCAATCACGGGGCCTTGAAAGGACGTCAGTCCCACAGACAGAGCTGGGTGTTGCCACTGTTGGAGTGGGAGCACGAGGGGCAGCTCCATCCTGTGGGGCCTTCTGAAGAGGAATTAAATTGAATAAAGAAATGGTGGCCACAATTGCAAAGCCACTCCTGTGGAAGGAAAAAGGGAAATTCATCCACAGCATGACTGGCAGCAGTAGCTGTAGTCTGTTGATTGCTGAGGCTCCTGTGGTGGGAGGAGGGTTTTAATGCAGAAGGCCCCATTGGACTCCTAGGCCTGCCACTGGCAAGCTGCCTTGAGCCACAAGTCGGATTTGGCCCTAAGTGGGACACCCGATCCTGGCGACATGCCCAATCAGCCCACAAATGGGAACTTAATTATGCAGATTGGTTACTTGTTGTTGCCATGCTAGTAACCTCTGCAGGTGCTGACCCGCCTGCAGGTGACCCTCAGGCCAGTGAGTCAGCATGTATTTCTCTGAAATTCCTCTTAATCCCGCCTTGAAGCCCACCCCCTTGGGACTAGGAAGATTCCAATGGGCTGAATTGCATTTTCCACCCATTATGCAACATGCATAAGGAAGTTATGCATTCGGTTATACTGAAATCAATGAACTGAATATCAGCAGAGTGTGTAACAGACGACTGATACATTGCCATGTCTTCTGTGTCTCCACTATGCCGAATTTCAAAATAACCCGCAAAGTCATTGTTCCCAACCCATTTGGCCAAGTCCCTATTCCACCGGCTGCAGATTCAACTATTTTAGTGATCTCCTGACTGGCCGCCTATTTTATACCCTCTAAACATTAGCTGCTTGAAAGCTGTGCTGCCTGTATTATAAACTCACACCAAGTCCAGTTCAGCCATAAACCATGTGAAAGCCAACCTACGCTAGCTCCCTGTCCTGTAGCCCTTCGTTTTCACATTTTCATCCTTGTGATCAAATCCCTTCTTTGCCTTGCCCCTGTTCATCTTGGTGTCTCCTCCCATCCTAGAACCCTCCAAGAACTCTGCATTCTTCTAATTCTGGTCTGTAGCGCATCATAGATTTCCTTCCCCCTTATTTGGACCCTAAACTTTGGAACAAAAACAGAAAATGCTGGAAAAACTCAGCAGGTCTAACAGCATCTCTGGAGAGAAATAAACAGAGTTAATGTTTTGAATCCATATGAGTTCTTCAGAGCTAAAGAGAAGTAAAAATGTGATGAAATTTACATTGTTAAGGGAGGTGGAGCAGGTGAAGCTAGATAGAAGACCAGCAATAGGTGGGGGCAAAGGAGAGATTGACAAAGATGTCATGAACAAGAGGACAAAGGGGGGTTAATGATAGTGGGACTGACTAAAGGAGTTGCTGATGGTGGCATTAAGGTAAGAAAGCAGAATGTGATAATAGCAGGACAAGGGTAAACACTCTGGAAAGAACAACATGAACAAGTGACAGATGGCCCTTGTGGAGGTGGGGTAGGGTGGGGGGAGGGGACAGTGGTGGGAAAAAAGTTTGAAAATAGGATGAAAGGTGGGGATAAAACAATGAAAATAAATAAAAATAAAAATAAGTGGATAAAAAATAAAAATGAACTTTGAAAAAAAGGGATAGAAAAGCAGCAAGGATGGAGGAAAGAGTTCATGTTCTGAAGTTATTGAACTGAATGTTACATCCGGAAGGCTGTAAAGTGCCTAATCGGAAGTGAGGTGCTGTTCCTCCAGTTTGGGCTTCACTGGAACATTACAGCAGGCCAAGGACTGGCATGTGGGCATGAGAGCAGGATGGTGTATTCCAGTGGCAAGTGACAGAAAGGTCTGGGTCATGCTTGTGGACAGACCGAAGGTGTTCCGCAAAGCGATCGCCCAGTCTGCATTTGGTCTCCCCATTGTAGAGGAGACCGCATTGGGAGCAGCGAATGCAGTAGACCAAATTGAAGGAGGAGCAAGTGAAGCGCTGCTTCACCTGAAAGGAGTGTTTGGGCCCTTGGACAGTGAAGAGGGAGAAGGTAAAGGGGCGGGTGTTGCACCTTCTGCGATTGCATGGGAAGGTGCCGTGGGAGGGGAAAGAGGTGTTGGGGGTGATGGAGGAGTGGACCAGGGTGTTCTGGAAGGAATGGTCCCTACGGAATGCTGACAGGGGGGTGTGAAGAGAAGATGTTTTTGTGGTGGCATCATGCTGCAGTTGGCGGAAATGGCAGAGGATGATCCTTTGAATGCAAAAGCTGGTGGGGTGAAAAGTGAGGACAAGGGGTGCCCTGTCGTGGTTCTGAGAGGGAGAGGAAGGTGTGAGGGTAGAGGCGCTGGAGATGGGTCGGACACAGTTAAGGGCCCTGTCAGCCACAGTGGATAGGAAACCTTGGTTGAGGAAGAAGGAAGACAGAAGTGCAGTTTTGGAAAGTGGCTTCGTCGGAACAGATGCGACAGAGGCAAAGGAACTTAGAGAATGGACTCATTCCAGAAAGCAGGGTGTGAGGAGCTGTAGTCGAGGTCTGTCTCTGTTTCTGTTTTTGTTTTTGTTTTTGTTTCAGATTTCCAACATTGCAGTATTTTGCTTTTCTCTTAAACTTTGGAATTCCCTTCCTAATTCTCACAGCCTTCACACCTTTCTCTCCTATTTAAGACATTTGATAAAACCTCTCTTTTTGAGCAAGTTTTTGTCACCTGTCCGAATGTTGTCTTATATGCCTCAGTGTGATATAAATGCAAGTTGTTCTTGCTTGACTTCATGGGTTTTGTTCACTCCAGTTGTGGCCAAGATCAATATTTATGTTTTGACCCACCTTTCCACAACTGCCCCTTTACCACCTGTATTTGCATCAGCAGCTGCTAAAAATTCAAGGCTGTTGCACCCTTCAGTCTCCTGGTATGGCCTTTTACACCTCTTCAAATGTGTTTTAGGCCAGCATCCACCCACCCTTCCAGCCCCATAGCTTCTCATGGCTTTTTCTCACTGCTTCCAATTCCCCAATCTCGTTATTCAGCTTACTGTCCATTACTTGTCTCTTCATTGCCACAAAAATATTCTCTAGCCTGATGAGAGGTTGAGAGAGATTGTAGGACTTAAGACAGATCAAATTGAGGAAGAAACAGACATTAGGGTGACTGATAAAGGAGACAGAGGAACAGGTTCTCTTGAGGGGTCAGAAAGTGAGAGAGAGAGAGTTTGATGAAAAAGAAATTTGGGGGTTAGAGAGTTACATCTCAAGGGAATAAAGAAAGAGAAAATGGTGATACAGATATGATATAGGACAGAGGGAGACAAATAAAAAGATTGAGAGGATGAGATAGTTGGAAAGAAAAAGAGAAATTATCCCTTGAAACGAGTACTGGCACTCCTTGGATTTAAGTACATGTTACCATGTTCCACCTTAACCACACTGAAATTTCATTGTGTTTATTATGCTTTGACGGCTTAAAATATTTAGACCAACAAAAAAACTCCCCTGCATTTTTGACACAGTAGTATGTATGCATTTATTTGTCTTATGCCATTTGCTTCTAGCTATACATATATTTGAGGAATTCTGTTTTGTGTTTTACAGGTGTTGAATAGCATTGATCCAAAAGAATTGGCTGATTTGCTCAGCAGGCCTGGATTCATTGATAACACCACGACTTTAATCAGGACGTTAATCCATTTTCAATCCATTGAGAATCTAGTGATACTTATAGATCAATTCATCAAAAAAAGCCAAGATGTGAGCTACAAATATTACACCCTATGATCTCAAAAGTAAAAATAACACAGATAAACTGTAGCGGTTCTCCCAGAATGTGTCCGTTATATCAGATCATTGTGTCCATTGTCGGCAGTGCCAGAGAAGTTATCTGAAATCTAAGTGTTTCATTAACAGGAGGATCTGTTGCCTGCATTCAAATAGAGGATTTTGCTGGGCACTTAAGGATTGGAAATTTGCCCATTTCTGCCCAATTCAGATCCACAAGTCCCTCAGCTGGCTTGAAATTGGGGCTGTCCAACAACAATTGGCTTCAAAGGCCAGTTTTATCCGGTCAATGTGTGCTTTTAACTCTGTTCTCTGAACTGGCCATGCCCATGATTGGCCAATCAATGTTTTTCCATTAGTACTTGCAATGGCTAGATGAATAATTTCATCCACAGTCACTTTCAGAGAAGAGAGCAGTGTGTGGGGAGGGGAGGTGGGGTGGGGTGTAGGGCAATAGCTATAATTTAAACTGGAGTGTCGGAATCAAATTCCTTCCAAAACTGAACTCTAATTGTAACAAATGCTCAGACCTAGTTCCAGGTTAAGGAAAATTAGCTTCACTAACAGATCTAGTTAGTTGAAAGACATCATGTGGCTGGCTGAAGGGATTTATGTTATGTAAAACTTTTAATGTTTTGTTTTTCAGAGTAATCTTTTAGCTGTCATAGATGGGATAGAAGCTGAGTTTTCCAAAAGCCTGGCTGGAGTCAATGATATAGATGTGGAAGAATGGCTTAATGTCACAATAATTCCATCTCTGCCATTGATCACTACCACCATTTTGGCTTCCAACAACAGCCGGAGACTCCCATGCCCTCTATTCAAAAAAATGTAAGTACATTTTTAATCTACCTTCAACTGAAATGCTTGTAATTTTGTGTAATTCCATATGTGATTCAGTAACTATTCAGTACAGGGCCCATATAATTAGCAAGTGTCCTACCAGAAGGCATACACATGGAGAGCCTTGGAACCAGAACACATATGGAACATGTCAGGATCCATACAACTTTTACCATTATCTTGACTTGTTTCCATTTTCACTTTTCACTTCCAGATATATATGATGGAAAGCCACAAAGACAGGTCACATTCTGTCCATCATGATGAATTGTTGATTTAGATGCAGCCTCTCATCAATTGTATGATGAATTGCTGAGGCAGTCTTTTTGACCTTTCCCACCAGGTAGCACCCATTCTCATAAGCACAGTTTAGGAGAAGGAGGATCAACATCTGTAATGCCAGTCTTTTTCCTCTTTTCCACTGCTTTGGGACTATCAAACTTCCTTGCTGGGAGTAGAGCTGCATCCCTTGGATGGATGGCTTTTGCCACTTCCCTACCCCATCTCACCTTCCATCACCCCATCATAGACTGAAGGACAAGAGAGGAGAGTGGGAGCAAACTGCAGGACCTCCCAAGATTCATTTTAAAATATTTTCTTCTAACACCAGTGTGGCAGCTTGATGCACACAGGTACTTGGAAGTTAGAAGTTCACTGAGTGAGGTGTGAAATGCTGAGTTGTATTGACAAGTGAGCAATGTGATCAAAGATTCTTTATCATTAAAAAGTGTGTGGTGAATTTTCACACTTCTATTATAGAATCATAGGGCAGAATTTTCCGTGCCCGCTGGCATTGGCATGTTCAGCGACATGAGTAGACAATATGACGAGAAGGCCAGAAATCTTTTCACAACGTTGTGAAACCAGTTTGCAATTGTCCACTCTGCCCGTCAATGGCGGGCCGTGTTTTCCACTGCTGGACGCGATGAGAAGTATGTCGATGAGGATGAGGGTGAGGAGGTCTTCAAAGGTGACCATGACAGCAATGAGGCCATCATGCTGGCCAGTTGAGGCAGATGAACTCGGTAGGCCCTCATAGCTGCTAGATTTGTGGAGGATGATGACGACATGCAGTGAGGACACTCCATAGATTTTCACATAGCCTCTGTGAATGTTTGGCTCCTGTCTAGCAGAGGGCAGCTTGCTTGTGCTCTGTGATCAGGATCATATCATGGAGATGCAGCTGTGAAACTTTAAATGCACCTGATTCTTTGTCAGCCTTCAGCATCTGGCCCCCTCAGGAGCACAGCATTACTAGTCACAGGTGCTGATAGAATGGGGGCCAGACCACCTTAAAGGTGCTGAGACCACACAGAGTGAATAATGGAACTCTGTGATGCCTGCCACGACTTTTTGGCAACAATGACAAGCACAATTGAGGTGCAGGCATCAGTAATGTGTCCAGGGAGTGTGACTGGACCATCACTTTGGTCTGAAGGCTGCACAAAGCACAGGGCTGAGATTCCTGCCTTATGCTAGAACCAAGGTTTTATCTTAGTGACATGAACACTGCTCATCAGAACAAGGTGCCATAGGCAGGGAGACATTCTTGGGAGCTAATTTAGAATAGTGAACATTATGTACAAGTGATTAACATCCGTGCCCAGGCTGTGTAACTACATCTTAACCTCGGCTTGGCCTAAATAGCCAAGTGGTTATGGTACTGGGTTTGTAACCCCAAGATCAAGAGTTCAAATCTCACAATGGCAAAATATGAAACAATGTAACTTCATCTGAATAGGAACAGATGGAAACGTGTTTGTACTTGAAAGAGTTACATCTTAACCTCGGCTTGGCCTAAATAGCCAAGTGGTTATGGTACTGGGTTTGTAATCCCAAGATCAAGAGTTCAAATCTCACAATGGCAAACTATGAAACAATGTAACTATTGACCCCTTTAATCACATTTTGATTTAAAGTTTGTAAGGTTCCTTTAAACTTTGTTCTTGGTTTTACAGCTGACCTGAATTAGGGGCTGTGCCTGATTTATCCCAATTTTGTTGATTTGGTTTTATTGGTTTTAACTCGAAAGAGTTACATCTTAACCTCGGCTTGGCCTAAATAGCCAAGTGGTTATGGTACTGGGCTTGTAACCCCAAGTCAAGAGTTCAAATCTCACAATAGCAAACTGTGAAACAATGTAACTTCATCTGAATAGGAACAGATGGAAACGTGTTTGTACTCGAAAGAGTTACATCTTAACCTTGTCTGGAATATGGTTGCCTCGCGATGCAGCTCTCCCCCGTCAGGAGTAGCAGCTATCGTCAGAGAGACGCTGCTCAGGAATCCGCCCCTCCGTCCTTTTCAGTGGTTGGCGGAGAGGAAGGCTGTGGCCGCAGGGGTGACCAGGATCGGGGACGTGCTGGGTGGCGGAGGACTGGGCTGGATGCTCCCGCAGGAGTTGGCGCGTCGTGCGTTTGTGATTGTCCAAGTGCAGCCGATGCCATCCAAGACCTGAGAATGGTCGTGCTCGGACCTGATGTTATTTTGGGTCTTGAGGTGGCCCAGGTGCGCGGTGGTCTTCTGTCTGAGCGTTCCCCTGTTTGGACAGAATTACACATTGGCCCCAAGCCCCGACCCCTCCCTCAGGTGCTGGTGCCCCGCAATATGAGCCGCCTCGGGGACATGCCCTCTGTGCCATTTGGCGCGGCACAGAGGAGCTTTTTGTATGGACTGCTGCTGCACACCTTCCATTTTCTCACCCTTGTCCGCCGTCCGGACACGCCCTGCCTTGTTGCCGTCCGGCGGCGGAGGCCCTCTACGGAGGTGTCCTCCCTCTTTCTATCGGGGACCTGGGTTGGAGGGTGTTGCATGCAGCAGTCCCCTATAATCGTAGGATGAATAGGTTCACGGACTCCCAGGACACATGCCCTTTTTGCGGTCTTGTGGAGTCCATGGACCATGCTTATATAGGGTGTGGTAGGTTGCACTCCCTTTTTAGTTATTTGAAAAACTTTTTATTTACGTTTTGTTTGCACTTCAGCCCCACGCTCCTGATCTATGGACACCCGGTGCGGAAGGGGGTTGGGAATGAGGAGGACCTCCTTGTGAACCTGCTCCTGGGCCTGGCCAAGTTGGCTATTAACAGGTCCAGGAAGCGGGCGATCGACGGGGGAGTCCTGCCCGATTGTTTGTCCCTCTTCCACGGCTACGTTTGCGGCCGGATGTCTTTGGAGAGGGAGCACGCGGTGTCTGCTGGCACACTCGAGACCTTCCGTGCTCGGTGGGCACCGCGGGGACTGGGGTGTTTTATTGACCCCTTTTATCACATTTTGGTTTAAAGTTTATAAGGTTCCTTTAAACTTTGTTCTTGGTTTTACAGCTGACCTGAATTAGGGGCTGTGCCTGATTTATCCTAATTTTGTTAATTTAGTTTAATTGTTTTGACTCTATAAGAGTTACATCTTAACCTTTTGGCACGTCGCACGTCTGTGAGTGTCCAGGTCGCAGCCGATGCCATCCAAGACCTAAGAACGGTCGTGCTCAGACCCGATGTAATTTTAGGACTTGAGGTGGCCCAGGTGCGCGGTGGTCTTCCGTCTGAGCGTTCCCCTGTTCGGGCAGAATTCCACATTGGCCCCAAGCCCTGAACCCTCCCTCGGGTGCTGTTGCCCTGCAATATGAGCCGTCTTGGGGACATGCCCTTTGTGCCATTTGGCATGGCACAGAGGAGCCTTTTTATGGACTGCTGCTGCACACCTTCCATTTTCTCGCCCTTGTCCGCTGCCCGGACACGCCCTGGCGTTCCTTGTTGCCGTCCGGCGGCGGAGGCCCCCGATGGAAGACCCTCTACGGAGGTGTCCTCCCCCTTTCTATCGGGAACCTGGGTTGGAGGGTGTTGCATGCAGCAGTCCCTTATAAACGTAGGATGCATAGGTTCACGGACTCCCAAGACACCTGCCCTTTTTGTGGTCTTGTGGAGTCCATGGACCATGCTTATATAGGGTGTGGTAGGCTGCACTCCCTTTTTAGTTACCTGAAAAACCTGTTATTAATGTTTTGTTTGCACTTCAGCCCCACGCTCCTGATCTATGGGCACCCGGTGCGGAAGGGGGTCGGGAAGGAGGAGGACCTCCTCGTCAACCTGCTCCTGGGCCTGGCCAAGTTGGCTATTAACAGGTCCAGGCAGCGGGCGATCGACGGGGGAGACCCGCCCGATTGTTTGTCCCTCTTCCGCGGCTACATTCGCGGCCGGATATCCCTGGAGAGGGAGCACGCGGTGTCTGCTGGCACACTTGAGGCCTTCCGTGCTCGGTGGGCACCGCGGGGACTGGGGTGTTTTATTGACCCCTTTAATCACATTTTAATTTAAAGTTTGTAAGGTTCCTTTAAACTTTGTTCTTGGTTTTACAGCTGACCTGAATTAAGGGCTGTGCCTGATTTATCCCAATTTTGTTAATTTAGTTTAATTGGTTTTAACTCATAAGAGTTACATCTTAACCTTCGGTCTTGGTGCTCCCTAGGCGGCCATAGCGGAGGTGGAGGCGGCCTGCGGACTGCTCCGCCCCTGCCTGTGATGACCTTGGAGGTTCCCAGCCTGCTTTCAGGGTCCTGCTGTGTGGCAGTGGCACCCTCCTCGGTCTGTGAAGCAGGAGCTGCTGGGGTCACAGGATTCGGATGGGCCAGACATTCTCCATGTCATCTGGATGCCTGGCCCTGGTGTGTGCACTTACTGATGCCCCTCTCTGTGGGGCCCCTGGCTAACTCCTTGAGGAGAAGGATAGCTGGAGTGAGATCGAACTGTCCTGCACACCTTTTGTGTTGACACTGTTGGAGGCCAACTAGGCATCAGCATTGGAGCTCAGCCTGTGCAGCAGTGCAGGAGCGATGTCTAGACCAAGGTCTCCATGGCGGCTGCTATCCTACCACTGTCGACCTTGGTGTGTTGGCATGCCAGCGCTATCACCTCAGCCTGAAAGCGGACAGACTCTTCCATTGTGCTTGCAACCCGAGGAACGCAGCAGACATCTCTTCCTGATGTTCCCAAGCTTGCCTTTGCAGCTCCAGCAACTGAGGTATGACCAAGACCTGTCATCTGACTCAGACTCAGCAGATTTCTGACCTCCGAGTGCCAAAGACCTGGGAAGTCTCAGCCGCTGCCTGCTGTGGGTCAGGCAGCACAATGCGCTCACCAGATTATGATCCTGAGGCTACTCTAAAGCTAGGTCCCACTAAGGTGTGTGTCTCTGCACTAGTGGAGGATGTGGGTGAGCGCTGTGACGGATCTTCAATGAAGGTGCCTTCAGATTCCTCTTCAGAAGTTTCTTTAGGAATTGAGTGGAGGCCCTGGGTCATGAACTTCATCGGATGTTTCCTAGATGTGCCTCCGAAAGCAAGGAGAGATAATTAGAGCATGGCAGGGGACTGTGGAACAGGTCACTTCACTCACTGCATGGTTGCCTGATGGATATTGCACTGATGGATCCTCACTCCGGGAGACCACCGCCGACCTCACCATCAACACAGGAATGGTCCAGATCCTTGACGGCCCACTGGATGACTTTATTTTCAAAGTCCATGAGGACTTTGATTTCAGGCATTCCTGCACCAGTCGGTGACCTCTCCCTCTTGTGTGCCAGTTTGTCCTGCATGAATAGAGATGGGGAGAGCGTAAGCAGGACGCCTGCAGGCCAGTTGATAAGTATGTCTGGCACGTGTGTTGATCGTCCTCAACCCGCCCATGGGACCAATGAGGGTGTGTGTGAGAGTGAATAGTGATGTCCCATAAATTGGCAGTCAGATCCTTGTGAATGTGTGATGGGTTTGTGAGTTGAGAGTGATCAGAAGAATGCCTTACCCTGGTGGAAAGGAGGAGATCATTCATCCTTTCTCAGCACTGTGTGACTGTCCTCTTTTGTAGGGCGTTGGCGCTGGTCACCCCATGCTGGATTGGTGATGTTGCTGCCCATCCTGCGACCAGAGCAGACATAGAGAACATCATGGTGGGCCTCCACTGCGTCTAAAAGGCGCTCGAGGGACTCATCCTTAAACTGGGTGGGCTGCAGTCTTCTTGCCTTTGGGGGCCATGTCTTCTTTGCAGCAGTTGTGTGCTGGAAGTGCTGAGAGGTGTGCACCCAGCTGCACTTAAAAATGCCACCAGGGTGATGAAGCGGTGAGGTGGTGGCGTAGTGAGCAAATGAGAGCACATCCACCATGGAAACGGTGTGTTTCCCAAAATGCATAATTAGTGAGACGGGATTGGGACGATACGGCATGATAAGCCGCCATTGTGGCCGGAGGGTAAAACGTCCCTTCTCCCACCCACTTCTGCATATGGTGCAAATCGGCATGATTCCACCACAGCATAAAAGGAGGCCATTTGGCCCATTGTGTCCATGTTTGCTTTCTGCAAGAGCAAATCAGCTAATCTGACTCCTCTGACACTTTTCTGTAGCCCTACAATTTTTTTCTCTACAGGTGCTTATCAGATTCTAACTTCAGTGTTTCTTTAACAAAATAAATCCAAACCTTGATGTCTCCAGGACGTCCTTTCCAAATCTGTAATAATTTCCTCAATCATTACAGCCAGTCCTTCTCCGTTCTCCCTTCCCTAATTTTTCCTGAACGCCTTGTATTCAGGCAAGCTTAGTACCTAACACTGTTGCTTTCCCAAACAAAAACAGAAAATGCTGGAAAAGCTCAGCAGGTCTGACAGCATCTGTGGAAAGGAAAAACACAGTTAACATTTCGAGTCCGTATGATTCTTCTTCAGAGCTAAAGAGAAGTAAAGGTGTGATGAAATTTATACTGTTTAAAGCGGGGCGGAGTAGGTGAAGCAGGATAGAAGCCCAGTGATAGGTGGAGGCAAAGGAAAGATTGCCAGAGATGTCATGGACAAAAGGACAAAGGGGTGTTAATGAGAGTGGTACTGGCTAGAGGAGGTGCTAATAGTGGCATTAAGAAAGCAGAATTTGATAATAGCAGGACAAGGGTAAGGGAAAGGACAAGATGAACAAGTGACAGATAGCCCTTGTGGGGGTGGGGTGGGGGGAGGTGACGGTGGTGGGGTAAAAGATACAAGGTGGGGATAAAACAATGAAGAAAAATGAAAATAAATAAAAATAAGTGGATTAAAAAATGAAAATGAATATTGAAAAAAGGGAATAAAAGGGTGTGAAGGATGGTGGAGAGAGTTCATGGTCTGAAGTTGTTGAACTCGATGTTAAGTCCGGAAGGCTGTAAAGTGCCTAATTGGAAGATGAGGTCTGTTCCTCCAGTTTGCATTGGGCTTCACTGGAACATTGTAGCAGGCCAAGGACAGACATGTGGGCATGAGAGCAGGATGGTGTGTTCAAATGGCAAGCAACAGGAAGGTCTGGGTCATGCTTGCAGATAGGCCAAAAGTGTTCTGCAAAGCGGTCACCCAATCTGCGTTTGGCCTCTCCAAATGTAGAAGAAACCGCATTGGGAGCAGGGAATGCAGTAGACCAAATTGAAGGAGGCGCAGGTGAAGCGCTGCTTTACCTGAATGGAGTGTTTGGGCCCTTGGATAGGGAGGAGGTAAAGGGGCAGGTTTTGCACCTTCTGTGATTGCATGGGAAGGTGCCATAAGAGGGGGATGAGGTGTTGGTGGTGATGGAGGAGTGGATCAGGCTGTCCTGGAGGGAACAGACCCTACGGAATGCTCACGGGGGGGCGGGGGTGAAGGGCAGATGTGTTTGGTGGTGGCATCATGCTGGAGTTGGTGTAAATGGCAAAGGATGATCCTTTGAATGTGGAGGCTGGTGGGGTGAATAGTGAGGACAAGGGGGACCCTATCATGGTTCTGGGAGAGAGAGGAAGGTGTGAGGGCAGAAGCATGAGATATCGGTGGGACACAGTTGAGGGCCCTGTCAACCACAGTGGGTGGGAAACCTTGGTTGAGGAAGAAGGAAGACATATCAGAAACATTGTTTTGGAAAGTGGCATCATCGGAACAGAGTGACAGAGGTGAAGGAACTGAGAGAATGGGATGGAGTCCTTACGGCAAGCAGGGTGTGAGGAACTGTAGTCGAGGTAGCTGTAGGAGTGGGTGGGCTTGTAGTGAATATTGGTGAACAGTCACCAGAAATTGAGTCAGAGAGGTCAAGGAAGGAAAGGGAAATGTCAGGGATGGACCATGTGAAGGTGATGGAGGGGTGGAATTTGGAAGCAAAATTGATACATTTTTTTAGCTCCAGACGAAAGCATGAAGCGACACAGAAACAGTCGTCAATGTACTGACAAAAGAGTTGTGGGAGAGGGCCTGAGTAGGACTGGAACAAGGAATGTTCCACATACCCCATAAAGAGACAGGCATAACTCGGGCCTATGCAGGTATCCATAGCCACACCTTTAATTTGGAGGAAGTGAGGCAAGTCTAAGGAGAAATTGTGCAGTGAGAAAACAAGTTCAGCTAGATGGAGGAGAGTGGTGGTGGATGGCGATTGTTCAGGCCTCTGTTCAAGGAAGAAGCAGAGAGCCCTCAGACCATCCTGGTGGGGGATGGAGGTGTAGAGGGATTGGACATCCATGGTGAAGAGGTGGTTAGGGCCAGGAAACTGGTAATTGTTGATATGATGTAGGGCATCAGAGGAATCGCGGATGTAGGTGGGAAGAGACTTGACAATTGGATAGAGAATGGAATCAAGATAGGAAGAAATGAGTTCTGTGGGGCAGGAACAGGCTGACACAATCGATCTACCGGGGCAGTCCTGTTTGTGGATTTTGGGAAGGAGGTAGAAGGGGGCTGTCCAGGCTTGGGAGACTATAAGGTTGGAAGCTGTGGAGGCAAGATCTCCAGAGGAGATGAGGTCAGTGGCAGTTCTGGAAACAATGGCTTGATGTTCGTTGGTGGGTTCATGCTCCAGGGGGAGCTAGGAGGAAGTGTCTGAGAGTTGGCGCTCAGCCTCTGCGAGGTAATGGTCAGTACGCCAGACAACAACAGCACTACCCTTCTCAGCAGGTTTGATAACAAAGTCAGGGTTGGACCTGAGAGAATGGAGTGTAGCAAGTTCAGAAGGAGACAGGTTAGACTAGGTGAGAGGAGCAGAGAAATTGAGACAGCTGATGTCATGCCGACAATTCTCAATGAAAGATTAAGAGCAGGTAGGAGGCCAGTGGGAGGGGTCCAGGTGGAGGGAGAATACTGGAGGCGGGTGAAAGGATCCGTGGAACATGGGGAGGACTCCTGCCTAAAGAAGTGAGCATGGAGACAAAGATGGCGGAAGAAGAGTTCAGCATAGTGCTGAGCCCAAAATTCATTGAGGTGAGGACGTAAGGCTATGAAACTGAGGTCTTTGCTGAGTACTGAACGTTCAGCATCAGAGTGGAGAAGGTCAAAGGGTATGGTGAATGCACGGCAAGGGCTAGGATTAGAAGATGGGATGGTTCAGAGGTAAGGGAAGGGATGGAGGGTTCTGGATGGATGTTGGTATCAATGTTGCTTTCCCAATCTTCATCCTGCCTCAAATTACAGCTGAATCACCCTGACTCTGGCTACATGGCCCAAAAGAACCATCATCCTCACCAGTATTCAGAACTGAACGCTGGTTGAAGAGTGAGATATACTCAGGGACTCTTGCACTACCTGCCTGGTCCTGCTTGACTGACTATCACCCATTCTCCCTCTTCTCGTACATTTTCTTAAATTGTGAGTTGACCACCTCTAGAAGATATAATGGAAGGTATTAATTATAAAAGGATATTGTGGTATGAGAAAGAACGTGTGTTGTCCGTTTTTCTGATGTATTGATGTATGCATACTTGTTATTTGTTGTTGGGAAGTTGTTTACATTGGCAAGGCTGCAATTATTGCCTATCCTCAGTTCTGAGATAACGTGATAGGCCCTCTCCTTGGGCACTGCATGAGTTTCTCACAAACTTGTAAACACATTTCTTAGAATTACCACTGAGAACAATTTCAACACTTAAATCTGAAGAGAACATCGTTAATTCCAAAAATAAAAATACCTGGAAAAAGTCAGCAGGCCTGACAGCATCTGTGGAGAGGAATACAGTTAACGTTTCAAGTCCCTATGCTTTTATCGTTAATTCCAGTTATCTATGTATCTGATGTATTTTTCTTTATTTTGTATAGTGTTGCAATACTGAGCTCAATCAAACAGCAGCTGGAAATGGGCGATCAAGAAGCCATATATAAAAATATATTAACCTACACCAAAGGTAATGAAATAAAATTTGATCTCATTCATTAATATAGCTGTTCAGCTCACGTTCAGTGATTTAGTGACATCTTCTGGTTTAATTCACAGATGGGTTTTTCCAAACTGATGTACCCAGCAATACTTTTTATTCTCCTATCATGTAGCTCCAATAACTAATCTATATATATTTATCTTCTTTTTTGCTTCAAAATATCTTATAATTTAAGGCAACCCTAACATATAATAAAACTTATTGTTCAAAATTACAGCACAGCACTAGATAGTCTCTCATGTTCAGTACTACCGGCATCTCTAACAAGTGGATTGCATGCTCCTTTTAAACTGGCGTTTACTGTTTGAGCAGTAGGCTGGCTACTATCAGTGAAAGCTCCTCCTATTATAGCATCAACCAAAAGTCAAGTCAATTTTTAATCCTGCTTTTGCCAATGAAGGTACTAAAACTAAAGGATTTGTTGAGCAAAGTTAGACCACTTGCATCCAACAAAGGTTGTTCACTGACTGAAGTTTTACCCGCTATGACATTTTCTAATAAATCTTCACACTCAACTAATTGTAAATTTTTTGATATAAGGTAGAAAATGTTCTTCAGGAAAGGGGACCTGTCACCCTCGCCTAGTCTGGCCTACATGTTGGTCCAGTTCTACATTATGTAGTTGCCTCTAAATGTCTTCAAAGAAACTAAGGATTAGCAAAAAATACTACCCACATCCCAAGAATAGTTTTTTTAAAATTCGAACCATTGATAGGAACTAATTCAGTGGAAAAATGTCACCAAAACATTGCTACCAATTTTAACCTCAACTGAAGTCTCAAAGCACAACGAAAACATTTTTTGACTGATGCTTTTGGTTAGTTTAACATTAGTCTCAATCCTTGTTAGGAATTTAGTGACTTTATGAATAACTCTACCTGTTGAGATATTTAAAAATGGTTTGTATAGTTAAAGTATCGCAGCATCCTTTGCTTTATCATTTTAGCCAGACAGTGAATCTGGAGAAAAGGGGAAATGTATGGACCAAGGTAGTTTGGAAACTCAAAAAACAGGGGATGAAAACATCCAGTTCAAGCGGTTGGCCCATCCCAAGATAGGAGGGCAGTTGCTAAGGCACAGATGATGATGTCTGCAAGGCCACTTAGCTCAAGCATTTAAAGTACCATAAACAAAACTTTTAGAACAGGGATGAAGAGCAAAAGATTAGTAGTGCAAACACCTCATACGTAGCCTCAGCACATGTGCTGCTAGTCATAATAAATGCTAGTCATTCCTTTTCCTTATTTAGCACGTTCATGACCACCAGATATCACAACATGCTTTACAGCCAATTAAGCACTTTTTGAAGGACAGTCACTGTTATATTGTAGGAAACGTAGCAGCTAATATGAGCACAGCAAAGTCCCACAGACATTATTGTGATAATGATCAATGAATTTGTTTTTGTGATGTTGACTGAGGGATAAATATTGGTCAGGACACCAGGTTAACTCCCCTGCTCGTCTTCAAAATAGTGCCGTGGGATCTTTTACATCCACCTGAGCAGGCAGATGGTTTAACACCTCGGGCTGGATTTTACCGTTGACGAGCGGGGATGGGGCCCGCTCGCCGATGCGTAAAATGACGCGGTGACCTTGGGTGGAACTCCCGATGTCACCACACCCCATTTAAATTTTCAGGAAGGCGGGGGTGCAGAAAAATCATCTGGCCAACTGAGGTCATTGACAGAGCAATTAAAGTAATTAGTGGATCTGCCCGTCCAACCTTAAGATTGTCGGGCAGGCCAGGAGCCTCAGCGGGAACTGGGAAAAACATGAAACCTCATCCACGGGCGGGATGAGGTTTCATGTAGGGTTTTAAAAATTGTAATGAACTTTTTTTGGAAATTATGAACATGTCCCAACTCATGTGACATTGCCACATGAGGGGACATGTAAGGGAAATTTTATTTTTCTATTTTTAACATTTTTTAATGTCATACTGATCTCCCTGAGGCTGCACTTAGCCTCAGGGAGATGAGTGCACTCTTTCGTGTGCCTGCGCGAAAGAGCGCACTCTCGATTTTAGGAATCCCCCCCCCCCTCCCCACTGCCCACACAGGGAGCACATAGCACGTAAAATGGTGCCACACCTCTGATCAGGGGCGCCGATCGGAAGAGCGCCCGCATGCGCCCGACGGGGGGAAATTCAGCCCCTCATCTGAAAGATGGTACAAACAGTGCAGTGCTCCCTCAGTACTGCACTGGAGTGTTAGCCTTGATTTTTGTACTCCAGCCTTGGATTAGGACTTGAACCCAGAATCTTATGACTCAGAGGTGAGAGTGCTACCCATTGAGCCATGGCTGACACTCTCATGTGTGTAGATGCTGCCCAAGTTAGCGAATTAGTGTAAGAACACGATTGTTTTCTTCTTAAAGTTAGAGCAGTCTTAGAATTGAAGTCTGTTCACTTTAATCATGATTCACAAAGACAATAAATCTGATCAACTTGAACAAGACTTGGTGAAGAAACAGTATTAATTCCCCGCCACTTAATATTGAACAGTTGTGTAAAAAGAATACTGTTATTAGCCAATGTATGTTAATGCATGTCTGAAAGCACTTGTGCCCAAGTCATGCAAGGGTTCTTGTTGCCAGACTAACAATCCTTTTTTTTGCGACAGTGACCATAGGAAATCCACTATCACTACCTGTTTAATTCTGTTGCATAATTTGGATTTTTGTACATATTTATGACAACTTAAGATGTTTCTTGTGCAGATGAAATCAATGAAAAATAATTGAATATTTTCTATTTTTTTTCTAGCATTCCCTCTTTATTGTTATGAAAACAACAGTTTTATCCTTTACATGAGAACATATTTCCAAAATTACTTTGACTTTCTAACTCTGAAGGATGTTTCTTCATTGGTTCCTCCTAACCGTATGACTGAGGTAAAAAAAAACTAATTATTTTGTGAATGGGTGCATTTTTCCAGATCAACTTAATTTACCCACAGAATTGACCAACCAGCATCTTTTTTAACAGCCGAGTCAACATTGTGAGCTCCCCTGGACTTGAGAAGGCACCTGCTCCAGATTACTGTGCAACATGCCTCTGGAAGGAACATGGAAATCCTGTTCCTGTTATTTTTCTGAGATAATGTACCACCCATCTGACAAGCTCCTTCAATGGACAAATCAACCCTGAGCTTCCTGGGACAAAATTTATACATGTCAGACAAGCCTGTATTAGCAAGCAGTGTAACACAATGAGTCAAAACAGATTGATTTAACAAGGATTATATATTTTAGGTCTTTAAAAAATATATATTCAACATTTTTTCTTTTGATTTAAACCTAACTCGCTATAATCATCAAGAACAACTAGCTAGCATTGACCTTTAGCATTGTTACTGTTTTTGTATCTTTATTGCCCCTCCCTTCAAGAATTCTGTGACCTTCTCAAGGATTTACAGTCTGATTGTCTGATAAAAGCTTGATACAAGGTTCGGGCTGTAACTTGGTTTTTAAACTCATTCATTTCCCCTCAGTTTGATTTCCTACTGTAGTGAATATTTTGGTGCTTTGGTAGACGACTCGCCTTTTGAGGACATAATCAGCCTAAGTGCTGGGGTAGCTGAAGAATGTCCCAAGATGTACATGTGAGGAATTGTTCTGGCATGGAGAGCAGGTGGAAGACATGCCTATTCCCCTCCCACTACTGATCTGAATTTGAGAAGGATTTTACACAGGCAGTGTGGATGACTTCCAAATCCCCCTCCCACTGGAATTTCAGGCACTTTATCTGTTGTGACCTGATAGCTACAAATGCACAAACAAACCAGATTTTTGGCACAGTCGTATCTGTGCGTTCATCGTTTCACCCCGCAAATAACATCCACTTATTTGTGCAGGATTTAGAAATTCTCTGTTGTGTTTTCACAGGTGTTGAATAGCATTGATCCAAGTGAATTTGCTGATATACTGAGGGTGCCTGGATTCATTGATGACAACCAGACACTAACGATCGTGCTTCTCAATATTAAACCGATCCAAAATCTGGCTACATTTATAGATGATTTCAGCAAAGCAACCCAAAATGTGAGCTTCAAGTGTTATTTATACTCATGAAATCATGGGAATTAACACAAATAAAATGTTATATTCACCCAAAATGGTATCCATTATATCAGAATCTGCAGCGCCAGAGTATTTACCTGATGCCTATGTGCCTCATTAACAGGAGGACAAGCAAATGTCTGACCAGCTGTGAATTTTGCTACATGGACAAGGATTGTGGAAGTTTGTTCTTTTCTGCTCATTTCAGATCCACAGTTGATTGGAAAACTGGAGGTTTGCAATATTTGCTCCAAAGGGCTGGTTCCCAGCCAATGCATACTCCTAACGTTAGTTGCATTTATCTTTATTGGCCATGTCCATGATTGGCCATATCAATGTTTTACACCCAATATGCTTCACTGCTGTATCTGATTTGTAGACACACATTTCTGATAAACTGTGGGAATTTGTGTTATCATGTTATAATTTTAATATTTAGTTTTAAAACGAGCCAATTTTCTTTTCCTTTTCAGAGCAGTCTTTCAGCTGCTATCATAGAGGGTTTGTGGCCTCAGTTTACTGAAGGCCTGGCTGAACTCAGTGACAAAGATGTGGATGAATGGCTTAATGTCAGATTAGCTCCATATCTTCCTTTCATCACCACACGCCTTTTGGTTTCCAACAGCACTCTGAGAGTTCCATGCCTTTCCTACAGAAAAATGTAAGTATATTTCTAATCTTTCCTGAACTGAAATGCTTGTAACTTCATATAGAATTCCATTTAGAAGCAGTACAGGCCAATGTGATTCGTCATGTCCCACTGCAAGATACATTATGTCACTATCTAGCAACCAGAATATGTGTTACATATTAGCGTCAACAAATTTAGTTCAGTTTTGATTTTGTCCATTGATCTCCCAGATATAAATAGTGGAAAATCAATCGGATCACATTCTGTCCGTTATAATGAAGTGTTGGACTTAGATCCAACTCTTAATCTACACTTATTCAGAATCACCAGAACATCCTTCGGCCAGAATATTTTCAAACCTGAGCATACTAACCAAGTATATTCTCAAATATTGCCTAATGATGCCAGTATATCAGCAATGATCTTTTCATAAAATGTTTTTGCTAGTTTAAAATATAAGGAACAGTTGACTGATGGCATGGTAGAGGGGCATAGGGTGGAATAGGAGGTATGACAGGCCTTGAGGTGTGGGTGGGGGGCATGGGTTGGCATAGATAGGACATGGGTGTATGTGGGGTGAGCAGGTTGAGGGTTGAAGTGTTGTTTTTTGTTCTCTGCATTTCTAAAATAACTTGAACAAAGTGATGGACCAAAGAGGCAGGCCTGCCAACCAGCCCTCCTCTGCACCTGGCAGTCTCCACATCCAACAGCTTCTGCACTCATTCCAGGGGCGGCCGTCTGCCCCGCACAACAAAAATCCAGCCTCCGAGCCTCTTTTTCTCGGGTCGGGTTCGCAGATCTGGGAGATATCCTGACTCTGTGCGACCAACCCAGGAGCGAAAATCCAGGCGTATATCATTATTTCTCTTCACTGCCAAATTTCTCCCCAGTCCTTCCCTCCTGAAGCCACTGACTCTGGCTGAGTTATGGTTCCAAAGGCCACATCCTTGTCCAACTGCCCATTATTGCCCATGACCTTTTACAGTCAGTGCCTACCCACCCCCATGGCCCCCATACCTCTCTGCCACCCTATGCCCCTTGATGTACCCCTTATGATGCCTCTGCCCCAATGCTACTCAATGCCCTATTACCCACACCCATGGCCCTTCATAAGTCCTATGCCAACCCACGCCCCCCACTCATCCCCATGGCCCTTTACAGCCCTTATGCCAACTTAATGCTATCCCATGCCCTCCACCCATCACCCTTTTCCCCTACCCCCTCCATGCCAACTCATCTAGCATCCACCATGGGCAATCCTCAGAAACTATGCTGACATAAAATAAAGTTGTGTGTTTATGGATGACATCACTACTTAAAAAAACTCATTAAAAAATTCAATAAATTTAAATTCCTTCAACTAATCTATTATGAAAACAAACATTTCTATTCTCATAAGCACTTGGGACTCTCTATCAAACTACTCACTTACAGCACCCCACTGTGATAATAGTATCTTGTAAAATCAATCATGCAGCACAAATCCTATTAAGATAACCCTCAGGCTTATGTCAACAGAGTGACATATCAAGCACTGATTTTTTTTAAACTCCACTTTTTTTTAAAGCCCAGCAGAGTTAAATCCCTTGACAGCTTTAACAATTCCGATGAGTTTTGACAATTCTTTGATAGCTCTTTGACAGCTTGACAGTTCCAAAGAGTTTATGCACTTTTTATGCACAATCATGTTGAACTTTAATAATCCCAAAGGGCACTTGTTACGAAGAGTACCTTACCTATCCCAAAGGATACCTTACTTCTCCCAAAGGGTACTTAATCCCTCCCAAAAGTGTCCGGGACCAAATCTAAAGGGATACCTGGCCTCCCCAAAAGGGCACCCTGCCTATCCAAATGAATCGATAAGGTTCAGACACTTTGGGTTTCAGACACCTACCTCACCAAAATCGCATTTGAGTGGAGGCAGCTATTGATTTATATGGCCAGGTGTCTCTGGGAAGCACAGATGAGCTATTTAGAACCTGCTCCTATTCCCCCCCTGCATAATGGCAGAGGCCAGGTTTGAGGGTGGGGCTTCTGAATTCAGGCCTCTGATATTTTGTGCAGATCTGTGTCAAAATTCTGGTCATAGTGCTTTCTGTTCATGATCAAATGTAAGCTGGGTTGATGAGTGTGGTGTGGGGTAGAAATCTCCCTGACCTTTTCCTCCAGCAAACAAACATTCTGAGAAGCAAAGATAAGGGGAAAAATGGATTGGCATCCATATTGCAGGGTTTCTGTCCTCTTTATGTTACAACTGGGTTTTTAAGGCTTCCTCAGTAGGGGTGGAACTGTCTTTTCAATGAAGCTGGAGGCTATAGTGGTGCCCAGACATAGGAACATCTTATCACTCTGCTGGAGGGCTTTTACTAGATGAACACCCTCCATCCCCAGATTGAAGGATGTGGGGAAGGCACAGCAAAGAACTGGAGAACCAACAAGATCAGTTAAAAAAAAATGTGCTGCTGGATCCATCCTGGAACCAGTTCTGCAGCAGCAACCAAAGTCCCTCACATCTATCTGCTCACAATTCCTGCCTTGTTTTCCAGTGCTATGTTCAATCGGGTGCCATACAAGCGCTAGAGGCACTCCCTATCTATGTTAATGTCTTGGAATATGAAATTGCCTTCATCTGGAAGGATGGTGGTAGCCTTCTGTGATTTAAAGTAATGAACCGTCATTTGCAATGGGATTCTCCAATCTTCCTAGATTTTGCTTGAGTTAATTTTCCTTCTAAACGGTTATTTATATCTGGATTAGCTGTTTCAAGTCTCTATTTTCTTGATCACAGAGAAATTTGTACATCTAAGTGACACATATGCCTGTACAATCTTAACTTCTGTCACCTTTCATTTTCTCTGTGTGTTGGAGATGTATTTTCTGATTTTACGATGACTCCCTCCTACATATACCAGGCAATCAATTCCTGTTTATTGTATGCATGTGTGTCTTGTGTGTGGAGGTAGTATGGGCGACATACAGAGGAAGGCTGGGATTAGGTATTTTTCCTTTAGTTTGATCAAATATATATCCATTTCTTTTGTATTGCTTTAAAATGAACTTCACTGTAATTAAACTAGAATGAAAATGAAATTCTAAAATGTTATTAAATTTCACCTTTAGTGTAGATACACTGAATGCTCTCTACAGAGAATTAAGTGCAGAAAAACGGACTGAAATCTACAAGGGGATCAGAACTTATCTACAACAAGGTAATGTAACATTGGTTTTAAGTTACAGATTTGTGGTTATTACGTCTGCTGTTAACTTCTTAGGTGAGAAAAAAGGGAAAATTAGCAAGGGTTCTTGCTGCTAATCATCATCCAGTAACCTCTGCTAGTTGTTCCAATAGTTGATGACAGGTGAGCAAAGTATGAGGCATATTAACAGATTTAAAGAACAATTGAATGCATTACATTGTCATTAAATATTTCATTTTTTGAATTTTGAAAAATGTAATTTTCCTGAAATTTGTTCTGGGGAAACAACCAGTTCACAATGCAAAGGGCAGGAAAAAGAGCCTCTGTTACTCTTATGTTGCCCTGAGATTTCTGGGACATTCATTTGGGAAGTGGGGGTATGTGGTAGAGTTTGGCCTGGGGAAATTATCTAGCCAGAGCTTTGGAAAAGAAGTGAAGGGCTAACTCCAAGCAGGAAATTTCAATGATTCATGATTGTAATACTCCTTACAGTTAAATGTCCTATGCTGAATGTCTAGGCTCACACACAAAGGCTGCTGGTACCATTGAAACTCTATCCCAATAAAGGATATCGCTTTGAAAAGCTGAGAAAATTGGAAAAGTAGTTGGAAACAAGTCTATTGGTGGGCATGAGTTTGTTCTTCCTGTGCCATGATTTTTTGACTAATGCATTGTATGTTAACATTTAGAATGGAAATTGCCTGTATAAATATTTGTAATGGAAATTTGTAGGTAGAATGTTTTATTGCCTCGCTGGCGATGAACCAATCAAATCATTTAAAATGCACTTCGAAGGAAAGTTACTTGCCTTCCCCTCTCAGTATCTGAAGTTTCTCAGTGCCTATTTTCTTGCCGCACTAAACGGAACAAGTTACCTGAGGTGCACCGCTTCACCAGCCCCAGAATCATTGAAATTTCCAGCTTGGAGTTAGCCCTTCACTTCTTTTCCAAAGCTCAGGCTAGACAATTTCCCCAGGCCAAACTCTGCCACATACCCCCACTTCCCAAATGAATGTCCCAGAAATCTCAGGACAACATAAAAGTAACAGAGGCCCTTTTTCCAGCCCTTTGCATTGTGAACTGGCTGTTTGCCTAGAACAAATTTCAGGAAAATTACATTTTTCAAAATTCAAAAAATAAAATATTTCATGACAATGTAACTAAATTAATGCATTCAGTTGTTCTTTAAATCTGTTAATACTATAATTAGAGGCCTCTGTTTCTTAATCCTGACTTTGGATTTTTTTTCATCACAGTGGTAGAAAATGAAATAAACACAAACCTTATAATGCTTATTTGATATATTTTCTCCTGGATTGTTCGCACTAACGTCCAGGAGATTAATCTTTGGTTGCAAACCGACTCTATGTATTTGTGACACAAAAACAGAATTACCTGGAAAAACTCAGCAGGTCTGGCAGCATCGGCGGAGAAGAAAAGAGTTGACGTTTCTTCTCCGCCGATGCTGCCAGACCTGCTGAGTTTTTCCAGGTAATTCTGTTTTTGTTTTGGATTTCCAGCATCCGCAGTTTTTTTGTTTTTATCTCTATGTATTTGTGTCTGTGTGAGGGAGAATAACAATCCAACATTTACTGTAACAATGAAATTGGCAGAGTATGTTGCAAATTTTGCTGTTTTGATTACTGATCTTGCCTTGACTAACTGCCAGAAATTCCTGGCTGCTTAATTTGAATGTGCTGCATCAAACTTAATGATGAATGAGAAGTGGCAAAGCCAGTGGTGACAGTAAAAACCCACTGCAATGGATGTGATGCTAATCAATTTCTCTGCAGATCCCTAAACACAGAGACCAGAAATACAGATAAGTGAAAGTGAACATATTTGCTGGATCATATTTCTCTACTGACCAGCATTTTGCAAAACTAGTAGCATCCAGCAGTGTTTGAATTGGATGTTCAAAGCTTGAATTGATGGAGAGAAAGAAGGACAAATTTAAATCAGAGTGCCATTTTATCGATGGCAGTTTTTATATCTGTCTGGTTATTTCATTAAATTGAAAAGTAACCCATCCCCTTTCCCCTCTATCCTTCGAAATTTTAGGAACAATATGGAAACCTGTAGGCTTTTAGTGCTCAGTTGCTCAAGCACTCTGCAATGTCTGTTACTTTTGAGTTGCTATTAATGTAACTCACTCTGATATTTTATATGAACAGCATGGTTCTTACTCATTGTGCGAGAAAATGAATATTTAATGGAATTCAGAAATGACACCCAAAAATCTTTGTTTTTGTGAAAATTAAAAATGAAAGGGAATATTGTGGTTCAGTCATTTGAAATTGGAATCAAGGAAGGGAAATAAAAGAATAAAAGTTTTGGTTGAGTGTTTTAGCAATATTGAACACATGAATGAAGTTAACAATTCATGGAGCCAACCTTAGATCAAATCTGTGCTCAAGACATGTTCATTGACATAGCTCCAAACTCTAATAACACATACCATGTTTAATATTTCATTTGTGATTTCAATAACTTTATGGAATCTGGGAAGAAAAACAATATGCATTTTCTTTGCATTGTGAATTGTAATATGGTGTTATTATGGGCACATTGTGATTACTGATGACCACATTTGCAGCACAAATGCTTAACAATTTGAATTACGTATTTGGATGGTAGTTAATGTTCGGGAATGGCAGCCTGCTGCCCCTAAATGTATGATTGAGGTTTCTATACATCACTTTGCATTTTGCATCAGTCACCCTAGACGTTGTTAAAACAGCACCAGTGAATACTTAAACAAGTATTGTTTAAAATGGGAATTCATTTTTGATATATTTAAATGGTAATCTAAGACTGCTGGAATTCCACTAAACATATTGAGCACATGAGCTATTTTTTAATGGTCTAATTGACAGTGACATTCAAAGTAGCAAATTCATGGGGCAGGATCTTCCAGTTGGCGAGTGGGGGGGCAGGGCCCACTTGCCGACACGGGATGACGTCGGGTGGAACTCCCGACATCACCCCGCGTCATTTCTATTTTCAGGTTGGCGGGGGCACAGCCGAGTCAGCTGCGTGCTGCTCACCAATCTGTCAACAGCCTATTAAGGCCATTGAAAAACTAATTAAGGTCGTTAATTAAAGGTCTGTCCAAACTTAAGGTTGGCGGGCAGGCCGGGAGCCCTGCTGAGCTTCGGAAAAAGCATGAAGCCTCATCCATGGGTGGGATGAGGTTTCAAGAGGGTATTTAAATTTTTAAGAAAG
This sequence comes from Carcharodon carcharias, assembly GCF_017639515.1. Lineage (NCBI taxonomy): Eukaryota > Metazoa > Chordata > Chondrichthyes > Lamniformes > Lamnidae > Carcharodon > Carcharodon carcharias. The sequence continues at coordinate 40,506,687 of NC_054481.1, read as the reverse complement.
GTTTCACTAAAACTTATGGACGTGTCCCAACTCATGTGACAGTGTCACATGAGGGCACATGGTAGGGAAAATTTTTAAACATGTTTATTAAAAATTTTTTAAATCGGAGCTGATCTCCCTGAGGCAGCACTTAGCCTCAGGGAGATCTGTGCGCTCTTCACACTCCTGGCTGAGGGAATCTCCCCCCCCCCAGCCGCCCCCCCCCCACTTCTGCAGAAGGAGTGCACAGTGCTGTTAAGGCCCGCCCATGTAAAATGGCGGTGCACCCCCGATCGGTGGCGCCAATCGGAGGCGTGCCCTCTCCTGCACTCCCCCTCCCCAAAATGGGAGGAAAATTTTTTCCATGACCACTATTGATTTTAATGAAGGGAGGTGGCCCTATAAAAAGTTTACTCTTTCTTCAAAGAAAGCAACATAGCAGACCCAGAAATTATAGCTTGATGTAAATAATAGTGTAAGTTATTTATACCATGATTACCTGGGTCTTTGTGCCATTAAATGGGTATAGGACAGTGGTGTTCAAGTACAATGATATATATCTCCTGGAAATTTGGAGATGATTTGACAGATTGTACTGATCTCACAACAGTTGCAGCTTTTGTCGGTGATCAAATTGTGAATACTTTATAAATCCTCAAAGCGTATTAAGCAAATAGAAAAGATTGATTTGAAGACTAACAGCAAACACAAAGCATCAGACTATTATCCGTGTTCTGCTGATAGTTAGGAAACTTAAGTGGAATTCAATTTTCAAAACACCAGGCAAAATCCTAGAATACTATTCAATCGAAATGGAATTTCAGTTATTCAATTACTGTAACCCAATGCCCTTTTTTGTAATTTCCTACATGACTAAACATCTCTATTGTTATAAAGCAACACAGCAGACTCATATGAACATAGGGCCATTCAACCATTCAACCATTTGATTTGCAACGTAGCTCCTTATACCTGCTGTCCCAGATCCCTTAATATCTTTGGTTAACCAAAATCTATCAATCTCAAATTTAAAATTAACAATTAATCTAACATCAATTGTTGTTTGGAGAAGAGAGTTCCAAATTTCTACCACTCTTTATATATAAACATGTTTCCTAATTTTCATCCTCAAAGGTCTAGCTCTGATTTTTAGACTATACCACTAGTCCTAGATGCCTTAACCAGTGGAAATAATTTCCATCTATTCCTCTTAACATCTTGAACGCTTCAATAAATTTACCCCTAACCTTCTAAATTCAGAGGAACACAAACCTTGTTTGCATAATCTTTCCTCGTAATTTAATCCTCGAAATCCAAGTATCATACTGATAAATCTATGCTGCACTCCCTCCAAGGCCGATAAATCCTTCCCAAGATGCGATGCCCCAAACTCCTTATAGCACACCAGGTGTGATCTAATCAGTGATTTGTTCAGCTGAAGCATGATTTCTACCCACTTGTATTCTAGTCCTCTAAATATAAAGACCAGCATTGCATTAATCGTTTGATTATTAACTGTACTGTAGATGTCCATGATATTTTAATGATTTATGTACCTGGACCTCACCCAAGTCTCTTTGGACCTCCACCATTTCCTGCTTTTCACCATTTAGAAAACAAACCTGTTCTATCCTTTTAAGGCCCAAAGTGGATGACCTCACATGTGCCTACACTGAAATCCATTTACCACAATTTTTCCCATTCATTTGATTTATCAATATCTCTTCGTAATGTTATGCTTCCATCTGTACTGCCTATAATGCTGCCTATATTTGTGTCATTAGCAATTTTGGATGTGTTTTTTTATCTCATCATATAAGTCATTAGTACATACAGTGAACAGTTGAGGCTCCTAAACAAATCATTGCTGGAAATCACTCGTGACATTCTGCCAAATAGAGCACCTCTCCTTACCTTTAATCTCTGGAATTTCCTAACCAGACCAATAATTTGCCTTCACTGCAAACAGTATCACAGGAAATATTTTCGTTTATATAGATAAGTAGTTAGATGGATGAAACACAGTATGTGAAACACATTTATGTTTAAACACAAGGTGGATTTTTTATATAGTGACTAGTGAGAAAAAAATCTGTTCTTTATAGCAATGTTTTGTTCACTTTGCGTAACAGGTCCCAAACCAAAATGCTATAATGCGAATGATCCAGTCCTGAACTCCACTGCTTGGTTTGCTCAATATCTAGGACTATATTTGAGTAAAATGTCATTGACTGATCTTCAGTCTTTCTCTGATAATGAAACAGCGGTATGTACTTTCCTTTTACTCTATTGTTAGAATCAGCATTTATTTCACTTATATCAATAGAAAGATGAATCATAACTTTTCTTAATCTGAGATGTAGAAAGTATGGTGTGAAAGTGATTTGTGAGTAGCTAGTCTGTCCAGGCTCATTAATGTGCTGCTGAGCAACTTCCTGCTCAAAAAGGGAGGGAAGGCAGTTTGGAGTGGCAGAAAATTGGGCAGTCTGGTGACTACCCGCTGGGCCTAAAGTAAACATGTGGGCTGAGGAAAGATTTTCTGGAATGGTCAGTGGTTGGTGAAGGAGCTCTCCCTTTCTTCCTGATCCCACAAAATGAAGACTTGAGCTTATTTGGACGGGCTTCGATAACATTTAGTTGTAGCTGCCAGAGTGATTACTTCTGGATTAAGATGATGGTATTGTCCAGTTGACATAGTAGGACCCCAATTTGCATGGCACCCGCTCCATCTCAACTGCCCGACTACCTATCAGATTTGCAGGTCGAGTTGTTTTATTTAAAGTAAATATTTCTAATTTCTCTCAAAATCTACATAGCTTCGAGAATTTGCAGCCAACGAAGAAAACCTGGCACTTCTAGAAAACATGGCACTAATGAATGAAGTCACGAGGGTCTACATTAACTTCCTGGTTGAACACGATCCAAATTTTAATGCTTCAAGGTATGCTTCCAATGATTTGCTTTTTGAATAATATGTGAAATGGAAGATTTTGTTCATGATATTTATGGATCTGAAATAAATATACTGCATTCTAAAATTGGGGTAGATTTCTAAATCTCTAAATTCTCAGATTATTAGTAATTCGCTGCTCAAAATAAAATAAAACATTTTTATTCAAGGAATTCGTCTATTTGAATATTGTGCCTCAATCTGACTATCTAGTATCAGTAGCTGAACTTTTGTTGATTTGCTTAGTGAGTGGAATGGTACACTGCATTATAAATTGGACCCACTAAGCCCCGACAGATAGCATTTCTTCTGCTCCCTACAGAGCCAGAAATGGATGGCTGGAACACTTTTCATCTCCGTCTATCGTTTAACAGTGTGCATGTGTATGTTTCTATCTTGCTTGCTGTTGATCCTCAATTCAGAAGATTTGAATTATTTCTCCAGGCCTCCCCTAACTCCTTGTCATGTTATCTCTTCTTGCACTTGTTCTTGATTGGAATGCCTCTCCAACCCCTTCCTCGTCATCTCCATCCAACCACATTTGCCACTTTCTTCCCCATCTCTGTTTCAAATAGGCCGCAATGCTGTTGAAATTAAGTTGAAAAATTGTGCAGTCTTTCTTTTCTTTCTCATGTTCTCATGGAACAATTTCATGGTAGCAATCCTGCTCAAGTCAGAAGGTGCAGTGATGACTTGAGTTCCAGCTCTGAATCCTGGATTGACATCCAGTGAGATACTCGCATTTGGTACATTTGGATTTCTCCCCTCATCAAACATGTTGTGGGAGCCCATCAAACTTTATAACCGTATAGGACTAACCACCCTATTGGCTGAAATAATGATGGTCACATCCATGGAAGGAATGTTCACATGGCAGTCTGACCGGTTCTTAATTTGACTGTGAATCCTTCCAATACACTATCATGAAAGGAAGATATGAAATGAAGCAACCACCTTTATATCAGGATAGATTTTCTAAGATTTAGCTTGAGTGTAAATGAGAACTTTGCAAGTGTGCTGACTACAGACAGGAAACTGCAGCCAGCACAAATTTAATTTCCTGACCCATACTTTGACAAGGGTGAGAAAAATCTTTCCTTCCAAAAGTAAGTTACAAACTTCAAGGCTGAAAATCCACTTGACCTAATTGACCCTATTAAACTGGGATTGAGTCCACCGGATACTGTCCAGGGCTGACATCACTGAAGTTTATGCAGTTACTGGGAGAGCACCATGGACATGCTAACACATCTACTTTGTAAGTCTCTGGGCCTGGCATCCATAGACTTCAACCTTCACCCCTCAAGCATACGGGAGAAGGGGCTGCCTAGACATCCTTGCACTCTGGCCATGTTCCCCTTAGTCTCCTTGGTATGGTAGCCAATCACTCCTGATAGTTTGAAAATGTTAATATTCTTCAGGACTGTAGGCCACTTGGCCATGGCTTCATCTGCTCTTGTAGTGAGCAATATGCCTGACTTCACTCAACATACTAGCCTCATTGATACATCAGTCCCAGTCCACTTGTGATCTTTATAACATTTGAGCCCTCTTAGATGTTTATACAACAAATGTAAAATTGTACACAAGGTTTCAGAAACATGGCTCATGGGAAAATTACAATTTTATGTTCAAAGTGGTGCATTCATATTACTCTTGCAACTTTTCTGTCAATAATCACTGTGTCCCTTTAATATAGTATGTGTCAATTCATGTGAGATTGATAGCCATAGCATCCTGGGGGAGCCTGTGCATAAGGCTAAATTGTCCAGAAATACATGCAAAAATCCATTCATCATTTTCTGCTAATGGTTAATCTTATGTGTAATTTCACTTTTTGTAAATCCGGTTTAAAATTGCGTGTTCCTCTCTGCATCCCCCCAACCACTTTTCCTCTTTACCTTTACTTATCAATATTCCCCTCTGGGATGAGTACTCCAATTGCTCAAAAGGCTGACTGGGACTTTGCGTTACATCTGACACTAGGCTGTGGGTTATGTCTTATACAGGTTGCTTATATTTAAATACTTGTTCTGGTAACCAAAGATGAATTGATGGATTGCTTTGTGTTTTTTCTTTCTTCCTTTCGCCTGTTTCTTGTTTTACCTTTTAACCACTGTTCCTCATGTGAAACTTTTCAATAAAAAGATATAATTTTTATTTCAGACATATATGCAAGTATTAAAATGTATTGCATATGTAAAACATAATTGGTATATATAGTTTTAAGTGTATTATGAATACTTATTGCACTATATGTATTTTATTGCAATTTTCTCCTGCTCTTGACATTTAAGCATTAAATGCTAATCTTCCAGCAGTACCTTGTTAATGAATTAAAATATAAGCTGTTCAGTCTTCCTGCTTGTTGACCCTGTTCCTTTTTCCATGTTTGAGCTGTAAACTGTTCATGCATCCTCTCATTTTGATGACCACCCCTTAACAAGTCAAAGCCAGATGTTGCATTCTGAGCCATGCACCTCATCTGATCTTTGGTACCTAGTGATAGCAATGAATTCACTACAAACATACAGACAAATAACTAACTTAAAAAAAATCTATTGAGACTACATTCCCTCAAAAGAGAAAGTTTGTCAAACAAACCCAGAGCTCCCTGGATGAAAAAGGAGATAAAAATTATGATGAAGAAAAAGTGTGCTTGCGACAGGTGTCAGGCAGAAAATACAATTGAGAACCAAGTGGAATACAGAAGGCTCAGAGGGGAGGTGAAAAAGCAAATAAAAGAAGCAAATAGGGATTGTGAGAAAATTCTGGCAACCAACATAAAGGGGAATCCCAAAGATTTCTATCGGCACACGTATAGTAAGAGGGTGATAAAAGGAGGAGTAGGGCCAATTAAGGACCAAAAAGGGGATTTACACATGGAGGCAGGGGGCATGGATGAAATGTTAAATTAATACTTTGCATCTGTCTTTACCAAGGAAGCTGATGCTACTGAGGCCATGTGACAGAGGAGGAAACTCTGTCACTAGAAGGGTTCAAAATTGGTAAGAAGGAAGTATTGGGTAACCTGTTGGTACTTAAAGTTGACAAGATGCCGGCACCACACGAGATGCATCCAAGGATATTGAAGGAAGTAAGAGTGGAACTTGCAGGGGCGTAATCCTTCAGCCTTCTTTAGACTCAGGGAAGGTGCCAGAGGGCTGAAGAATTGCAAACATTATGCCCTGGTTCAAAAAAGATGGTAGGATTGAGCCCAGCAATTACAGACCAGTCAGTTTAACTTCAGTGGTGGGAAAGCTTCTAGAAACAATTATTTGGGATAGAATTAGTCGTCACATGGAAAAATGTGGGCTGATTAGGAAGAACCAGCATGGATTTCTGAAGGGGAAATCATGTTTAACTAACTTGCTGGAGTTTTTCAAAGAGAGGGTTGATGAGGGTAACGCTGTTGATGTGTGCATGGAGTTTCAAAAGGCTGGATATGCACTGGAAACAGTGACCGACAATGGACTTGTAAGAAAAGTTATAGTTCATGGAATAAAATGGACAGTAGCAACATGGATACAAAATTGGCTGAGTAATAGGGTAATGGTCAATTGATATTTTATGGGTTGGAGGAAGGTTTGTAGTAGAGTCCCCCAGGGGTTGATATTGGGACCATTGCTTTTCTGGATTAGTATTAATGGTCTAGGTCTTGGTGTGCAGGGGACAATTTCAAAGTTTGCAGACGATGCAAAACTTTGAAGCATTGTAAACTGTGAGGAGGACAGTATAGAACTTCAAAAGGACATAGACAAGTTTATGGATAGGTGGCAGATGAGGTTCAATGTGGAGAAGAGTGGGATGATGCATTTTGGTAGGAAGAACATGGAGAGACAATATAAAATAAGGGGTACAATTCTGAAGAGGGTGCAGGAGCAGAGGGACCTGGGTGTATATCTGCATAGATCATTTGAAGGCGACAGAGCAGGTAGAAAGAGCAGTTAATAAAGCATACAGTATCCTGGGCTTTATTAATAGGGGCATAGAGTTCAAGAGCACGGAGGTTATGCTGAGCTTATATAAAACATTAATTAGACCTCAGCTGGAGTATTGTGTACCGTTCTGTGCACCAACCTATAGGAAGGATGTGAACGCATTGGAAAGAGTGCAGAAGAGGTTTACACAAATGGTTCCAGGGATGAGAAACTTCAGTTGTGAAGATAGATTGGAGAGGTTGGGACTATTCTCATTGGAGGCAAGAAGGCTAAGAGAGATTTGATAGAGGTGTTCAAAATCATGAGGGGGATGAATAGCGTAGAAAGGGAGAAACTGTTCCCGCTCATAAAAGGATCGGGAACGAGAGGGCACAGATTTAAAGTCATTTTGCAAAAGAAGCAAATGTGATGTGAGAAAAAACATTTTCACACAGCGAGTGCTTTGAGTCTGGAATGCACTGCCTGGAAGTGTGTTGTAGGCAGGTTCAATCAAGGCATTCAAGAGGACATTAGATGATTATTTCAATAGAAACAATGCACAAGGGCATGGGGAAAGGCAGGAGAATGGTACTAAGTCATAATGCTCATTCGGAGAGCCGGTGCTGACACGATAGGCCGAATGGTCTCCTTCTGCACCATAACAATTCTCTGATTCTGTGGTTATAAGTGATTTTGTTTTGTTTAACTAAATAAATTTGTACGTGCTTGCAAACATTGTGGGCAGAATTTTGCCGTCGGCAAACGGGGTGAGGCTCACTCGCCAACACGTAAAATGACATGGGATGATGTTGGGCTGAATCCCTGACATCATCCTGCCCCATTTAAATTTTCAGGAAGACGGGGGTGCAGCAAAATCAGCTGCGGGCCCGTCGACCTGTCAATGGCCAACTGAGGCCATTGACAAGATCATTTAAACAATTAAAGGACCTGCCTGTCCAACCTTAAGGCTGGTGGGCAGGCCAGGGGCCCCGGCGGCAAATAGAGAAAACATGAAACCTCATCCAGTGGCTTGATGAGGTTTCATGCAGGGTTTTAAAAACTTTAATAAAGTTATTCTGTAAATTATGAACATGTCCCATCTCATGTGACATTGTCACATGAGGGGGACATGTTAGGGATTTTTTTTTATTTCTCTATTTTTAATACTTTTCAAAGTGGAAGCGATCTCCCTGAGGCTGCACCTAGCCTCAGGAAGATGTGCGCTCTTTCGTGCACATGCGTGAAAAAGCGCACTCTCGCTTTTGGAGATTCCCCCCTGCCCGCACAGGAAGCACATAGCTGGACGTCACGCTGGGCGGGCCTTAATTGGCCCACCTACGTAAAATAGGGATGCGGCCCACTTTGCTGGCAGGGATTGGCTCCCCGCCCGCTGGAAAGTGGATCGGGCTCGCCCGTCTGACAGGCAGAAAATTCTGCTCTGTGTGTGCTTTCTTATATGAGGGACTTTCAATATGAGTGGCTTTTAGCAATTGTAGTATTTACATTAGATACTGACTCCTGTGCATATCGTTTGTTTACCCTGGGGCTAAGCTGTTCACCCACCAACCTGTGGATATTATCAAGTGTTGGGAGGGTGGGAGTTGGGTGTACTTGAAGTCCAGGATGTTCAGACATGCATCAAGATGCACCATGCTGTTTGTAGAAGCGTGGGATAAAGCTTGATGGATTAATATTTATGGGTAAGTTGGTGAACTTTTTATATGTCACGTGATTAACGGAATTTTATGGTAGAATGTGATTGAATTGATTTTTAGTAGACTTTGATTAGATAAATTCTTTGGTAGAGTTTGATCTATTAACATTTCATTTGGTAGAATGTAGTTGATAGAGTTTGTAGGTTGAGTGCAATTGTGTAGATCTTTTTGGTACAATTTAGATCGATTTTCTTTTGGAAAGATGTGATTGGTAGAATTAATATTAGTAGAGCTTGTTTCACTAGAATTTGATTGGGTAGTCTTTAATTTGATAAAATGTTATGGAGAAAGTAAAATTTTGGGAAGATTTTGTGTAATCTGATTGGTGAATAATGACTTGCTGGCAACCAAAATGCAGAGACTTAAACACTTAACCTTTTGAGGATGAAGAAAATTCAGACACACAGTAAGATAATAAGTTGTATGACAGACTTTATTTACAAAGCATGCATCAGAGCTCTACCATAAAGGTACTGCATCTCTACATTAGATAGCTTCTTGTTTGGATGCTGCTGACTGACTCTTCTTTATGCATTTAGAAGATATTGTGTTTAAAATATTCTTTCAATTGAAGACTTCAACCATTATGCAGGACATTGTGCACAATTTTACAGTGACAGAACCCGCAAAAATGTTCATTACGTAGTGGACTGATAACATTTAATTCTAGGTCACCATTTATACCCTTTTAAAAAAGCAATGTGTGACGCTGCAGCAATCTTTAAAGACCTTCTTATTTATAAAAAAAAATCTATAATGTGTAGAACGCTGTTGTTCTGAAAGATATACCAATACAATTTATGATTGACATTCTTTTGCAGTCTGCCAAATTCTCTGGTTTGCTTTATTACTGGAACTGATCTACTTCAGTCCTTGACTGCACAACAAATCTTGGCTGTCACGGAAAAGATAAACCAAGTCTGTGGTCCGAATGTGCTACCTAACACAACTGCCAATGGAACAGTACCTGCTGAAAGTCCAACAGATGAACAGCTGAAGGTAAATGGGAAAGATCTACTGCCAAACATTGGAGTGCGTGCCCATAAAGAAATTGAGTACTATGTTATTTTTATTTCTTTTTCAGCTATCAATAGCTATAGTGAGCAAAATTGACAACTTTTCAGTCAGTACCTTGAATACTTTGGGACAAACAGCTGTCGGACTGTCAGTGTCACAGATTATAAATATTAATGGGGACACTCTGCAGAATGCTCTGCCAAGCCTGGGTAAAGTTAGAGGCTGGAATGTTGGCCAGGCCAATGCGATTGTAGTCAAGTTACTCAGAAATGGCCTCCAGGTAAGAGCTCAATAAATCTAAAATGTGTACATTATGTTGATAGATGGCTAAATGAAATCGATCAAATGTAAAGATAATAGAATTTGATGTGTATCAGCTTACTGGATTAGTGGATATTTTTGAGCTGTTTTCCCATGTTTCGGTGTGGTGCAGCAGTCAGACCAATAAGGTGAAGAATACTGCCTTAGTCAAACAAACAAGTCTCAGGAGTGGATAAAAATCCTGTGAGAAGGAGGTGTAGAAGCAGATCTAGCCTGATGCGGTGGATTTTATATGTTTGTGGATGGGGAGAGTATCAAAAGTACAGAGTACCATGTTTTCCTCCTTTTCATCAAATCTAGGTTCGGCCAACTGGGGAGAATTTTATTCATGTTTTGAATGGGAAGCTCAGACGAATGTGGTAGAGATGAAAACTTTCAGATTGCTAGCACCTTAGAAATCTTTTTTTTTTCAAGATTGCGCCTGTGAAAATAACACATAACAGATTTATCCCCAACCCAAAGCTTACCTTCATGAGCAATCCAATTAAAATGGTTTTGAATTTGAAATATGTTTCAGCAAGTTATCTGGAGTTTCTTGGGATGCCATTTTTGCTGTGTCCATTATTACCTTATTACATGAGTTGCAATGATCTTCAGCAGGTTCTTATATAGACTAAGAACAATTGAGCCTGAGGCCAAGTGTCGAGAAGTGAAGCCAACAGATGTGACGGTGAAATATCTTACATATTTTTCATTAGTACTTCTGTGCTCAAATGTGTGGGAAGCTGCACAAATTTGGTAATTGGACTGTTATGCCACAAAAAGTGGAAAAATGACATAATCCTGTGAACCCAGTACTGACAGCTTTTGATTTGCCTTCTGCTTTCTAACTAGGTCAATAGCAGACAGAATCTGCTGGGCCTGGGAAGCTTGGTATCTGGTATTCCCAGCGATGTATTCCAACGCATCGATCCTAGGGTGTTCATCAGTGTAATCTCAAACCCAATATTTGTTGAGAATATTGGAGCAGCGCCACAACCTATACAATTTATCTGTGTTATGCAGGTGAGTGAAAAACATGAACAGCAGTATGAAAATTGATCTAGAATCTAATTTTCCAACTTCTGCCTATAATTTTTCAATGTTGATGTGTTTGTGTCACAGCCAGTGGCACATCATATCTAAATCTACTATTACGTTGTTTTCCTATGCATTAATCATTTGTGTCCCCCAAAAGTCAGTTTAAGTGAAAAATATTAATAGTCGTTTGGTAGTACAGAACTTCAGTCCTACTGAGAAAAAACATTTTGTTGAAGCTTTTTGGCTTGCACTCATCAGGACAATCGCAAGAATACCAAAGTCAGAGGAAGCAACATCTCTATATTGTATGAGAAGAGAGTGCTCATTGTTTGGCAAGTGGATACTGACTAGTGGCGGCGTTGCCATGGTGAATTCACCAGTTAATGGTGACTAATAGTTAACTACCAAGCATTGTTTGAATTTTAAACCAGGCAGGTTGACTCTGGTCAAGGCAGTGCCCTGAGGAATGAACCAGCAAATGGCTATCACTTATTTTGTTTAGCTGAAACAGACGTATTGTGTGTACAAGTTCTTCCTGTCTGCAAAGAACAGGGCTCTGTGTATTAATATACGCAGCTTTCAGTACATGCAAATGCATCACACTGTGAGCCCGACTGACAATCTTAAATTGTCAGCGTAATTTTTTGCATACTGAAGATTACTTAGCAAGTGCGTCCAATCGTGGAATCACATATAATGTTGGACACTCTGTACCTTGCCCCTTGCGAACAGTGGAAGAGACTTGCTATTTGATATGATCCACCAGTCTTTGGGATGCACGGTCTGCATACCTGGCATCACACTGGCACTGAAATTCATATATTACCTTATTCATTTTTATAATAGGCAGAACATCTTTTTGGCTTGATGGTAGCATCCTGTTAGTGGCGAATACTACTCCTGTTTCTACTGCATAGCAGCACGAAATAGCTAGCTTTACCTGTTGCTCAAATTTTTGAGACACCTTGCCCTTCTGGGATAACCTGAGGTAGACTAGGCACTTTTCAGAGCCTTAGGCCTGTTCATGAGTTTGTGTGATATACAGCATGAATTGATCTGATCAGGATAGCCATTATCCCATAGTATGTCTTTGATGCACTCAATTTCAGCATCAAGGTTGTATGGTGAGAAAATGGCTTGGTCCCTGTTTACGAGGTTGCTGATGAGGCCACTCTTAGAGCCCGTGGAACTGTAAGAATCCCAATGTGTGTATTGACCAGTTAAGGTAGGCTTGCGGTAGACTGTGGTAGAGAACCCTCTGGCAGATTTCCCAGCTAGTATGTCAAGGAAAGGGAGTTCATTTGACTGCTGCATTTCAAAGGTGAATTTGAGCGCAGGATGGAGTCCATTAAGACAAGCAAGGAAATTATTACATGTTGCTACAGATTTAAATATAGCAAACATATTATCCACATATCGGAAATATGCAAGTGGTAGGAGGTTAGGTGGCATTCCATCAAAGGCACATTTCTCATGGAACCCAACCAAGATGTTCGTGAGAGTTGGGCCCAGAGGGGATCCCATGGCAACACTATCTATGTGGGCATACATGGTGTTGTTAAAACTGTGATTCTGTGATTGGATAACATTTGCTAAATAATCTTCAGTGTGCTAAAAATTACGCTGACAATCAATTTAATGTTGTCAGTCAGGCTTGCAGTGTGCTGCATTTGCATGTACTGGAAGCTACTTATAGGGCCCTGTTCTTTGCAAACAGTAAGAACATATACACATATTGCGCCTATTTCAGCTGAACAAAATAGGTATTCGCTGGTTCATTCCTCAGGGCAATGTCCTGACCAATCAGAGTCAAGCTACCTGGTTTCAAACAATGCTTGGCATTTAATCACCATTAACTGGTGCATTCTCCATGACAACACCTCTGTCAATCATAGCTGACTTGCCAACCAATCAGCACTCTCCTCTCACAAGGTATAAGGTTGTAGCTTCTCCTGACATTGGTATTCTTGTCACAAAAACAAAAAATGCTGGAAAAGCTCAGCAGGCCTGACAGCATTTGTGGGGAGAAAGACAGAGTTAATGTTTCGAGTCTGTACGACTCTTTTTCAGAGCTAAGAGAAGTAAAAACGTGGTGAAATTTATACTGTTTCAGGGGGTGGAGAGGTGAAGCTGGATAGAAGGCCACTGATAGGTGGAGGCAAAGGAGAGGTTGCTAAAGATGTCATAAACAAAAGTTCAAAGGGGTGTTAATGGTGGTGGTACAGGCTAAAGGGGGTGCTAATGGTGCCATTAAGAATAGAAAGCAGAATTTGATAATAGCTGGACAAGGATAGTACTCTGGAAAGAACAACATAAGCAAGTGACAGATGGCCCTCGTGGAGGTGGGGGAGAGGGGAAGGTGGTGGGAAAAAAGTTTGAAAATAGGCTAAAAGGTGGGGATAAAACAATGAATAAAAAAAAATGAATTTTAAAAATAATAAAAATAAGTGGGAAAAAAACAAAATAAAATTTAAAAATAAAAATGAATATTGAAATAAAGGGATAAAAAAGGGGTGAGGATGAAGGAGAGAGTTCATGATCTAAAGTTGTTGAACTCAATGCTATGTCCGCAAGGCTATAAAGTGCCTAATTGGAAGATGAGGTGCTGTTGCTGCAGTTTGCATTGAGCTTCACTGGAACATTGCAGCAGGCCAAGGACGGACATGTGGGCATGAGAGCAGGATGGGGTGTTGAAATGACAAGCGATGGGAAAGTCTGGGTCATGCTTGCAGACAGTCTGAAGGTGTTCCGCAAAGCGGTCACCCAGCCTGTGTTTGGTCTCTCCAATATAGAGGACACCGCATTGGGAGCAGCGAATGCAGTAGACCAAATTGAAGGAATTGCAAGTGAAGCACTGCTTCACCTGAAAGGAGTGTTTGGGTCCTTGGACGGTGAGGAGGGGGGAGGTAAAGGGGCAGGTGTTGCACCTTCTGCGATTGTATGGGAAGGGGCCGTGGGAGGGGGTTGAGGTGTTGGGGGTGATGGAGGAGTGGACCAGGGTATCCCGGAGGGAATGGTCCCTATGGAATGCTGATGGTGTGGGGGGTGAAAGGAAGATGTGTTTGGTGGTGGCATCATGCTGGAGATGGCAGAGGATGATCCTTTGAATGCGGAGGCTGGTGGGGTGAAAAGTGAGGACAAGGGGGACCCAATCATGGACCTCTCAATGTCAATTTCTGGTGCTAGACTGTCCACCAATATTCATTACAAGCCCACCAACTCCCACAGCTCCCTCGACTACAGCTCCTCACACCCTGCTTCCTGTAAGGACTCCATCCCATTTTCTCAGTTTCTTCGCCTCCATTGCATCTGTTCCAATGATGCCACTTTCCAAAACAGTGCTTCTGACACTTCTTCCCTCTTCCTTAACCAAGGTTCCCACCCACTGTGGTTGACAGGGCCCTCAACTGTATCCGGCCCATCTCCCGCACCTCTGCCCTCACACCTTCTTCTCCTTCTCAGAACCGTGATAGGGTCTCCCTTGTCCTCACTTTTCACCCCATCAGCCTCCACAACCACCATTTCTACCAACTCTAGCATGATTCCACCACCAAACACACCTTCCCTTCACCCCCCCCAACCCCCCACCGTCAGCATTCTGTAGGGACTGTTTCCCTCCGGGACAGCCTGGTCCACTAATCCATCAACCCCAACACCTGAAACCCCTCCCACAGCACCTTCCCTTGCAATCGCACAAGGGGCAAAACCTGCCCCTTTACCTCCCCCCTCCCCACCGTCCAAAGATCCAAATACTGCTTTCAAGTGAAGTAGTGCTTCCGCAAGCATGACCCAGACCTTCCTGTCGCTTGCCATTTCAACACACCATTCTGCCCTCATGCCCACATGTCCATCCTTGGCCTGCTGCAATATTCCAATAAAGCTCAATGCAAACTGCAGGAACAGCACCTTATCTTCCAATTAGGCACTTTACAGCATTCTGGGCGTAACATTGAGTTCAACAACTTCAGACCATGAACTGTCTCCTCCATCCTCACAACCTTTTTTACCTGCTTTTTTCAATATTCATTTTTGCTTTTTAATTTTAATTTTATTTTATTTATTCCACTTTTTAAAAATTATTACTTATAAAATTCATTTTCATTTTATTCATTGTTCCATCCCCACCTTTTAGCCTATTTTCAATTTTTTTTCCCAGAACTCTCCCCTTCCCCCACCCCCACTTGCTCATGTCGTTCTTTCCAGAGCACCTATCCTTGTCTGGCTATTATCACATTCTGCTTTCTATCCTTAATGTCACCATTAGCACCTCCTTTAGCCAGTACCACCACCATTAACACCCCTTTGACCTTTTGTTTATGACATCTTTATCAATCTCTCCACCTTTCGCTAGCCTTCTATCCAGCTTCACCTGTTCCACCCCCCTTAAACAGTATAAATTTCACCACATTTTTACTTCTCTTAGCTCTGAAGAAGAGTCATACAGAGTCGAAATGTTAACTGTCTTTCTTTCCACAGATGCTGTCAGACCTGCTGAGCTTTTCCAGCATTTTTTGTTTTTTGTTTCAGATGTCCAGCATCTGCAGTATTTTGCCTTTATATTGGTATTCTTGCGCTTGTCCTGATGGGTGCAAGACAGAAAGCTTTGACATAATGGCCAGAATTTTTCTGTTGGCGAGTTGGGGGCGGGACCCACTCTCCGACACGAAAATGATGCGGGATGACATTGGGGGGATCCCCCGATGTCATCCCACCCCATTTAATTGTTCAGGGAGGCGGGCGGCCTGCTGATTGCACTGTCCGCCCGCCGACCTGTCAATGGCCAATTGAGGCCATTGACAGAATAATTAAACCAATTAAAGACCCCTCCCATCCAACCTTAAGGCTGGTGGGAAGGCCAGGAGCCCCGGCGGGTTTCTGAAAAAACATGAAACCTCATCCACTGGCGGGATGAGGTTTCATAGCTGTTTTAAAAAACTTTAATAAACTTTGTGATATTTATTAACATGTCCCATCTCGTGTGACATTGTCACATGAGGGGGCATGTTAATCATTTTTTATTTTTCTATTTTTTAAGTTTATAAAACTTTCAGCTTTCTCCCTGAGACAGCACTTAGTCTCAGGGAGCTGTGCGCTCTTTCTGTCGGGTGGCCCGCCCACTCAAAATTGTGGCAGGGCCCATTTTGGCGGTGGCGATCGGCTGCCCGCCCGCCCATCAAGTGCAAAATTCTGCCCAATGTCTTTTTTCAGCCGTACTAATTAAAAACATTAGTGCCGGTAGGCATTTTATTTTGAAACCATGAGGTATTTAGAATCATTAGTCATTAGCATAGCTAGAATTTCATTTTGCAATAGGTTAATTATTTAATACAGCCTATTAAAAACATACTTTACTTTTGACTGGGGGATGGTATATAGAGGGGAAAATGCTTTTGTTGATTTTTATTAATAACCTAGACCTGGGAGCACAAGGCACAATTTCAAAATTTTCAGACGATACAAAACTTGGAAGTATTGTGAACTGTGAGGAGGATAGTGATAAACTTCAAGTGGATATAGACAGGCTGGTGGAATGGGCAGACAGGTGGCAGATGAAATTTAATGTAGGAAAGTGTGAAGTGATACATTTTGCTAAGAAGAATGAGGAGGGGTGGCATATTATTAAGAGTGCAATTCTAAAGAGAATGCAGGAGCAGAGGGACCTCAGTGTATTTATGAATAAATCATTGAAGGTGACAGGGCAGGTTGGGAAAGCAGTTAATAAATTATCCTGAATTCTGGGTTTTATAAATAGGGGCACAGAGTAAAAAGCAAGTAAGTAACCTTCATAAATCACTGGTTCAGCCTCAGTGGGAAAGATGTGAAGGTTTTTGAAAGGGTGCATAAAAGGTTTCCGAGAATGGTTCCGAGGATTAGTTCAGTTATAACGATAGAGTGGCGAAGCTGGGGCTGTTCTCCTTGGAGAAGAGAAGGTTGAGAGGAGATCTATTAGACATGATCAAAATCATGAAGAGTCTGAATAGAATAAATGGGGAGCAACTGTTCCCATCAGCAGGAGGCTGAGAACCCGAAGGTGATTAACAAAAGAACTAGAGGCGACATAAGGAAAAACTTCTTTACATAACAAATAGTATGGATCTGGAATGCACTGCCTGAGAGTGTGATGGAGACGGATTCAATTGAGGTTTTCAAAAGGGAGCTAGATAATTATCTGAAGAGCAGATTTTACAGGGCTACAGAGAATAGGCAGAGGATTAGGACCAGCTTAGTTTCTGTTGCAGAGAACTGATACAGAGACCATGTGCTGAATGGTCTCCTTCTGTGCTGTAATCATTCTATGATTCTAGTATAGATACATTCAAGGAACACATGAGGAAGAAAGAAGCTGAAGGTTCCCCTGATAGTGTGATCAAGAAGGTTGGGAGGAGGCTTGTGTGGAACATAAACACCAATATAGATGAGGTGGGCCAAATGGCCTGCTTCTGTTCTGTAAATTCCACGTAAAGCTGACAGCAGGGATGATTAACACTGTACTGCTTTTCACATCCTCAGGCCATCACAGCTAAGGAATTAATGTGAAAAGCTCTCTCAGCACCCCACCCCACAAACACTCTCTCCCCCTCTCTCTGCCCCACCAGTCTCTCTCTCTCTCCCCCAAACACTCACTCTCTCTCCATCTCTCTCTCCTCCACACACTCTCTCTCTTCCCCCACATAGTCTCTCTCTCCGCCCACATACTTTATCTCTGCCCCCCATACACACCCACTCTGCCCCCCACGCGCACACACACTCTCCCCTGCCATACACTCTCTCTTTCTTCCCCCTAGTCTCTGCCTCTCTCTCTCTCCCCTCCACACACTCTCTCTTTCTCTCTCTCTCACCCCCTTCTCCCACACACACACTCTCTCCCTCTCCCCTCACACTCTCTTTCCCCCCACGCTCACACTCTCTCTCCTCCCCACCCACTTTCTCACTCTCTCCCCAGCCACACTCTCTCCTGCACACACACACTCTCCCCACCCCCATTGCCCCCTCCCCGCCGTGTACACTCTCACTCTCTTTTTCTTTCTCCCCCAATACACTGTCTCTCTGCCCCACCTCCTCAGACTCTTTCTCTCCCCACCTCCTCACTCTTTCTCCCCCCACCTCCTCACACTCTTTCTCCCCCCACCTCCTCACTCTCACTTTCTCTCTCTCTCTCTTCCCCCCAACTTCTTCACACTCTGACTAAGTCATTCACTTACTCAGATGCCCACTTGGGCTGCCTTGTTCCCCACTCAGGCTCACCTGGGCCCTGCTATGGCTGCCTCGTACCCTACTCCGGCCCTCCTATGGCTGCCTCATGCTCCACTTGGGCTCACCTGGGCTCCACTCCAGCTACCTCACACTCCAGGCCCTGGAACTAGCTTCCCACTTTTTGCTGCTCTAAAGGGCCAATCAACAGCAAATGCAGAGCGAAACCTGCTTGTGATTGGATGAGAAGCTTTACAGCATTTTTCAAATATAAGTCAGTTGAATGTTCAAAAGGTTGGGCAGGCTGCATTGAGTTGGGCAAGCCTGCTTTAAATAGAAGGTGCCAGAGTGGCACTCCGGTACACTCTGGCAACGCTACACCACAGGCCGCCATTGTTTTCATCTTCAGGTACTGCTGTGTTGTATGTTCTGCTTTAAATTGTATTTTGTTTCATTCTAACTCAGGTGTTACGGAATGTAGATGATCCTGTAACAATAATAAAGAGCATTCCATCTGTTCTAGCCAAAGAGGTGCCATCTGTGTATTTAAATTCAAACCTGAACCTCAGTGACATTAATAATAAACAGTGGATTCCCAGTCAGGTAAATGTTTTGATGCTTTGACACTCAAAGATAATGCCTGCTGTGGGTGGCGGGGGTGGGGGTAGGAAAGCAGGGAGACACAGCCGCAGTTGAAAAATGTACATTAATTCAAAGGTCAGTTTAAAAATCAGACCACTATTGAGCATGTTGTGCTAGTCAGATTGTATTAGTGTGAAAGCAGCATGTAACTTCATTTTGTACGTTAATGATTTAAATGCTTTTGTCCCAAAGGCCGCTGTGTTTTTTGAAAATGTGGTCAGAAACAGCAACAATTTTAAAAAGTAAGCAATTTTATTTTATTTTACATCTGGTTCTCTGACGATTATCTTTTTTCTGTTTTTCTATATCATGTGTAATTTACTTTTGCTTGAACTTTAACATATGACCTGTAGAGTAGAAATATTTTTCCCATGGAACTGTGTTTTAGTTCATTTAAGTCAGTTGTTAAACCTGTTGTGAATGAGGTGTTTTCACTAACTTTCACGGAGTATTATTTTACCAGCTGAACATTTTGTCTGGCACAATGACAATGAATATTTCTGGATTCCACCACAAGGACCTCCAATTGGTTAATATATGATCCAGTAATCTTTAGTGGCATTGGTTCCTGTTCATATCAGTTTTAATCTATATGCAGCTATATAATTTGCATTATGTAGTAACTGAAATGATGAAGAAGAGTTGGCCCATGTGTGAACACATTTCTAAGTATGAAAGCCTTTGTTCCACAACTCAGTTCCTCATGATTGTTAAATTAAGCTCAGTATCTCAGTGTTAGAAGATAGTGAGATGTTTAGAAATGAATTAATGATGCCACCATTTGTTTCAGATTCTCACCTTTTGTCCTTCAAGGCTTTAGTTGTGGTGCAGTGAAGGGCCTGAATTTTATTACATTCCTTCAACTTGTTCAATCAATAAAGAGTAAAGGGGCCATGTTTGATGCAAGTCAGGTAAGGTCATTCACAACAATCACATTGGAGGAAAAGTTAAATATATTGCTGTTCATTATCCATTGCTACTGGAAAATTGGTTTAAATGTAAAATAAAAAAATATATTTGCAAAATAATTCTAATAAATGGAAAATCCTGCAGGAATCAATGACCTCCATGCTCCAATTCATGACATTTTCCTTGAGCCCCAAAGATAAGTGCTAGGAGTGCATATTTGTTAAGTCTACCCAACAATGTCAGGACAAGGGTAATATATGACAATGCAGATACTGTCAACTTTGACCAAATGACTGATTGATTGACAACACCTTACAGTATGGACACTCGACAACTCCAAGATTGACTTGAGATAACAAGCTGCACGACTTGATATTTAAGTAGACTGATGTCAAATTTTCAGGGACCTAAATGTGAGTGAAGCTTATTTTAAGTCTGAAAAGTAGCTGAGTTGAGTCACAAGTTTCAATTTGTTGGAGATGAAACATTGGATATTGTAAATTTTCCTGTTTTCCGCTGCTCACCAACCTCAGAGAAAGCCTCATATAACCAACCTCTAGCACCAAAAGACAACAGGAAATACTGCAGAACATTAGTGTGTGCAAGTTGTTGTGTTTCTGTTCTCAACATGTATTTATGGTTTCTTTTTTCAGCTGAGCTGCATGTCTGCCAGACTAACTTCTAATGGAACTTCATTAGCCATAGATACCTTCCCTGTGGATGTTCTGCTGTTCTTAAAGTATGTCATATTTCATTCGAATTTTCTTAAATTGCTTTGCTGAATAAAGCTTTGATTATGATTATTTCCCATGAGTAAGGACCCTTGAGCATTTCCTTAGGGACATAACTGGAACACGTTCATCAAAAGTATATTTGTTTTCTTTTGATGTGATTTATTGGAAAACATGAAGAATTGAGCTTACCAGACAGTGATTTACACCATTTCTCAAAAGCATGAGATTTCCTCATACCCTGGAGCTCTGTCGTTCTTTCATTTCACTGCGACAATGAATGGAAGAGAGAAGTGAAATAACAGTGTAAGGATATAGAAGGGAAAGTTATTGGAGGAGTTGCACATTGTAGGACAATTAGTGTTGTGACTAATGGTTTGTACTAAGGCTCAGCAGCCAGGAGAAGGTGACATTTTTGGTCTTTTTCGCCGTTGTTTATGTATGCTGTTTGGATTTAGATATATATGTCTTTTGAACATTTTTTGAAACACAACTTTTCTCATGAACCTAAAGGGAAAAACAGAATACCACACTTTTTTAATTATTTTGGCTTTGACTCAACCAGCAAATGTTTTCAATTTAAGTATTTGGCTGTTTCATGGTAAATGTAAGCCATAAATTAACATTTGAAAGTGAGATGCTGTGAAAGCAAAGTTATGATCCAAGCTGAGGTTACCTCTGGACAAGCCTGACCCCAGAGTGGAACCAAGCTTGATAGATCCTAACTTGTATTTTTATTTGTTTAGTTACATGGAAAGTAGATACTGAACAGAGGCAGAGGAGTCAGCTGATGAATTTTTAACAAAATAAAACATTTATCCAAAAAGAAAAGATGAACTATATTACAATACTCCTTCACCCACAACTATACTTTTACAGATGTATATAGATTTGTAAAGATAACACAAGTTACTAAAGCTATCTTATACTTAAGTGTTCACAGTAATACACAGTCCATGTAAACCTATGGTGCCCTGTGGTCAGACACAACACACTCTGAAACGAAGTGATAGCCACCTCAAACAGATACTATGAATCTCTCCTCAACTCCCCCCAGATGTTGATCGCGTGAGCCAACCAGTCTCATTGAATTCCGTCCTTTACACGAGGGATTCCAATATCCAATCTCCAGAACCTCGCCTTGGAATCTTCTCCCAAACTGATATTTTCACTCAGACACTTTCCACAAGGGTTCACCTCCAGGGTTTCGAACTCTCCTTCTGATGTTCCTCTTCCCTGGGTCACCACATGCACTCAAACTGTCTTCCATGCACTCTTTCACCGACTCAACCTTAACAGTATATCACTGCTTCACATGCCCAATAGCAAAAAATTACAGACCTTCAGTTGTCTCTTTGAACCTTCTTGCAAGCTGTTCTCACTTTAAATATGAAGCTTGGAGCCTTTCTCTCTGCCCCTCACTCTACTTAACTTAACAGGACCTCACTTCACTTAACTGGACATTTTCCCAGGTTCCTGTCCTTCCTTTAACTAGAAGGTCTTCTTTGGACTTTCTCTTCTTCCACTCCCCTGGACCTTTGGGGTTTTTCTTAGCTTGGGTCTTGCTATCTGACCCCTTTTAGGCTGTTTTTGCTTCACCACTGCCTTCAAACCAACTGAACTCAAACAGCTTCAAAACAAATTGCTGTCTTTCTTGTGTGTGTGTCTGTGGAAGGAACCTGCCTATCTGGCCCCCTGTTGCTAGGCAACAGCACTGTTCTGCCTACTCTTGTGTGTTTGCTTTCACTTTATAGGGGTCGTAAACATCTAATTAGAAATGCAAGAAGTCTTTTAAAGTGAAACTAAAACTCCATTTGACCTTTCTTAGCACAGAGATACAGAAATACAAGTCAAACTTAAACTTTAAAGCTGAAACTCATTCCTAACACCCACCAACACAAGTATAACTTACTTGAGTTATCTTTATTCCCTAAAAACAAATTTATGGATGTGACAATTGTCTTCAATGTCAAGGCTTAGGGGATGGAGGAATCTGGGATCTCACATTACTAATTTTTGAAGTGTCTGCATGTTTGTGTGTATTTAGACATATGTCTGTGTCTGTGCCTTCATTTGGGAAAGGAAATAAATGAAAGGAAATTGGGATTGGGAAAGTCACCAATTAATCTGTTCATTCTCCTTCATATAATCTGAATATGTCTCCTGTTTTCCTTTGTAGCTCTGCACATTTCAGGAGATCCTCCAACTGTCAAGCATTCTTCAAGTTCGTTGGAAAATCAAACATTGATATCTTACGCAAAGGATCAGCGAGAAGACAAAATCTGTTAAATGATGCCAGGATCTGTTTGGTGAGGACAAAGTGCTGAGCTGGTACAAGCTAGGAATTGATGTAGCTAGCAATTTGGATAACACTGATGAAAGTCAGTTACACCTTGTGTCAATGTAAGGTTATGAGCAATGTCTCAATATCCCACCTTTGTGTTAGAGGTTTAAATGAGGAGAGTCCTTCAAGAGCCAACAGTTCAATAAAACTGAAGGGATAGCAATGGTCACAATAAATGGCTGATAACTCAGTTCTTGGATGCCAGTTCTGTTTGTTTGCTATCTTATTTCACTCTGTTTACCAAAGCTGCCTCCTTTCAAAATTAGCAGAACTAACTTTGAGTTTTGATCATTAGTACATTGTTTAGAACATAAGAACTTCAGAATGCCTTTACTCATTTGTGCCATGAAGTCATCATGTTAGTGGAAAACAATCACTTACTAAAACTATCAATGACAAAAATGAGTTGGCAAATACAATTGCCAGAGCATGCTCTGCATTTTCTTGTTTACCCATGAGACCGTGAGGAAATGAGGTATAAAAGCTTAGAAAAAAACTTGCTGTATAGAAAGCTATTGTAATACCTACCTTCATATATGCCTGTGAGACATGGACTACCTACACCAGACATATTAAGCAGTTGGATATGGTCTACAT
This sequence comes from Carcharodon carcharias, assembly GCF_017639515.1. Lineage (NCBI taxonomy): Eukaryota > Metazoa > Chordata > Chondrichthyes > Lamniformes > Lamnidae > Carcharodon > Carcharodon carcharias. The sequence goes on along the minus strand of NC_054481.1, from coordinate 40,483,351 downwards.
GAGATGCATTTGGGAAATCATGGGCATCAAATGGGAGGTCAAAGTAGCTAGCACTGAGGTACTTCAAAGAGCAGAATTACCTGGAATTGAAGCACTCATCATCAGAGCTCACCTCAGATAAAGTGGACCTGTAATGTGGCATGTTCACCACTTACTGGGAGTAAATCTCTCAAAAACAGCAACATGTGGAGTGATCTCAAGCAGTGCCGTTGCTTCCGCTGAACAGCAAAGAATACGGGCAGCTAAGGACGAAAGGCAAGCTGGAAGGATTGGGCAATTGTAAAAAAAAATCAAACAATTCATCCTTGCTCGCACTGTGGACAGGCATACAGGTCTGTAATTGGACTTCACAGCCACAGTATTGCACACAACAGTTGACTTGATGCAGCAAGAAACAGCTAGCTTAATATATCGAAGGAAAAACGACAATGAAGTCAATCGCTTTAGGGACCACAGATGCAGTAGGCTGTGTTGACAAATGAGCATCACTATCAGGAGAGAAAACATAACCGTATTAATAGATTTCAGAAGCATTTTTCATTGTCTTTGTTTAGCATATGTTATACTTGTTTTCTATCTTAAAACTGCCAGCCACAAAATTATTTATTCATGGAGCTTCAGCTTGTATCAGTGGTATCCCTTGTACTAGAGTTATAGTTTTCAGGGAATGAATACATAGTCCATTCTGACACTTGAGGGCCAGGATTTTATGGCCCTTCCTGCATGGTGGAATATTATGGTCCCACTGAACTGAATGGAAACTTAAATGACTTGCCACATCTGCTTGTGGGAGGGAGACAAGCCACAGCAAGACTGTAAAATCCTGGGCCTGGTGTGTATTGTGGCAATGCAGTCTTTCATAGTGAAATTGACCTGAGGCCTTGATTGCCCGTTTGTGTGACCTGTCTGCATGCAAATTGGTTCCTATGTTCGCCTACAAAACCACATTGGCGGCACTTCTGGAAGATGTTTTGTGATAAACTCACACTTGACATTTCCTCAATTTTACACCACTCCCTTTAAACTGAGTTATAAACTCACACTTGACATTTCCTCAATTTTTCACCTCACTCCCTTGAAACTGAGTTAGCATGGTGAGTCTTGTATCTGAATTGCCCAGTCAAAGTCATGGAAAGGAATGAATTCTGCACTATTCATCATTGGCAATGTATTTTGTGCTCATTCCGCTGAAGTTGCTTTGTGAGCTGACCATGCACTCCATGGTCAGATGAAAATCTCTCATACTGGTAATGTTGATAAATTATCATAGTGTTATTTCATGGAATCTTTGTAGTCTTCGAGTGATAAAGATGAACAGCATCAATTTGTTTAAAAAAAAGCATATTCTACTGTTGAATTAATGTTACTCATGTTGCTAAATATTCAGGGTATTTCTGGCATGAATCTGATGGAGAGTGTGACAATCCTGGGTAGATTGGTATGTGATCTCGATGGATCCACCATCACAGCATCTGATATTTCCATTTTGGACACATTAAAGACTTGCACCTCGTACAGTGAGGATCAGAAGAGAGCAATTGAAGCTCGACTTAAGAGTGGAGCCAGCAAATATGGGTGAGTGTGAAATGTTCAAATAATTTGATACAGATTACACCCGAGTTGCTTAATTTCTGCTCCTTTTAATGCTATGAATTTCTGAGGGGAACGTAGATGTTGTTTTTTTAAAAAAACCCTGTGTACACCCCAGTAAAAGCAGGTGGATTGAAATAGCAATGGACTTAGGCTTGAAATCTGCCATCTTCCAGCAAGGTAAGATGTTTGGACACTTTGGAAGAACAGGTGACTGTCAATCTATAGCTCTGAAGCTTTCCACCATTGGGACTTCCCTCACCTTAAATTAGGGTCTGTTGTAGACTAATTGATAGAGGTTGATCACCATGATTAGTTAACAACTTCTTTATAGTTTTATCCAGTGACTGTCCAGATAGCAACTCCTATATTCCTTAGCAATCTCAGTAATGTATTCTTTAACTCAGAGTTTCTTCTTTGTCTGTAGTGTTCCTCCATCCTGGTCATCATCTACAATAAAAGATCTCGGAAATCTTCTCTTGACTTTGACCGACACATGGAGTCAAGTGAACAAGGTTTGATTAAAAATTGATTCAGATAGCTAAATTTGAAAGATAATAGCCCAACTGAATTTCTTGGTTAAACTTTCATTGACTCTTCAGTTGGAGCATTTTCTTCATAAATACTAAGTGATCCAAATCCCATGTGATGAACATATATTTTAACTTTCTATTCAATCAAAAGATTGGTCACCACATAAAAATGAGCTCTGTTTGAAGCCACCATGATTTGCATGGTGAACTTCATTAACATGAATGATGATTTTGGACATTTTGTCACTGAGCTGCCTTGTGGTTATTTTACGTTGGTTTAACCTTATGTTTGGAGATCTGGAATTGGAACTGCATATGCCTGGCTTTCTAATCGTTTTAGCTTTCATTGGAATCTGATGTGGCTCATTCAGAACTCTGTGGAAAGCTGCTTTTCCCTGGGATTGTGTTCTTTTTCCAACACGCTTAGCACCGGGAAATTAAGTTGAATTTGGAATGTTCGACTAGAGTTTGTGCATTACATGACAACCTTCCCTTCAGCCTGCAGCCATCATTCATTTGCTTTGGCAATGATGTGTTCTTGCAAATGTTTTCATCATGTTTTCTTGTAGATGTTATTGCTGATGTGCCAGGAGGCACATAATGAATTCTTTTTTCAAGCATTGCACATTTTGTCCCATGCAGGTTGTCCTTATTGAAGCCCTTCCAGGATTTATCAAGAAGATAAAATATTCAAGACCTCCTAATGATGTTCTGATGTTTATAAATCAGCTCAATTTGCAAAGAAGATCAAACAATACGACAAGTATGTAATCAGAATAAGTATGAAAGAAAAGTTACGTGTAGTTGATACTTTATCAATAAGAGGGCAGGACTGGTCTTTTATGAATGTGATGCAGCTTCAGTTCATGAACATCAAATGGAACAAGATGACTTTAATAGACTTTCAATCTATTTGATTGTTCAGCATACATTTGATCAATGGGACATCACTTATTTGATGTTTAAAATCAGGATACAACTTTCAAGTACATGCAGAGCCAAACCTATCATCTGTTCATTGAGGGGAACATCTTAATGTGATGCAGCAATTTGTGTGCTACTCAAGGGTAATCTGCAGCTGGGCACGTATATTTACGCATGTTTACAGAGGACATCCATGGCACTATGTTAAGTGTTCTCTTTTATGCAGGTGACTAAATTAAGGTAACCTGTAGTTATTTTCACTGCAGGTAAAGAGATGCTAAAAAGGTCTTTTTCAGCTGCAAATCTGATCAACGTCCTCTTTTATTCAATAATCCAGGAATTGCCTTGTTACAACGTTCAATTTTTATATTTTAAGAACAAAATTACCGGTAAGCTGAAATATTACATCTAATAGAAACTTGTGTTTCCAGACTGTACAGAGGGACCAATAGCAGCAGAAGATATTAATGACCTGACACCTGCAATCTATGACGCAGCCCAGTTAGACATCTGTTTGGGTGATTTTGTGCTGAAAGACAATGTCCTCCAACTGGGATCTCTTGTCTTTGATCCTATTCAGCTGAAAGTTCTGAAAAAGAGATTATTGCAGGTATGTCGGGTTGATATAAAATCAGAAAGAAGAATCTTGCCTTAATATTCTGCTTTTCACTGTCTCAGAAATTCCCACAGTGTTTCACAGCAAATGAAGGCCATTTTTAATTGCAGTGATTACCATCCATCCATTTTCACACTGTTTCTCCTGGTGAGGGTCGCGATGAGCAGGGCCGATCAGGCTTCCCTTTCCTCAGCCACAGATTCCAGCTCCTCCTCGGGGATTCCGAGGCGTTCCCAGGCCAGTCGAGAGGTGTAATCCCTCCAATGTGTCCTGGGTCGGCCTTGAGGTCTTCGCCCATTGGGCCATGCCCAGTACAGCTCCAGTGGGAGCCTACCAGGGGGCATCCTTATTAGATACCCGAACCACTTCAACTGGCCCCTCTCGACCCAGAGGAGCAGTGACTCTACTCCGAGGCTGTCCTGGATTGCCAAACTCCTCACTCTGTCCCAGAGAGTACCCCCATCAACTCTGCAAAGAAACCTCATTTCCGCCACTTATACTTGCAATCTTATCCTTTCAGTCATTACCCACAGTTCACGACCATAGGTGAGAATGGGGACGTATAAACTGGGACTAAACAGAGAGCTGCGTCCTAAAACTCAGCTCCCACTTCACCACCACAGACCGAGTACCTGCAGAACTGCAGCTGCAGCACCGATCTGCTGGTCAACCTCACACTCCCCCTGCCATCATTTATGAACAAGACCCTGAGATACTTGAACTCCCCCATTAAGGGAAGTTGTTCCCTCCCCACTCCTGGAGAGAGCAATCCACTCTTTTCCTGGAGAAAACCATGACCTCAGATGCATGCATCACACTTGGCAGCAAAACGTTTGAGTGCGGGCTGGAGATCACAGTCGGATGAGGCAAGGAGCACAGTGTCATCTGCAAACAGCAGAGATGCCACCTTCAAGCCCCCAGACTGGATACTGTCTGAAACTCAGCTCCGCCTTGATATCCTGTCCATGAAAATCAGGAACAGGAGTGGAGACAAGACACACCTATTATGGAATCCAATGCCCACCTTGAATCAATTCAACTTATTGCCAAGATTGCAGACACCACTCTCGCTCTGCAAATAGAGGGATCTGATAGCACACAGAAGTGGTACCGGCACCTCATTCCCACTGCACCTCCCACAAAATATCCCGAGGAATGCCGTCGTATGCGTTCTCCAGGTCTACAAAACAGAGATAGATTGGATTAGCAAACTCCCACGACCCCTCGAATATCTGTGAGAGGGCAAAGAGATAGCCCATTGTTCCTCGGCCAGGGCAGCACCCGCATTGTTCCTTCTGAATCTGAGGTTCAACTAATGGACAAGTCTCCTCTCCAGCACTCTGGCATAGGCTTCCCCAGGAGGCTGAGGAGTGTGATCCCTCTATAGTTGGAACACACCCTTTGGTCTCCTTTCCTAAAGATGGGGACCACCACCCAGGTTTGCCAATCCAGCAATACTGTCCCAGCTTTCCACACAACATTGAAGAGGCGCATTAACCATGATACCCCAATATTGTCCAGCAGCTTCAACATCTCCGGATGAATCTTGTGCCCCTTGCTGCTTTACTGCTACAGAGGCCCTTGATCACCGAAGCGACCTCAGCAATGGCGATAGATACAATCTTATTTGAGAGTTCTGGCACTGCCCCATGTCCACCAGGTTGAGGAGTTCCTCAAAGTGCTCCTTCCACTTCTCGGCGATCTCCCCAGTTGTGGTTGGTGTTTCCCCACCCTTGCTGAGAACAACTTGGGCGACATCCCACTGGCGCCTCCTAACATGCTGAACGGTTTGCCAGAATAACTTTGATGCCATCCGGTAATCAGTCTCCATGGCCTTTCCAAACTCCTCCCAAGCCCATGCTTTTGTTTCAGTGGTTACTGCTGTAGTCCTCTTGGCCTGCGGGTACCTCTCAACCAAGTCAAGAGACCTATCCATGAGCATTGCCTGGAAGGCCTCCTCTTTCGATTTGACATCCTCGCTCACCATTGGTGTCCAGCAGCAGGTCCTAGGGTTGCTGCCATGACTGGCACCGATCATCTTCAAACCACAGCTTTTTGCGGCTGCCTCAAAGATTGAGGTCTTGAACATGGTCCATTCAGACTTGATGTCCTTGACCTTACCCAGGATACAAGAAAAATTCTTCTGGAGGTGGGAGTTGAAATCACTTCGCACAGAAAGGTCTGCTAGACATTCCCAGGTGACCCTCACAGCACGTTTGAGCCTCCCATGACTGTCCGCCCCACATCCCACGTGCCGAATTGAACTCGTCACAAAGTGGTGACCAGTTGACTGCTCTGTTCCTCACTTCACCTGAGTGTCCAGAACATATTGCCTTAGGTCTGTTGACACAACCATAAAGTTGATCATCGACCTTCGACCCAAGGTGCTCTGGTACCAGATACACTTATGAGCATCCTTGTGTTTGAACATAGTATTCGTTATGGGCAATCTGTGTCTAGCTCAGCAGTCCAATAACAACTCACCACTCAGGTTGAGACTGGGGAGACTGCTCCTCCCAATCAGCCCTCTCCAGGTATTTCCTTCATTACCCATGTGAGCATTGAAGACCCCAGAAAGGATACAGAGTCGGTAGGTGGCTCTCTATCAGGCACTAATCCTGCCACCTCTAAGAAGGCTGAGTACTCCAAGCTGCTTTTTGGTGTATAACCACAAACAACAAAGTTTTCCTTTCTGAGACCTGAAGCCTCATTGAGGCGACCCCCTCATCCACTGGGACAAACTCCAACTGTGTGGCACCCAGCTGGGGGCTTTTAAGTATCCCCATGCCCACCTGAGGCCTCTCATGGGGGCCACTCCAGAGTCTGAGAGTGGCCACCTTCGATTGAGAAGTTTGGTTCCAGAGCCAATGCTATGTGTGCAGGTGAGACCAGCTATATCTAGTCGGTGCCTCACCGCCACCTCCACCAGCTCCAGCTCCTTCCCAGTGAGGTGACAAGAGTCAGCTTCCACTGCCAAGGTCTAGTCCATCTTGATCTGTCCCGCACTTGCTCAGTGCCATCCTGGCATCGAACCCGGCCCCCACCACTTGCCTTTCAGGTGGTGGGCCCACAAGGAAGCTCCATAAAGCCATTTCAGGCTGAGCCTGGCTGGGTTACGTGGGTGGCCTGGTCACCAGGCGCTTGTCGGCGAACACCACCCCCAGGCCTGGCTCCCGGTACCCCTGTTTTAGGTGAGGTTCTCTGTGTTTCTAGAACCATCATGGGGGTTTTTGGTGGATCATTCTGGGTCTGGAACCTCACCTTGGGCCTGTTCACTGAGGGAGACCCCACCAGAGTTCTAGACTCCAAGGTTCATTGGATCACACAAGCCAGGGGAACCTAACAACCACTTTGCACAAAGAGAAGTATCACAAATAGCAATGAGAGAAGTGACCACCTATTTTATTTATGTTATGTTGGTAGAGGACTGAGTATTGGCCAGGACACCATGAGAACTCCTGTACTCGTCTTCATATAGTATCATAGGATCTTTCACTTGCACTTGAGAGAACACGAGAGAACACAAGAGCCCTTGGATTAACTCCTCATCCCAAAGTTGACATCTCTGACAATGCAGGACTTCTTCAGTGCTGCACTGAATGATCAGTTTGGATTATGTGCTATCGTCTCTGCAGTGAGGGCTGAATAGCGAAAGGGAATAATGGCACACGTGTTGTTGATGCCTCTTTTCAAAACTGACTGTGAAAACACTGGATGTGGTATGGTCAAGGTTTTATGAGTATAATTAGAAGTCAATCGTTGATAAATATTTCAGATCTAAAGTGGAAACTGAAGCCTGACTGTTTATAAACTGTCTGAAGTTTGTAATTTTGGATTTCCTGAAATAGATTTACCCTAATGGGCTACCAGAAAACCAGATTCGACTGTTGGGGAACATATCCACTGTGTTTAATGCAACAGAAGTCAGAAGCTGGAACATCACTCAACTTGAGACGCTTGCTGCATTAATGATGCAACAACTGGAAAATACCATGGTACTGAAACCAACAGAATATTAATGTCAGAATTTGTTATTTACCCAGATGGTGTTATATCATGAATAATATCAAGTAATTTGCTCTCAGAAATTTTTAAGACCATGGCCTTTCTTGAAGCAAGGTCTTTTTTGGGTCAGTTTTAACTAAAAGCTGTTTAATTCTTGGGAATGCGCAATCTACACTTAAAATTTGAGAGCAACAATATGTGTGGTATCATTAATAAGTTTTGTTGATGGATGTTTTCTAAATAGTGATAGTATAATTACAGAAATTTTATTTTTATCTTGTAAAGCTCTAAATTTGTGATACATGAGCATCAAAAAAGAAGCATCTTAATTTTATTAGTCCTGCTTTGGAACACTGAGTTATGACCAGTACATCACACCTCTTTCTATAGGTCAAATCCATTGTTACAAGATACCTCCAGTTAGATGGCATTCTAAATGCAGTTTCTTTGAAAGCTATTGGTGGAGCTAACTTATGCACTCTGGATGAAATGCAGCTGTCGACAATTTCCAACTTGACGTGAGTGTTGCACCTTTTCAATGCTAGTTGATTTCCAACAGTATCAAAGTTAATTGATGAAACAACTCAGTGCAATGTAATTGTGAAGTAATGTTAGAATCATAAAAATTGGTAGCACAGAAAGGGCCATTTAGCCCATTGTGCCTGTGCCGGCTGAAATAGAGCGTCCCAGCCTAACCCCACTTGGTCCAGGCAGTGAATTCCTGACTCCAGAATCCTCTGGGTGAAAACATTTGTCATCATCTCTCCTCTAATCCTCTTGCTAATTGTTTTAAATCTATGCCCCTTGTTATTGACTTGTCGTGGTGAGGGAAACGGTTCCTTCCTATCTGGGCCCCTCATGATTTTGTATGTCTCAGTTAAATCTCCCCTCAGCCTCCCCTGTTCCAAAGAAAACGACTCCAGCTTATCCAATTTATCTTCTTGGCCAAACTTTTACAGCCTTAGTAAATGCCTTCTCAAATGTGTTCACATCCTTTCTGTAATAATCCTAATTGTACACAGTACTCTGGATGTGGCCTAGAACTAGTGCTTTATGCAGTTCTTAGTTAAGGGCCCTGCTGTTACAGTCTCTGCACGGGCCAATAAAGGAAAGTGGACATGCACTCCAAGTTTTCTCTGTTCTTCTCTCACTGACTCAACCACTTCAGAGAATCACAGAATTGTTGCAGAAGGAGGACATTTGGCCCATAATGTCTGCATCAACTCTCCGAGCAATTCCGTTCGTGCCATTTTCCCCCTGCTACATCTCCCCATAACCATGCACATTCGTCCATCTCAGGTAACATTCTAATGCTCTTTTGAATCCTTCAGTTGAAACTGCCTCCCCCACACTCTCAGGCAATGCATTCCAAACCCTAACCACTCACTGCATGAATACATTTTTTAACTATCACTTCTTTTACTAATTACTTTAAATCTGTGCCCTCTCATTCTCAATCCTTTTACGAGTGGGAACAGTTACAACCTATCTAATGAGTCCAGATCTCTCATGATTTTGAATGCCTCCATCAAATCTTCTCTCAGCCGCCTTTTCTCCAAGAAAAATGATCCTAATTTCTCCAATCTGTCTTCATAACTGAAGTTCCTCATCCCTGGAACCATTCTTGTGCATCATTACTGCACTCGTTCCAATGCCTACACATCCTTCCTCAACTGCAGCACCCTGATCTAGATACTACTCCAGCTAAAGCTGAACTAGTGTCTTATACAAGTTTAGCATAACCTCCTTTCTCTTGTACTCTATGCCCCTTTTAATAAAGCCTGGGATACTGGATGCTTTATTAACCATGCTCTCAACCTGTCCTGTCACTTCAATGATTTATGCACAAAAACACCCAGATTCCTCTACGCCTGCACTGCCTTTAGAATTGTACCCTTTCCTTTACATTTTCTATCTGTGTTACTGCTACCAAAATGAATCACTTTGCATTTCTCCATGTTGAACTTCATCTGCTACCTGCCCACCCATTGCTAATGTAACTTTGATGTTACACGGTCCTCACAGCTCACAGCTCTTCCAAGGTTCATATCATCTGCAAGCTTTGAAATTGTGCCCTGTACACAGAGGTCTAGATCGTTAATATGTATATCAGGAAAAGCAAGGGTCCCAACACTTGGAAACTCCACTACAAACCTCCTCTAGTCTATAAAATATCCAATTAACCACTACACTGTTTCCTGTCGCTCGGCCTTTAGTTGCTGGGCTTATCTTTACACCCTTATTCAAAAAAGGGTGTAATGTCTGCAATTCTCCAGTCCTCTGGCACCACCCCTGAGTTTAAAGAAAACGGAAGAATTCTGGCCAGGCCCTCCCCAATTTACACTCTCGCTTCCCTCAGTATCCTTGGACACATCTCATCCGGTCCTACTGCCTTAGTGCAGACAGACTATCCAGTACTTCCTCTTTATCATTGTTAAATCCTTCTAGTGCCTGAATTCCCTACTCTTTCACCATGGCCTGAATAGCATCTTCTTCCTTGGTAAAGACCAATGCAAAGTGTTAATTTGATTTCTCAGCTATGCATTCTGCCTCCATGCATAAAACCCCTTTTTGGTCTTTAATCAGCCCTACTCCTTTTACCACCCTTGTACTATTTATGTGCCTGTAGAGTCCTTGGGATTCCCTTTTATACTGGCTGCCGGCCTCTTTTCATGCACCCTCTTTGCTTCTCTTATTTGCTTTTTCATCTCCCCTCTGAACTTCTATATTCATCCTGGCTCTCAATTTTACGTGACATCTGTGATAAGCATACTTTTCCTTCTGTAACTTAATTTCCAACTAATTTGTCATCCGGGGACTTCTGGCTATGTTTGCCCTACCTTTTGCTTTTGAGGGAATATACCTTGAATGTTCCCGAACTGATTTTTGAAGTTGGCCCATTGTTTAGTTACTGTGTTTCCTGTCAACCTTTAACTCCAGTTAATTTGGCCCAGATCCATTCTTACGCCATTGAAGTTGGCTTTCCCCCCAGTTAATTATTCTTACACTGGGTTGTCCTTTATCCTTTTCCATAGTCAGCCTAAACCTCATGATACAATGATCGCTATCCACTAAATGTTCTCCTCCTGACATTTGATCCACTTCCCAAGAATCAGGTCCTGCAGTGTCTCCTTTCTCATTGGACTGAAAACATACTGGTGTAGAAAATTTTCCTGAAGACATTCTCGGAACTCTTGTCTCTCTGCTCCCTTTACACTACTACTTTCTGAGTCCATATTCGGAAAATTCAAGTCTCCCATTATAACTATTCTATAATTTTTGCATCTCTCTGTAATTTCCTTTCCCATTTGTTCCTCTACATCCTTCCCAATAGTTGGTGGCCTAAAGACAATGTAATTGCAGCTTTTTTGTTACTTAGCTCCATCCAAATAGATCATGCCCTTAAAAGCAAAATACTGCGGATGCTGGAAATCTGAAACAAAAACAGAAAATGCTGGAAAAACTCAGCAGGTCTAACAGCATCTGTGGGGAGAAAAAAAATCAATTAACGTTCGAGTCCATATGACTTCTTCAGAGCTAAAGAGAAGTAAAGATGTGATGAAATTTATACTGTTTAAAGGGGGGTGGAGCAGGTGAAGCTGGATAAAAGGCCAGTGATAGGTGGAGGCAAATGAGAGAGATTGCCAGAGATGTCATGGACAAAAGGGCAAAGGGGTGTTAATGAGTGGTACTGGCTAGAGGAGGTGCTGATGGTGGCATTAAGGTCAAAAAGCAGAATGTGATAATAACAGGACAAGGGTAAGCACTCTGAACAGAACAACATGAACAAGTGACAGATTACCCTTGTGGAGGTGGGTTGGGAAAAAAGATTGAAAATAAGATACAAGATGGGGATAAAACAATGAATAAAAATAAAAATAAAAATTAGTGGATAAAAAATAAAAATGAATATTGAAAAAAGGGGATTAAAAAGGGAGTAAGGATGGAGGAGAGAGTTCATGGTCTGAAGTTGTTGAACTCAATGTTAAGTCCGGAAGGCTATTTAGTGTCTAATTGGAAGATAAGATGCTGTCCTGCATTTTGCGTTGGGCATCAGTGGAACAGCGCAGCATGCCAAGGATGGACATGTGGACATGAGAGTTGGATGGTGTGTTGAAATGGCAAGTGACAGGAAGGTCTGGGTCATGGAGGTGTAGAGAGATTGGACAGCCTTGGTGAAGAGGAGGCGGTTAGTGCAAGGGAGCTGGAAATTGTTGATATGACGGGCATCAGAGGAATCACGGATGTAGGTGTGAAGAGACTGGACAAGGAGAGAGAGAACGGAGTCAAGGATCAATGGATCCTGTCCTTGACTTCCCTGGGATACCCCCTTTCTCCAACATTGCAATGCTCTCCTTAATAATACCACCAGCCCTCCCCATTTCCTTCCTTTCCTATCATTCCTGAACACCTTGTATCCAGGAATAATTAACACCCGGCCCTTTCCTTCTTTGAGCCAGGTCTCTGTTATCGCCACAACATTGGCCCAAATCTTCCAAGTAATGGCCAACAGTGTTAGATTGTCACTCTACTCCTATTTTCTTACCGTTTACCGGAGCTCCACATTTCTGGCCTGGACTTGTGAACCGGATCTCTTCAGAAATGCGGAGCATATCTGTTCCGGACCCCTCCGTTGTAGTTTAGAATCACTGGGGGAAACCAGACCCATGCCTCCTTTTCTGACATACATTTCCATGGGTCTGTATTCGGTCCATTAAGCAACGTCTTTGACTATGGAAAGTATCACAGCAGTAGCTTTCCCCTACAGTCTCTGGATGAATACATTTGCCCTCTCGAACATGAGTCATTGTTATTGTTATTTGAATTGTTATTGTCAGTAAATGTATGAAATATGCTGGTGTTACGACCGGGATGGGAGGAGTGCAAGAATTATCAAGCCCCACTACTCTGCAGGCCATATCATTAATTGAAATGTTTAATTTTCTCACCAAAATGACCAATTGTATACCTATACCTTTGGTATCCAGAAGAAAAGAGCCTCTGACCAGGCTTCTTTCAAAGACTCAGAATGATTAATTTATTTTAAAACAAAACTTATTTTAACAAGTTGCAAGAACTGGTTAGCATGCAGTTATAATCGAGGTGTATAATTATCTATCCTTTCCCAAAGAATTCTTCCGGCATACAGAGAGACATACACACATAGACGAAGAAAGAACAAACAGATGGGCTTTGGAGGGATGGGTGTTATAAAATAAAAGATAAAGCCTGTAGGATCTTGACGCAGTTGACCTGGAGTTCTCTCGTGTGAAGACAGGCCACTTGTCCTCATGGATGCCTGGAATTCTCACCAACCGGTTTCAACTTTGCAGGTCCAAAATGCAGACTAGTTACACTCAGATGAGGGTTCTCTGGTTACAGGTTGATAGCCACACACAATTTTAGGCAAGGCAGAGAGAGGGACCCAAGTCAAGGTAGTCTCCCTTTGTCAGCTTGTTCTCCAAGAAGATTGCCTTCAAAACAAACAGGTTCACAACTTAAGTTTTTTCCCTCTCTCCCATGTCATTGCCTTTCTGCCTCGCTGCTTTTCATTAATTAAAGTACTTGGCAGTTCAACACAAACATCTCCTTCTCAAATGCCATGTAGGTCAGGTGATTTCTTGGAAGAGGCCTGCTTGTTTACAGTTCCAAGGTGAACTTCTGACCTTTTTAAAATAAAAATCCCAGGTTAGCATCCACATGTCCAGATCATGCCAAATCCTTCCATTTTGTAAAGAAAACTTCAGTCTTCAGAAATATGATTCTAACAGATCTGGCAGATACGATGGTCAGTTTGGCACATTTGGCACTCTACCACGTACTGCAGAAAGATTGAATAATTATTTTCAGACTGGAAGGTGCTGGTACAAGTGCCTTACCTGGTGCAGCTGCAGGGGGACTCTCGCTCTTCGTGACTATGCCCTAAAAGGGCATTAGCGACTATGGACTTCCATATATTGGTTCATGATTATGCTTGGCAAGGTAGCGCAGTAGTTTGCTGTTGTGCAGAGACATGCAACAAAATTAACATTGTAACCTTTCGCCCACAGGGATGCAGGAGCTCTGGATCTTTCTATGTGCACACAGTCAAAGAAAGACTTGCTTTACAGTCAGGTACACTCTGCACTGAGTTCTCATCAAAGTAACCCGGTCCCCTACTTCCAGCTAATAAAGGCATATGTTGGTGAGTAAAAGAAATCCCAACATCCTGTGTTGGACATTAATCACACCGAGGCATCATTTCGTACGTAGAAACCCCATTTATTACTTGTGCACAAGGGAGACAACACAATGTGAGCTACTGTACAGTCTCGTAGCAGAATACACACAGACTTGTTAAAAGCATTTTTACAGCCAATCAGTAAGTTTTGCAACAAACCTATCCATATATTTGCATAAGTTAACCGACCAATCTATGTTCCAGTAAATTTCCCTTTTCCTCACAACAGATGTTTGGTTACTCAGTTGCTTATCACAACCCTGATTGCATTCAGCCTGAGAACAACAAAATGGAATGTCTCAAGGCTCATCCTGCAACTATGGTCAGGCAAGATTGTATTCATCTCAAAGTTGCAGTATTTTTCTCTTAAGCCGAGGCGTACAAACAACTTACCATTAACCCTTCCATCACCAAATGGGTTCCCTGCAGTTGCCCAGGCCACCACATGGATCTTTCTATGTGCACACAGTCAAAGAAAGACTTGCTTTACAGTCAGGCATGCTCTGCGCTGAGTTCTCATCAAAGTGACCCGGTCCCCTACTTCCAGCTAATAAAGGCATATGTTGGTGAGTAAAAGGACTGCCAAGAAATCCCATCATCCTGTTTGAGTCTTCAAACTCAACCACTGAAGTCTGACAGGTGGAGTTGCGCTCTTGTCTGATCTGGAGTTCACATTGTCTCATCGCAGGGACACTCTCCACTTTTTGAAATTCAAAGGCTCAGATTGGAAAATCTTCAGGAACCTCAAGTGTGTGCAGAAATATTACCGTAGTTTAACTGTCTGCAACAGTTGGCTCAGTTTATTTCATGTATGATATTTTTGATGCATTGATTATATCTTGAATGTATTGTTGGTCGAACACTGTTGTAGTTTAATAAAATGAGCAGAAATAACAAGTTAACACTCCTTTCTACAACATGATGATGAATGCTCCTGGAAAAGCAACAAAGGAAGAAGAATGATTTCATTGGAATTTTTTGTTCATCTTTGAATTTGACGGAGCTGAATTCCAGGAGCTTCACTTCATCACTGGAAAGTGTGTTCGAATAGAATTCGTGTCTGAGGCAGAAGTTGAACCATCCCAAATTCTGGATTGAGCAGTTTTAATATTTGAGGGAGGCTTCCCAGACCTATAGAGGGGCCTCTGAGGACTCTGTTCCAGTGGCTGAACGGAAATTCTGAATACCTCTCTGCCATTTCAAGGGGGAAGCTAGATGCACATTTGCATCAATTACATCAATTCTGCAATGTCTTTGGAGACTGTTAATGGCCTCAGTATGGAACTCAGGACTCAAGCGTGGTTTGAGTACTTGATAGTGGAGTAATGTGTGGCAGTCCTGGAGCATCGCAGGAACTCGCCCAAACTTCTGCTTCAACATGTGGAGTGCCAGCAGATAGGGAAGCATCCCAATTCTCTCTCAGGTTCTGCTCCTGCATTTTTTACCTTTTTTCGCCATTTCTGCACTCGTCCAACCCTCAAAGTTTGTCCCCAATGTTATAAATGCCAAAGTGGATTGGGCAGCTAAGAGTGTCTCTGTTTTCTTCAGGTGGCGCTCCAGCCGATGATCTGAAGTCACTTGCTAATAACAGGGTTAACATGGACTTTGAAACCTTCAAAGGGTTGAATCCTGAGGAAGTCAAGGTAAGGTTTGATTATAATGTCTGATCACGTTAGCATGGCAGCGGTTCCATATGTTTTCCTGTCTCATCACAGCTCGTTTTCAGCCCATATACTGTACCTTTGACCTTGAAATAGTGCAGTTGATTCGTGGCATGTCATTGTAAAATTGATCCTCAGCATTAGTAACAGAGAAACATAATTGTGTTTGCTTTTATATGATTGTAAATACAATACAATCAAGTCTGCATAATGAACACAGTAAATACTGTGTTCAAATTCTGCATTGATTCAAATTCAAAATAAGATATTTTATCAAAACAATATAGAGACGGTGGACATATGGTTCAAATAGGATTATATAGTGTGGGAACAAAAGGTCAAGTAACTTGTTTTCTAGTTGAACTACTAACATGGGAAAGTTATTACTGTTTATAGTCTTCCTATTGGAAGTGCACATGAGACCATATGTGAGAGATGCAATATCTAGATGACAGCAGGAGGGAATCCCTCAAGTAATGCAATTCTGTAACCATATATTGAATGCAGCAGGCACATCTGACCATATTTTGTGGCGATTGGTAGTTGTATCTTAATTGTGCCACATTGGATACAGGTGATGGGAATCATCTAGGGATTCACTTGGTGCTGTTTTGAGTTGGTCCAAGTTGAGTGGAATGCCTGAGGTGGCGGCTGCAGCCAAGGGTGGTGTGTTCTGCAAGGCGTCAAAGCAGTCATTGATGAAAGTCACCAAGAAGCCATCCAAGAAGAGGAGGAAATCGTGCAAGCAGAGCTATTCCACTTACACGTACAGGGTGCTGACCCAGGTCGAATATTCCAAAGATTTTTAAAAAATGAATAGGAACTGGGGTGGGAGTTTAGCAGATGCATGTTTGTAATGTGTGCTTCAATAAATGCTTATAAAAATACGTAAAGATTAGTTGCTGTTTTGTCCTTCACCACCAGGCTTTCTGTAAAGTAGCAGGAACCACATCCAGGGGTGACCACCACCACTAATGGGTTAGAGTATAACTCAAACAGAGGTATAATATGTACCATGTACTCATTAATCTATATGAATCTGCTGCTAAGGGGTCCAAGATACTGCAATCTAACCATTTGGTGATACCCAGGGTTCCCAGTTGTTCACTACATCTCGATTTCATATTGTCAGGTTCATCAAGGGCAACATTCTGATGAGATGTGAAATCTACGATGTTTTGTCCATTCATAGCATGTTCTTTCTGTTTCAGAAACTGAACTCCCAGAACCTGATTGACTTGCTTGGATTTAACCTTCAAGCTCTTCAGCGTGGAGTGAATGAAACTGTAGTGATCGTTTGGGTGGCCTCACACACTGAGTCTGAAGTGAGGAGACTTGGGTTGACAGGAGGAATTCCAGATAATTCATCAGGTAACTGCCTTGCTAAAATATCAGTTACATTTTGCTGTGTACATGAAAGCTTCCATGATATTTTCAAAATAATTTCTAGTTCATAACAGTTCTGGACTTTTGGTTTTGTTGCCATTGTGTACAAAGAGCACAACCAAGGCAGTGACAGATAGTTTAAGGGGTTAACACTTACTGTCAGGCTCATTCTTTTCATGGTATAGTACATGTCCAACATAAAAGTATGAATGCATCATATTATGGAAATGGACAAGCCTACCAAAAGAATGTGACACTCCAGATCAGTCACTGTAGACCTATTTAACAAAATTATGTGGTGTGGTTATTAATAATGACACATTATCATAAGCACCTTTTAACAAGAATCATTTTGTTTTATTTTCAGAACCCAAACCTGATGATAGGGTAAGACAGACACCATAATTTATTTCAGAAGGATCAATCTTCAATTCAATTTCTAGTCTCATGAGTTTTTAAAGCTACTGTCTGGTTGAATCTGTTGTTTGAATTATACGGTTGTTGCTTTTAAGCTTATGTGGAGTATGGAAAGGCGATTGGTTTCATTGCTTTTCAAAATCTAAAACAATATTAACAGGTGCATAGTTTGCATGGTACATTTATCATATGTATTGAAAGTGATTCAGTCATAAACATACTATTGTGCTTTCTTTTCCTTAGCCTAGTAATACCTCAGTCAATGGTGAGTGCTTTTTCTACATTTTTTTGACGATTTCATTCGTTATTTTGAGTATGATAATTCCTACATATTGAAATTCCTTTTCTACTTTTTAAACAGAAACAACACTGTGCGTAGCCGTGAACAGGTAAGAATTTGTGGAGAATACCTTTTCTCAGATGAGGCTGTGTTTTAGTGACCTGGTCAACTTGCTAATACGAGTCTTCATTTGACATTGAGATGAACCAAAGCGACCTGTATGAACAACTTTGAAACTGTGTGGAAACTTATGAATAATGGGACATGTTGGGTGATTGATAGAAATTGTTGTTTTTTGTTTCTTAGTATACTCATTTCCTAAGAGGAGGTTTATTTCTCTTCCCACAGTTCTGCTTTGAATTATTTCCTCATTAAAGTTAACATGACCCAACTCTGTAATTTCAACATTGAAGACTACGCATGTGCTAAGGTAAGCTGCGTCATGGACCAGTATTCACACACAAATGTCAATGGTAGTTTGCACTCAATAAAACATAGAATTTGTAGAGCTTGTCCTTTCTAAGACTTCGTTTTATTGGTGTTATGAACACATTGATCAATGTACTACTGAATGAGCTGATTGATGATAGGGTATTTCTCACATGTTGCCCCTCAGCAGCATCACCTTATAGCCTCACATTTGTTTTCACGTGCCTACTGATGACACCCAGTTCTACCTCCTAACCTTCTCCACAGTTGCCAAATTATCAGACTACTTATCCAACACCCAGTACTGGATAAGCAGAAACATCTTCCAATTAAATATTGGGAAGACAAAGCATTGTTTTCAGCGCCCATTTCAAACTCCATTCCCTAACTACTGAATCCATCCCCCTCCCTAACAGGCTGAGATTCAGCCTGCCTGTTTCCAATTATGGTGTCACATTCAACCCCAAGCTGAGCTTCTGACCACATATTAGTACCATCACAAAGACTGCCTAATTCCACCTCCATCAAATCATCTGTTTTTGTCCATACCTCATGTTTTTGCTGCTGAAACCTTCATTCGTGCTGTTGTTATGATGTGACTATTCCAACACACTCATGGCTGTTCTTCCACATTCTACACTTTGTAAACTTGAGGTCATCCAAAAATCATTTCTTTACTTGCAACAAGTCAATTTCCCCTATTAGCCTTGTGCTCGCTAACCTTAATTGGCCTTTGGTCAAGTAATGACTCAATTTTTAGCTTTGCAACCTTGTTTTCAAATGCCTCCATCACCTCACCTTGCCCCTTCCGATCAGTGCAATCTCCTTCAGCCCCACAACCATTTGAGATAACTGTGCTTCCCTAATTCTGGCCTCTTTTGCATCCTAGATTTTAACCCCTTCACCATTGGTGGCCATGCCTTCCCAGTCCCAAGCCCTGGAGTATCTTCCCTGCACCTGTTTACCTTACCTAGCCTTCCTCCTTTTGAGGCACTACTTAAAACCTAGCTTTTTGACAGGCTTTTGGTCATCTGACCTAATATCTCTTTTTGTGGCTCGGTGTCATACTTGGCTTCATAAGGCTTTTGTGAAACGTCTTAGGATGTTTTAAAGGGCCGAAATAAATATAAGTTGTTGTTCATATTTTACATCATTGTACTGGTATGCCTTAGTCCAACATATATTTTTTTTTCAAAATGCATTCCTTTGCAGACTGACCTGCTTTCAGGATTAAGCAGTGATGCCCTGATGGGTATATTTCAGTGTTTCATTAGTCCAAAGGCTCTGAATGGGTCAAATGAAATGGCACTGACAGTTTTTGTTCAGAATCTTGACAGAACCACACTGAATGAGGCACTGGACAAGTTCAACAGCAAGGTAAATAATTATTTACCAGAATTAATTGAAAAGAAGCCAAACTATCCACACATCTGTATAGATGGAGTGTCTCCAATTTATTTCACAGTGCTAAGGTTTTGCAACACTTTGTTTTTATTTCAGATCCACAGCATTTCCTTTTATTACAATGTAAAGTGTTCCTGATTTGAGTGATATGCAGCCCGGGCCATCTTTCATTGGATTGAGTTTTCCTTGTTAGGACAGTGTGTTTTAGGACTGGTAATACTCTGAAAGCAGACTACTGTAGCTGTACAAAGTCATAGATACTTTCCATCAGCATCATTTACAGTCTAAGCCGAGAAATTATCCTGTTTATTGGATCATATGTCACATATTGCAGTACCAACATATTTACTACCATTCCCTACATGAATAAAAATAATAATGTCAAAATAATGTGCAAGGAAATGTCAACTTTACCCCACACCCAATATATTGCAAGTCATTGCAAGTCCTAAATCCCATGTTGCGTGCTGATGTATTAGTTGGTGGGCTTTGAATGTCTATCTGTGTCCTGTTATCTGGCACAGGGGCTAATGGTAATTCTTAGTGGCATTCCCAACATCATGAGTTCCTGCATTTCAAAGGGTAATTTATGTGCTTTGAAGCTCCTTGGGTTTTCCTTGAAACATCAGCATATTTCATCATTCATGGTGTGGGTACACTTTAACATTGCTGATCTAGGTGAGGAAAAGGAAATACTGTGTTCCCTATACTTGTCCATTTCCACTGCATAATATTTTGAAGTAGAACTGTTCCAGTTTTCTTTTCAAGTTCTTCCATGAAGGTAAATATTGGTTTTGAAACCTGTAAAGAAATCTCTTTATTCATTTGAGTTTAAACATGTCATGATTTATTTCAGACCCTGAACACATCATCAATTCCTTTGATGACAAAGATCACATTCATGAATGCTCTGTGGGAGATTGTCAAGACCAATGAAAACTTAACCAATGCCGATTTCCTGAGAAAATGGTTCCAGGAGCGATTCAGACCTTTCATTGCTGGCATTTCTCAGTCGGTGCTAAGCCACCTTCTGACAAAAAACATAACTTGTGATGGTTACCAAGCAGTGTGAGCAAATCAGTGTTTTTTTTTAAACAATACTCCATTACTGCATATTCAATTGTAACATTGATCCATGTCACACAATTTTAAATATGAATAGTCAGGGAGCACACGTAATACTAAATACCTTACACAGACTGGGAGAATTTCAAGACAAAAACTCAATTCAGTACCAAGTTCCGCTGACTATCGTGTGTCAATATTGCTAGGTCCAAGCTCATGCATTGTCTCCTGGTAATTCAAGATACACTAAGATACTGCAACAACCATTGTCGCTAAATGAGAGGCTGTGCCTGACATAAAACGTGCCCCAAGAATTAGATATTTTTATAACTTGTCACATTGAAATGCTTCAGCTCTTGTCAATAGGTTTCTTTAGCATTAGATAGATGTCCCATGGCTATGGAATTGTATTGCAGTGGGAGTCAAAGCTTTTCATGAAGGCAGAAATAAATTGGTGAGTTAAAAGATAGAATGACTGAAGAACATGAGATATTCATCATTCCATTGTGGCTGTGATCTTTGTGGAATGTTCATCACTATTAGATAGTCACTGGAATCAGTTTTCATTTACTGACACCAGAGCTGATCATTGAGCATTGTAGAGAAGGATGCTAAAATTGTTCTGTAGCAGTTGAAGGATTAACATAAATCTGACATCTCAAAAATAATACCATAAATGTTTATCCTTTTAGCATCAAAGGACTGAGTAATGGATTCAGCGATATGCCATGTGGAATCAAAGAGACTGTGTTTAGAGTGTGGATCCTAGGTTACCTCAACACTTCAGGTAAACACAGTTGTGAGCAAAGCAAAACATTAAAT
The DNA here is from genome assembly GCF_017639515.1 of Carcharodon carcharias. Lineage (NCBI taxonomy): Eukaryota > Metazoa > Chordata > Chondrichthyes > Lamniformes > Lamnidae > Carcharodon > Carcharodon carcharias. The sequence goes on along the minus strand of NC_054481.1, from coordinate 40,461,999 downwards.
GTGTTTTTGTTTCTGACTATCTGTTACTCAATAACTGTACCTGTTACCCTGCTGTGTAATTTGGGTCACAGATGTTTATGATTGATGAGAAGTTGACATCTATGTTTGCAAATATTTTCTCTTTTGCTCTCAGCATTCCCACTTCGTTGCTATGAAAAGAACAGTTTTGTTCTCTACGTGGACATCTATTTTCAAAGATTTTCTGAGTTGCTAACTCTGACGGATTCTTTTTCCCTGCTCCCTTCCAATCGTGTTGTTGAGGTAAAAGCAAAATGATTTTCTTTGTGAGCTGGGGCGGGTGTGGATGTTTGTGTTTCCTGGTCAACATTGCTTACCTGACATTCCAGTAGCAGCTACAATGAATTTAGTACTTTTAGTGTATGTCCTGTTGAAACTCTAGAGGAACTAGGTGTGATTGGAAGTATGGGCAAAAGTTGGGAACTGCCTGGCGAAGTGGTTAGAAACTCACCTGCTTGAACAAAAAAAACAGGTCGAGGTTATTTTACCAAGTAGCTTTATGGAGTCTGGAGGTAAAATATTCCCCATCCTTCAAGCTGTTGTGCAACCTGCTAGTTGCTGACTGAGAAACCAGGGAAAATACTTTTGTCTAAGCATTGTGTGACATGTTCTAATAAGTAGCACAACTGTGCTTCTCATTGATCAGTTCCAGTAGCATCTCCATGGATCTCCGCATTAGCCCCTCATATCTAACCATCAACTCCCCTGGAGGTTAAGACAGCATTGTGAAGTGCTCAGGGCTATGCTTATGAGCATGAATCCAATACATGCTCTCATGATTTTCAGTGACCATGACTGTCATTAATATTTGACAAGTTTAATCTGCTGTGTTGTTGGGGCATTGAGTTGTTGTACACAGCCTGATCCTGGTTATTTGAATGAAACTAAGAAATTCCCCATTGTATTTTTACAGGTATTGAATGTCACTGATCCCAGTGAACTGGCTGATATGCTGAGCAAGCCTGGATTCATTAATGACAATGATATTCTGACCACAGTGTTACGCCGTATCCAACCCATCCAGAAGCTGGCTACATTTATAGATGAATTCAATCAAAAAAGCCAAGAAGTTAGCCACAAATGTCTTTACTTTTCAGATTGCAGTATGTGGGGTAGATGAAGTGTTATAGTTCATACAATATGTTGCCCTTCATGTCTGAGGAGTGAGTTTGTGTGGGCTATGGTCGTCGAGTATGGAAAATCTAAGTGCTCCCTTAATAAAGGGACAAAGGTGTCTGCGTACAAAGATGTAAATTCTTTGGCCATATATTAGTGTGTTACTTTCCTGTTCATTTCTAATCCAGTGTTCTTCCATAACCTGAAATTTTGGGGAAGCCTAAATGTTTACCATGAGTTCCCATTGGCCAATAGCAGTATTTAATGACTGGATCAGATATCTCATCCATAGCACTGTTGGTGGGATCACACTCAGTGAAGTGCAAGTTGGGTGGTGGTGGAGGCCAGATTTGCAGTCGTTATAACTTAAATTGTGGATCAGAATGCAGCTGCTTGATTTCCTCCAAAGCATAACTGACTGTAACCAAAGCTCAGACCTGGTTTCCAGTTTAGGAAAACTTGCCTTCACGAATGGACCTCAGGGTAGGATCACATTGCAGTTTGAGGCAATCTTTGTCGTCATCTCACGTTTTCCGTATTAAGCCTCCTTCCTTTTCTTTTTGCAGAGTAATCTGCAAGCTGCTAATCGAGCTGCCATCATAGAGGGTCTGTGGCCTCAGTTTATCAACAGCCTGTCATTACTCAACGACACCGACATCAATGAATGGCTTAATGTCAGATTAACTCCATATCTTCCATTTATCACCACCGGCCTTTTGTCTTCCAAGAACACTCTGAAAGTCAGGTGCCTTTCCTACAGAAAAATGTAAGTTTGGGCAAATCCATTCTGAATGTATCTTCACATGAGCGAATTCCCTCAATGTCCCATGTGAATTGTTCTCCAGGATTAGTTTGCTCATTACTTCAACAGAGTACCAGAACTGAATGATTGTAACAAAGAAAGGATACTTATGGTCTGACAATGAATATTTAATGTGCATGTCACTGCTCTATATCTATCTATAATCAGGACAGATCGTGAAAGGGAAAAGAAAACAGAAAATGCTGTCAATACTCAGCAGGTCTGGCAGATATGTATAGAGAAACAAAGTGAATGTTCCAGGTCTGTGACCTTTTATCATTTCTGACAATAGTTAAAAATGAAATGGAAGAAATGAAAGGGGAGGAAAGGTGTGAAGAAGAACAAAAACGGAATGTCTGTGATTGGTTGGAAGGCAGGGGTGATTAAATGTCAAAAGGCTTCAGTGTACAAGGCCTAAGAGAGTGGTAATGAGACAAGTGAAGAAACAAGGAATGGCCAGAGGAGGTGCGAATTACAGGATAGCTGCCATCCAAACACAAAGTAAAGGAGTTGAGAAAGAAATGGGAAAAAAAAAACAAACCAACAAAAAATACACAACGAATGGGGCAGAAACTATGATGTAAAATTGTTGAACTCAGTATTGAGTCCAGAAGGCTGTAAAGTGCCAAATTAAATGAGTAGGACACCATTGCTCAAGCTTGCATTGATCTTCATTGGAACACTGTAGCAGGCTAGGACAGAAAGCTCAGAGTGTAACTAAGGTGGAGAATTAGAATGCCAGAAGATCTGGGTTGAGCTTTACTTGTTGGATTAGCACTTAATGGCCCTAGCCCATGAAACATTTTGCCATTTAATCTTTCTTGCTGTTCAACCGCCCCTCCCTTTCACTTGCTGAAGAGTTATTGTATTTCCAACTTTCCTCCATTCTGATGAAAGGTCGTTGACCTGAAACATTAACCCTGGTCTGAATTTTCACACAGATAGAGAGGCTCTCCTACTGTGTGCACATGCCAAGACGGGCGTGAATCCAGAAGTATGGCTCCTAGCCCCGGCCTCAGCCATTTTCACTGGGGTGGCGGGGAGAAGGAGGACCTGTTCTGAATAGCACATTGCTGGCTCATGGAGGCAGCTGCCCCATACATATCAGCAGCTGCTTCCACATATGTTTGATTTCAGCTGTCTGAAATCTGAAACGTGCAGATTCAATCAGGTAAGAGCAGATTCGAGCCTTGTGGATTTATTTGGATCATCAGGGTATCTTTTTGGAGAAGTAAGATACTTTTTTGGATATGGTCCTGGGACATCCATGGGAGAAGTAAGGCACCCTTTGGGAGAAGTAAGGCACCTTTTGGGATTCTTAAAGTAGACATTGTGTGTAAAAAATTCATAAACTCATTGGAACTGTCCAAGCTGTCAAAGAACTGTCAGGTTGTCAAAGACTGTCAAGCTTTAAAAAAAACTATCAAAGCTGTCAAAGAACTGGCAAAAGTCAGTAGAACTGGCAAAACTCATTGAACTGTCAAAACCCATTGGAACGGTCAGTGATGTCAAAGATGTTAACTCTGCTGGGCTTTAAATTTTAAAAAAGCATGGAATTAAAAATCAGAACTTGATATTTAACTCTGCCACATGACATAAGCATTGAGGGCAATCTTAATAGGGTTTATTTTCTTCTTCATTCATGGGATGTGGGCCTTGCTGGCTGGGCCAGCATTTATTGGCCATCCCTAGTGCTGCATGACTGATTTTACAACTTAACATTATAACAGTGGGGTGCCTGTTAAATGAGCAGTTTGATTGGCAAATTCAACTGGCTGTGGAATTAAAATGTTTGTTCTCATAAGAGATTAGCTGAAGGAATTTCAGTGAATGTTTTTTAAATCAGCGAGAGTGCTTTTTTAATGTACTGACATCATCAATAGACATATAACTTTATGTAATGTCAGCATGGCTCCTGAAGTTTGCTCATGCTGTATTCTAGGTGAATTGGCACGGATGGGGTGAGGACAAAGGGTAGTAGTTGAGAGGCATGGGTTGGCATGTTTGCACATTATAAAGGGCCATGGGAATGCTTGGGGAGCATGGGTTCGCATAAAGGGCCTGAGGGGCCACGGGGTTCGGGTGGTGGTCCTGAAGTGGCATAGAGGAAATGAGGGGCCAAAGGGAGTGGGTAGTATGAAGTGATATAGGTTGTCATACATGAGGCATTGGAAGAGTGTGGGGGGGCGGAGGAGAGGACTGTTTTTAGTTTTGTTCATATTTTTAATAAATTCAACAAAGTGCCAGGTCACAGAGGCAGGCTTTCCGCTCAGCACACCTCCAAACACAGCTGCCTCTGTGGGGGTGGCAAGCCTGATTTCTAATCCAGTCTATCTCACCTGGAACGAGAAATCCAAATTCAGGGCCTCTTTTTCATGATCGGGTTGGAAGGGCTGGAAAATGTTCCATCTCTGCGCTATCCATCCAGGCCCCCTTTTTTTATTTGCCCACCCCTAATTGCTCTTGTTCAGAGGGCATTTCAGAGTCACCCACATTGCTCTGGGTCTAGAGTCACATGTAGGCCAGATTTCCTTCCCTAAAGGACATTAATGAACCAGATGGGTTTTTAGGGCAATGTTTTCATGGTCATCATTAGACTTTTAATTCCAGATTTTTGTTGAATTTCAATGTGGTGGGATTCAAATCTGGGACCCTGGAGCATTAACCTGGGTCTCTAAAATACAAGTCCAGTGACAATACCACCATGCCACTACCCCCCTCCCTGTTTCTCTTTCCACAGATGATGCCAGACCTCTTGCATATTTCCGGTGTTTTCTGTTTTTATTTCAGATTTCCAGTATCTGTCATGATTTATCTGAGTATTCATTTTGGATAGTGTATTTTTTTTGTAAGAAGAAAGGACAATTTGGGCTTCATTTGCATACAAGCACTCACACACGCATGGACACACATTAATACACACTGGGACCGATTTCCTTTTCTGATCTCTTTTGTTGCTTTAAGTGGCAGGGTACAGACATCAGTTGTAACAGCCCCAGAATCAGGTTTTCATGAGCTCATGTTACACAAATCCAAAATGAATACGCAGATAAATCATACTACATGGGGATTTCAGTATGACTGTACAATTCTTTTCCTTGAGTTCAACATAGAGCTCAGTTATGTCACACTTCATATTTCCAGCGCAACTATAGAATGCAGTGGCTTACTCAAAACGCTTTCACCAATTCTACCTCTGACCTCTACATTTTATGCATACTACATCACAATAACTCAAAAGACACACAAAGTGACATAAGGGGGAGGATTTTCCCCTTGTTGAGCGGGCGCAGTGGGCGGGCCCAGGAGTGGTGACACAATGGTCCACCATCCACGATCGGGCCCTGACCGTGATTTCACATTGGCTGGCCAATTAACGGCCAGCCAGTGTAAATCATGTGCTAATAACCTCAGCGCTGCTGGGGTAGGGGCAGGTGGAGCATGAGCACTGAAGTGTGTGCATACGTGGGGGTGCACTTAGTGAAAGCCCCCTGAAGGCACAGAGCTGCCTCAGGGAGCTGAAGATTATTAACATGAGAAATAAAGATTTTAAAAATAAGGCTCTATCACATGAACAGGGCCATGTGAAATACGAGATTTAAAAATTTTTATTGGTTTTTTTTTAGTCATTATTCGAAGCCTCATCCCGCCCACGGATGAGGTTTCGTTAAAAATGCAAAGGCCGTCTGGCCTATTCGCCCACCTGCCAACCAAACGATTGGACGGGCAGCAAAAAATTCAATTTAATTAATTCATTAAGGGCCTTAAGAGGCCTCTTAATTGTCAGCAGGCGTGCTGCCACGTCTCACGTGTGCCCGCCAACCGAGAGATCATGAGAGTGCGCGATGATGTTAGGATACTCACCCAACGTCATCACACACTATTTCACCCCTGTTCGGGTCGGGCACGCGCCTGCTCACGGGATGAAAAATTCTGCCCTAGATATATCGACATGGAGTCAGTAAGATATACTTAGCTCATCTAAATCTCTCTCAATCATCTTGTTACCACACTTACATTGTCCCTATAAGCTCTTCAATCAATTTATTACTATAAATATGACAAGAACAAGATTCTTAGAGTCTCAGGATTTGAAAAAATAGCCTTCACATATTCCTTTGGCTTCTCATCCATGCCCTAGGCTTGCTTCACAAAGATTGTGGGCCACTGCTCTCTCATTTTATCTTTACAGTACCTTCATTTCAATAGTGTTGTTTTAAATTCATCTTTTTAGCAACTGAACATGCTCTGAAGATAAAATTCTAAAATGTTATTAAATTTCACCTTTAGTGTGCGAACACTGAGTGCTCGTTACAGTGATTTTACCTCAGACAAACGGAAGGAAATCTACAATGGTATCAAAGCTTATCTACAACAAGGTGAAGTTAGCGCACTAATGTTTAAATGTCTTAGTTGTGAGGATAATGTTACTTGTGTGAATCAAGGGAAGGGAAAAATCAGTCAGGGTTCTCTTACACCTGAATATCCAAAGATCTTTAGTGAAATTTGCACCTGAGCTGATGAGCGGGGAAGACAAAATGTGATGCTCTCTATGGCCAAGAATCTCACTGACATTCCCTGTTTGGACTCAAACAGGATAAATTACAAAGTAGTGCGAGGCTGTGGACGGATATGGAGCTTTACCCCAGTGAGTCTTTCAACATGGGAACGGGAATAATTCTGGAAGGGGGACGTGAGAATCCGTATTGGCAGCAAAATTTATCGGTAACTTTAGCATGTTTTTAAAAATATGCCTTTTATTCCGAGTTAATATGGAATTGTTTTACTTAACAGGTCCCAATCCTAAATGCTATAACGTGAGTGATCCAGCCCTGAACTCCACCGCCTGGTTTGCTCAATACCTGGGATTATATATGAACCAAATATCACTGACTGACCTTCAGTCTTTCTCTGATAATGAAACACAAGTACGTATTTTTCTTTTAGTCTAAGATTGGGATAATAAATGATTGGTTTCTCTGGAAATCGGACCCATTCTCAAAGATGTGGTACACAAAGTTTTAATTGCGTGACCAGTCTACTCTAATTTGTTCAATAATTTAAAACTTTGATTCCTATGATGTAATTCCAAGTTCAAGTATAGCATAAAACTGGGGATACCTGAACAGCATACTTGCGAATAATGGTTGAGGAAATCATGTGGAGTGAAAAATGAATTGTCGATTTGTGATTCATTTTAAGGTGACTTTAGATCCCTAATGGCTTTTATGTTTTGAGTTTGCCGCTGTTGCCACTGTGAAGGGTTGTTGGAATCCATGTTCACTGCAATTGTGTGTTGCACCAACATGAAACTGAATATGTTATTGCTTAAAACTAGAAAGAGCACTGCATCATGGGGGCCAATATTTCAAATAACTTCCAATCTTTGCACAGCTTCGAGAATTTGTGGTAAACCCTGAAAACCTGGCACTTTTAGAAACTCTGACATTATCCACTGAAATTTCCAAGTTCTACCTCAAGTGGCTGCTTATAAACAATCCTAATGTTAATGTTTCAAGGTATGTCAATTTAACCGTTCATATTTTCCTAACATGAGTTGTGAAGTGAAAGGTTCGGGTCATAATCTTTATGGATCTGAAACAAATGTAGAGAATGTACATGTCAAGGTGTTTAAGGAGGGGTGTGGGAAGGAGAAGAGTGGGCACATGGGAAATTAGCGATCAGAAACTGAAGGTTTAAGTGGGATGGGTCTGCAGGGTGCCCGAAGGAGGTAAGACAAAGGCTTGTAATGTATGCGAAATGGTCAGCTAGATCAGGTGGCCCGATTTTGGAGATAATTATTAATTGATTGAAGCATGTTGAAAAAGAAGTGAGTTGAAAACTTAACATTTTAATGTCTAATACAGTAGGTGACAGTCAGCAAGTAATCCCTGCAGAACTTCAAGGCTCAAGTCTTCCTGCATTGACAGTGTTGAAGATGTAAATATTCAAATTATTGACAGCTGTGAGACAGAAAGAGGGGGAGACAAAGGGAAAGAGAGATTTCTTATCATAATTTCAGATTTTGAATTTATTGCAGCTTTGAAACAAAAAAGCATTTTTCAAGAAAATAGAGGCTAAAAAAGGCAGTAGAGAAAATATGCAGTTTTAGATCAAAATTGGCACTGAAATGCTTCAAAATATTCCCAACAGTGAGAAATTTTTCAAAGCTCTTACTTGTAGCAATTCTCACTGTAGTTATCAAGAGGAAGCACTCTTGTTCTGAAAGAAATACTAAGGCAATTTGTGACTGGTGTTCTTTTACAGTCTGCCAAACGCTCTGGTTTGCTTCATTACTGATACTAATCTACTTCAGTCCTTGACTGAACAGCAAGCCTTGGCCGCAACAAGAAAGATAAACCAAGTCTGTGGGCTGAACGTGCTACCTAACACAACTGCCAATGGAACAGTACCTGCAGAAGGTCCAACAGATGAACAACTGAAGGTAAATGGGAAGATCTGCTGACAAACATTGAAGTGCATGCTCAAACAGAAATGGAGTATTAATGTTATTTTTATCTCTTTTTCAGCTATCGATAGCTATAGTAAGCAGAATTGACAACTTTTCAGTCAACACTTTGAATACTTTGGGACAAACAGCTGTCGGACTGTCAGTGTCACAGGTTATAAATATTGATGGGGACACTCTGCAGAAGGCTCTGCCAAGCCTGGGTAAAGTCAGAGGCTGGAATGCCGGCCAGGCTAATGCCATCGTAGGCAAGTTACTCAGAAATGGCCTCCAGGTAAGAACTCAATAAATCTGAAATGAATCCGAGTTTCAATGATCTCCAGCATGTTCTTGTGTAGACCAGGAACACTGGAGCCTGAGGCCAAGTGTAGAGAAGTGAAGCCGGCAGATGTGACAGCAGAATACTTTACGTATTTTTCATTAGCACTTCTGTGCTCAAATGTGTAGGAAGCAGCACAAGTTTGTAAATTGCACAGTTATGCCACAAACGTCAGAAAATGACTTAATCCTATGACATCCCACTGACAGCTTTTGATTTTCTGCTTTCTATCTAGGTCAATAACAATCAGAATCTGCTGGGCCTGGGAAGCTTGGTATCTGGTATTCCCAGCGGTGTATTCCAACGCATTGATCCTAGGGTGTTCATCAGTGTCATCTCAAATCCAACATTTGTTGAGAATATTGGAGGAGCACCACAAACTATACAATTCATCTGTGTTCTGCAGGTGAGTGACATGAAATACATAAACAGTAGTATCAAAATTGATCTAAAATCTAATTTGTTTCTGACTGCTGCATATTTTTTTTGAATGTTGATGCACTTGTGCCAAGACTGTTTTGACATCTGGGTGCTGCTGTATGTTCTGTTGTATGTTCTGGTTTAAATTGTATTCTGTTTCATTCTAACCCAGGTGTTGCAAAATATAGATGACCCTGTAACAACAGTAAAGAGCATTCCATCAGTTCTAGCCAAAGAGGTGCCACCTGTGTATTTAAATTCAAACCTGAACCTCAGTGACATTAACAACAAACAGTGGATTCCCAGTCAGGTAGTTGATTCAATTCTTTGGCTCTAGATAATGTTGGGGGTAAGTGGTGACAGGGGAATGGGAACAGCTGCAGTTGAAAAATGTACATTAATTCAAAGATGAATTTAAAATTTTTTCCACATGTAGCGCTGTTCTGCATGTTGTCCTAGTCGGATTATGTTAATGTAAAAGCAGTAACTATTGTGTGCATTAATGATTTAAATATTTTTGACCCACAGGCTGCTGTGTTCTTTGAAAATGTGGTCAGAAACAGCAACAATTTTATAAAGTAAATATTTTTTTTTTACCTGGTTCTCTGACAATTATTATTTTTCTGTATGTCTATATCATCACCTGTACAATTTAGCTTTTCTTGAACCTCGATATATGACCTGAGGAGTAGAAATATTTTTCCCAAGAAACTATGTTTTAGTTCATTAAAGTCAGTTATTAAACCCGTTGTGAATGGGTGTTCTTACAAGCTCTCACAGAGCATTGTTTACCAGTTGAATATTTTATCCAGTACAATGACTACTTCTGGTTCCCATCACAGGGAGCTCCAATTGGTCAATATATGGTCCAATAATCCTTAGAGGCCAACTGCTCTGCATATGCCAGTACCATTCCAGATGCAGGTTCACAACTTATATCAAGTAGTATCTGAAATGATTAAAAAGAGTTGGGTGATTTGACCCATATGTGAACACATTTCTGATAGAAACCTTCCTTAAAGTAGGATAAAGCTAGCCCTCGTTCCACAACGCAGCCCCTCAGGATTGTTAAAGTAGGCTCAGTATCTCAATGTTAGAAGAAAATGAGACATTTAGAAATGAAATAATGTGCCATTATGTGTTTCAGATTCTCACCTTCTGTCCTTCAAGGCTTCAGTTGTGGTGCAGTGAAGGACCTGAATTTTACTACATTTCTTCAGCTTGTTCAATCAATGAAGGGTAAAGGGGCCATGTTTGAAACAAGTCAGGTGAGGTCATTCACAACAATTGCATTGGCGGAAAATTTATAAACATGTTACCATTCATTGTTCCATTGCTATTGAAGAATTGGGCTAAATGTAAAATACAAGAATACATTGTACATATACTTCTCATAAATGAAAAATCCTGTTGAAATCAAGAGCCTCTATGCTCCAGATCATGACATTATCTCTGAGCCCCAGAGATCAATACGAGGAGCATAGATTTGCTAAGCCTACCCTAAAATGTCTGGACAATGCAAATAGATGATAAAGCAAGCACAGTCAACTTTGACCAAACGACTCATTGACAGCACCTTATAGCTTGGACCTTTGACGATGTAAGGTGGTTATTCGACTATCATACTGTAAGATTGGCTTGAGTTAACAAGCTTCCCAACTTAAAATTCAAGTAGACTGAAGCCAAGTTTTCGAGAACTCAAATGTGAGTGAAACTCGTTTTAAGTCTGAGAAGTAACTGAGCTGTGTCTCAAGTTTCAACTTGTTGGAGGTGAAACATTAGATGTTGCAAGTTTCCTGTTTTCCGCTGCTCACCAGCCTCAGAGAAAGCTCAAAAGCTCCAGATAACCAACTTCTAGCACCAGGAAGTACTGAAGAACGTTAGCGAGTGCAGGTTATTGTGTTTTTGTTCTCAACATGTACTTATGGCTTCTTTTTTCAGTTGAGCTGCATGTCTGCTAGACTAACTTCTAATGGAACTTCATTAGCCATTGAGACCTTCCCAGTGGATGTTCTGCTATTCTTAAAGTATGTTAAATTTCATTGGAATTTTCCTCAATTGTTTTGTTGAATTAAGTTTTGACGATGATCTTCTGTGTAAGGACTATTGTGAATTCCCTCAGGGATATAACTAGAGAACGTTGATGAAAAGTATGATTCTTTTCTCATGACGTGACATTGGCAAATATACTGAATTGAGCCCACTAGGCAGTGATTTAGAAGATTTCACAAAACCATGGGATTTCCTCATGTCCTGAAACTCTGCAATTCTAGTTTCACTAAGACAATGAACAGAAGAGAGAAGTGAGGTAACAATGTAAGGAGATAGAAAAGAAAGTTATTGGAGGAGAGGCACATCCCTAACAGGTTCTAGGACAATTTGCATAGGTAACCTATGTGATCCTTTTCATAATTGTTTATGTATGCTGTTTGGAATTAGATGTATATGCCTCTTGCACATTCTTTGAAAAAGAAGTTCTCTAATGAAGCAAGAGGGAGAAACAGAACAGCAGTTTCATTATTTTGAGTTTGACTCAGCAAAGGTTTCGATTTAAGTGTTTGGCTGTTTCATAGTACATGTAATCCATAAATTAACATTTCAAAATGAGATGCTGTAAAGGCAGTTTCATGGATGTGACAAATATCCTCAGTGCCCAGATTTAGAAGATGGAAGAACTTGGGGTCTCACATCATTAATCTGCGAAGCGTATAAATGTTTGTATGTACTTGGACATATGTCTTTGTGCCTGTGCCTTCATTTGGGAAAGGGAGTAAAGGAGAGAAAATTGGAACTGGAGAAGTTGCCAATTAATCTGTTCATTCTCCTTCACGTAACCTGAACATATCTCCTGTTTCCCTTTGTAGCTCTGCACAGTTTAGGACATCCTCCAACTGCCAGACATTCCTCAAGTTAGTTGGAAAATCAAATATTGATATCTTACGTAAAGGATCAGCACGAAGACGAAATCTGTTAAGTGATGCCAGGATCTGTTTGGTAAGGATAGAATGCTGATCCAGTACAAGCAGTGATTGTTGTAACCAGCATTGATGTAACCAGCAGTGTAGATATCCCTGATGAAAGCCAGTTACACGTTGCTTCAATGTAATGTTATGAGGAATGTCTCAACTTTTGTGTTAGAGTGACAAGTGAGGAGAGTCCTTCAAGAGCCAGCACTTCAATAAAACTGCAGGCAGTAGATAACTTCATCTATCTTGGATGCACAGTCTCCACAAAAGTCTGCATCAACGTCAAAAGCTAGGTACTAATAGAATTGCCAGAGCAAGCTCTGCATTTTCCCATTTAGCCATGAGACTGTGAAGGAAATAAGGTGTGAAAACTTAGAAAAATACTCGCTGTGTACAAAGCTCTGGTAATATGTATCTTGCTATATGCCTGTGAGACATGGACTACCTACCGCAGACAAATGAAGCGCTTGGACATGTTTCACATGAGATACATTTGGAAAATTATGGGCATCAAATGGGAGGACAAAATGGCCCACATTGAGGACTTCAAATAGCAGAAATGTCTGGAATTGAAGCACTGATCAAAACGGTTCACCTCAGATGGTGTCGACCAGTTATATATATGACCGATGATAAAATGCTAAGGTGTTTATCTATTCACAACTTAAACTTGGAACTGCCTTCAAGGTGGAACAAGATTAAGGTTCAAGGACTTCTTGAAGGCAAACTTTGGGAAATGTGGCATGTTCACCACTGAATGTGACAAAACTTCTCAAAAAGAACAACCTGGGGAGCCACCTCAAATTGTGCCATTGCTTCCTTCAAGCAGGAAAGGATGCAGGAAGCCAAGGACAGAAGGCAAGATAGAGGGCGGAATTTTCTGAGCCTGCTGACGGCTGGTGACGTGCATGGAAAATATGGCGCGACCTGCTTCACGACAGCGCGAAGGCAGATCGTGATCATCCACTTGGCCTGCCAACGGCAGGCATGTTTCCTGCCATCGTTTGGCGGGGAGCTAATTTTAATACATCAACATATAATTAAAAGACCATCTTGCCAGGCCATTTGGATCCCGCCATATCGTCCGTCCACGTTGCGGGAAAGCACGCCAATGTGTTTCACAACACGCAGGCATCGTGCACTTGATGGCCTTCACTTTGGGGGAACTGAGGTGAGTGAGCAGCAGCGTTTTCCACAGCTTGCCTGTTGTTTACAGGCCTCGGGCAGCCTGATGTCTCACCCTGGAGACCTGCAGGGGGGATGGTGTCCGGGGACAAGTGTTGGCCAGCCTTGGAGGCGACTACTAAGGGGGGGTTGTCTGGGGGCAAGCCCTGGCCAGCCTCGGAGGAGACTGCTAAGAGAGTGGTGTCCCGGGGCAAATGCTGGCCAGCCTCAGAGTTGACGGATGGGGGGAGGTGGGATGTCAAGTGCTGCCCTGGTGCTGCATTCCACACACAGGCAATTGAGACGGGGGGAGGGGCACGGTAAGCGAGGGGAATGGCCACACATTTGGGACACCTGTATAACCTGACCATGCCTCTGCAACTTAGACAGATCAGACGCAGCCACAGTGATAAAATTGGGGTCAGAGTCCTAGCCTGCCCATCCACGCAAGCAACGTGGAGGCATCAAAGGGCCACCAAGCGTTCCATGCCTTACCATGACAACCACATCTCTCCCTCTTTCATGCTGCAGCAGGAGCACATCAGGATCATGGATCCTGGTGTCCTAGCTGTATGCCTGATGGCCTACAGAGACCGTAGAAGACGGAGGAGAGAGCGGCTTAGGCACCTGGCCCCGCAAAGGCAGGAGCAGCAACCTCATGAAGAAGAGGCAGCAGGAGCTCCCGCACACGCTGTCCAGGAGCCGTGGCTGCTCGGTGCCTAGCTACACCCAGAGTCTATAGAAACTGCCTGCCATTCCTGCAGATAACTAAGAACCAGTGTCGCTGACGACTGCGCATGTCTAGGGACCTGGTGGCTCACACCTGCCACGTACTGCAGGACTTGGCGCCAAGAGGACATGGAGGACATCCACTGCCAGTAGCTGTGAAAGTGACCGCGGCGCTCAGTTTCTATGCCAGTGGCTCCTTTCAGGGCTCCACAGGTGACCTCTGTAGGATTTCAAAATCCGCCACCCACAAATGCATCCATGAGGATCACAGATGCCATCCTTTCCATGGCACACAACTTTGTGCATTTCGCCCGGGACCAGGACAGCCAGGATGCAAGAGCCATTGGATTTCAGGATTCCCACAGGTGCGGGGTGTGATTGACTGCACTCATGTGGCACTCAGGTCTCCATCGCTACATTCAATGGACTTCATCAGCCACAAGGGCTTCTACTCAGTGAACATGCAGCTGGTATGCGACCACCAGAAATGCACCCTGCAGGTATGCGCATGGTTTCCAGGGAGTGTGCAGAACGCCTACATCCTGAGTTGCTCACAGATCCCTGCAGTCTTCCAGGGCCCATAGAGACTGCAGGGTTGACTCCTTGGGGACAAGGGCTACCAGCAGAGTCCTTGGCTGATGACACCCGTGCAGCGGCCTCAGACTGCAGCAGAGCGACTCGATAATGAGGCTCATGTAGCAGCTCACAACATGGTGGAGTGGACCATCGGGATGCTGAAGATGCAGTTCTGGTGCCCGGACTGATCTGGTGGAGCCCTGCAATACAGTCCGCATCGTCGTCATCTGCTGCGCCCTTTACAACCTGGCGTTGCAACAGGGAGAGAAGCTGACTGAGGAGGAGATGGAGGAGCTGCACGTCTCCTGCGATGAGGACTCAGACGGGAATGAAGGTGAGAGGGCCCTCAGTGGCGATGACGATGGGGATGAGGCTGTTGCACTAGCTAGCTGAGGCAGGCGTACTCGGGAGGCCCTCATTGCTACCAGATTTGTGGAGGATGATGACAACATGCAGTGAGGTGTCCCCGTAGATCCTCACATTGCAGTTGAGAATGTTTGACTCCAGTCTGACTTATCGCAGCACCAATACCCTCTGTGAGAATGCTCCTGTCATGAAGCTGCAGTGGAGGCCCCAATAGTCGCTCGATCTCAGGAGGATGATGACAACATGCAATGAGAACACTCCATAGATCTTCACATAACCTCTGAGAATGTCTGACTCCTGTCTGGCCAAGAGCAGCTCGCTTGCACTCTGTGATCAGGGTCATCTCATTGATGCAACCATGAAACTTTAGATGCATCTGATGTAGTGTCCACCTTCAGGAGCTGGTGCATAGCGTCACTGGTCGCAGATGCTGGTGTGATGGGGGCCAGACCCACCTTAAAGGTGCTAAGAGCACACAGAGAGTATGAGAGAACTCTATGGCGTCTGCCCCCTGCATTCTGCAGCAATGACCAGCACAGCCGAGGTGAAGGCATCAGTAATGTTTCCAGGTAGTGTGAGGCTGGACCATCACTGTGGTCTGAAAGCTGCACAGAGCACAGGGAAGAGGGCTTGGACGGAGACACCTGCCTTTTATCTTGTGCAGAAAGGTTTCACATCTGAGTGACAAGAGCACTGCTCATCAGAACAAGGATCCACAGGCAAGGTGACATTCTTGGGAGTTTATTGACAATAGTGAATAGTATGTCCAAGTGATTAACACCCGTGCCCAGGCTGTGCAACTAATTCTGCTTAACTGTCCTAACCTCACCGCTACGTCTTGGTGCTCCCCAGACATCCAGAGCAGAGTTGGTGGCAGCCTGCTGCTGTGACGCCCTGTCTGTGATGACTTTGGTGGGTGTCCTCTGGAGGGCCAAGACTTGGAGAGCCCTGGCCTGCTTTTGGGGACCTGCTGTGTGGCAGTGGCATCCTCCTCGGCCCGTGAAGCTGGATCTGCAGAGGTCACAGGAAGCTAGGATTCGGATGGGCTGGTCAATCCCAGAGTCACTGGGATGCTTGGCCCCAGAGCTTGCACCTGCTGATCCTCCTCCCTATGGGTGCCCTACGGCCCCTGGCTGACTCCGTGAGCAGAAGCTGGAGTGAGACCGAGCTGCCCAGCACCCCTCTCATGTATACACTGTTGGAGGCCAACCATGGCATCAGCGATGGAGTTAATCCCGCAGCAGTGCAGGAGTGACTTCCTAAACCAAGGTTTCCATGGCGGCCGCCATCCTGCCAGTGCCAATCTCAGTGCATTGCAATGCCGGCACTATCACCTCAGCATATGAAGACAGACGGACTCCTCCATCGTGCCTTGCAATCTAAGTGCAGTGGGCATCCCTTCCTGTTGTTCCCTAGCTTGCCTTTGTAGCTCCAGCAACTATGACATGAGCGAGTCCAGAGGCTCTTCATCTGACTCGGACTCAGCAACGATCTGGCCTCCAGTAATCCTCCGAGTGACGGGGAACTGAGAAGCCTCTACCTCCGCCTGTTGTGGATCAGAAAATACGATGTGCTCACCAGATTGTGATCCCGAGGCTACTACTCTAAAGCTAGGTCCCACCGAGGTGTGTGTCTCTGCGGTGTGAAGGGTATGGGTGAGCGCTGTAATGGGACTTCGAGGAGGGTGCAATCAGATTCCTCTTCAGAGGTTTCTTCGGAGCTTGACTGGAGGCCCTGGGTCATGGAGTCTGTCGGCTGTTTGGCAGATGTGCCTGCGAAAGCAAGGGGAGATAATTAGTGCGTGGCAGTTGCCTGTGAAAGAGGACACATCACTCACAACATGGATGTCTGATGGATGTTGCATTGCTGGATCTCACTTGGTAGAGCAGCGCCGACCTCACCGTCAGCACAGGATCAGTCCCAGCCATCGCCAGCCAGCTAAATGGCTCTATGTTCGAATTCTGTCAGAATTTTGATTTCCGGCATCCCTCCACCTGTCTGCGACATTTCCCTCCTGTTATGAGTCAGTTTATCCTGCATGGATAGAGATGGAGAGAGTGTATCAGGACTCCTTGAGGGCCAGATGATAAGTATGCCTGGCTTGCGTGGATGACGAGTGGTCCCATGGACGGAATGAGGACAATGACGGTGTGTGTGAAAGAGTGAATGGTGATCTGCCTTGTACTAGCAGTGAGTAAGGGCCCTGTGGATGTGTGATGGATTTGCAAGTGAGAGAGTTGGGAGTGATGAAAAGAGTGATTTACCCTGGCTGAACAGAGATCATCATTCATCCTTTTGCGGCACTGGGTGGCTGTCCTCCTCTGCAAGGGGTTTGCACAAACCACCGCTGCCACCGCCTCCCAAGCCAGATTGGTGACATTGCCACCCATCCTGCGGCCAGAGCAGGGGTAGAGCAAATCCCGCCAGGCCTCCATGGCATCCAGCAGTCGCTCGAGGGACCCGTCGTTGAAGTGGGGGGCTGCAGTCATCTTGCCTTTGCTGGCCATGTCTCCCGGACAGCGGTGGTGAGCTGGTGGCGATGACTGCTTTGTTGGCAGCTGCCTTTTAAAGATGGCGGCCGTTGTGATACAACAGCAGGGTGATGGCGAGCGGGCGAATGAGAGCCTATCCCCATGGAAACGGTGTGCTTCCCAGGAATGCATAAATAATGAGGCGAGCTCAGGAAGATACAGCATGTAAACCGGCTTTTCCGTTGGCAGGTAGGATTCGATTTTTCCCACCCGCTACCGCACTTAGTGCAATTCTGGGAAAATTCCACCCAGAAAGACTGGGCAATCAGAACAAAATCAATCAATTTACTTTTGCCCACACAGGAAAGCCATGGAGGTCGGCAATCAGGCTCCACTGCCACATTAGGTGACTCTACACACACGAGACAGCCAGCTTCATGTATCAAAGGGAAACCGACGACAACATCAATCACTTTCATGGCCATAGAGGCAATAGGTGATGCCTACAAATGAGCATCACTATCATGACAATAAAGAAAACCACATTATTGCTGAAAGAAGAGACATATCTAAGCTTTTTGCCTTGCACTCATCAGGACACTTTGCAAGATTACCAATAAAAGGGGGAACAACAATTTTTACTATGTGAAAAGAGTGCTGATTGGTTGGCAGGTGGACTCTGGTACTATCAAATGACTATTTGTAAAAATGTATTAATAGATTTCTGAAGCATGTTTCATTGTCTTTGCTTAGCATATGTTGCACCTGCCAGCCACAAAATTATTTATTCACTGAATGTCAGCTTAGGTCAGTAGTATCCCTTGTACTGGAAAGCTGCAAGTTATAGTATTCAGGGAATTAACGCACAATCCATTCTGATATTTGGTGCTGTACTATGCCGGTACAATCTTTCATATGCAAAATTGGCCTGTGGCCCTGTCTGCCTGTTTGTGTGACCTGCCCGTGTGTAAGTAGGCTCCCATGTTTGCCTAAAAAACCACATTGGCGGCACTTCTAAAGAATTTTTTGCGATAAAATGTTTGATCTTTCCTCAATTTCACACTGCACACGCTTTACACTCAATCAGCATAGCATGTTATATATCTGAATCCCCCGGTCAAAATCATGGAAAGGAACGAGGTCTTTACTCTTCATCAGTGCAATATATTTTGGGTACATTCCGCTGAAGTTGCACCATGAACTGACAGTGAACTCCATCGCCAGATTAAAATTCCTCATATGTTCTTGGTAATGTTGTTAAATTATGATAGTGTTATTTCATGGAACCTTGGTAGTTCTCAAGTGATAAAGATGAACTGAGTGTCATTTTTTTTCAAAAGAAAAATTGTCTACTGCTGAATTAATGTTGCTCATGTTGCCAAATATTTAGGGAATTTCTGGCAGGAATCTGACGAAGGAGAGTGTGAAAATCCTGGGTAGAATGGTGTGTGACCTTGAGGGATCCGTTATCACAGCATCTGATATTTCTATTTTGGACGCATTAAAGACTTGCACCTCATACAGTGAGGACCAGAAGAGAGCCATTGAAACTCGACTTAAGAGTGGAGCCAGCAAATATGGGTGAGTGTTCAGTGTTCACATAATTCCATGCAGATTGCACCTGCTTCTGCTTAATTTCTGCTTCTTCTAATGCTATGAATTTCTAAAGGGAATGAGGATACTGTTTGCAACAAACCCTGTGTACACTGGTAAAACCAGGTGGATTGAAATAGCAACGGACCTAGGCTTGAAACCTGCCATCTTCCAGCAAGGTGTGGTGGTGTGTGCATGCTTTGGAAGAACAGGTGACTGTCAATCTCTGGCTGCTAAAGCTTTTCATCATTGGCACTTCCCTCACCTCAGGTTAGGGTCCGTGGTAGACTAATTGATAGAGACTGATCACTGTGATTACTAAACAGCTTCATTATCGTTGTATCTAGCGATAGGGAGGATAGCAATTCCTATATTCCTAAGCAATCTCAGTAATATATTCTTTAACTCAGAGTTTCTTCTTTCTCTGTAGTGTTCCTTCATCATGGTCATCATCTACAATACAAGATCTTGGAAATCTTCCCTTGACTTTGACTGACACGTGGAATCAAGTAACGAAGGTATGCTTTTTTGGTGAGAAATTGATTCAGACAGCTACATTTATAAATAGCCCAATATAAATTCTTGGTGAGACTATAATAGACTCTTCAATTAGAGCATTTTCTTGATAAATGCTGTGATCCAAATCTTATATATGAACAAATATTTTCACTTTTTACTTGATCAAAAGCTTGGCTAACCACATAAGAATGAGTTCTGTTTGAAACAACTATGATATGCATGGTGACCTTATGAACGTAGGTGATGATCTTGGACAGTTTGTCACTGATTTGTCATGTGGTTATGGTACTTTGGTTGAAACTTATGTTTGGAGACCCAGTATTGGAACTGCATATGTCACTTTAGCTTTCATTAGAATCTGGTGAGGCTCATTCAGAAATCTTGTGGAGAGCTGCTTTTACCTGCGGTTGTGTACTTTTTCCAACATGCGGGAAATGATTTTTTTTAAAGCATTGTACATTTTGTCCCATGTAGGTTGCCCTTATTGAAGCTCTTCCAGGATTTATCAAGAAAACAAAACATTCGAGACCTCCTAATGATGTTCTGATATTTATAAATCAGCTCAATTTGCGAAGAAGATCAAACAATACAAGTATGTAACCAGAATAAGAATGAAAGAAAAGATATGTGTAAATGATACCTTATCAATAAGAGGACAGGACTGTCTTTAATGAATGTGATGCAGCCTCAGTTCATGAATATCAAATGGAACGAGAGGACTTTAAGGACTTTCAATCCTTTGCTTGTTCAATATACATTTGACTAATGGAGCATCGCTTATTTGAAGGTTAAGCTCAGAATAGAACTTTCAAGTACACACAGAGCCAAACCTATCACCTGTTCATTGAGAAGAACATCTTAATGTGACACACCAATTTGTGTGCTACTGAGAGTAATCTACAATTGGGTACGTACGACATGTTTACAGAGGGCATCCATGGCATTGTGTGAAGGGTTCTCTTCTCTGCAGGTGACAAAGTAAGGTATACCTGTAATTATTTTCACTGTAGATAATAACAAAGAAATACTAAAAAGTCTTTTATCAGCTGCTGATCTGATCAGTGTCCTCTTTGATTCACTAATCCAGGAATTGCCTTGTTAAAATGTTCAATTTTTATATTTTAAGGGCAAAATTATCAGTAAACTGAAATATTACATCTAATAGAAGCTTGTGTTTCCAGACTGTGCAGAGGGACCAATAGCAGCAGAAGATATTAATGACTTGATGCCCGCAATCTACAGTACGGCCCAGTTGGATGTCTGTTTGCATGATCTTGTGCTGAAAGACAATGTCCTTCAACTGGGATCTCTTGCCTTTGATCCTACTCAGCTGAAAGTCCTTAAAAAGAGACTATTGCAGGTATGTAGGGTCTATGTAAAGTTTATCACTGTCTCAGAAATTCCCACAATATTTCACAACAATTTTTAATTGCAGTGATGTAATAATGTGGGGGACCCTGACAACCACTTTCCACAAAGAAAAGTAGCGCAAATAGCAATGAGATAAGTGATCACATATTTTATTTTAGTGATGTTGACAGAGTATTGGCCCAGACTTCATGAGAACTCCTGTGCTCTTTGTCAAATACTATCATAGGATTTTTTACATGCACTTGAGAAGGCATAAGAGGCCTCAGATTAACTCCCTTCCCAAATTTGTCATCTCTGACAATTGAGGACTTCCTCAGTGTGGCACTGAATGATCAGTTTGGATTGTGAGATCTCGTCTCTGCAGTTAGGGTTGAACAGGGAAAGGGAATAATGGCACACATGTTGTTGATGCCTCTTTTCAAAATTAACTGTGGAAACACTGGATATGGTATGGTCAAGGTTTTATGAGTATAACTAGAAATCAATCGTTGATAAATATTTCAGGCCTAAAGTGGAAACTGAAGCCCGACTGTATATAAACTGTCTGAAATTTGTAATTTTGGATTTCCTGAAACAGATTTACCCTAATGGACTACCAGAAAACCAGATTCGACTGTTAGGGAACATATCCACTGTGTTTAATGTGACAGAAGTCAGCAATTGGAATATCACTCAAATTGAGACACTTGCTGGATTAATGATGCAACAGCTGGAAAAGACCATGGTATTGAAACTAAGAGAATATTAATGTTAACATATTGTTTTGTGCTTGGATAGGATGACATGATCATGAGCAGTGTTTGTAATTGGCTCTCAGAAGTGTTTAAGACCATGGCCTTTCTTGAAGCAAGGTCCTTTTTTAACCAAAAGCTGTTTATAATCAGCTTCAATTAGTTGCTGTCACTATTTCTTGGGAGCGGGCAATGTGTAGTTAAAATTTAAGAAAAACGATATGTGGGTTACAATTAAAAAGTTCCTTTGATGGATGTTTTCTAAATAGTGATAGCATAATTACAGAAATTTTATTTTTATCTTGTATACCTCTAAATTTTTGACACATAAGCATCAAAAAACAAGCATCTTAGCTTTATTGGTCCTGCTTTGTAACACTGAGTTGTGAACTGTGCATCACATCTCTTTCTATAGGTCAAATCCATTGTTACAAGATACCTCCAGTTAGGTGGCATTCTAAATGCAGTTTCTTTGAAAGCTATTGGTGGAGCTAACTTATGCACTCTGGATGAAATGCAGCTGTCGACAATTTCCAACTTGACGTGAGTGTTACATCTTTTCAATGCTCGTATTAATTTGATACCTCAGCTATGTCATCTTCCCCGATGTGTAAATCTCCTTTTTGGTTCCATATCAGCCCTACTCCTTCTTTTACTGCCTTTTTGCTATTTATGTGCCTATAGAAGTCCTTGGGATTCCCTTTTATGCTGGCTGGCAGTCTCTTTTCAAACAACTTCTTTGCTTCTCTTAGATAAAAGCAAAATACTGCAGATGCTGGAAATCTGAAACAAAAACAAAAATAGCTGGAAAAACTCAGCAGATCTGACAGCATCTGCAGAGAGGAATACAGTTAACGTTTCGAGTCCATATGACTCTTCATCAGAACTAAGAAATATAGAAATGAGGTGAAATATAAGCTGGTTGAGGGGGGTGGGACAGGTAGAAATGGAAAGCAATGAAGGTGAACAAGGCAAAAGAGACAAGCGGAAATCCTGTCGGAGAGAAGAGCAGTACTTCTTCAAGGTAGGCATTCCTGGAAGAGAAGTGGCAGTCAATTAAACACTAAGATAAAAGCAAAATACTCCGGATGCTGGAAATCTGAAAAAAAACCAAAAATAGCTGGAAAAAGTCAGCAGGACTGACAGCATTTGCGGAGAGGAATACAGTTAACGTTTCAAGTCCGTATGACTCTTCATCAGAACTAAGAAATATAGAAATGAGGTGAATTGCTTTCCATTTCTACCTGTCCCAGCCCCTCTCAACCAGCTTATATTTCACCTCATTTCTTTATTTCTTAGTTCCGATGAAGAGTCATACGGACTCGAAACGTTAACTGTGTTCCTCTCCGCAGGTGCTACTAGACCTGCTGAGTTTTTCCAGCTTTTTTTGTCTTTGATTCTCTTATTTGCTTTTTCACCTCCCCTCTGAACCTTCTATATTCTGCCTGGCTTTCAATTTTACCTGACATCTGTCATAAGCACCCTTTTTCTTCTGTATCTTAATTTCAATCCCATTTGCCATCTGGAGACCTCTGGCTTTGTTTTTGCCATGCCTTTTCTTTTTGAGGGAATATACCATGAATGTTCTTGAACTGTCTCTTTTTTGAAGTTAGCCCATTGTTTAGTTACTGTGTTTCCTGTCAACCTTTGACTCCAGTTAATTCGGCCCATATTCGTTCTTACCCCATTGAAATTGGCTTACCACCAGTTAATTTTTCTTACTCTAGATTGTTCTTTGTCCTTTCTCATAGTTATTATAAACTTTATGATACAATGATCCCTATCCACTAAATGTCCTCCTCCTGACACTTGATCCACTCCCCAAGATCCAAATCCAGCAGTGCCTCCTTTCTCGTTGTACTGAAAGCATACTGGTGTAGAAAATTTCCCTGAAGGCATCTAGGAATTCTTGCCCCTCTCTGCCCTTTACATTACTGTTATCCCTGTCTTTATTTGGAAAATTAAAGTTCCCCGTTATAACAGAACTCTGTGGCCTGAATTTTACCTTTGGTGGGTGGGTCCAATCGGCAGGCCCGGGAGCGGTCGGGAAACACACCGCAGTCGGCCCCCAACCGCGATTTCATGCTGGCTGTCCAATTAACAGCCAGCCAACATGAAACGCGCGCTGAAGTGCTCAGCGCTGCCGAGGTGGGAAATGACGTCACTGCGGGTGAGCACTGCGAGAAAGCTCCCTGAAGGTAGACAGCTGCCTCAGAGCTGGAGACCTGAAAAAGCTAAAATAAAGGTTTTAAAAGCTGAAAAAGTGTCTATGCATCATAATCAATCACCTGAAAATAAAGCTGATGAAAATGCTGTCCTGCCCTTCTTTGAGCCAGATCACTGTTATAGCCACAGCATTGGGCCAAATCTTCTGAGTAGTGGCAATCACCGTTGTTACCACTTCATCCCTTTTTTCTTACCTTGCACTGGAGCTCCACATTTCTGGCCTGGACTTCTGAACCAGACCTCTTCAGAAACACTGAGCATACCTGTTTTGGCAGTCCCTCCTTCATAGTTTAATATCACTGGGGGAAGTCAAGCCATGCCGCCTTTTCTGACACGCATTGTCGTGGATCTACACTCAGTCCATTGAACAACATATTTGACTATGGAAAGCATCACAACAGTAACTTTCCCCTATAGTCTCTAGATAAATACATCTGCCATCTCGAACATGAGTCACTGAATTGATATTGTCAGCAACAGTATGAATTATGCTGGCCGATACAATTGCCAGTTTGGCATGCCTGACACTCTACCATGTACTGCCAAAAGATTGCATAATTTATTTTAGGCTGGAAGGTGCCAGTACCTGGTGCTGTTGCAGAGGGGCTCTCTCTCTCTCTTCGGGACCATGCCCTAAGAGGGCGGCTATGGATTTCCATATATTGGTCCATGATTATGCTTGGCAAGGTGCTGCAGTAATTTGCCGTTGTGCAGAGACACTCAACAAAATTGACAATGTAACCTTTCTCCCACAGGGATGCAGGAGCTCTGGATCTTTCTATGTGCACACAGTCAAAGAAAGACTTGCTTTACAGTCAGGCACGCTCTTCGCTGAGTTCTCATCAAAGTAGCCCGGTCCCCTACTTCCAACTAATAAAGGCATATGTTGGTGAGTAAAAGGACTCCCAAGAAATCCCATCATCCTGTTTGAGTCTTCAAGCTCAACCACTGAAGTCTGACAGGCAGAGTTTCGCTCTTGTCTGATCTGGAGTTCACGTTCTCTCACCGCAGGGACATTCTCCACTTATTGAAATTCAGAGGCTCAGATTGGCAAATCTTCAGGACCCTCAAGCATGTGCAGAAATATTACTGCAGTTTAATCGTCTGCGACAGTTGGCTCAGTTTATTTCATGTATGATATTTTTGACACGTTGATTAAATCCTGAATGCTGTTATAGTTTGATAAAATGAGCAGAAATAACCAGTTAAAATTCCTTTCTACAACATGATGATGAATGCTCCTGGAAGAGCCACAAAGGAAGAAAGATGATTACATAGGAATTTTTTGTTTGTCTTCGAATTTGACAGAGCTGAATTCCAGGAGCCTCACTACATCTCTGTAAAGTGTGTTTGAACAGAATTCATGTCTGAGGCAGAAGTTGAACCAGTCCCAAGTTCTGGATTGGGCAGTTTTAATATTTAAGGGAGACTGAGACAGGCCACTGAGGACTCTATTCCAATTGCTTAGTGGAAGGTCTGAGTACCTGTCTGCTGTTTCAACCAAGAAGCTAGATGCACACTTGCATCAATTACATAAGGTGTGCAATGTGTTTGGACACTGTTGATTGCCCAGTACAGAACTCAAAACTGCATCCATCAAGCTTGGTATCAGTGAGCTTGATGTGGAGTGTTGTGTGGAAGCTGTGTGTGGGGTGGCAGTAGCGTAGCAGTATTGTCACTGGACTAGTAATCTAGAGACCCAGAGTAATGCTCTGGGGACTTAGGTTTGAATCCCACTAATTTTAATTCAGTAAAAAATCTGGAAGTAAAAGTCTAATGGTGACCATGAAACCATTATTGATTGCCATAAATGCCCATCTTGTTTACTAATGCCCTTTAGGAAAGGAAATCAGCCATCCTTACCTGGTCTGGCCTACATGTGACTCCAGATCCGCAGCAATGGTTGATTCTTAAATGCCCTCTGAAATGGCCCAACAAGCCACTCAGTTGTATCAAACCACTAGAAAGTCAATGAGGAATGAACCGGACAGACCACCTGGCATCAACCTAAGCAGCGGAAGCGATAACGGCAAACTCAGTGCTGTTGACTCTGCAAAGTCCTCCGTACTAACATCTGGGGCCTTATGTCAAAATTGGGAGAGCTGTCTCACGGACTAGTCAAGCAACAACCTGACATAGTCATGCTCACAGAATTATACTTTACAGATAATGTCCCAGACACCACCATCACTATCCCTAGGTATGTCCTATCCCACCGGCAGGACAGATCCAGCAGAGGTGGCAGCACAGTGGTATACAGTCGAGAGGGAGTTGCCATGGGAATCCTCAACTTAGAATCCGGACTCCATGAAGTTCTCATGGCATCGGGTCAAACATGGGGAGGGGAGCCTCCTGATGATTAGCATCTACCCTGCCCTTCCCCCACTCTGCCTCCCCCTCAGCTGATGAATCAGTGCCCCTCCGTGTTGAGCACCACTTGGAGGAAGCACTGAGGATGGCAAGAGTGCAGAATGTACCCTGGGTGGGGGATTTCAATGTCCACCACCAAGAGTGGCTTGGTAGCACCACTACAGACCAAGCTAGCTGAATCCTAGAGGCTATAGTTGCTAGACTGGGTCTGCAGCAGGTGGTGAGGGAACCAACAAGAGGGAAAAACATACTTGACCTCATCCTCACCAGACTGCCTGCTACAGATGCATCTGTCCATGACAGTATCAGGAGTGACCACCACACAGTCCTTGTGGAGACAAAGTCCTATCTTCACATTGAGGATTTGGCATTGGTGGCACTACCACCATGCCAAAATAGATAGATTTCAAACAGATCTAGCAACTCGAGTTGGCAACCGTTAAGCACTGCGGGCCATCAGCAGCAGCAGGTTTGTACTCAATCACAACCTGTAACTTTATGACCCAGCCTATTCCCACTTTACCATTACCACCAGGCCAGGGGACCAACCTTGGTTCAATGAAGAGTGCAGGAGGGCATGCCAGGAGCACCAACAGGCATACCTAAAAATGAGCTGTCAACCTGGTAAAGCTACAACAAAGGGCTACTTACATGCCAAACAGCATAAGCAGCAAATGATAGACAGAGCTAAGTGATTCCACAATCTGCAAATCAGATCTAAGCTCTGCAGTCCTGCAACATCCAGTCATGAATGGTGGTGGACAATGCAACAGCTCACTGGAGGGGGAGGCTCCACAAATATCCCCTTCCTCAATGATGGGGGAGCCCAGCACATGTGCAAAAGATAAGGCAAATACATTTGCAACAATCTTCAGCCAGAAGTGCCTAGTGGGTGATCTATCTCAGCCTCCTTCGGAGGGTCCCAACATCACAGATGCCAGTCGTCAGCCAATTTGATTCACTCCATGTGATAACAAGAAATAGCTGAACGAACTGGATATTCCAAAGGCTATACGTCCTGACAATATTCCGGCAATGGTACTGAACGCTTGTGCTCCAGAACTTGCTGTGCTCCCAGTCAAGCTGTTCCAGTAGAGCTACAACACTGGCATCTACCTGGCTATGTGGAAAATTGCCCACATATGTCTTGTACACAGAAAGCAGAACAAATCCAAGTTAAACAATTACCATCCCATCAGTCAAGTGATGGAAGGGGTCATCAACAATGCTATAAAGTGGCAATAACCTGCTCACTGATGCTCAGTTTGGGTTCCACCAGAGTCACTCAGCTCCTGGCTTCATTACAGCCTTGGTCCAAACACAGACAAAAGAGTTGAACTTCAGAAGTGAGGTGACAGGGACAGCACTTGACATCAAGGCAGCATTTGACTGAGAGCGGCATCAAGAAGCCCTAGCAAAACTGGAGTCAATGGCTGGTTGGAGTCATATCTAGCACTAAGGAAGATAGTTGTGATTGTTGGAGGTCAGTTATCTCAGTTCCAGGACATCACAGCAGGATTTCCTCAGGGTACTGTCCTCGCCCCAACCATCTTCAGCTGCTTTATGATGACTTCCCTTCCATCATAAGGTCAGAAGTGGGGTGTTCACTGATGATTGCACAATGTTCAGCACCATTCGCAGCTCCTCAGATATTGAAGCAGTCCATGTCTAAATGCAGCAACACCTGGACAATGTCCAGGCTTGGGCTGACAGGTGGAAAGTAACATTTGCACTCCACAAGTGCCAGGCAATGACCATCTCCACCAAGAAAGAATCTAACCATTGCTCCTTGACATTTAATGACATTACCATTGCTGAATCCCCCACTATCAAATTCTTGGAGGTTACCATTGTCCAGAAGCTGAACTGGACTAGCCATATAAATAATGTGGCTACAAGAGCAGGTCAGAGGTTGGGAGTCCTGTGGTGAATAACTCACCTCCTGACTCCCCAAAGCCTGTCCACCATCTACAAGGCACACGTCAGAAGTGTGATGGAATATGCTCCACTTGCCTGGATGAGTGCAGCTCCAACGATACTCAAGAAGCTTGACACCAACCACGACAAAGCAGTCCGCTTGATTGGCAACCCATCCACAAACATTCAGTCCCTCCACCACCAACAAACAGTGGCAGCAGTGTGTACCATCTACAAGATACATTGCAGGAATTCACCAAGGCTCTTTAGGTAGCACCTTCCAAACCCACGACCACTACCATCTACAAGGACAAGGGCAGCAGACACATGGGAACACCACCACCTGGAAGTTTCCATCTAAGCCATTCACCATCCTGATTTGTAAATATATCCCCATTCCTTCACTGTCACTGGGTCAAATTCTTGGAACTCGTTCCCCAACAGCACTGTGGATGTGTACATCACATGGACTGTAGCAGTTCAAGCAGGCCACTCACCATCACCTTCTCTAGGTCTATTGGGAATGAGCAAAAATGCTGGCCTAGCCTGTGACGCCAACATCCCATGAATGAATTAGAAAAATGTCCTGAAGCACCCCAGGAACTCTTCCAAACTTCTGCGTCAACTTGGGGAATGCCAGCCGATGCCTTGCTATTGAATCTTCATCACAGTAATAAATAGGGAAGCATCTCAATTAACTGTCTAAAGTTGTGCTCCTGTATTTTTTAGCCTTTCTCCTTCTTTCTGCACT